>NC_067244.2:234183717-234808717 GCF_019359855.2 Lolium perenne | reverse complement strand
AGAAGAGGAAGAGTCGGAGAAGACCGACGAGGCGGAGGAGGAAGAAGAGGAGGACATGGCTACGGGAGATTGGGGGTTTTTTGGGTGCCGATGGCCGGAACAGAGCAAAGGGATGAAGTGGCAAACTGCTCAGAGCGGTTAAATAAAGGGGATATAGTAGAGATTCAATGCCACAGCAGTTTCCGAGGAGGCGGTGCCCCAAGACAACGGTCAAATCACGCGGAATAGTTGAGAAGGCAGGACATCATGATGAAGGGTGCTGCGACGGTTCTGCTCTTCCACGACATGACCCGACGAAGAAAAACAGAGTGATTTTGGAATTATCAATTCCAAAACCAGGGGGGCATGTGTTATCACCAGAATTTGACCGAGTCAGAGGTGGGCCGCGATCAAGATGGGCTTAAAGATTATACATGGAAGAATATACATGAATCGGCCTTATGTGCAACGTTTGGGCTAGTGTGCCCGTGTATCTGTAATATAGTAGATCGCATCTTAGATTAAAAGATAGAGTTTTACCCGTGCACGGTTAGGTGCACGCCTAAATTAGAAAGTCCCCTGGACTATAAATATGTATCTAGGGTTTATGAAAGAAACAACAACCAACGTTCACCCCAAATCAATCTCGGCGCATCGCCAACTCCTTCGTCTCGAGGGTTTCTACCGGTAAGCATCATGCTGCCTAGATCGCATCTTGCGATCTAGGCAGCACAAGCTTATTATGTTGTTCATGCGTTGCTCGTACTGAAGCCTTTTTGATGGCGAGCAACGTAGTTATCTTAGATGTGTTAGGGTTAGCATTGTTCTTCGTATCATATGCTGTCGTAGTGCAACTCTTATACATCTAGCCGCCCTTACACCTATTTTAGGTGTAGGGGTGGCACCCCGCTTGATCATTATTTAGTAGATCCGATCCGTTACGGTTGCTTCTTGTTCTTTAAGGATTAGTTTAATATCTGCATTAGTTAGGCCTTACAAAGGGTTGGAGGATCCAGCGGCGCGTAGGGTGTCGTTTGCTAGTCCTAGACAGGATATTCCGGGGATCAACCTCGTGTTGGTTTTTAGGCCTTGTCTAGGATCGGCTTACGATCACCGTGCGTGGCCGCGAGGCCCAATCGTGAGTAGGATGATCCGATTATGCGGTGAAAACCCTAAATCATCGTAGATCGCTTTAGCTTTATCTTGATCAAGCAGGACCACCATATATTCGTGCACCTCGTACGAATCATGGGTGGATCGGCTCCTTGAGCCGATTCACAGGATAACCTGAGAGCCGATCGAGGCTCATATTTAATGTTTACGTGTATGCCATGCAGGAAACTAAGCGAGGCATCTCCATCACCTTCCTGACCAGGTATAGGTCAGGTGGCACGCCCTTGCACCAGCATCGGACGTGCGTACCAGAGGCTTTGCGGGCCGTCGCTCGGAGGGACCAGGGCCAGCCGCAGCCCTAAGTTGTTCCCGGCTCTACTGTGTTGCCCGTCGCTGCTCGCCAGTGGGTTTCTGACCGCAACAGAGTATTGTGAGATTTAATTGGGCATTACAACAAAATACATAGACCGCTATCCAGCATGCATCTATGCCTAAAAAGTCCACCTTCAGGTTATCATCCGAACCCCTTCCAGTATTAAGTTGCAAACAACAGACAATTGCATTAAGTATGGTGCGTAATGTAATCAATAACTACATCCTCGGACATAGCATCAATGTTTTATCCCTAGTGGCAACAGCACATCCACAACCTTAGAACTTTCTGTCACTGTCCCAGATTTAATGGAGGCATGAACCCACTATCGAGCATAAATACTCCCTCTTGGAGTTACTAGCAAAAACTTGGCCAGAGCCTCTACTAACAACGGAGAGCATGCAAGATCATAAACAACACATAGGTAATAGATTGATAATCAACATAACATAGTATTCTCTATCCATCGGATCCCAACAAACACAACATATAGCATTACAGATAGATGATCTTGATCATGTTAGGCAACTCACAAGATCCGACAATGAAGCACATGAGGAGAAGACAACCATCTAGCTACTGCTATGGACCCATAGTCCAGGGGTGAACTACTCACTCATCAATCCGGAGGCGACCATGGCGGTGTAGAGTCCTCCGGGAGATGATTCCCCTCTCCGGCAGGGTGCCGGAGGCGATCTCCTGAATCCCCCGAGATGGGATTGGCGGCGGCGGCGTCTCAGTAAGGTTTTCCGTATCGTGGCTCTCGGTACTGGGGGTTTCGCGACGAAGGCTTTAAGTAGGCGGAAGGGCAGGTCAGGGGGCCACACGAGGGGCCCAGACGACAGGCCGGCGCGGCCAAGACCTGGGCCGCGCCGCCCTAGTGTCTGGCCACCTCGTGGCCCCACTTCGTCTCTCCTTCGGTCTTCTGGAAGCTTCGTGGAAAAATAGGACCCTGGGCGTTGATTTCGTCCAATTCCGAGAATATTTCCTTACTAGGATTTCTGAAACAAAAAACAGCAGAAAACAGCAACTGGCTCTTCGGCATCTCGTTAATAGGTTAGTGCCGGAAAATGCATAATAATGACATATAATGTGTATAAAACATGTGAGTATCATCATAAAAGTAGCATGGAACATAAGAAATTATAGATACGTTTGAGACGTATCATCCATCGTCCGCCATGACGGAGATAAGGGGAAACTCCCCTGCTCTACTGTAGTGTTCGATTCATGTTCGTAGAACTTGTTGGGTTCGATAAGACCGTTAGTAATGCATAGATCTTGTTTGAGTAGACCGACCAGCTCCAGCTTGTGCATCACGCCGCAGCACTCATCATTTGCGTACAAGCCTGGATCCTGATGGTGCACAAGAGAACAGTTAGGCATGCTGCTTATCCTCGTGTGACTTACGGACCTATGTTAAAACGAGATCAGGAGAGGATTGCCAACCTAAACAACATCTACAACTGCAACGACGTAGAGGCCATCCAGATGCTACGGATGAGAAGAGTCCCTTTCTATGCACTTGTGAAATCGCTCAGGGAAAGAGGACTGCTAACTGATAGCATCCACACCTCTGTCGAAGAATAAGTCGCAATGTTTCTTCATGTCGTTGGTCATAACCAGAGGTTCAGAGTCATCCATAACACATTTAGGCGATCCACGGAGACTATCTCTCGGTACTTCCAGCAGGTGTTGTACGCAATTGGGGAGCTCAGAGGTGAAATGATCAAGCCAGCATCAATGAACACACCAACCAAGATCAAGAAGAGCTACAGGTGGTTCCCCTATTTCAGGGTGAGTACAAACTCATGTTCCTTCTACCTATCAGATGTGTGGTACTGTCAGAAACATGATTGTGTGCTAATCTTTTTACAGGATTGCATTGGGGCTATTGATGGTACTCATGTCACTGCAAAGGTACCGAGATCAATGTCTGCAGCATTCCGCGGGAGAAAGCACTACACCAGCCAGAACGTGCTAGCAGCTGTGGATTTCGATATGAGGTTCACCTACGTGCTTGCTGGGTGGGAGGGTTCAGCTCATGATGCCAGCATCCTGGTCGACAGCTTGTCAAGGCCTGATGGGTTGCAAATCCCTGACGGTAAGTTCTACCTTGAAGATGCTGGATATGCATGCCGACCTGGAATTCTACCTCCCTTCAGAAAAACAAGGTACCACCTCAACGAGTTCTATGCGAAGCACCGACCTCTGAATGCGAGAGAGTTGTTCAATCTCAGACACTCAAGCCTTAGAGTCACCATTGAGAGGGCCATTGCTGCATTGAAGAACAGGTTCAAGGTCCTTGACCAGAAACCGTTCCACACGTTTGGTACTCAGGTAAAGCTGGTTCTTGCTTGCTGCATTCTTCACAA
The DNA here is from genome assembly GCF_019359855.2 of Lolium perenne. Lineage (NCBI taxonomy): Eukaryota > Viridiplantae > Streptophyta > Magnoliopsida > Poales > Poaceae > Lolium > Lolium perenne. The sequence goes on along the minus strand of NC_067244.2, from coordinate 234,804,877 downwards.
CTGGATCCTAGGTTGGGGCGAGGATGAGTTCTTCGAAGAGGTTGTCACTTTTGATGAAGTAGAGACCGACCATGGCATGGAAGCAGGCGACAATGATGACTGGAAGGTGAAGAGGCAAGAGTGGGCAGACACAATGTGGGAAGCCAGAGGCAACACCACCATCTGAGAAGAAATGAAGACGAAGTGAAGAAGTGAAGAAGAAGTGAAGAAGTGGAAGTGAAGAAGAAGAAGTGCAGAAGAAGAAGAAGAAGAAGAAGAAGAAGTGAAGAAGAAGAAGAAGAAAACCCCTATGATCCCCTGTTTCTCGAACCCTTTTCGATCCTCGTTTGTTGAACGACCCCATAATGATAAACTGCAATTCGTAGTAGGTAGGGAGCATCTTGTTATGAACTACCATTCGTAGTAGCTAGGGATAATTTCGTGAACTGATTGCAACTATCATGAACTGTGATTTCTGTGTGATGGGAGGTGATAGCATGGTAAGGCTACCCGTCATAGAGAAGAGGTAACCGTAGACATGCCTGGATGGTACCAAACAGGCCTAATATCATCTCCATCGAGATTTGGGCTTGGCTGCAGGCAAACAAACAGAAAGTCCTTTTTGGCCCAGTCGATGCAGCCCGACCTATCAAACAACAAGGCCTATTTCGACCCGTGGCTCGTTCTGAACGCGCAGGTGTGCTTGCACGGCTGCGCCAGTAAGCCACGATTTCGGTCCAGGCAACCAAACGCGCCATAAATTTTTACAAGAAACGGAAAATTTGAAAAGAACTACACGATGTACGTTTAAATAATGAAATAAATATAGGCATTATACCATTGAAACTGGGGACTGTGGATGATATACCGATATGGCTATTTGACTAGATTGAGTGCATCTTCTATCCATAATTAATTTGCCGAACCATCTCTCGGTTAATCCTAATGGATGATGAGTAGACCAATAATAAGATCTAAAGTTTGTACGCCCATTTACAAAACCCTGGCTCCACTGTCAGAATCCTGGCGCGTGTTTCTACCAGAGGCATAAAACTTTCCGACGTTTATTTCTAAAATTAGAGCATCTTCGATCGCCTCCCACAAACCGGGTCCGGAAAATGCACCGGGTGCGCCGACACCGCCCTCTGCCTCGACGCCTCCTTTGTCGCCTTCCTCCTCATCTCCCTTTCACTTCCTCGCACTCGTCCTCCTCTCCATCCTCGTCCGCCGCCTCCTCTTCCCCGCGTGCTAGCATTCGGTCGAACGGGGTACCAACACCTCCGTCGAACTCGAGCGGACTCCTGCGCCAAGTGAAGGCAACGTCGTCGCCATGTCCTTGGTGACGCATCTAGCCGTTCGTCGAGCAGAGCATCAGCGTAATGCAGCGAGAACCTCGGTGTCGCGTTCCCGAGGTCGTTGAAGAAACCTAGCGTCTAAGGGGAGGCCATTCACGGAATGTACACTAGGCCACTCCATGGGCTCGCGGCAGCATGCCGCACGCGGTCGACGTGCTTCACATTGGTAACTCTTGCCTTCTTCGCGCCGCCACCAGGCGTCGATCTCCCCGTTCCGCCATCGCGAAGCCGTATCACACACAGTCTGCCTCCCATTTCTCGTGGATCATCGACTCCAGCTTTGTCTTCGGTGTCGGTGCCTTCCGCCTTCACCCCGTTCTTCGCTGGTGCCTTGTTCGGTGGCTTGACTGCCGCCTTCTTGGGATTATCCGGCGGCATGTCTACAAGTGGAGGTGGCGGTCTGGGTGGGAGGGATGAGCGGCGGGAGGGAGAAATGAAAGAAGCTGCTGGAGGGAGAAATGAAAAAAAGGGGGGGAGGGGGGGGGATGGAATTTCTTTGTGTGGATGACACCGCAGACCCGCCAGTCACCGTGTGGCTTTTAGTTGCGTCCGGCGCCTCTGCAGTGTCTCTTATGTAGCGGGGATGACCCTAGGATGCCGAATATCGTATTAGGCAGTGCCTTATCGAATAGGACTTTGGAGCGTGTGATAAAGGTGGTCAAACCTCCAACGCACCAAAATCTGTTTAAGGAATGGTTTAGGAGAAGCGACTGAAGATGTCCTAGCGGGTGACATTGTTTTGCAGCCCAGCGAACGCGACACACACATGTTTCTATATAGGCATAGATGCAAGTGGTTAATGCATTTTTTTTGTTGTTGCTGTTGGAGGATTAGTACGCGTACAACATCGCGGGTGTTGTTGGCTGCAGACTGCAGTGCCATGCAACATGTTGGGCATGGCTGGTGCCGCCGCGAAGAAGGCGCTCCTCTGAAAAAGCAGGGGTTGTATGATACTCCAGCTGTATAGTATATCTAGCTGTGGTACTCTTTCCGTTAAGAATTATAAGGCCTCCACGTATTCTTAGATTGTAAATTTAACTAATTTAATAAATATATATATTAGAAAACATATATCATTAGAAAATTTAGCTGTTCTCCCTTTCCTTCCTCTCACTCGCGACCGCACTCTCACCTCCCCCAAACTATCACATCATCCCCTCCCGTCGACCAATCCGCCGCACCGTCGCACGGACGAGCACCGGTACCGGAGGAGACGTCGGCGAGCAGCACCGCGACATCGGCTGCGACACAGTCTTCATCGGCATCTCGACTTTGCCCGGGACCTCGAGCTCGTCCTCGGCCGGAACAATGGCGGTAACGACCTCTCCTTCTCACCTTCGTACTCGTTCTGCCAGAACATGCCATTCTCGGGAATTTGCGACGATATGCACATTAGATTTGCTAGTGTTTCCATTAGGATAGGGTTCGGATTGATGTTTGCTAGGTGTTCCTCGCCATTGCTTGCTGTTCTTGTCCAGTTTTTGCTGTTCACGGTCTCAGTTTGCTTAGATCTGTTACTCTAATCTGCAATCGCGGTAGATCCTTCATAGATGGGGCTGTGGATTGGTGAAACTGCCAGATTGTACTGTGCATGCATAGAGGGGAAGGTTTTTTGTGTTCGGGTTTAGCATGTTGTGCGAAAGATTAAGCTGAGTCGCGCTAGTTTGTTCAAACGCAAGAGGAGTGGGAGGACTTGAAGAACGAAGTTGCTATGCTCAAGAACCTGCAGAGAACACAAGCACAAGTGATGAGAGCTAAGAAACATGAATGGAAGGCAGAAAAAAGGCTTTGGAGGCTGAGAAGAGAAAGCTAGAGTATGACATATACGGTCTGCTTCAAGTGAACTTTGCAATCAAGAATAAGCTCAAGAGGATCAGGGCTACTTGTGACGAGTGATGAATGTGTTCTAGATGTACTGTAGGAGAATTTGTAATGTGGCCTAAGTAGAATTTTTAATGTACCCTTAGTATCACTCGTAATGTACTCAATTTGAACTGCTATTTGTGTTGTTTCTTGATTGAACTAGGTCAATGATTATAACCTGGGATCTATGAGGAGATGATTGATCAGAACCTATGGCATGACTTAACATGATCGTGCCATTGGTTCTGGTCAAACATCTACTCATATGTCCTAATTGTATGAGGCCTCTGATACCCTGTTTTGCATGTTTCTGCTTCTTCAGTTTTGCATTGGCCAATGATTCAACTACGACACAACGAAAGGTAGGGTGTTGCCCTCAAACTTAGTCATGTGTGCTATATTACTGGCACACTAGACTTAGTTTGTGGCCTCGTTTTGGTTTGTCTAGTGCATTGGCCAATGATTCAACAAAGGCACAATGGAAGGCAAGGTGCTGCCTTCAAACTTAGTCGTGTGTGCCATATTCGTTGCACACTACTTAGTTTGGGGACAGTCCCTCTGCCTGCCATGTGACCAAATGTATGAGGCCTTATTTGCGTTGGCCAATGATTCAATAAAGGCACAATGGAAGGCTAGGTGGTGGCCTCAAACTTAGTCATGTGTGCCACAGTCATTGCACACTACACTTAGTTTGTGGCCACTCCCTATGCCTGCTGTGTGAGCAAATGTATAAGGTCTTACTAATGTTATCAATGTCCATTTTCATCTAAACTACTTGTGAGCAGGCACACCTCTAATGGCATGCGTTCTTCCGGCAGACTGAGAATATCATGCTTGGGTCACCTGTTGAGGTTCCCGGCGAGGGACCGACGAAGAAGCATCGTGGAAGGCCGGCTAAGGTCGGCCACTTCCACGAGGACGCAGGGCCGGACCACTTCCTCCGCATCGTCTTCAAGGCCACCTTCGGCCATCTCATGATCCCTAAAGCTTTTGTCAAGTGGTTTGAAGAAATTTCTTCCAACATCATCGTCACCACCAACACTGGATGCAACTGGAGGATGACTACGAGGAGAGAAGGCAATGCCGCATTCATTGACCAGGGATGGACGGCCTTCGTCATCGCCCATCAGCTCAAGGTAGGCCAGTTCGGCACCTTCAGGAAGGTGTCCTCCTTGGAGTACAGTGTGGTTATCTTCGACCACACCTACACTGAGGTGGTGAGCAGGTGCCCGTTGCCATGGCGATGAGACCAGGTGTGTCGTCTCCAAGCATCATGTCTGAAGCTAACCTGGTACCATGTCGGCGTGTCTAGTTGATGTTCGTGTCTAGTGTGTTGAACTATGATCCTGTCTGCCGTGTCCATAACAATGATCGTGTCCGCAAAATGGTGTGTCGTGAACTTCTGTCGTCTATGATTACTGCTAAGTTCTCTGTCGTATATGATTGTGTTCTTGCTTGTGCTGTTGATCGCTGGTAACCTCACCACTGAAGGGAAGAGGTAAGCAGAAGCGGATTATGTGTTGCAACCAAACAGTAGTTGCGCCGTGCTGGGCTGCTACAAGGCCTGAAAACCGACCTACCAAATGGGTTGAGCCCAAATCTCCACGGGGCCGAAAAAACTCTGTGCAGGCCACCAAACAACGTGGCTTTTATGGCCCATGGCCCGTCTTGGACGCGCAGGGGGCTTCTTCCCACTGTACCAGTGGTGTAGGAATTAGATGCAGCCTACCAAATGCGCCCCAAAGTGCTTCCAACTCGGTCGTCGCCTCAGTCTGTAAATGCATATTCTCTGCTGCTTCGGAAACAATTCCCATTCTCCGCTCGTGTGGTGCTTCAGCGGGAATCGGACCTTCGAAAAAAGCTCTAGTCCGACTCTGACGCACTTGTTTGAGTCACACCGCAACCAAGGTCGGCACTATTTTTTTTGAATTTAAATGCGGACTTCCATTAAACTGGCACACAACTAAATTGCGGTCTAAGATAGTAGCGATACAAATGGGAGCAGAAGCACCCCATAAGGAGTTAGCAGACTCAGAGGTTGCTCCCAGCTTTGCAAGCTCATGGGCAGTATTGTTACAGTTCCGGTGGCTAAAAGAGAAACTAAAAGAGTCGAAGTTTAGGATACAGAGGCTTCTAGCTTTTACAACCAACACTCCGATACTTGATTTATCATAGTCTTTGCTCTTCAGACCCTGGACCAGATTTGAGGCATCAAATTCGAAGACACCTGACTGGCACCCACTCTGCACGCACCGTTGATTGCGGCCAAACAGGCCACAACCTCCGACTGCAGAGCACTCCCCGGGTTCTTCGACTTGCCCACACCAGCAGCAACGAAAAAGCCCTCTTGATCGCGGATGACAAAGCCCCATCCCCCGTCGACAAAAACAACGTTAAAGGAGCTATCAAAGTTGATCTTGACATAATCATTAGGAGGTTTTGACCACTTGTGAGTGTTAGGTGGTTTTGCTGGCTTCTCTAGCTTCCATAGAGACATGAAGTCAATCAGAAGGCGCTCCACATGAGAGCAGACAACATTAGGATCTGGGCTATCCTTGTCGGTGTTGGCCTTATTGCGTTGGTTCCACCACTCCCACATGAGGGTGACTGAACGGACCTGAGTAGCCTCATCGCAATTCCAGAGCTCCTGAAGAAGATCGTGTGAGGAGGAGCAGGAGAGAAGCTTCACACGGAGGTCAACCTGCCCTAGGATACTCTAGCAAATACTGACCTTCTTGCACTTCAGAAAAGCGTGCCCACCATCCTCATTTAACCTGTTGCATACCGGATATTTGGTGTCAAGATCGATACCCAACTTGTGAATCTTCATGCGGTTGGCAAGGCTGTTATGAGCAAGGCACCAAATAAACATCTTGATCTTCCCCGAAACATTGAGCTTCCAAATATGATTCCAATCAAAAGAAGGCCCCGAAGTTGCAGAAGAGCCAGAATGTGCAGCCTCTCTGCCAGAAAGCCGATCCCTCACCATGACCGCCACTTTATATGCGGATTTTACTGAGAAGATACCTCTCGGGTTGAAGTGCCAGGCAAGATGATCCTCCATGCCATCCGCAAGGTTGATGGAGGGAATAGTTTTAACATCTTCAGGCTGGAAAAGGCTTCAAATAATGTCCACATCCTAGTCTCCGGTGCAGGGATTGATCAGATCAGCCACGAGAGAGATAGGAGTACGACTGACAAAGGTTTAACTTTTCAATGCCTACAGATTGTAGACTAGGGTTTCACGAAAAGTAGAGGGCAAGTAGATCTCGAAAGTTCAGCCGAAAAGGTGCTCGACTATGGAAAACTAGGGTATATGTTGACAATGATTTCGATCCTTTCTTTCTCCCTCGGCTCCCCTTTATATAGGAGGTGGAGCCGAGGTTTTCGTATCGTACAAGTTACAAACATAGGGAGACATTTGAGTCCTTCCCGTATTATTACAAGACCCTTTATTCCTAATCTATCTCTAACTTCCATATCGATGTTTATTGGGCTTCCGGGCCTTATAAACTTCGGGTCGTGGGCCTCCAGATAACCTAGGGTACCTTATTCGGCAGGCCCATTCGGGATGCCTGTGTCAGTAGCCCCCGAGATTTTGCTTGAATCGTAGAGTCGAGTAAAATCTCCGTCGTAAAGTCAATCCACAAATTCTTCGGATTTCCATAACACTTTGCTCAAGGTATTTATATCTTGCACATGGATAATGGTAGATGGGGCTGGTTCATCTGATGGATCAGGTACCAGTTAACTGCTCTCGTGGCAAACCCGCAAAAACCTACTTCAAGGTCAAGTCCCTGGACTTGACCTCGGGATACTGGCGTAATTCGACATGCGCCGCTTAAGGTCTTACCATGAGCTGAATTCCAGTTATATTTTATCGAATACCTAACGCGTCCGCTAGGATTTTTCTTCGTGTCTGTTGACACGGATAAAGTAGTAGAGCGCATTCGGGTGTGATACCACGCCACACATGATGGATCCTAGGGACTTGCCTTCGTAAAATATTACGGCATCTAGAGTTTTTACCGCGGCGGACGCGCTCTGAGAATATATTGTCGAGTGCCTTTGTCGGCTGCTGGAATTGCTAATTTCTTCGAGTTGTTTAATGATAACATCTTGATCTCCCGATGGGAGTACACGATGAGTTATATGTAACTCGTAGATGTACGACGATAATTCCTCGTCTGCATCTCTATTTTTTTGTCTTGTCATTCTCTTGTTTTTCTCCTTCTCATACTTCATCGGGTGCGCGACCAGCGCTCCCGATGGGAGTAGCCCCCGAGGCTACAGTCAAGTGTTTGCACTTGGCTGTAGGCTCAGCTTTTGCTATTTTGACCAACTCTATATTTTTGTCTTTCGATTTGTCCTCTTATCAGAAGTATAAACAATACTTCTGATAAGAGTAGCCCCCGAGCATATGAACAGATGCTTGCATTTGATCATAGGCTCCCAAAGTTTCTCTATTTGAGCACTTGAAGTATTATTGTCACTATATTTAGTTAAACCACTCGAAGCTTTCTTGAATGACGTCGCTGCTGACGATAACCATGACACCCATCTTGGAAAGCCATGACTCCTGTCACCTCACTGTGTTGTGGGTCCGAAGCTCTGCGCCATCGACACGTCGCGCAAGTGGGGGACACACGTCCTCCGTATATTCAGGCATGCGCGTGGTAACTCCCGTCCAGTAATTTCAGAATGATAAGACCTTTTTACCCTTTGGACACGCGTAGGGCTGAAAATACCCCCCTTTTCATCCAACATCTAAACGTATCGTCTTCTCTCTATAAATTCACCTCCTATTCCTCATTTATTCCATTCGCTGCGCCGCACATCTCCTCTCTGTCACACCCCAACTTTTGCAACCCTGTTTTAATTGTCCTTAGTGCAAAAATGAGGGGGAACAAAAACTTTTTCTTAAAACTAATTAGATGAATTGCCTTGATCTGTTTGTTATGATGAATTGATTTGATCTGTTGGTAGATGTATTGTCTTGTATTGCTTGTTGAGTTTTGTCTTGAGCTACCTCAAGGAACAACACCCCTAGTGTTAAAACAAACAACTCACCTAATAAAACACATGTGTGGCTTAGGAAAAATTGTTTTCTTTCTTACTACACCAAACCTCTCTACTTATGGCAACATGAGTGTGCCATCTTGAAGTTCCTCTTGGTGTTCTAAATCTAGCTCAAATCATCCTCGAATCAAAACTTGGAATCATCTGCTCCTTATCATATCTTTCCCTTGCCATCTAAAGCAATGCACTTGGTCCTAGATCTACCATATCTTGAGCATTTCTCAACCATGTCCTTGCCTTGAACCAAATCCCTCTATACTCTTTTATCCTTGTCTGTTTTGAGGCTAAGTCAGCAATCTGATTTGGTAGGTTCAAAAGTTCCAAACCTTGGCAGTTGAAATCTAAGCACCCACAACTGCTTTTAGTGACCTCAATGCATGGATCCCATCTATGCAACACTCTCTTCAACCTCCACGTCTTGCATGTCTCAGTCTATCCTTGCAACACATATATTCAACTTGATCTGGTATCCTATCCAATGTTTCAGCACCAGATCACTTCTTCCTCTTTTACCTCTTGTGTTTATTTTAATCCATGTTTTAATCTTCACAAAACCAAGAGTGGGGATGATGGGTACATTTTGTAGCCACCATATACCCTTGAGAACACTCCTCCCTAAATTAATTTTCTTTCTCAAAAACCCTATTGTTTTTCCTTCTCTAGCTTTGATCACAAAACTACTTCTAGTTTTATAAAATCTTTTCAGGATATTCTTCAAAGAAAACAAATAACTGAAATGGGTTTTGTTTTTCATCCCATTTCTACCAAGTACTGATTTCTAAAACATTACTTTCTATTTTGTTTTCCTTTTTACAAAAGGCTTGTTTATGGTACTTATACCATTTCTTGTTTTTCTTGTTTATTTAAAATTGAGAAAACTCTACCTTACTTGATAAAGTAAGTAGAACATTTTGAATCCTATGTTCTACCTAACTTCTCTCAATCTTTTTCAAAGTCCTTTTTAAATTATTTTCCTTCCCAATTGTCCCTAGACAATTGAGGTGTTTCAAATACCTTTCAACTGAATTCTTTTTCAAATGGCAACTCTTGCCCCTCTTATGCACATCTCTGAACTACCACATTGTATCCTCCATCCTCCAATTCTTGATCACATGGGTGATCATTTGATGTTTTCAAATGGACTCCCTTCAACTGAACCCTAGACTCAGGGAGTATTTCAAACCACTCCCAATTGACCTCTTATTTGAAGAACAACTTATATTTCATCATACCTATCTCACTCCTCTATTCTTTTCCATCACCACCTTGACCTCATGAATTGATGATTCATGTCAATATATTCATCCTTGTGAGTATATGGATACTTCACTTACCATCTCTCTTAACCTTGCTCTACCCTTGTCTAAACCACCATCATCACCATCATCTCTTGGCCAAATTGATAATTTGATCAAGTGCTTTATTCCTCAACATTGGCACCAATGTTTATTATCATCTCTCTCTCTTTTCATTTTTACTTCACCAAAACCACACCACCCCATCCACCATTTGATCAACTCCCTTATAGTGGTCAAATCCCAATCCTTTCAACATTAAATTCAAATGAAAACTTCTAAATCATCAACTATACCTTTGATCTATTTCCATCTTATGTTTGTCACTACCAAAGTGGTAGGAATTACCCTCATAGTACATATCACTCTCACACTCCTTTTTATCTCTATATCTCCACCTCCATCTTTAATCCTCATCAAAGTCATCATTGACATTACCTCCTCAACATCATGCCTTGATCTATTCACATGGATGTTGTGCACTCTCTCTCATTGTTCACTTGAGTTTGGCAAGAATGGAGCCGGCCATGGCAAGAAATTCGGCCAGCCCTCCCTCCTCACTTTCCTTCCTCCACAAGCCTTGCCTCCCACCTAACCCAATCAATAAATGGGCAGCCACCCACCTTGGCCAATCAAGTGAAGGGCTGCCACCACTCTCTCCCTCTATAAAGCTCACTTGGCCGGCCACCCCTCCCCTCTTCTTCTCATTTTTCTCCACTCTCCACTCCCTCACACTCTCCTCCTCCCCTCCACCACGAGCTGCTGCTCCTCCTAGCCACCATGGCCGGCCATGGCCATGAAAAGCTCACCTTGATGCAGCTCCTTCCTCCCTCAAGCTCCTCCTCACCATGAGAGCATCCCTCTCACCCTCTTCTCCCCTAACCCTAGCTGAATCCATCTCTCTTTCTCTTTTCCCCTCTCACAAGATTGGATCTTGATGCAGGTGCATGTTGGACCAAGCATGGAGAAGGTTGAGCAAACCTCAGATCTGAAGTATTTGACCAAAGTTCGTCCAAATCCCTGCAGTAATTTCTTCTATCTTGCTGTTCCAGATTCTGTGCAAACTTGTAAAATCCACCAAAAATCGTGTATCGATCCGAATCGAGTGATTCAAAGTTCCACGGGTAACCAACAAAAAGATCTACAACTTGGCGTTGGTCTCACCCTGAAATTCGTTTTCAATCTTCCTCGGTAAACAAAGTTCTGAAAACATGCAGATTCACTGTTTGTTAGATTTGTTTTGTTTTACAAAACGTTTTTGAGCAAACTAAACTGTGGGTGAAAGCCCCCTTCAATACCTTCATTTTGATGTTGGTTTCACTTCAAATGCCCTCCTAAAACTGAAATGGTGCACAGATCAAGTTTTGGTCAGATCTGACTTTGTCTGTTTACACCAGGAGCTGGGGATAAATTTGCGAGTGAAACCAATTGCATTAGAACCGTATTGTCAATACCTTTCAGATGCAACTGATCTCATATTTTTAGGATTTTTCTAAGATTTTTGGCATACAGATCTTGTTTTCTGTACAGTCAGATTCAAGCAAATCCTAAAATTGTAGGATTAACCTTTTTGAGTGATTCCAATTGGGTTAGTCTTGTATTAGTACTGGCCATCTGGTAAAAATAATGTTAGTCTCTGTTCATGCATATTGGTTACTGATAATAGCATGTGTGTGCTACATGAGTTGTTGGACCAAAACGTTTTGGTTTATTTTAAAACCGTTGACCAACTCTTTTATTAGAAATGGGCAACCTTTGTTTCTTGCTTGCAAAACAAAACCTCTGCAACTTATCATTAGTTCTATTGTTTTGCTTAAGATTTTAAAAAGGTGTGGTATCTTGCTTGCTTCCTATTTTTGGGTATAGTGTTAAGTGAGCTAAATCGAATTAGGAAAAACTGATTTCTACTTTTCCAAAAATGTTTGAAATTATAATGTGAAGGTTTTTGATGCCAAACTAATGCACTTGTCCTCTTTATGATGTTATCTACCAGGGGATATTTGGTTTATACCATGGTGATAACCGAGAGAGGCAATTGCTAAGTTGTGATGCACTCATGCCTTTACTAGGTAAATAAATGGGGTTTTCTAAATTAAAACTCTCAGAGTTGTTTTGAAGTAACTATAAGTCTTTGTATGTTAGCCCTTAGTAAAGTGGTTAGCTATTGATTGTTGTTTGTTGAATGATGTTTTGTTAATGTGATTGATTGTGTTCCTTTTATATTTTCCAGCGATAGATGCGAACGATTCTGGAGAAGAAGAAGAAGTGGAATCGGACGAGGATTTTATTTATATTATTGGAGTTCTTATTTGACGGAGTTGAAGAAGTCCAGGGACAAATAAGCCAACCAAGGCAAGCCATCTATTGATCTCTGATCGTGATGTCTCTTTTCGATGTCACTTTGTTGCTACTCTTAGCATCTTGACCCTTGGTGTGTTGATCTCCTTATTGTTGTCATGCATGCTTGGTCTCAAGCATGGTAATCGTAGTGGTTCTATCTTATGGTCGTCATAGTAAGTGTTTGGGATGCATGCTGATTATGGCCATGCTATCCTATTTGGTCGACATGCATGCTTAGCCTAAGCAATGCTCACTCCCTTGATAAATCACACTATACTTCCTTATTAGTATAGTGGTAGTAACATCATGATCTTGGTGTATTCTCAAATTGAGATGAGTATGCCTAACCACCCTTTTGTATGTCATTTATCGTTGATCACCACCACTTCCATTAGTGTTGGTTGGGTTACACCACAAATCTGAAAGCATACTCCCTCTTGTGTTATCCACATACATGCTTACCTTAAGCAAGTATGACCTTGTTCTTCCACCTCTATTGACTCTGTATGAGCATGATGCTTATCATCACGGCCATATGGTGTGCTAGTTCCATCATGAAACTTTAGGTTGGGAACCCCTCAAGGTTTACCTTGTCGTAAAAGTTTTAAGAAAAACCTTGGGTGAGTCGACCTTACCCGAGTGTATGGTTTATGAAAGGAAAGGATCTTGGAAAAGATGGTTGGAAAGAGGAATGTGTGTGTGACTTGGGGTTTTGAGAAAAACGACACATGGTTCTTTGTATTCGCCCGGAACAACTAAACCGCGCAACCACATTACCCCAACCTGGGCACGGGGCTTAGACCTAGTTTGTTGAAGCTGGCATGGGACACCTTCACAACTCTCTAGGAGGGTCACGATGACCTCTGACACCGGGTTGCGCTCTGGAGGAGGCAATACACTGTAGTTGTCTATAGCCGGACGATTACTGAGGGTCTTCTGTCGTGGCGCCGGAGATACGCTCAAAAAGGAGGTATGCTGCCGGGGTGCCGGGAAGGGTTAAGTCCGCAGGGAAGGACTCATGCCAGTGGAGATAAGTGAAAGGTTATGTCCGAGTTTCTGTCATGGCATAGTTGATATGCGGGGATGATGCCCACATGATAGACTCGCGGATCTTGTGGGGAAAGTGTGCAAACTCTGCAGAGTCAAATCTATTCGAATAGCCGCGTCCGCGGTCATGGACGGTTGGAATGGCCGTTACCGAGCTGTGTCGAGTTTTGTTTTAGAAAAGCTTTACAAAGAAAGTGAGAAAGTGTTTTGATGTACCAGAAGGGTACGGGGAAAGGTTGTGTCGACCATATGGAGATGGTCGAGGAAGAAAAATAAAATTGGGTTACCCCATCCTAGTGTTTTCATGTAGAGGAACTCTTCTGAAGTATCTTCTTCAACAAAGATATAGAGATGTCATAGGATATCTTCTGAAGTATCTTCTTCAACAAAGATTTAGAGATGTCATAGAACCCTCTTAGTGTCCCCATCAACTGAGATGTCGGGATGCCATATCCACAAGAGAAACTACTTCTCTTCTTCATGCTATATCCACAAGAGAAACTACTTATCTTCTTCATGCTATTTCCACAAGAGAAATTAGCTCTTCCCTCTTGTCCTCTTAGGTTAGGGTTTGTTATCTTGCACTCTTGCAAAGTACCTTCTTGATGGTTTGCGAGTACAATTCCAATGTACTCACGGCTTTATCCCTGGCTATTTACTTGGCCAGACTTGAAGGAGTTCGATCGATGAAGAAGGAGTTGATGACGTCTATGCGAGCTAGGAACGTCTTCCCAGTCAGTTGCCTGTAGGGTTGATGGCAGATGACTTGGGCTCCGCGCTGTTGAAGTGATGATGCTACTCTGATGTTTAGTTAGGTCCTTCGAGGCTATTATGTAAGTATTGGTCATGTGACCTCATTGTAATCTCTTATTCCGCTTTGTAATGGATGGTGTAATTTGATATCAGTTCGGTTATGTGTTCACGACGCATTGATCATGGGATCGTGAACTGTATACATAACATGGATTTTGGACAGCTGGTCCGGGGTCCCCACAGAGCTCTCTCTCCGCCATTGTTGCTTCTCAAGCTCCTCGCGCCCTCGCTCTCTTGCTGCTGCTGCTTCCTTTCGCAATCTGTCGCATTCCTCCACGCACCAAGTGCTGCACTTCTCGCGCCTCAGATGCCGGTGAGCCCATGGAGCAGGCCAAGATCTCTGGATGGGAGCGTTCGAAGTTGACCGCCCAGGACCACAAGATGTTGAAGAAGCTGGGCCTGTTCGACAAGGAAGCCGTGCGTTTTCCTGGAGACGAGAGTACTCCGCATCCTCCAATCAACTTCCGGGTAACATTCATTGACTTCCTCATCCGCGGCCTTTCTGTCCCTGTCCACGAATTTCTTCGTGGTTTGCTTTTTATCTATGGGATTCAGCTGCACCAGCTGACCCCCAACTCCATTCTCCACATCTCGATCTTTATCACCCTCTGCGAGTGTTTCCTGGGCATCCACCCTCACTGGGGCCTTTGGAAACGCATCTTTTATCTCCGGCGCAACAACGCGAAAAACGTCGCCTACAATGTAGGTGGCGTTGTTATCTGCGTTCGCCCGGATGTCGACTATTTTGACGTCAAATTCGCCGACTCCGTCCAAGGTTGGCGCAAAAAGTGGCTCTATATAAGGGATGAATCTTTTGATGCTCAAGAATACGGCATTGCACCCTTTGATGCTGACGAAGAAATTCAAAGGCGCAAATCTTGGGATGCTGAAGTAACAGCCGAAGAAAGGGTGGCTACAGAGGCTCTGATAATCCGCATCCATCAACTCCAAAACACCGATGGAGAAGAACTCTCGGGTGTGCAAATAATCGCCTATTTTCTTAGGATTCGGGTGCAGCCACTGCAGGCTCGCAAAAACCCTCTGTGGATGTACTTAGGAGCGGAAGATGTCGACCGCTTGTCCAAGGATCTTTCTGTGAAGGATTTGGAGAAGCTCGTCCGATGTTTTACCTCCTTGAGCAAAAAACATGAAGTCCCTTCATCCTATCGCGTGGAGCCATATAGTGCTAGCCACGCTCTCCCCCAAGTAAGTGTTTTCTTTCGGGTCGAGTTTGCTATTTTTTTTGACTTCCACTAGTTTCCCTTGTGTGCTCACTTTCTTGTATTCTCTTTGTTATGCGCTATGTAGGATCACCAAATTCTTTCTTCTCTCCCCCCCTACCTGAAGGTGGAGAGGTTCGCAAGAATCCGCTCTTCCTGAGAGTGAAGCCGCGGAATCGCAAAAATCCGCGGGTTCCTCCGAAAAAGAGACAGAGTCAGAGCAACACTCTGATTCTGCCCACTCCATCTCTCCTCCTCCTGCCACTTCTCCAGATGGGCGCAAGAGGAAGAGAAACGCTGTCGAAGATTCCGGCGCCTCCAAACCTGCCGAAATAACTGCCGAAGAATCTTCCCGGAGGAAGAAGGCGCCTTCGACCCCTTCGCCGATGTGGCCACAGTTAGCTCGTGAGTTGCTATTTCTTGTCTTCATCTATCTTATGCTTCTTTCGGTACTCTCATATTTTGCTTTGTTGTTATATTGTTAGGTCTACTGAAGGGGCAGAATAGGAAGAACCCGTGGCTCATGGAACAGCTCCTACGAGCACTTCCAATACCCTGGTTCTTTCTGAAGAAAACCGCACTGCCGCGGCAACTTTGCCTCCCCCAGAACGTAGCCCGAAAGCGTCGACTCCCATGCCCAGCCCCCGAGCGCCTCCAACTAAGAAAGCTAGGACCGGGGCTGGAGGCACTCAAGAAGTTGTTGCTGGGAGTTCGTCGACTCCCTTCCTGGAAGATGTAAGTTCCCCTTTTTCCCTATTGACCATCTCTTTTGCTTGTCGAGTTTTTCACCTTCTAACGGTATTTTTCTATCTTGTCGACTTTTGTGCAGCCCTTAATGAAGGATCTGATCCACCTGGGCTCCCAATTTCTTGGGTTCCGCGATGAAGCTGCTACTCTGAGAGGTAAAACTTGCACTACTCTTAGTATGTTTCTTATTTCTGCCAGTTGATTCTCCGTCTTCTAATGAGGATTCTTTACCTTTTTTTCTTTCCGCTTCAGAGGCGCTCCATCGTGCCGAGGAACGTGCTGATGCATTAGATGCCAAGCTGAAAATCAGCGAGAAAGCTCGCGAAAAAGCCGAGAAGGAGGCTGCTGCTGTCGAAGGTCTCCGCCAGAGTCTCCAGACTGCTGAGGACACTTTAAGCGACAAGGTGGCCCAGCAAATCGAACGTGAAAATGCCATAGTGACGCACCTCGAAACGCAGAACCGCAGATTTACAAGTAACCCGTTACTTCTCTCGCCCTTTTGCTTCTGCTTTTGTTTGTTTCTCTGATATTAACAAACTCGTGGTTCTCTCCAGCAGGGCGGATGGGTGAGGAGTATACCCTACAGGAAGAATCCGACGATCACCTCATTAACACTCTCGATATTCTTGAGTTAAACTGCGACTTGGCGCGCACCAACATCTCTTCTGCACGGGCTGCACTGAAGCGCTTCTTCCCCCACTTCTTCCCCAAAGACACGCAACCAGAAATCTTCTCCGAGCTAACCCAACGCTTCCTGGCGAAGGAAGATCCTCTTCTGACCTATCATCAAGCTAGCCTGAAGATCGGAGTTGAAGGGACGATTGCCTTGGCTACTGCCAGCGGCCAGGAAGTCGACTGGGTGAAAGTTGGCACTCCCAAAGGCATAAACAAGGAGAAGTGGAAGGCTCTAGTGAAAGTTTCCAAGCCTCAGTCGAAGAAGATCATCGCCTTCCTTGACCCGACGTCCACTGCTTCTGCTAGCACTGCGCGGACGGAGGTCAAGTAGACCAACCCGTGTTTCTTTTTTATTTTCTCTTTTGTAGCTAGCGCCACCTTCTGTTGCTTCCTAAGATTAGTAGGGCTCGCTAGGGGCCATATTTTGCAAGGATCCTCTTTATGTAAATGTTCTGAATATCAATGAAAAATGTTCTTTCGCCAAATGTTTGATGTCGATATTTTCCTCCAGTTGGTTTTTGATAACTATACCGACGATGCTGGACCTTCCGACACTGTACCCGCCATTTCTCATTCTGCGAGAGCTCCTGCTGGTGTTATCCTGGATGATTCCTCTTGCGCTGATTCACTACACCAAGAACTGGCCGATCTTCGACAGCAACTGCAAGCTATGAAGAAACAAGCTGTCACCGTTATGGACCAATCTCGCAAATCTTCGGATCATGAACGAGCTGCTCTTCAGCAAGCACAGGAGGCTATTGAATTGAAAGAATCTGCCACTGCCGATGCTTCACGGGCTATTGAGCGCGAGAATTATATGCTTGACCTGATGACTGATGCAAGTCACGATATGGCGGGTATGTTGTGCTTTAACTTTGTCGCTATTTTTATGTTCTTCGGGTCCTTTGTCACGCTGTATTGCTTCTTGTGTTGCTTGTAGGTTCGTTTCTGGATGCCGCCACTGAAGAACAACGGGTGAATTCGTGAGTTGAGGTCCTTCTTCAACTTGCTAGACGGAATAACATTGACTTCTGGGCAGATGAAGGGCGCACTCGCCATATCGTTCAATTCCAGGATCGAGCCGCCCAAATTCGGGAATTCCGTGACATCTTCGGCATTACTCTTGCCATGGTATACAATGCTATGTTTCCTCGGAACCCTCAGCTAGAAAATCTTACCGAGCTTATGAGTAAATTCAGGGATTCACGGAGCATCCATGACTTTACGAAGGCTCAGCTGATGGCTGATACGTCTCCAACGTATCTATAATTTCTGATGTTCCATGCTAGTTTTATGACAATACCTACATGTTTTATATACACTTTATATCATTTTTATGCATTCTCCGGGACTAACCTATTAACAAGATGCCGAAGCGCCAGTTCCTATTTTCTGCTGTTTTTGGTTTCAGAAATCCTACACAGGAAATATTCTCGGAATTGGACGAAACAAAAGCCCACGGTCTTATTTTTCACGGAGGCTTCCAGAACACCGAAGAGGAGACGAAGAGGAGCCACGAGGCGGCCACACCCTAGGGGGGCGCGGCCCCACCCCTGGCCGCGCCACCCTATGGGGTGGGCCCCTCGGGACTCCACCGACATCGCCCCTTCGCCTATATATTCCTCCGTCTCCGAAAACCCTAACACAATCGACGATATTCCACGAAGAGTTCCGTAGCCGCCGCCATCGCGAAGCCAAGTTCGGGGGATAGAAGTCTCTGTTCCGGCACGCCGCCGGGACGGGGAAGTGCCCCCGGAATCCATCTCCATCGACACCACAACCATCTTCACCGCCGTTGCTGTCTCCCATGATGAGGAGGGAGTAGTTCTCCCCCGAGGCTGAGGGCTCTACCGGTAGCTATGTGGTTCATCTCTCTCTCCCATGTACTTCAATACAATGATCTCATGAGCTGCCTTACATGATTGAGATCCATATGATGAGCTTTGTAATCTAGATGCCGTTATGCTATTCAAGTGGATTTTACTTATGTGATCTCCGGAGACTCCTTGTCCCACGTGTGTAAAGGTGACAGTGTGTGCACCGTGTGGGTCTCTTAGGCTATATTTCACAGAATACTTGTTCACTGAATTATGATTTGAGTTGGATGTCTCTATGAAATTGTGGTGTGTTAGTACCTCCTATGAATGCTCAAAGTGACAGCGTGAGGTGTTTATTAGTACTTGGGAATGCATCTTTAAGGTTTGCTTTTGCAGCCCTACACGGTGAATTAGTGTTCGTTATCCAGCCAGAGAGTAGTTCAGAATAGCATAGTGAAGTGCTTATATTTATATTCCTTTATGATATCATTGTTGAGAGTGACCACTAGTGAAAGTATGATCCCTAGGCCTTATTTCTAAGCATTGAAACACCGTTTCCAACAAGTTCTGCTACATGTTTACTTGCTGCCATATTTATTTCAGATTGTTATTACCACTCCTATTCATCCATATCACTTGCATTTTACTATCTCTTCGCCGAACTAGTGCACCTATACATCTGACAAGTGTATTAGGTGTGTTGGGGACACAAGAGACTTCTTGTATCTTAATTGCAGGGTTGCTTGAGAGGGATATCTTTGACCTCTACCTCCCTGAGTTCGATAAACCTTGGGTGATTCACTTAAGGGAAACTTGCTGCTGTTCTACAAACCTCTGCTCTTGGAGGCCCAACACTGTCTACAGGAATAGAAGCGTGCGTAGACATCAATGGCTGGCGCTAAGTTCGCCCTTATTTGGTTGAAGGTCTGCCATTCGAAGCTGGATTTTAGCAATATTATCGACACTTTTTACCGCAAGACGTCGAAGAGGAGGATAAATGTTGATAAACACAATGCAACCGTAGCCGAAAAAATGATCGATGAGCTTCTTCGAGTAGACGCCAATTTCTTCAAGGAGTTTCGGTATGATGATTCAACACAACTTGTCTGTGCCGCAAGGGAGAACGTGACCATAGATAGACTTGTGTAGAAATTCTTTCTTTCCTCGGACGTGTTTAGTTTGAACTGAACTGTAACATTGCATATATTTGTAAGTCGTGTATATTGGAACTTATCCTTGCGAGACTTGTGTAAAGCCAAGGCAAATTTCTATGTTATTTTTTCTCTTGAGCCCCCGAGTGTCTCGGTTGGCATAATTATCTTTTTTTATCGCGAGGTTTTATGTGTAACCAAAGTGTGTATATTGACAAGTGCGATGGAGTCGGATATATTGTAATTTTGTCGGGTTCAAGCCCCTGAGCGTTGCTCAAGAAACAGGAGAAATACTTTTCATCATTATTTTTTATTTCAACCATGCTATATTGCAGCATCGCAAGCCCGCCTCATTAAAAACCTTTCATCCCCACTCGATGCCCTGAAAGAAAAAGAGTGCGTCTGAAAACTTGCAAGCTCTTCAGATACAATGTATGTTTACATGGACTTCCTTCTAAGCGTAGAAACGTCGAAGTTGCGCCACGTTCCACGGGTTCGGCTCGTCTTTGCCTGTCTTCTTGTCCTTCAGCCTGTAGGCTCCTCCTGGTATCACCTCAGTAACTATGTATGGCCCCACCCATGGCGACTCAAATTTTTCATGGCTATCTTGCTTGAGTCGAAGTACTAGATCGCCAACTTCGAACGACCTAGGCCGCAGACGTCGACTATGATAGTTTTTGAGATTTTGCTGATACGTGGTTACTCTCGAAAGTACCTCGTCTCGAGATTCGTCGAGTGCATCCACATCATCTTCTAGTGCCTTTCTCGAGATTTCTTCATCGTATTCTGCGACTCTGGGAGAATTATGCTCTAATTCTATCGGGAGCACCGCCTCAGCTCCATGAACCTGGAAAAACGGAGTTTCTTGGGTCGCTGTGTTGGGTGTTGTTCGTATGCTCCATAACACATTGGGTAACTCATCAACCCAAGTGTGCCATGCTTTCTCTAGTGGTGTCAGTAATCGCTTCTTGATGCCGTTGCAGATCATGCCGTTTGCTTTTTCGACTTGGCCATTGGTTTGCGGGTGCGCCACCGATGCGAACTGTAGTTTGATGCCCACTTCTTCGCAGTATTCCTTGAATTCTCGAGAAGTAAAATTGCTGCCATTGTCCGTAACTATGCTGTTAGGGACGCTAAATCTAAAAACTATTCCCTTGATGAAGTTCACCGCTGATGCTGTGTCTGCCGACGTTACTGGTATTGCTTCAATCCACTTTGTAAATTTGTCGACAGCTACCAGCAAGTACACGTGTCCTCCAGGCCAGGACTTGTGCAATTTCCCGACCATATCTAAGCCCCATTGTGCAAAAGGCCATGCCAATGGTATGGGCATTAACTCTGCTGCTGGTGAGTGAGGTTTGGATGCAAACATCTAACAGGCTTCACAAGTGCGCACGATTTCCTTCGGGTCCTCTATTGCTGAGAGCCAATAAAATCCTGCCCGAAAAGCTTTGGCTGCTATTGCTTGACTGCTCGCATGGTGGCCGCATATTCCTTCATGTATGTCCTTCAATATGACTCGCCCTTCTTCGGGTGTGACGCATCTCTGCAGCACTCCTGATATGCTTTGTTTCTATAGTTCTCCCTTGACCACGGTGAAAGCTTTGGATCATCGAATAACTCGCCTTGCTTCTACCGGATCTTCAGGTATTTCTTTCTTTGTAATGTACGCCAGGTATACTTGCATCCAGGGGATTTGGATCATCATGACTTCGTCTGGTTCCTCCTCATCTTCTGATGTATGCGTCTCTGAAGCTGCTGGAGCCCCCGAGTCTTTCTTGGACTTCTCCTTTTTCTTGGCTACTTCGGTACCTTCTTCGCCTTGGTTGATCTCTCGCTTATCTCTTCCCAAAAGACTCCTGGTGGTATCGGGAGGCACTGTGAGCCGATGTTTGCCAAAACGCCGGCTTCATCGTTGCTGAGCCTGCTGATGTGATTGACTTCACAGCCATAAAAGAATTTTTCGAGTTCATTGTACACTTCCTTGTACGCTATCATGCTGTCATTGACTGCATCGCATTTGTTCATCACCTGCTGAGCTACCAACTGGGAGTCACCAAAGATTTTTAAGCGGGTGGCGCCGCACGCCTTTCCATCTTCATCCCGTGTATGAGGGCTTCATATTATGCCTCATTATTGGACGCGTTGGGGAACGTCATCCGCAATATGTATTTCATTTTGTCACCTTGGGGTGACACGAGTATCACGCCTGCTCCAGCTCCTTCCAATCTCTTCGACCCGTCGAAGTTCATATGCCATGTACTCGATAAATCTGGAGGTCTCGTATTTTGCAGTTCCATCCACTCTGTGACAAAGTCCGGCAGAATATGCAACTTGATCACTTTTCTTTTTTCATATGTGATGTCCCAAGGGGAAAGCTCGATTCCCCAGAGGGAGACACGTCCCGTAGCTTCTGGGTTGTTCAGTATGTTTGATAAAGGAGCCTCATTGACCACTATTATCGGGTGTGCCAAAAAATAATGCCTTAGCTTCCGTGCTGACATGAAAACTCCGTAAGCCAGCTTCTGATACTGCGGGTATCGCTGTTTGCATGGTGATAAGACTTCGCTAAGGAAATATATTGGCCGCTGCACCCCGTGAATCTTCCCTTCTTTTTCTCGTTCTACCACGAGGACTGTGCTGACCACCTGAGGTTTGGCCGCGATGTATAACAGGAGAGGTTCCTTTTCCTTTGGAGCCACCAATACTGGTGGTGTCGAAATTGTGCGCTTGAGATGCTCAAAGGCTTTGTCTACTTCTTCGTTCCACTCGAACTTTTCTCCTTGCTTGATGAGCGCATAGAAAGGCAACGCTTTTTCTCCCAACCTCGCAATGAATCTGCTTAATGCTGCGACTCGTCCTGTTAGCTGCTATATTTCCTTAAGCTTGGTTGGTTTCCTCATCATCATGATGGCTTGTATTTTCTCTGGGTTGGCCTCGACCCTCTGGCTGACACCAAGTATCCGAGGAGTTCTCCTGCGGGAACTCCAAAGGAACATTTTGTCGGGTTCAGCTTGAGGCGAAACTTGTCAATGTTGTCGAAGGTTTCTCGAAGGTCATCGATGAGGGATAACCCTATCTTTGTTGTGATGACGACGTCATCAATATACCAATCTACGTGGTGAGACACTTCTGCATCATCCTCTGATATGTCGCTCCCGTGTTTTTCAACCCGAAGGGCATTGTCCTGTAGCAGAACACGCCATAAGGGGTTATGAAAGCTGTTTTGACTTCATCTTCTTCTTTTAAGCGGATCTGATTGTAACCAGAATACACGTCGAGGAAGGAAAGACGTTCGCAACCCGCTGTGGAGTCGATAATTTGATGGATCCTCGGGAGGGGGAAGTGATCCTTTGGACAATGTTTATTGAGACATGTGAAGTCGACACACATGCGAAGGACCTCAGTGCTTTTCTCCGGGACCAGCACTGGGTTGGCAACCCACGTGGCCTCGGTGTGCAGCTCCTTGATGAAACCCGCTTCTTTAAGTCGACGGATCTCAGATAACATAGCTTTGCGGTTTGGCTCGGAAAAACACCGCAAAGGTTGTCGAATTGGTCTAGCTCTTGGATCTAGATTGAGAGGGTGCTCGGCGAGTTCCCTGGGTACTACTGGCATGTCAGCTGGAGACCATGCGAAGATTTCCCAGCGCTCACAGAGGAACTCGACGAGCACGCTTTCCTATGCGCTATCCATGTTTGTTGCGATAGCTGTCGTCTTCTTGGGATCTGTCGGGTGAATCTGCACTTCCTTGGAATTCTTGGAGGTGTCGAAGGTTTGCTCCTTGAGTGGCCTTCCTCCGTCAGGTAACACGTCGTAGTTGGTGGTGAGCTTGGATGCTTCGTACTCAGCTTGCATCCCGAAGGTTTCAGAGAGCTTATTGAAATCCTTCTCGCATTTATCTGCCAAAGCAAAGCTTCATTTCACTGTGATTGGGCCATTGGGTCCAGGAATCTTCCATAACATGTATGTATAATGCGGCACAACCTGAATGTGGCATACGCGGGTCATCCCAATAGAGCATGATACTGTGATGGAAAATCTATAACCTCAAACTCCAGCTTCTCCCTCCTGAAATTTTCTCGAGTTCCAAACTGTACGTCGAGTAAAATCTTTCCCAGGGGATAGTTCAGCTTCTCAGGTGTAATGCCATGGAAACGCGTGTCCGTTGGTGTCAAATTTGCCAGAGAAATATTCATCTTCCTCAACGTATCCGCGTACATGAGGTTCAGACTGCTTCCTCCATCTATGAATATGCGCGAGACCTCGAATCCCGCGATCACCGCTGGTAAAGTCATAGCTGATTGTCCTGGTCCTGGAACTTGAGGCGGTTGGTCCGCTTGAGTGAATCCTATGTCCTGTGCCGACCAATTAAGGTACTCGATGGTTGGTGGAGGCATCTTCTCTGCCATGTATACCTATCGCGAAATTAACTTTTGCGCCCTATTCGAGGGTCTGCCTTTCTGAATCATCGACACTACTCCCGTTGTGTTAATGTAGTCGTCACTGTTGCCTGGTGGTGCCGCCAACTGCAACTGATGTTGGTTTGCATTGGTAATTGCGGGTGGTGGTGGCAGGTGGATTTCACTCCTTGGCCCCTGTACGTGCCCCCTATTTGCTGCTTGTGCGTTGGTGTGCTCCGCATACCTATGTAAAGCTTGGAAAGTTCAGCAGTCCTTCTGAAGATGACCTGACTGTCTTTTCTCTTCACTGTCGAGGTAAAAATGCATCTGACATGGACCATTTAGAATATCCTTGGGTGATATGTTGTATGGCCTCTGAAACCTTGGTCGATTATTTTTTCTGCTGGAGCCTGGCGCATCTCTGTGATCATTGCGCTGATCGTTGTTTCTTTTATAATCATCTCGATGATTTCCTCCACTATTTCCTCGGAAGCCAGCCGCCACTTGGCCGGGACCATCATAGTCTGAGAATTGGCGATCTCGTCGTCTATTTTGATTGTTGTTTCTATTGCGGTCCTCCTCGGGTGACCTCTGCCGTTTGTTTTGAACAACATCTTCGCCATCCGCGCAGCGATTCGCTATTTCCATGAGTTCTGCTATTGTGCTCGGGTTGGATCTACCCAAGTCCTCGATTAAATCCCTTCTTCGGATCCCTGCGACAAATGCATCGATTTCTCTTTTGTCGGATACGTTTTCTGCCGAGTTTTTTTATGATGCTCCGTCGCTGGATATACGCCCTCATCGACTCGTCATACTTCTACTTGCAGGCCCTCAGCTGCTCTATTGGTGCATGCTCTTGCACGTGGAACAAAAAAATTTCACGAACAAGTCCTCAAAAGTCTCCCAGCTGTCGATGGATCCCCTTGGTAACTTCTTCATCCAAGATCTCGCGGCTCCACTAAGGTGAACTTGGATGCTTTGCATTGCTGTTGCTCTAGTTCCGCCCATCAGCTTCACTGTTTCCAGGTAATCGACCAACCAGTCCTCTGGATCTTGCAATCCGTCAAACTTTTTATAATTATCAGGTAGCTTAAAGCCAGAGGGAACCCGAGTTTTGCGAACCCGTCGGGTAAAGCAAGGGAGTCCACACATGTCTTCTTCGCTAACTTCTGGTGAGTGCCGACGCTCTCTTCTATTTTCACGGTCTCTCTCCTGCCGTGCTCTATCGATTCGTGCTTGCGCCATTGTATTTCTCGCGTCACCTTCTCGTGGAGGATCTCGCGCCGCCGATGTTGGTCGAGGACTATTTTGCCCTGGAGCACTCTCGGGTAGCGGTGTACTTGACCCTTGTATTGCTATCCCCATGATTCCAACTCCTACCATGGCCATGTTATACAATGCTTCCCTAGGATCTCCTGCAGGTGGTTTGGATGCTAACATGAAAGCATGTGTCGCCAGATATCCTGCTTCCGGCGTTTTTGGGATGATGTGCCCTCTCGTGTCTATTGACATAAAGGACATGTCGAGGTTTTGGATAAGGTTCTCTCTTTCATGCTCAGGCACGTTTTCCAGTCGAGATCTTCCTCTTGCACGGGCGTCTCTGTGATTGTCTCCCGACATTCCTGAATGTCAACTTAGTTCAGCCTTGCGCGCACTTGACACAGAAGCTGCGGCTTTCCTTGCTTCGAGTACTCTTCTCTGTTTCTCTAACTCCCTTCCGACGCGAGCGAGTTTATATTGGTATGCTTGCAACTCTTCTGGTGTAGCCGTGGTAGTCATCGGCTCTGTGCCATCCATAGCGCTTTGAGCTCTATCCCAAGCTGCGTGCGACAGCTGTCTCTTCTCTCGCGCGCGTGGACCCGATGTATTTTTTTTCTGTTCCGCGCGTGAGATTTGCAGGGTCGATGTATGGATTGTCCAAGTCATCGAAAGCCTCAGACGCTTCATCCTCTTGTCGGCTTGAATCCTCGATTGCGCAGACTTGATGATATATTGCAGTTGTGTTTTCATCATCTTCAGGGTCGGTGACACCGTCGTATCGATCGGTGAAGACCTCCCGGATAGAAGTAGATCTGTCGATGAAGTCGAAGTGGTCGATGCTTTCCGAGTCGCTGCTCAGATCGAAGCCCGTGAACGACCCGAAAGACATGCCGTTGAGCAGATCGGCGAGTTCTCCGCCGATGGTGGGCTTGATGAAGCTTGGCGGTGAAACCTCCTCGTCGCCTGACTCGATTGATGGTGATGATGATCCCGAGAAATCGGAATCGGCCACTAACGGTCCCGAAAAAATCGGTGCCACGAGACGATGCTGTTGCGGTCAAAACCCACCGGCGGGCAGCGACGGGCAACATAGTAGAGCCGGGAACAACTTAGGGCTGCGGCTGGCCCTGGTCCCTCCGAGCGAAGGCCCGCAAAGCCTCTGGTACACACGTCCGATGCTGATGCAAGGGCGTGCCACCTGACCTATACCTGGTCAGGAAGGTGATGGAGATGCCTCGCTTAGTTTCCTGCATGGCATACACGTAAACATTAAATACGAGACTCGATCGGCTCTCAGGTTGTCCTGTGAATCGGCTCAAGGAGCCGATCCACCCATGATTCGTACGAGGTGCACGAATATATGGTGGTCCTGCTTGATCAAGATAAAGCTAAAGCGATCTACGACGATTTAGGGTTTTCACCGCATAATCGGATCATCCTACTCACGATTGGGCCTCGCGGCCACGCACGGTGATCGTAAGCCGATCCTAGACAAGGCCTAAAAACCAACACGAGGTTGATCCCCGGAACATCCTGTCTAGGACTAGCAAACGACACCCTACGTGCCGCTGGATCCTCCAACCCTTTGTAAGGCCTAACTATTGCAGATATTAAACTAATCCTTGAAGAACAAGGAGCAACCGTAACGGATCGGATCTACTAAATAATGACCAAGCGGGGTGCCGCCCCTACACCTAAGATAGGTGTAAGGGCGGCCAGATATGCAAGGGTTGCACTACGATAGCATATGATTCGAAGAACTATGCTAACCCTAACACATCTATGATAACTACGTTGCTCGCCATCAAAAAGGCTTCAGTACGAGCAACGCATGAACAACATAAAGCTTGTGCTGCCTAGATCGCAAGATGCGATCTAGGCAGCATGATGCTTACCGGTAGAAACCCTCGAGACGAAGGAGTTGGCGATGCGCCGAGATTGATTTGTGGTTGAACGTTGGTTGTTGTTTATTCCATAAACCCTAGATACATATTTATAGTCCAAGGGACTTTCTAACGTGGGAATAATCCCCACCGTGCACGAGACAATCTCTAACTAACCGACACGTAATCTACTATGTTACAGATACAAGGGCAAACTAGCCCAAAACTTTGCATATAAGGCCGATTCACGTATTTCTTCCGTATATAATCTTCAAGTCCATCTTGATCGCGGCCCACCTCTGACTCGGTCAAATCCTGGTGATAACACATGCCCCCCTGGTTTTGGTAATGATAATTTCAAAACCACTCTGTTTTTCCTTCGAAGGGTCATGTCGTGGCAGAGCAGAACCGTTGCAGTATCCTTCATCATGATGCCCTGTCTTCTCAGCTTCTCTGCAAAATTTGATAGCTTTAGCATCACCTCCTTGGAAACTGCAATGGCATTAAATCTCCACCAGGTTCCTCATTATTTAACCGTGCCGATCGATTAGCCCTCTTCATCCCCTTCCTCTGTTCTAGCTATCGGCACCAAAAAACCCTCTTCCCCTGTAGCAATGTCTTCCTCTTCCTCCGTCTCCTCCGGCCTCTCCCTCCAATCCTTTTCCTCGAGCGAGCTGGAGTGGAACTCCGATCACGGACCAAACGGCGACCTGCCTCTGACCGATGGGGAAGACGACCTCAAGTTCCTCATCGAAGGGGAGCTGATAAGTGAAAGCGAAGACGACCTTCATCCCTGGGTGAACCCCACCTTCTCCGACGGGAAAGGGGAAGAAGTAGAGGAAGAAGAAGAAAAGGAGGAGGGCGGCCCCTCCTCCCCCGCTAAGCTTCTGCTGGCAAAGCGATTCCGCGCTTGGGCGGACAGCGAAGACGATGATGATGACGAGGAGGAGGAGGAGGAAGAGGATGAATCCTCCTCCTCCATCGGGTACCCGCCGACAAAGCGCTTCCGCTCTTGGGCGGACAGCGAGGATGATGATGATGACGAGGAAGACGAAGCTCCGGCCGAGGGCTGGGGCAGCAGCGACGAAGAACTTCCTGGGAGCAGCGCCGACGACATCGACGACGGCGACGACGAGGACAGCGACGACTAGTAGAGTAGGACTAGTAGTAGCAGTGCACTAGGCACCAGATCCCTCTTTTGAGAGCCATCGGCTCTTTCCTGTAAAGCCGCTCCTTTGAATTAATGAAAATTGTTCTTCCATTTCATCTTTCAATTAATCCAATTTCAATCCTTCCGCTTGCCACACCAAGACCGATAGCAACGTATCGGATCCTTTTTCCTGAGACGCCCGTGAAGCTGGGCTCAAATATCGCTTAGACCGTCAGTCAAGTACTTCTCAAATTCAGACTGCAATTTGATACCTGACCATAAAATTTCGCAATCCCATAGCCGATGACTATTCATCGGCTATTTTGAGAATCCAGTCTCTTTCCTCTTCTCGCAGCAACAGGACGGTCCAAAACCTGTAAAAGCCGACGGCTCCCTTTTCCGGCTCCTCTCCGTAGCTTTAGCAGTCTTCTTCTGCAACACCTCACTGCTTTCGGAGAAGATCACGATGCAGGGTCAGCCGATGCAACTCCAATCGGCTCCAAAAACAGAGCATCTACCAAGTTAGTTGCCCCCCGAGCCTTAATCAAGGCGAGAATATCGGTGAGGATGCACCAAAGCCGATCACCTTTCTTCCCTTGAAAGCCGAATCAGCACCACAGGCTGAAAATCCTTGACAAGAAAATTCGAGCACCAGAATCGGCTCATTGCTTTACTCCCTCGAGGAAGCAGAAGGCCCCACAGCTGAACTGGACTTGGTGAAGATCCGCGCTTTGAACACGTAGCCAGTAGAATCTGCGAAGTTATACTAGAGTCGATGATTGTGCATCGGCTTTATGTCATGAATTTTTTTTTTACTGGCCGTTTTTTTCCCTATCGGCCCCAATATTTCACTGCACACATGCTCACCTGCACATGTTCTCATGTCCATCTGGTTTAGGTGCCCCCCGAGCCGAATCTGCCAGGTGACTGCAGATATCGGCTTTGTGGTTAGCCAAGACACTGTATTTGCACGTCGGCTCCGTTAGGATTCGTGTTGACTCTCATCCGCCGACGTGACCACTGCCCCACAGATCGATGTTGAACGCAAGCAGAACATGTGGTGAGGATAATTTTGGCCGATTGCTGGAATCGGCCTCCACATTGATTGAAGCGCTCAATGAAGGCTCTGTAATGTTCCTTCATAGATCCTTGGGGCCGATCCAAAGGATCGGCCTCGCCACGTTTCTCATCGGTTTGTTCTTGCTACTTGGTCAGGCCGGTGGATAAAACCAACCTAACCTCATCCTTTGTCATGTCGATGCGCTCGCCATCATCCACCTTGAGTGCATCGTTTAATCCTGGAGCACTAAACTCTGTTGGAAGGATGAGCACCATGTTTGTGCCAGCCGATGTATCATCATCGGCTTTCCTTTGCTTGGGGCGCCACTCCATTTTCCGTGGTCGACCCTCCTCATCTAGGGTTCGCTGGATCTTCGCGGCCAGATCAGGCCGCGCCTTCCTTAGCGTGTGCAGATATAACCTTTCGGCTTCTTCCAAGCCGCCCAATCGCTGAACCCTACGCTTTTGGGAACGGCTGAGTCCATCAGGGCACCACCTTGGACGGTGGTACCTGTCTTCTTCTTCTTCTTCTCCCTCGTCTTCTGAATCCTCGAGATCTTCCAACCGAGGGGACTCAGCGCGTTTGCTTTGTGGTGGAAGAGGCCCTAGACGTTTGAACACGGACACATTGGCTGCCTCCTTCTTCTTCTGGTTGCATTCTGGGCAATTGCCGATTGTAGGCAATCGGCTCATTCCTGAATCCCAGCAGTGTCTGAAGAAGGGACAGTCCCAGTGCATGTCCTCGTCGTCTCGCTCCCTTGACTTTTCCTTGGCACGGCGCTCGTACTCCTCCTCATCGCGATCATGCCGATGATGTCTCCTGGATTCTCTAGCCAGACGATCTCTTTCATCATCATCGCTAGATCGTCGGCGTTGGTCATACTGACTCACATACTTGTTGAGGAGGTGATCAGAGAGGGGTCGCTGATATCTTATGTTCTTCACTTCTCCCTCTGTGACGTAGCGCTTGCCATCATGACGGAGCCGGTCGCGTGGAGCGGCCTCCTCTGTGTCCTTGCTACGAGAGCAGCTGCCCTCGTCTCCATCCTTGCCAGCGTGGTGTCCAAGTCCTACCATGTTGATGCTGAACGAGGATCCTGGCTGGCAACCTTCAGGGTAAGTGCATTCCACCATGTTAACGGCGGGGAAGGGTTGGGTGTCGACCTTCATGGCGTACTGGTTGAAAATCAGACGTCCTTGTTCTATCGCCATTTGGATCTGCTGACACCACACCCTGCAGTCGTTGGTGGCATGGGAGAGCGAGTTATGCCATTTGCAGTATGGCTTTCCATTCAGCTCCTGTACCGTGGGGAATTTGAGACCTTCGGGTATCTTCAACTGCTTCTCCTTGAGTAAGAGGTCGAAGATTTGCTCAGTTTTGGTCACGTCAAAATCAAACCCCCTGGGCGGGCCTGGTGGCTTTACCCATTTGCAGGACACGGGGGTTGCCCCCCGAGTCCATTCAGCCACTGCTACCTCTTGATCTCCCGCAGAAACTTCGTCTTCCTCTGCCTCGACCAGGACTACTGCACGCTTGAATTTGTCCTGGTACAAGTCCGGGTGGTGCTGTTCATATGCCGACAGTTTCTGAACCATGTGCGCCAGTGAGGGGTAGTCTGCTTGGGAGGCCATGTCCTTGAGCGGCGCTGCAAGGCCCGCCACTGCCAACTCGACTGCTTCCTTTTCAGTCACACGAACCGAATAACATCGGTTCCTAAGATTCCTGAAGCGCTGGATGTATTCTGCCACAGTTTCTCCACGCTTCTGACGGATTTGTGCCAGATCGGCAAGGCCAGACTCGGAAGCTTCTGAGTGAAACTGCATGTGGAACTGTTCTTCCAACTGCTTCCAAGTCCGGATCGAGTCTGGTGGCAACGAGGTGTACCACCCGAAAGCCGATCCCGTGAGGGACTGTGAGAAGAACCTCACGCGTAGTGGATCCGACACTGAGGCCGTTCCTAGCTGTGCCAAATATCGGCTCACATGCTCGATGGAGCTGGAACCATCTGACCCACTGAATTTAGAGAAATCAGGGAGCCGATATTTGGGTGGTAGCGGGACCAATTCGTATTCGTCAGGGTACGGCTTGGAATAGCCGATTGTCCTCCTTTTCGGCACCATGCCGAACTGGACTCTCAGGATCGTGCTGATCTGATCCGCTGTGCTGGCTGTAGGAGTCGAACTCTGAAGATTCGCCGGGGTGGCGTACTTAGCCAGCCATGCTTGCTTTTCCAGCTCTGAGCCAACTGCAGGAGCTGGGCTCCGGAGGTTCGTCGGAGTGGCGTACTTAGCTAGCCACGTACGCTTCTCAAGATCTGTCGCCGACGTTCCTCCCGTTTTCCCGTAAGTCCCTCGATGTAGCGGCCTGGCTTGTGAGTGCCTGGGCCACCGCAGCCTGGGCACATACGTGCACATGTACCCGTGAGGGATCTCCTTAGGCGCCTCCTGCAAGAACTGGCAGTCACTAGGGTCACCACTGATCTTGTAGACGACGAATGCCGGTGAGTTCGGCACTTCTGGTGCTGCCAACGCAAATGGCAGCGGTGGACGGGACTGGAGTGGCAACTCTCCTTGATGCGTCCCGAGAGCTGGTCCTGACGGCGAGTACTGGTGCCTCATGATCTCCTGGATCACCCGAAGAGCGACACGCTCCAAAGTGTTCACCAGGTTCTCGGAGTGGCGGTGTAGCGAGTGAGCCACCATGTAGTTGATCTCCTGCCGCAGGGACCTGGTGCGTTCCTCTGACGGGGCAGAGAGGTCTATCCCATCGAGCGCACCGTCAGGCGAGAACCCCTTCCACCTGATGCCATGTGAACGGGTTCTGTGAAAAGAGCCGATGAGATCAGCCTCGAGGATAGCTTTGACCTCGTCATACTTCTTCTTGAGCTCGTCGGTCAGATCCTCGTACGTGACTGGAGTGCCGTCCGCCATCTCAGATGTAGATGGCGATGTGGTTGATGACGAAGCTTGTCCCACCGGGCGTGCCAGAATGTGTTGCGGTCAAAACCCACCGGCGGGCAGCGACGGGCAACACAGTAGAGCCGGGAACAACTTAGGGCTGCGGCTGGCCCTGGTCCCTCCGAGCGACGGCCCGCAAAGCCTCTGGTACACACGTCCGATGCTGATGCAAGGGCGTGCCACCTGACCTATACCTGGTTAGGAAGGTGATGGAGATGCCTCGCTTAGTTTCCTGCATGGCATACACGTAAACATTAAATACGAGCCTCGATCGGCTCTCAGGTTGTCCTGTGAATCGGCTCAAGGAGCCGATCCACCCATGATTCGTACGAGGTGCACGAATATATGGTGGTCCTGCTTGATCAAGATAAAGCTAAAGCGATCTACGACGATTTAGGGTTTTCACCGCATAATCGGATCATCCTACTCACGATTGGGCCTCGCGGCCACGCACGGTGATCGTAAGTTTCCATCCTAGACAAGGCCTAAAAACCAACACGAGGTTGATCCCCGGAACATCCTGTCTAGGACTAGCAAACGACACCCTACGTGCCGCTGGATCCTCCAACCCTTTGTAAGGCCTAACTATTGCAGATATTAAACTAATCCTTGAAGAACAAGGAGCAACCGTAACGGATCGGATCTACTAAATAATGACCAAGTGGGGTGCCGCCCCTACACCTAAGATAGGTGTAAGGGCGGCCAGATATGCAAGGGTTGCACTACGATAGCATATGATTCGAAGAACTATGCTAACCCTAACACATCTATGATAACTACGTTGCTCGCCATCAAAAAGGCTTCAGTACGAGCAACGCATGAACAACATAAAGCTTGTGCTGCCTAGATCGCAAGATGCGATCTAGGTAGCATGATGCTTACCGGTAGAAACCCTCGAGACGAAGGAGTTGGCGATGCGCCGAGATTGATTTGTGGTTGAACATTGGTTGTTGTTTATTCCATAAACCCTAGATACATATTTATAGTCCAAGGGACTTTCTAACGTGGGAATAATCCCCACCGTGCACGAGACAATCTCTAACTAACCGACACGTAATCTACTATGTTACAGATACAAGGGCAAACTAGCCCAAAACTTTGCATATAAGGCCGATTCACGTATTTCTTCCGTATATAATCTTCAAGTCCATCTTGATCGCGGCCCACCTCTGACTCGGTCAAATCCTGGTGATAACAGATGCGATCCTTCTCTCCCGACGCGGAAATGGAAACTCCCGAACATCATCTCCATCCACTCCTCCAGATCGGCATATGCATGCAAACGGGCGGGAGGGTGAGGAACAAAATCGACGAGATCAGGTTTGGCCTATTTACCTCCATCCATCATGTTGCTTGCTGTCGACGATGTTGACGATGTTGACGAATCCATCGAGATCACCTCCTTGTCGCCTCTAATCCCCACAGACGGCGCCAATTGACAAGGGTTTAACTTGTCAATGCCTACAGATTGTAGACTAGGGTTTCGCGAAAAGTAGAGGGCAAGTAGATCCCGAAGGTTCAGCCGAAAAGGTGCTTGACTATGAAAAACTAGGGTATATGTTGACAATGATTTCGATCCTTTCTTTCTCCCTCGGCTCCCCTTTATATAGGAGGTGGAGCCACGGTTTTCGTATCGTACAAGTTACAAACAGCGGGAGACATTTGAGTCCTTCATGTATTATTACAAGACTCTTTATTCCTAATCTATCTCTAACTTCCATATCGATGTTTATTGGGCTTTCGGGCCTTATAATCTTCGGGTCGTGGGCCTCCAGATAACCTCGGGTACCTTATTCGGAAGGCCCATTCGGGATGCCTATGTCAACGACCTCTCAGGGAACGAGGCATGCGAGTGTCGCCAGTAGGAATCTAGGGATCACTCCACACCTTAATGTTGGTGCCATCGCCCACACGCCAGATCAGGCCATCCTTGAGTAAAAAAGGGAAAACTCTTTCAGTATACTGTGCCAAGTGTAAGAGATGCCAGGAGAGCCCACTGCATTGAGAATGGAGCCATCAGGGAAGTACTTTGCACGGAAAACCCTTGCACAGAGGGACTCGGGTTCCTGGAGCAGACGCCACCCTTGCTTCGCAAGCATTGCCATGTTGAAGAGATGCAAGTCACGCAGCCCCAAACCACCCTGACACTTGACCTTTGAGAGACAATTCCATCCGAGCCAATGGTGTCTCTCCTCCTCCTGGTTATTCCACCAGTACCGACAGACCATCGAGCTGATGTCATTGCAGAAGGTCTTGGTGATGTCAAAACAAGACATGGCATAAGTGGGGATAGCCTGGGCCACTGCTTTGATAAGGATTTATTTCCCCACTCTCGAAAGGAATTTCTCCTTCCAGCCTTGGATTTTCTTCTAGATTCTTTCCTTGAGGTAGTCAAAAGCCAGAGTGATAGACATGCCCAAATGGGCCGGTAGGCCAAGATAACGATCCGAGAAAGCTTCATCCACAATGTGAAGAATCCCTTTGAACTTTTTTGTGTGGTAGCGGTGGTGCACTTGCTGAACATAATGGCTGAATTCTCCTTGTTCACCATATGGCCCGATGCATCCTCGTACAGAGCCAAAATGTCCCTGAGCTTTTTTGCACTTGATTCATTTACCTTTAGGAAAATGAGGGAGTCATCCATGAAGAACAGGTGGTTGATGCGTGGTGCAGCAGGACAGACATGCACTCCATGTAGCGAGCCATCCTCCTCGGTCTGTTTGAAAAGGGTAGAAAGTCCCTCGACACACATGATGAAGAGATAAGGGGAGAGGGGGTAGCCCTGGCACAGACCACGCTGCGGAATGATGACATCAGTCAGATTCTTGTTCACCTTGACTCTATAAGTAACAGAGGTGATACAGCTCATCACCAACTGCACCCATTGGGGATTGAAGCCCAGCTTCAACATCATATTATTCAAGAAACTCCACTCAACGCGGTCAAAGCCTTGCTCATATCAAGTTTGATAGCAACCAAACCATCTCTGCCCCCTTTACTCAAGTGCATGAAGTGAGTTGTTTCATAAGCGAGCAGAATATTGTCGGTGATAAGCCTCCCCGCACAAAGGCGCTTTGATTCTGGGAGATGATGTCCTCCAGAACCTCCTTCAACTGACAAGCAATAGATTGGCAGACAACCTTGAAGACCAGGTTGGATAGGCTAATGGGCCTCAAGTCCTTCACACGCTCAGGTTTATTGATTTTTGGAATGAGCACAATCACTATCTCATTCGACCCAACCGGGATAGGGCCACCATTTAGGACTCCAAGAACTTCAAGCTGGACCTTCGCACCAATTAGCTCCCAAAACCGCTTATAGAAGATAGCAGGCATCCCGTCAGGGCCCGGAGCCTTGAGATCACCCATGGAAACAAGAGCAGTCTTAACTTCTTCAACGGTGAAAGGCCTTCTCAAGAAAGAATTCATTTCAGAAGTGACCACAGAGGCAACAACGGCAAGAAACTCGGACTCCCGGGTACCCGCACTAGAAGTGAACAGGTTTTGGTAGTAGTTCGTGATAAAGGATCGCAGATTCTCATCCCCCTCGACCCAAATCCCGTCATTAGATTTCAGCTTCTTCAGCAAATTTACCTTCTTCCTCTCCGAGGCACAACCATGGAAAAAGCTAGTATTCATGTCCCCATCCTTCAGCCAGTTGGCCTTAGCCCTTTGTTTCCAGAAAGTATTTTTTTGGTCCTGGAGTCTCTCAAGCTTGTATCTGAGCATATGTTCCAGCGAGACCTGCTCCTGGGAAAGAGCACGCTTCCTGCAGCGATTTAGATCTTTCATGGCTTTCTTGATGCGATTCTGGAGATCTCCCAACACCTCCTTGCTCCAAGAGTGCAACTCGGAATTCACTTTTCTGATGGCATCCCTGATAGGCACATCACCAGACAGGAGGGCCAAATGCCAGGCATTGTGCACCACCTCCTCGCATTGGTCCTCCTCGAGCCAAAATGCCTCAAATTTTGGTCGTTCTCTCACCCCATGGGAGCTACCAAGGTGAGGGTCCGGATCCAGGATCACAATCACGGGCCTATGATCAGAGTGCCTGGGATCACCATTGATCGCCTTATAAGCGGGGAAATGGGTCCGCCACTCCAAATCCGCGACAGACCTATCAAGCCTTTCCTTGACGTAATTTGCAGCGCAGTGGCTGTGATTACGCCAAGTATATGGGTCACCAACAAAACCCAGGTCTTCCAGCTCGCAGAACTCAAGGGCCATTCTGAATTTATCCATGCAGGCTTGTTTCTTTGCCTGCCCACCTTGCTTCTCACTAGCAAACATAACCTCTTTTAAATCTTCGAACCACATCCATGGCAGGTTGTACTGCCCATGAAGGATGCGCAGGAGCTTCCAAGTCTTCTCCTTTGCCCTCGACTGCGGCTCACCACAGATGCTCGTGATCCTCCATATGAACCCATCATCTCCGGTGACCATTGCATTAATGTGAAAGCGCGACGATCCTGGATTAACAACCAGATTGACATCCTCCTTCCAAAGCAGGGCCAGACCCCCACTTCGACCCACACAGTTTGTTACTTCCATGTGTGGCATGTTCAAGAGGATCTTGATCTTCATTCCCTCCTTGTCTAACTTTGTTTCCGACAAGAAGAGCACGTCAGGATCTTCAGCCTTCACGAGTTCGAGAAGGCCCTGCATTGTCGGCTGGTTCCCAAGCCCCCGACAATTGAAGCCTATAGTTTTCATTGCTTACTGCAGGGCTGAATGGGCAGCCCCGCGTCTGAGTTGACACCCTTCAAAGGATGCAGAATGTTGGATCCATTGCCACTTCTATGCTTCTTTTCCTTGCCTTGAATCGAGTTAGAATCACAACTCAAGCGCTCACCCACAACCTCCCTAGCCATCCCCACAGGGATTATAGCGAGAGACATGTGTTTGTCGATCTGCTCGATCACCCCACCATCAGCGAATGCTGCATCAGAGCCACCACTGCCCACTCCAAGCTTTCGCTTCTTCGGAGGATGGACAAGGGGGTCAAATCCAGGAACAGCTGCCTTGCAATTTCAGTGACCTTTGATTTTTCTTTCCCAGCGCCACCCTTCCCTGGTGGTGAATTCATGATCTGATCGCCATGTTTCATATCGTTGTCCTCTCCCGGGGTTCTGCTGGTAGCGGAGCTCAGTCCAGATTTCTTTTTTTTCGATAAAGGGAATATATTAATATCAAGAAGATACCAATTACACCCAGCCTCTGCAACAACGCACCACCCTAATGGCACTACGGATGCACACAACCAAAAACAAGAAAAGAAAACTAAGAAAAAAAAGTCCCGCTACAGTATCTCGGGCCTAACAACAGCAATACATCCACCGCCAAGACAACACCTGAATTACAGACTAGTCCCCGCTCTCAAAACAAATGCCTCCACCAAGGACATTGCCAGGCACAACCAATAAAGGCCAGACCTTGGGTTTTCACCCTGAAAGGTAGGACTCTGCACTTCACCTGTGTTGTCGCCCCCACTTTCATACCGCTGCTGTGAAGCCCGAAACACCAAGCAAGTCCCTCAACATCGGAAAGACTTGAACCTCCCTTAGCTAGTCCTCCCCTCTGACCTTCATGAAATTCTCTTCTTCCGACTTTCATCATGGATCCATAGTCACTTGATGTCAATCAAAGAAAAAGAGCTTCGCGCCGCTCCCTCCAGAACCAATCGGTCGGAATAAAAACATGGGTGCGCACGACCGAATA
The DNA here is from genome assembly GCF_019359855.2 of Lolium perenne. NCBI lineage: Eukaryota > Viridiplantae > Streptophyta > Magnoliopsida > Poales > Poaceae > Lolium > Lolium perenne. The sequence goes on along the minus strand of NC_067244.2, from coordinate 234,767,063 downwards.
CCTCCTATCCAACAAACTCCAGGCAAAAGCACTGTTACATTCATCGGCGGAGCCTTCCGGAACTCAACACTCCGGCCAGATCACGAGTCCAGGCCTCCGGTAGATCCTCCTCTTCACGCAAGAGAGGCCCTAGGACCGCCGCCTTTATTCAGGTCGGACCCCCACGTCGGCGACCATCCCGGGCTGGCCACTCCAACCCACCACCGGCGACACCGACGCCGGCTTCCAAGCTCCTCCATCATGCCGCCGGAAAGCGGTGATAGATCGATAGATCCACCACCACCAACCGCAAGCCGACCCTCTCCGACGAAGAAGATGGCCACCTCCACCGTCGTACCCAAGGCTGCTGCCCCGGGCGACCTCGTGGCGCGAGAGAAACCCGAGATCGCCTCCACACACGGCCTAGAGGCGGGGGGAAGTGGCGCAGATCATGGCCTGGCCGCTGCCCGCCACCAGCCCCTCCGGCGTGCTGCGGTGAAGTCCGGCGGAAGGCAAGGTCTGCCGCTTCTGGCCGTCGCGCGAGGTCTGGCCGCCGCCCATCACCACCGTCCGCCGCAGCGAGCGTCGAGGGATCCGGTCGCCGTCCCAGCGGCGGCAAGGAGAGGCCGCCGCCGCCGCCACGCTCCGCGGCCTTTGCCCGGCGGCGCTACCGGCGGCGGCGGCGGGGTGTGTTTAGGGTTGGGAGGGGTGTGGGAGGGGAGGGGTGCGGGAGCAGTTCTTCCTACTTGGCACGCCAGGTTCAAATGAGATTAGCATCTTACTACCCCCACCCCGCTCCTTTGAGCTGTTCCAGGAGGTAGAAGCAGTGGCCTGCTCAAAGGATTGCATCTTTCTTCTGTGCTCCTCTGGCACACGCAGGTTTCTATCAAAGGGGAGCTTGCCATGGGCATCCCGATCCGCTGGGGCCCATCACTCAAGCTCACCGTGCCCAATCAAGTCACTGCCAAAGCAGTAAAATAGGAGTTTCCCATACTGCAGATTGAAGTTGTCATCACGATTCTCCCTCCTGATGGTCACCCAACGGCGCAGAGGGTGAGACATCCATTTGCATGTGGTACTGCTAGGTAAAGGTAATTCGGCCAATGCAGCGCAGTAAATCAATCATTTTTTCCAGGCCCACCTACTCAACATGCAGGCGCAGACCTTGGGCCGATTGTGTGTGTGTGTGTCTGTGGGGGGGGGGGGGAATTGGGCTGGAGGGGCGAAATGGGCTTGCTTTAATCATTTTCTGGGCCACATACTGGAAGATCCTTTGGTATTTATTGGTAGGCTGTGGGGGCGACGGCCCATTTCGCCCCCAAGAAGGTCCGCCAGTGTCGTCATGTATTTCCATCTACGTCGCCATATCCCTATAGGCTAGTAGAGTTTCAGCATTTAAAACGTACTAGATGAAACACGAACTTCGCCGCGCCGCCTACATTATGTTATTGCACAACGTGACAGTTAGACTCGATGACGCGTTGATTTGTACTAGAAAGCATAGGCGCGGCGACACGCCGCGCCCGTGACGTTATTTTTTTTTAGCCTACATAGTTTTTATTATATATTTGATTCTTCGCTGAGTAGTGGTTTTATCACGTGACAGTTGAGAAATATCAACTAAGTTTGGTCTTTTAAAATGAAAAAATTAACCTAGTAAAAGTAGGATAAGGCAGATGATATAGCTTTTTTTTTTTTTTTGAACAAGGCAGATGATATAGCTGACCACGTTAAACAATGAAACCAGGCCGCTTACATTTTTCTTTTATTTTATAGGGAGAGAGTCTCTTACGTTTGATTTCTCTCTATGGAAATAAAAGTGGTATGTACACCGGTTGGTCCATGTCGGTACAGAAACAACTCACACACGCACAGATGTGAGATGTCTGCTCCTGATCCCCTTTCTCTCTCTAGTGCTGCCACCCATCGCTCAGCTTCGGATGTTCCGCCGTCAATCGACAGCGCCAACCACGCCCGTGTACTCTCCCGCGCTCAAATCTGGCAGCTCTCTGGTTCTAATCCACGCCGGCAATCTTCACCTTTCCCGATACCTTGATCTCACTCCGTCCGCCAGGTACAATTTCAGCGGCTGACCGGCTCTGCCAATCGGCACCGTCACCGCGCCGCGGCGTGGTCCATTCCTTGCTGAGTTCCGGAAGTTGGGCTCGATCTCTTGATCAGTACGTCTGGAGAGCAGAATCGCCAGGGGGTTTTCAACAAATTTGCTTATTGTCAGGTAAACCTTTTCTCTTCTAAGCCATTTTCCTCTTGTTGGTTCGATTGCACTCTTGGTTCGTAGTATAATTTTCTGCATCGGGATTTTTTTCTCTCATACTCCTGCCGGAACAAAACAAAGGGAAAGCGGCATATTAGTTTGCTTGATTAGTAGGAATGCATGTAAGAAGTTGCATGTAGTTGATTTTGTGGCTGTTAGATGGTCTTATTAGCAGTAGCGATAGAATTGGCCACGCTACATGTGTGAATGGAGTTGTAGCTCCGCCATTTTGCTTTTCATGTTGGCTGAGTCACATGGATCGAGATACTCCAGGAGGTGGATTAGTCTGTTAGTGGAGTAAGTGCATGAGGCCTGAGTGGATGAGTATTGGTCTTATACCTGCAATTTAAGCTGAACAAATGAAAATAAAAAGCCCCGGGCAAAAAGCTATGTGTTCTTTTGTGAGAGATAAAAGAGATTGTGCATATTAGTTTGTCAACTGTCCTTCTTAGAAAAATACAAATGCTTCTCTAATGTTTGTCTTCTGCCACTCTATTTGTGCACCTGAACAAAAAGATTAGCCAAATTGGTCCTTGTATTTCAGCTAGCCATAATTTTTAATTTTTGTTTCTGGTGTGAAATTTTAGTCAGTTTTGTTAGGAGCTTCTACAGCAAGGAATCTGGTACTGCAAAGTATGTTGATATAAGTACCATTTATCTTTTATCTTTTTATTTATTATTTATCAAATTTTCTTATTGTTGCACCTTGCAGTAAAATGGTTACAGCACATCGCTGAAGCTTTCTTCGGCTCCGTTTGCTTATCGACCGCTGCCGCCTCGCCGTTCTGCTCCCTTGTGCACCGCACGACTAACACTTGTTCGCGGTGTGGCTGCGGGGCGATGGACCTTGGCCGCTTCGGCTGTGGTCTCCTGGTGGTTTGGCACGAATGCTGACACCCCGTACTGACTACAGTCTGATGTTGGCCCCACCTCATGCTTCGGCCTCCCTGTTTGGCCTCTGCCCTGACCTCCTGTTCTTTGGCTAGCATCTCTTGCAATGCGCTCAAGGTGGCACATCTATGAAGGTAGTGGCGCTTATAAACGAAGGCACTCCATCGGTAGCAGCGGCACTGGCTGGATAGTGCAGCACCGGTGGGATAGTCATTGGCATCGTTCTTCTCGGGTGTAGTGAGTGCGGGCTGTTCACACCTCCCTGGCGACCGCCATTTCTAGGTATGTCTATTTTTTTGGTGCAGCAATATACTTGTCAATCTAGTGTTATTCCTCTTGGTGAAACAATATACTTGTCAATTAAAGTTTGCTAGGTTGTGTGAAACACCGTTTTATTCTGGTTTTCGGTAAACCTATGCAAAATTAGCACCTCTTTGTGGGGAGCGTTAAGGATTTTTGCTTTTAGGGAATTGAAAAATTAACCTAAATATCTATAGTTTTGCCTAACTGTAAATTATTTTAGGTAGCATGCCTGACTGTACCTAGTATTTTTGTAGACTAAGAAACAACAATGCATATAGAAATTCTAGTTAGCAATTATACCTGAATGCGCAATATTTTAGTCTGATTTAAATGTGGTTGATGGTTGTTTGGGAATCCAAATCTATCCAGCGCTGCTATTCACTTATTATTTGATCATAATTTGTAAATTATATGGTAGCATCACGAAGAGGTCTTCAATAAAGTTATGTTGGCCTTGAATTGATATCTTTGAATCTCTCCTGACTTACAAAGAGTCGCATCGTTTAAATATGTTGACAATATGTCGGTACCTTTTTATGTAGCTAGAAAATAAATAGTTCGCCCAAATCTGATTCGGAATATCCCTTAACATGATTTCTTTGGTTAATCATATGAGTATCCCTTAATATGATTTCTTTGGTTAAGCATATATAGATAATAGTTTTATACCTTTGTTGAGAGTAAGGTTAGTAACAATGAAAAATTGATAACCAGATTTAGCTAAGCCATGTTAATGTGAGAGAATAAGAAATCTAAAAAAGTTGGTACCTGTTTTAGTGAAGACCATATTAGTATATTACTGATTCCCCTTGCATCTATTTGATTACCTCGTTTCTTTCCAGCTTGGAGAAATGGTAGTTGGTTGCATCTATCACAGAGCAGCAAGGAGCATCACGTGGGCAGCTGGAAGGGCGGGACACCCAGTCACATGTGGAAGGAAGTACATGCAGTGAGTGGGTTACCGGAAGGCACCGGTCTCCAGGAGAGAGAAAGCTAGCAGCTTTTACAGTCAAGTGGGCCTGACAGGGTTGGTCAAACCGAGTTTTTTAGGGTTCTGATGAGGCTTTTCAGGGTCTAGAAAAGCCCACCTAAAGCCTGAATGCATGTGCGGGCAGCAATGAGCCACGTTGCTTGAAATAGGTGGGACTGTAGCAAATTCTGCTATCTACAGTGGTTGAAGCGTTCTGGGAGCGGTAAACTGTCCATCCTTTATATAGGGGATAATAATTACAGTGAGGGGTAACTCGTAAATGTTTCTAGTGTTACTATATGTGGTGGCACTCCATGTCTTCTCTAGCATTCCATGTTTCTCGGTCACCTCTTGCTTCTCAATGAGGTTGGCCTAGAGGGCTGACCGAAGGATAAAATACAAAAACAACACAATCCTAGGTCTAGTTTGGGGGCGTGCTTGCTTTTGAGGACCCGGGCATTGCGCTCATTCAAAAGCCGCCACATATCTAAAACCAGCTAATCCATCCTAGTTTTTTGCATTAGAATATATATATTTTTCAGTCGCCTCTTGCTTCTCAATGAGGATGGCCTAAACGGCTGACCGGAGGATAAAATACAAAAACACATTCCTAGGTCCAGTTTGGGGTGTACTTGCTTTTGAGGACCCGGGGCATTGCCCTCATTCTAAATCCGCCCCATATCTAAAACCAGCTAATCCATCCTAGTTTTTGCATTAGAATATATGAGATATTCATGTTAGAATTTACATTATTACTAAGCTTTGCATGTTAAACAAAAACATCATAAGTTATTTTTAGAGATTATACAATTGCTCATATTCATGCAGCAAAGATTAGTAATAATGTGAACAACTGATTCTACAAGTAAATTTTGTGTATTAAGTGCATACTCCAATGGCCAAATAATCAGCTCACAAATACTCATGAATGTGTAAGCATGCAACAATGACAATGGTACTGGTATAATCCCTGCTCTGTTTTTGCTGCCAAATTTCTGCAGAAGGGTATCTAACCCAACTTAATGGGTACAAATAATTAAATTTAATGAAAATGTAGAATTATTGTGAAATTTTGGGGCAAAGTGAGCAGGATTTCACCAGCGATGATGTGGAAATTTTACAACATTATCGTCAGCAGACCAGAAAACATATCATAACGAATTAATGCATATCAAAAACTTCGTAACAAGTCTGATGAGCACCTCTAGACCGAGCCACCCACTAACAGACTAACTCCCAGTGTTGGCTAAACCGCTAAAGAGATACAAAAAAAATTGACGCTGAACAGTGGGGAAACCCACTGCATATTTCTAAACTAAGACCTTATAAAATACATGGCTTTTGGCCTCTAAGCTAAAGGTTAAGGGAAAGAATTCACCTAAGCTATGATGTCAGTATAAGATTTCCTTGTGGAGAGGCCTTGTGAAGGAGGTCTAAGTCATCCTTAAAAAAAGATACGATATATCATAATAACAAAATTCATATCACACCAGCCCGATTCGGAAAATCAGATGATTTCATACGAAGATCTAATGACTGTAATACATCTGATGGGGATGCCCTGAGTAGAGAGTAGTCAGGTCATCCACTCAGCTTAAAGTTTAGAGGAGTTACATATCGATAGAAACCAACGGTAGGTCATGTGGTACTGTCAATCAGTAATCTACATCATGAAGTCTAAGCAATAAGGGCTTCGATCTATGAGGCTACATTGTCTATGCCAGCCCATTGTTGCATAATAGATACACAATTATGACACACGAGGCATCTCCATCTCGAGGACCAGTAAACTGCTGGCAGTAGGCTTACTCACGAAAAGACTCAGTAGATGACTACATGAACAACATATAATCAGAATATCACTGCAGTAACTATAACCAAGGTTGATTTTTAACTTAAGTATCTATCTAACATTCAAAACGTCATCAAGCAAACAATATCCAATCTGTTTTTTTTCTTACACCGGGTTTGATGCCAAGGACGTAGTGACTGAGGATTTAGATATATTAGCTTTCTTAGCACCACCAATGGCAGCAGGTATATATGTGAGTGAAAATGCAGAAGAAACAACATAAACATGCACAATGGTTTCAAAGAGAAAAACAGGACATCAAGAGGTGAATGCATGATTTCAAATCACCAGCTGCATTGATCGTAGCGACTTCCGTGAATCGTCTTGCCACCATCAGGTGACCAAGAACACCCAATCGACCACATCAAAACATAAGTAGGAGCAGCAACAAAGTACCGCAGAAAAAAACCTGAGATCAGAACAAAAATTAAAGGATGGGGCATATTGTGAAAAAGAAAGCACGCAACCACGCTACCAACAACCTACAAACCACTGCCATCAACAACCTCACCTAGCCCCATCAACCTACATACCACTGAAATAAACTGCATGTATAATACTGCGAAAACATATGAGATCATGCATGAACCAGCTCATGGCATAACATTTCCTTCAATACTAAAAAATTCATAGTTTACTTTATTTCTTGATAGATTTAAACACCAACTCATAATTGACACGTGGAAGCCAAATGGTTGATTTAGGACAGACTTCCTTTTTCCGAGACATTTGTGCCAGTTTATAAGACTTGCAAATATAAACCACATTCCATTAGACATAAATCCTATTAGTGATGTATAGACCCCTTTACTGTATATTCCCAGTGTATGAGGGGCTTCCCAGCATAGTGTAACACATGTACATGAACTGGCCTTTGGCCCCATGTGAATACCAGTTGCTCATTCCTAACATGGTATCAGAGCTCTAGGTTTAGCTCCTCGCACGCTGCAACTCCATGCTCGATCCGCGCCGCCGCCGACGTCCATTCCGGCCGCTGCCTATCCTTCTTCCTCCTCTCCCGCTCTGGCTCGGGATCGAGTCGTGCCTGTAAATCGGGCTTCTTCTCTGGTGATTTTGGAGCTCCAAATCGAGCTCAATCTGCCCCGAGTATGGCCCGCCCCTAGTCCGACTGCTGCCATCGTGTCAGGACGCCGCCGTGCCAGGGCCACCGCCTTCCGTCGTGGCCAGGGCCACCGCCGCCCGCTCGTGGCCAGGGCCGCCGCCGCCCGCTCGTGGCTAGGGCCGCCGCCGCCCGCCATCTTCTGGGCTGGCTCAGCCCGGATCCGACCATCCCCGACTGGATCCCACCGCCCCTGGCCAGATCGACCGGATCTCCTTGCTCCTGGTCATGCTATTTCGCTCGCTCGAGGCCAGCTCGTGTGCGTTGACTAGCAAAAGAAAAGAAAAAATGCTTTGCTATAGCGTCCTCTTCTGCGGGTTATGTTAGCATTCCCCTGTGCCCGGTGATTTTTGACGGTACCAACTATGGAGAGTTTGCTGCATTTATGCGCATTCACATGCGTGGTCTCCGGCTGTGGTGTGTTCTTACTGGTGAGGTCTCTTGTCCGCCGCATCCCACTGCTCATGTGCCTCCTACCCCACCGTCAGTGCCACAGGCCCTTGCTGATGATGCTACTCAGGCTGATCGGGATGCAGCCAAGTCTGCCGAGGCCGCTGCTGATGAGGCATATGAGGAGCAACTACTTGCTTATTCAGAGGCTCTTGGCTCCTACCGTGATAGTTTGGCTGCCTTTACTCAGTGGTGTGATGAGGATGTCAGGCTGCTGCCATTCTTTGTCAGAGTGTTCAGCCACAGTTTGCTTCTGAGTTTATGGGCCTTGCTACTATCGCTGAGATGTGGTCTCACCTTCGTCAGCACTATCAGCCTTCTGGAGATTCTCTGTATTTATCTGTGTTGCGTCAGGAGCATGATCTTCAGCAGGGTGACTCTACAGTTGATTGGTTCTACACCCAGAGTGCGGCGATCTGGCACCAGCTTGACTCCCTTCGCAGTGCTGTCTGTGGTACTTGACAGTGTTGCCGGATAGTACGTGCAGACATGGATTTTCAGAGGATCCATGAGTTCCTGGATAGACTTCGTCCAGAGTTTGAGCCCCGTCGTGCCCAATTTTTTGTTGGGGGCCGTGTTCCTGTCTCAGAGGTGCTGACTGAGCTCCGTGCTGAGGAGACTCATCTGCATGGTGCTGGTCTACTTGGGACACCTTCTGTTCTTGTTGCTCGGTTTCCAGCTGCCCCTGCATCGCCGCTTCTACCCACGCCAGCGCCTGTTGCTACTGGAGGAGCTCGCCCTTCTCGCAGTGGAGGTCGCCCTCGTCCTCCTCGGTTCTGCACTCACTGTCGTCGGCCTGGTCACCTTGAGTCTAACTGCTATCAGAAGTAGCGAGGAGTGCCTCCCTGGGCTCCACCTCCAGCGCCCGTCACCACCGGCTTCACTGAGTACGATATTGTGAGGCTTCAGTGCCTTCTTGACTCCTCTGGCACTGCTTCGACGGGTACTGCTGCCTCTGTGGCCGTTTCCTCTACACAGTCAGGTACATCCTCGTGGGTTCTGGATTCTGGAGCTTCTTTCCACATGTCGCCTGATTCTTCCTCTCTTTCTTCTCTTCGACCTCTGCCTCTTCCTGTTCATGTTCTTACTGCTGATGGTACTTCTCTTCTTGTTGCTAGTCGTGGCACTCTTTCTACTCCCTCCTTTTCCGTTCCTGATGTTTCTCATGTTCCCCGTCTTACCATGAAATTGTTTTCCACTGCTCAACTCACTGATTTTAGTTGTCGGGTCATTCTTGATGTTGATTCTTGTTCTGTTCAGGACACTCACACCCGGGAACTGGTTGGGGTTGGCGCTCGGTGCCGTGATTCCCAGGGACTTTGGGAGCTTGACTGGCTTCATGTTCCTTCTTCTACCGCTTCACCGACTGCACCACGTGTGCTTGCTGCTTCCACTACTGCCTCCTTTCAGCAGTGGCATCATCGTCTTGGTCATCTTTGTGGTTCTCGCTTGTCGTCTTTACTTCGTCCAGGTCTTATGGGGCCTGTCTCAGGAGATGTCTTGCTTCAGGGTTGTCAGGGCTGTAGGCTTGGTAAACAGAATCAGTTACCTTATCCTACTAGTGAGTCTGTATCTCAGTGTCCTTTTGATTTGGTTCATTCTGATATATGGGGTCCGACTCCCTTTGCTTCTAAGGGGGGCCAACGCTACTATATTATTTTTATCGATGACTTCTCTCGCCACACTTGGATCTATTTTATGACTTCTCGCAGCGAGGTTCTCTCGATATATAAGCGTTCTGCTGCCATGGTCCATACTCAGTTTTCCACGCCTATTCGTGTCTTTCAGGTTGATTCCGCTGGTGAGTATATCTCCCAGCTGTTGCGTGGTTTTCTTGCTGAGCAGGGCACTCTTGCCCAGTTCTCCTGCCCTGGCGCCCATGCCCATAGCTGAGCGCAAGCATCGCCACCTCCTTGAGACGGCTCGTGTGATGATGATCGCTGCCTCTCTTCCTCCTCACTTCTGGGCTAAGGCTGTGTCTATTTCCACCTATCTCATCAACCTTCAGCCCTCCACGGCCCTGCAGGGTGGTATTCCTCTTGAGCGTCTTACTGGCCGCGCTCCTGATTATTCGACTCTTCGTCTTTTTGGCTGCGTTTGCTATGTTCTTCTTGCTCCACGTGAATGCACCAAGCTGACTTCTCATTCTGTTGAGTGTGTTTTTCTTGGCTACAGTCTTGAGCACAAGGGATATAAGTGTTGGGATCCTATTGGTCGTTGGATGCACATATCTCGGGATGTCACTTTTGATGAGTCTCGTCCCTTCTATACCCGCGTCCCTCCTCATCTTCCTTCTCGGTGGATGATATCTCTTTTCTCATGTTCCCTGACTCACCTCCTCCTGTGCCTTAGGTCCCTGCTCCACCGATCCTCTCACCACCTTCTACTCCTTCTTCACCCACCAGAACCCCTTCTCCTCCCTCACCCCTTCTCCTCCCTCACCACCTTCCCCACCATCCACACGTTCCTCTCCCATGTCACCTTCCTCGCCTACGGTGGTCCATCCCTACCCTTTTCACTACTCATGTCGTCCACGTGAGGATGATGATGCTCCTCCTGACATGCCCTCCACCTCTGGTGTGATGCCCTCTCCGTCTGAGCCGCCTCATCATCTTCGTGCTCATCCTCCTCCCGATCGCTATTCTCCCAGTCACTACGGTCTCTTTGCTGTCCTTGAGCCGACCTCTTATCGGGATGCTGTTGCTCATCCCGAATGGCAGCTAGAGATGGCTGAGGAGATTGCTGCTCTTGAGCGTACTAGCACCTGGGATGTTGTCACTCCTCCTCCCTCTGTTCGTCCCATCACCTGCAAGTGGGTCTATAAGATCAAGACTCGCTCTGATGGTTCTCTTGAGCGCTACAAGGCTCGTCTTGTGGCTCGCAGTTTTCAGCAGGAGCATGGCCGTGACTATGACGAGACCTTTGCTCCAGTGGCTCACATGACCACTATTCGTACTCTTCTTGCCATTGCTTCTGTTCGTCATTGGTTTGTCTCTCAGCTTGATGTGCAGAATGCTTTTCTTAACGGTGAGTTACGTGAGGAGGTATACATGCAACCACCTCCTAGGTACTCTATTCCCGATGGCATGGTATGTAGTCTCCGGCGCTCTCTCTATGGACTTAAGCAAGCCCCTCGCGCCTGGTTTCAGCATTTCGCCTCTGTGGTGACCTCTGCTGGTTTCGTCCCCAGCGCACATGACCCTGCGCTCTTTGTCCACACCTCTTCTCGTGGTCGGACTCTCCTTTATGTCGATGACATGATCATCACAGGTGACGACCTTGAGTACATTGCCTTTGTCAAGGCCCGTCTTCGTGATCAGTTTCTCATGACTGATCTTGGTCCTCTTCGCTACTTTCTTGGGATTGAGATTTCTTCTACCTCTGATGGCTTCTATATCTCCCAGGAGAAGTATATTCAGGACCTTCTCACTCGTGCCGCTCTTGGTGATGATCGAGCGCACTATCGAGACTCCTATGGAGCTCAATGTCCATCTCCATGCCACTGATGGTGATCATCTTTCGGATCCGGCTCGCTATCGTCACTTGGTTGGGAGCCTTGTCTACCTTGCTGTCACCCATCCTGACATCTCCTACCCGGTTCACATTCTGAGTCAGTTCATGTCTGCTCCCACTAGTGTCCACTATAGCCATCTCCTTCGTGTCCTCCGCTATCTTCGTGGCACTATCTCCCGTCGTCTCTTCTTTCCTCGTTCCAGCTCCTTATAGCTCCAGACCTACTCTGATGCTACCTAGGCTAGTGATCCATTGGATCGCAAGTCTCTTTGTGCCTACTGTGTCTTTCTTGGTGTTTCTCTCATTGCTTGGAAGACCAAGAAGCAGATTGCAGTCTCTCGTTCGAGTGTCGAGGCTGAGTTGCGAGTGATGGCTCTCTTGACGGCAGAGGTGGCTTGGTTATGCTGGTTATTGGAGGACTTTGGTGTTTCTGCTGACGCATCGACTCCTCTCTTATCTGACAGTACTGGTTGACATAGGTATGCCTAACAGGCATGACATATAAGGTACCCAGGTTGTCTGTAAAGGACGAGAAGCCCATGAACCCGAAGATAGAGAAGCTCGGAAGCCCAAAGAATTCTGTATAAGGAAAGTCGAGATGTAATAGGAATACGATAGCAATATAGGAAAGGCCCATAAGCCTCTTATAATTTGTACCTTGTACGACATGGAAAGCCTCAGCCCCATCTTCAATATAAAGGGGGCCGAGGGAGAAAGAAGGGATCGAATCTATTGTCAACAGAACCATCATAACTTGTAGTCGAGCACCTTTTCAGCTGAAACCCTCGAGATCTACTTGCCTTCTACTTTCCGCAAAACCCTAAGTCTATGATGACCCACAAGTATAGGGGATCGCAACAGTCTTCGAGGGAAGTAAAACCCAATTTATTGATTCGACACAAGGGGAGACAAAGAACACTTGGAAGCCTTAACAGCGGAGTTGTCAATTCAGCTGCACCTGGAAACAGACTTGCTCGCAAGAGTTTATCAGTAGTAACAGTTTTATAGCAGTAGCAGTAGTGAAATAACAGCAGCAGAGTAACAAAGACAGCAGTAGTGATTTTAGTAAACAGCAGGATTAAAATACTGTAGGCACGGGGACGGATGACGGGCGTTGCATGGATGAGAGAAACTCATGTAACAATCATAGCAGGGCATTTGCAGATAATAATAAAACGGTGTCCAAGTACAAAGCAATCAATAGGCATGTGTTCCATATATAGTCGTGCGTGCTCGCAATGAGAAACTTGCACAACATCTTTTGTCCTACCAAATTTGGCAGCCGGGCCTCAAGGGAAACTACTGGATATTAAGGTACTCCTTTTAATAGAGTACCGGAGCAAAGCATTAACACTCCGTGAACACATGTGATCCTCACATCACTACCATCCCCTCCGGTTGTCCCAATTCTTGTCACTTCGGGGCCATTGGTTCCGGACAGCGACATGTGTATACAACTTATAGGTAAGACCATAAACAATGAATATCTTGATGAAGCAATAACATGTTCAGATCTGAGATCATGGCACTCGGGCCCTAGTGACAAGCATTAAGCATAACAAGTTGCAACAATATCATCAAAGTACCAATTACGGACACTAGGCACTATGCCCTAACAATCTTATGCTATTACATGACCAATCTCATCCAATCCCTACCATCCCCTTCGGCCTACAGCGGGGGAATTACTCACACATGGATGGGGGAAACATGGCTGGTTGATGTAGAGGTGTTGGCGGTGATGGCGGCGATGATCTCCTCCAATTCCCCGTCCGTGAGTGCCGTAACGGAGACTTCTGGCTCCCGCGACGGAGTTTCGCGATGTGGCGGCGTTCTGGAGGGTTTCTGGCGACTTCGACTTCTCTCTGTGCGTTTTTAGGTCGAGGCCGATAAATAGTCCGAAGGAGGGCGTCGGAGGCCGGCCGAGGGGGCCACACCACATGGCCGCGTGGGCCCCACCTGGGCCGCGCTGCCCTATGGTGTGGGGCCCTCGGGCCTCCACCTGAGTTGTCCTTCTGGCTCCGTCAGTTTTCTGGGAAAATAGGGCCTTCTGCATAAATTCCGAGGATTTTCCCGAAAGTTGGATTTCTGCACAAAAACGAGACACCAGAACAGTTCTGCTGAAAACAGCGTTAGTCCGTGTTAGTTGCATCCAAAATACACAAATTAGAGGCAAAACAATAGCAAAAGTGTTCGGGAAAGTAGATACGTTTTGGACGTATCAACTCCCCCCAAGCTTAGCTTATTGCTTGTCCTCAAGCAATTCAGTTAACAACTGAGCGATAAAAGAACTTTCACGAACACATTTGCTCATATGATGTATATATTCTCATGCTATGGCTAATACTTAAGCAGTTCATAATGAGGTACATGCAAATAAGATCATCTAACAGCTATGTCAATCATGGAGAGGTACCAACAATTAATAATAAGCATCATGAATCATGTATATAAGCAAGATTGCAATGTTCATAAGAGAGTATGATAAAGTGGTATCTCGCTTGCCTATATTTGATTGGCAAAACATAAATGCCCGGGCACCTCTGGAGTTCATAGAAAGACTAGAAGTAGTGATTGTCAAAGATAAAAGCATCAAAGTTATACCACAATCAATCATATTTTGAGACAAGCATATTATACTAAGAATGCCAGTTGTGCTCTCAAGATAGTGCTCAAAGAAATAATGGAGACTCAACATAAAAGTAAAAGATTGACCCTTCGCAGAGGGAAGCAGGGATTAACATGCGCTAGAGCTTTTCATTTTTATAAAGACAGGAGTAAAATTATTTTGAGAGGTGTTTGTTGTTGTCAACGAATGGTAATGGGTACACCAACTACCTCGCCAACCGGACTTTCAAGAGCGGCTCCCATGAATTATTTGCATATTTATGTGGCACTCCTTCCAACCTTTCTTACACAAACCATGGCTAACCGAATACTCGGGTGCCTGCCAACAATCTCATACCATGAAGGAGTGCCTTTTTATTTTAGTTTTATTATGATGATGACACTCCCCCCAACCTTTGCTTACACAAGCCATGGCTAACCGAATCCTTCGGGTGCCGTCCAACAATCACAAACTATGGAGGAGTGTCTATTTAAGTTAATTAATTCGGGACTGGGAATCCCATTGCCAGCTCTTTTTGCAAAATTATCGGATAAGCGAATGTGCCACTAGTCCATATGAGAGTCCGTCAAAAGTAAATGACAAGGTTGAAAGCTAAACACCACATACTTCCTCATGAGCTATGAAACATAAACACAAATTGAGAAGCATTTTGAAGGTTTTAAAGGTAGCGCATGAGAATTTACTTGGAATGGTTTGAAATGCCATGCATAGGTATTTATGGTGGACACTCTGGAATAACTTGGTTTTCATGTGTTTGGAAGCACGAGCAGCGTTCCCGCTCAGTACAAGTGAAGGCTAGCAATAGACTAGGGAGCGACAAATCAAGAGAGCGAGAATCGTCATAATCATGCTTGCGGCAAAATAAATTAATGGAGGCATAAAAGTGATACAAGAACTCTGAAGCAATATAGATCATCGAGGCTTAATTGACTTTTTGTTCAGTCATATGCATGCGTGAGCATGTGCCAAGTCGATATAAATGAATTATTCAGAGGAGGATACCACAATGCCATACTTACTTATGAATAAAACAATGCAAGAAAACATCCATGACATGCTACTCATATTAATAATTTGGAGCTAAACATGAGAGATCATGAACTACTAGACTTTCTCAAATAACATATACCTCACATGAACCAACTAAGCATGCTCACATGGATGAGTATATGTACAAAAATGAAAACAAATAGAGTTCATACCAGCCTCTCACCACAATCAGATTGTCGTAGATCGTCATTATTGCCTTTTCACTTGTGTAGCTTGGATAATATGAAATGAAAACCACGCTCCGGCCACCGAAGACCATTGAACTCAAGATGAACTTTACAAAACCAAAGAAGAACAGCAAATATTTTTGGTGTTTTCGAATTTGAGAACAAGAACAAGAGGAAACAAACAAACAAAGCAAAATCTTTTTGGGTTTTCTTATAGCAAACTAGCAACAGCAAATAAAGCGAAACAAATGCAAGAAACCAAAGCAAACAAATGGTGAAGAGAAACAACAGAAATATTTTTGGTCTTTTTGTGTATTGGGAAAGAAACAAAGCAAAAACAAGAAATAGCAAACTAGAAGAAACACAGAAAAGCCAGATAGCAGAAATCTGCCAAAACCTGACAGCAGTACAGAAATCAATTTTTACAAAAATCTTACGTTGCTCAGCTCGAAAAGTGTTCAACTAATGAAAGTTAGATAACAACCTGGGGAACCTGCACAAAAATTGGCAGCTCAAAATAACGCTCTGGCTGTGCGCATGAATTTTTCTAGTAACAGTCCAGAATCTGTTTTCAGGCAGCACTTCCCCAAATATCATCTTCCTCTCATTAGAAAACCACTCAAACGAACAAAACAAATATGTACAAGTATCCAGCAATCATAATATGCAAAGAATGAGTGATGCCGGTATACCTCCCCCCAAGCTTAGGCTTTTGGCCTAAGTGGAGTTCAACCCCAACGAGGATCGTTGTTCCTCGCCGGTGGGTAATTCATGGAGTAGTCATAGTAAAGTTCCTGTGCAGAAGAAAAGCGTGGAGGCTCCACATGTCCAACATGTTGATGCGAGGAACTTGCTACATCGGATGATGAGTCGAGGTGCTCCTCGACCTCCGTGTCGTCTCTTGCATGTTGACCTCCTCTCTCTATGTGTGCATCCAGTGCACCTTCTGAGACCGACCAATCTCCCCTGGAATCAAGGTTAGACAGAACAGGCACAGGCAATCTTACTAGTTTCTCAGTTTTCTTAGTTATTCTCCAGACTTTCTTATAAAATGTCATCTTGTAAAACAGGTTACCCAAGTTGGAGGAATCAGAAACAAATTCATGTTTAATCATAGAGGCTATGTCAAGTTTTTCTATGGGGAATGGAATATCAAAATGATGAGGTTCTACATTATGAAAAGCTAGTAAACGAGAGGCGATGAGACCTCCACAAATTCCACCTTTCTCCCGGTTAGTAGCAAGTCTATAAGCTATCAATGCCCCCAAATTATAAGTCCTACTACTTTGCAGTGCCGCAGCTAGAAAAGCTAAATCCGGGATAGAAAGTTTACCACCAATCTTTTTAGCAAGAACGCATTTAGTAATAAAATAGGCAAAGTAGCGGATAGCCGGGAGCTGAATGCTAGTGATTTTACCACTATCCTCTGAGAAACTCCTTCCATAGCAAATCATCTTGAAGAGGTTTAATAGTTCTTGCGGCGATCCCCTTATCTTCTCGCATGATCCCCATTGCGGTACTCTAATTGCTGCACAAAAATCACTGAATGGCAAGTTGACAGCTTTATTGTAAATTTTATACTGGACCGTGGGGTTAGATCGCGACCAATTGAACTTAAAGTCCTGCACAAAAGACATAGTTAATTTTGCATATTGTCTTGGCTCTCCTTCAACAAAGTCACTCAGCCCTGCACGAGAAATTAGACTTTGAACATCTTCAAATATTCCCGCGCTTCTCATGAAATCTGCGCATGGGTAGTAGGAGGGGTATACTCCCTCTTCACGATTGACTCTCATAACTTGTTGGACTTCCAATTCTTGTTGGTTCAATTGATATCTATTCCACTCCATTTTCTGAAATTTCCAACAAACAATATAAAAATTTGATTTGGCGACATATAATCAAGGGGAACTACTATAGGAACTTGCTAGAGTACTAATCATGCATCAAAACTAGTTTATACAACTTATAACAAGCATGCAAGCTCACTAAACATGTTACCTACAGCAGCAAAATATTCAAGATATACTCAACCAAACAAAATTCTACTTGGATGGGTGGAGGAGTCACATACCAAGGAGCAAATGTGCCAAATTTCAGCAAGAAATCTGAGCTGAGCAAAGAGATCGAAAAATCCTGAGCTCTTGAGCAAAAATGCGAGTGAGAGAAACCTGGTGCGAGTTTTTTTCAGGAGAGAGAAGATGCTGGGAGAAAGAGATGAAGTAGTGGGGCAAGGAGGGGCCCACACCACAGGGTGGCGCGCCCCCCTCCTTGGCCGCGCCGGCCTGTGGTGTGGCACCCTCTGGTGCCCCACAGGTCATCCTCTGGTGCTCCCAGGTGCCTCATCGAAAAATAGGACCAACGGTATAATTTTTGTGAATTTTTGAAAACTTTGAAAAATGCACATTTCTGGGTATTTAGTTTATTATTACTGGCCAGGAAAATTTTTGAAATCTCCAATTAACTAAGGGACTTTGCAAATTAAAAATGCTACAGCAACTAGAGCAAGTGGAGGAAGAAAGAGATGTTGTTTACCTCCTCTATGCATATAAAAAGTATTCGTTAACAAGGTTGATCAAGTCTTGCCACCAAATAAATTTTACATAGCATAAGAAGAAATAAACCTCAAATCAATCATGTTACCTTGAATTGTATTGATATGGATCCAATCACGAGAGTTTGATATTCTTCCTTAGGCTCATATATAGGACAATCAATAGTTCCCACTTTGATAGTTCTCACATTAAAAATAGTATTGACTCCACATACTTTATCAATCTTCTTTGGGAAATAAACGGTATGCTCCCTATCATCAACATTGAAAGTAACCTTTCCTTTATTGCAATCAATAACAGCCCCTGCGGTGTTAAGAAAAGGTCTCCCAAGAATAATAGACATATTATCATCTTCAGGCATTTCCAACACAACAAAATCAGTTAATATCAAGCAGTTAGTAGTAACTTGAACAGGAACATCCTCACATATACCAACAGGAATAGCAGTAGATTTATCAGCCATTTGCAAAGATATATCAGTAGGTATCAACTTATCTAAGTAAAGTCTCTTATAAAGAGAAAAAGGCATAACACTAACACCGGCTCCCAAGTCACATAGAGCAGTTTTAACATAATTATTCTTAATAGAACAAGGAATAGTAGGTATACCTGGGTCGCCCAACTTCTTTGGCACTTTGCCATTGAAAGAGTAATTAGCAAGCATAGTGGAAATTTCCTCATTGGGGATTTTCCTTCTGTTAGTAACAATATCTTTCATATACTTTGAATAAGGAGGCAATTTAATAGCATCAGTCAAAGGGATTTGCAAGAATAAAGGTTTCATCCAATCACAAAATTTATTATAGTGTTCTTCTTCCTTTGATTTTAGTTTCTTAGCAGGAAAAGGCATTTGCTTTTGCACCCAAGGTTCTCTTTCATTACCATGTTTCTCAGCAATAAAATCTTCTTTAGTATACTTTTTATTTTTAGCATGCTTTTCAGGTTCTTCTTCAACCTCTTCTTTATCAGGAGTATCATTCTTATCATTATCTTTATCATGTTCATTACCACTTTCAGTTTCAGCATCAGAAATAGAAATACTATTAGGATCATTAGCAGGTTCAGAGGATTCTACAACATTTTTATGTTTATTCTTCTTTTTCTTCTTAGAATGAGCACTAGGTTCAATGTGTTGAGAATCTTGTTCAATTCTTTTGGGATGCCCTTCAGGATATAGAGGATCCTGGGTAGAGACACCACCTCTAGTTGTTACTTCATAAGCATGTTTCTCTTTAGAATTATTCCCTAACAAGTCATTTTGCACTTTAGTGAGTTGATCTATTTGAGTTTGAACCATATGAAAATGTTTAACAAGCATCTTAACATCATTGGAGGTTCTTTCTACAATATCATGCAATTCACTAATAGCTCGAGAATTTTCCATTAAATGATTCTCTACTCTCATATTAAAATTTTCTTGCTTAACAATATAATTATCGAACTCATCTAAGCATTGTGCAGGAGGTTTCGAATACGGAATATCTTCCCTAGTAAAGCGTTGAAGGGAGTTTACCTCAATCATGGATGAAGGGGGAATTATCTCACATATATCTTCTATGGGAGGAAGATTCTTCACATCTTCGGATTTAATACCTTTCTCCTTAAGAGACTTCTTGGCTTCCCTCATATCTTCATCATTCAATTTAATTAAACCCCTCTTCTTCAATATTGGCGTTGGAGTTGGTTCAGGCGTAGTCCAATCATCATGATTCCGGCCTATTTTAGCCAATAATTCTTCAAATGCCCTGGAGTTCTTTTCCTGAAAACACAACCAGCACAACTATCCAGGTATGCCCTAGACTCAATGGTTAGTCCACTATAAAATATATCAAGTAAATCATGCTTTTCCAAATCATGATCAGGCCGAGCTCTAATAAGAGAGCAAAATCTCGCTCAAGCCTCAGGCAATTTCTCTCCATCTTCCTGGTTAAAATTATAGATTCTCTGCAAAGCAATATGTTGAGCACTAGCAGGAAAGTATTTACGGAAGAAAACATCAAGCAATTCTTTTGGATTTTTAATAGAATTAGGTGGCAAACTATTATACCAAGTTTTAGTGTCATCCTTTAATGAGAATGGAAAGATTTTCGCAACAAAGTAAGTACGCATCTTGACATCATCAGAAAACAAGCTACTTAGAGTAGATAACTCAATCATGTGTTCAACAGCACTTTCTTTTTCAGTACCACAAAAGGGTGTTTTCTCAACAATAGCTATATGAGATAAATCAAGAGAAAAATCATAATCTTTATCCTTAATGTTTATAGGAGATGTGGCAAACTTAGGATCAGAAGACAGTTTATATCTAACATCATGTTCTGCAAGCAACTTTTTAATTTTTCTTGCATCAGTAGTAGCATTGCATTTTTCAATAAAATCATCATTAAGCTCCACATAATCTTCATCAGGATCATCACTAAAATAATCAAGTTCAGGTGAACTAACAGGTGTAGTAGCATTAGGAGTTTCAGTATTTTCAGTTTGTCTAGACCTAGCAATCGTAGCATCTAGAAAAGATCCCAATGAACCACTATCATCAAGCACAGCAGAAATATTATCAATATTATGAGAGTTTTCAGATTCAGCAGAAGTACCCGCATGTGAAGCATGTGGCAGTGAAACAAGTTTATCAATCACAGATGGTGAATCAAGAGCAGCAGAGGTACTCAGAGTTGTACCTTTTCTTGTAATATGGTGACCTTAGTATCGCGAGGTTTACCCATGATGGAGAATTTGCAGCGAACAATATTAATCCAAGTAAACTTCCAAATAAAGCTATGCTCCCCGGCAACGACGCCAGAAAATAGTCTTGATGACCCACAAGTATAGGGGATCGCAACAGTCTTCGAGGGAAGTAAAACCCAATTTATTGATTCGACACAAGGGGAGACAAAGAATACTTGGAAGCCTTAACAATGAGTTGTCAATTCAGCTGCACTGGAAACAGACTTGCTCGCAAGAGTTTATCGATAGTAACAGTTTTATAGCAGTAGATAGTGAAATAACAGCAGCAGAGTAACAAAGACAGCAGTAGTGATTTTAGTAAACAGCAGGATTAAAATACTGTAGGCACGGGGACGGATGACGGGCGTTGCATGGATGAGAGAAACTCATGTAACAATCATAGCAGGGCATTTGCAGATAATAATAAAACGGTGTCCAAGTACAAAGCAATCAATAGGCATGTGTTCCATATATAGTCGTGCGTGCTCGCAATGAGAAACTTGCACAACATCTTTTGTCCTACCAGCCGGTGGCAGCCGGGCCTCAAGGGAAACTACTGGATATTAAGGTACTCCTTTTAATAGAGTACCGGAGCAAAGCATTAACACTTCGTGAACACATGTGATCCTCACATCACTACCATCCCCTCCGGTTGTCCCAATTCTTGTCACTTCGGGGCCATTGGTTCCGGACAGCGACATGTGTATACAACTTATAGGTAAGACCATAAACAATGAATATCTTGATGAAGCAATAACATGTTCAGATCTGAGATCATGGCACTCGGGCCCTAGTGACAAGCATTAAGCATAACAAGTTGCAACAATATCATCAAAGTACCAATTACGGACACTAGGCACTATGCCCTAACAATCTTATGCTATTACATGACCAATCTCATCCAATCCCTACCATCCCCTTCGGCCTACAGCGGGGGAATTACTCACACATGGATGGGGGAAACATGGCTGGTTGATGTAGAGGTGTTGGCGGTGATGGCGGCGATGATCTCCTCCAATTCCCCGTCCCGGCGGAGTGCCAGAACGGAGACTTCTGGCTCCCGCGACGGAGTTTCGCGATGTGGCGGCGTTCTGGAGGGTTTCTGGCGACTTCGACTTCTCTCTGTGCATTTTTAGGTCGAGGCCGATAAATAGTCCGAAGGAGGGCGTCGGAGGCCGGCCGAGGGGGCCACACCACATGGCCGCGCGGCCCCCCCTGGGCCGCGCCGCCCTATGGTGTGGGGCCCTCGGGCCTCCACCTGAGTTGTCCTTCTGGCTCCGTCAGTTTTCTGGGAAAATAGGGCCTTCTGCATAAATTCCGAGGATTTTCCCGAAAGTTGGATTTCTGCACAAAAACGAGACACCAGAACAGTTCTGCTGAAAACAGCGTTAGTCCGTGTTAGTTGCATCCAAAATACACAAATTAGAGGCAAAACAATAGCAAAAGTGTTCGGGAAAGTAGATACGTTTTGGACGTATCAGTCTACAATCCGTAGGCATTGACAAGTTAATCCCTTGTCAATTGGCGTTGTCTGTGGGAATTGGAGGCGACAAGGTCCTGATCTCGATGGCACGTTCAACATCGTCAACATCGTCGTCAACAGCAAGCAACATCATGGAAGGAGAGATGACGTTCGGGAGCTTCCGCTTCCTCGTCGGGAAGGAAGGATCACACCGTATTTCGGCACCAATTTTTTCGGGACCATCTGCGGCCAAGTCCAACTTCTCAAGATCGCCGGCAACATCTGTTGAGGCAGGCGATGAAGTTTCACAGTCAAGCTGCACCAAGCTCACACACGGCAGATCGCTCGAGGATCTATTCGAGAACATGATGTTCGGGTCATTCACGGGATCCGATCTGGACAGTGACTCGGAAAGCTGCAACAGCTACGACTCCATCAACAACAACTCTACTTCCAGCAAGGAGGTATTCGCCGATCGCTATGACGGTGTCACTGATCCTGAGTCTGATGACAACTTCATGGTGGCAATACATCAAATCTGTGCCATCACAGGAAAAAATCGTGAAGAAGACGAGGAATCTGAGGCTTTCGATGATTTGGGTAACCCCTACATCGATCCCGCGGATCTTACTCGAGGAACAAGAAATAAATATATCGGGACAACGCCACGAGAAAAAGTTCGGCTGCCGCAAGAAGCATGGGACAGGGCTGCAAGGGCCATGAGCAGTGCTGAGCCGATGACTATACAGGCCACACCCGAAGCCTTGCAAGCATACCAATATAGACTCGCGCGCACTGGGCGCGAGCTAGAGAAGATGCGGCAGAAGCTGGATGAAAGAAAAGCTGCGGCAGATGCGTCCAGCGAGCGTAGGAACAATCTGAGCCATCGCTCAGGAAGTTCGGCAAACAACAGAGAAGGTCATAGAAGAAGATCAAGGTCCAGATTGGAAAACATACCTGAAGGAGAATGGGAAAACCTGATCCAGAACTTCGACATGTCGTTTATGTCGATAGATACAAGCGGAAACATCATACCAAAAACTCCAGAGGCAGGATATATGGCAGCACAAGCTTTCATACTGGCATCCAAACCTCACGCGGGGGACCCTCGCGAGTCACTGTATCAGATGGCCATGACAGGTGTAGGAGTCATGGGGGCAGCACTAGCAGGAAGGGAGGCAGCACCGCAACCCGAAAGTACTCACCGAAGAAATAGTCCTCGGCGAAATAGTCCTCGGCGAAAAGTGGCAGCAACGCAAGATCCGCGAAGCGCTCCAAGAGAGGTGGACGCAAGAAACACAGTAGCTCAAGCTCGAGTGGACAGGGCGCGCGAGGAAATAGATCTTGAAGATAGAGCATGAGAACGTCGGCGCACTCTAAAAGATAGTGATGACGACATATGCGAACTCCCGTGCTTTACTCGAAGAGTTCGCAAAACCCGCGTGCCATCCACCTTCAAGTTACCCGACATCTATAAAAAGTTTGATGGGATACAAGACCCAGAGGACTGGTTAGTAGATTATCTGGAGACAGTAAAACTGACGGGTGGAACGAAGGCAACAACCATGCAAAGCATCCAAGTTCACCTCAGCGGAGACACAAGATCATGGATGAAGAAGCTGCTAGAAGGATCCATCGACAGCTGGGAAACTTTTGAGGACTTGTTCGTGAAGAACTTCAGATCAATGTGCAAAAAACCAGCATCAATAGAGCAGCTAAGGACTTGCAAACAAAAGCCGGATGAAACGATAAGAGCGTTGCTGGCAGTTGACGTGGGAGTTAGCAACGGCGCCAGAAAGTAGCTTCCTTGTGACGGTAAAGTACTCGTCCGTTGGGAACCCCAAGAGGAAGGTATGATGTGTACAGCAGCAAGTTTTCCCTCAGTAAGAAACCAAGGTTTACCGAACCAGTAGGAGTCAAGGAACACGTGAAGGTTGTTGGTGAAGTAGTGTAGTGCGGCGCAACACCAGGATTTACGGCACCAACGTGGAACCTGCACAACACAATCAAAATACTTTGCCCCAACTTAACAGTGAGGTTGTCAATCTCACCGACTTGCTGAAAACAAAGGATTAAATGTATGGTGTGGAGAATGATGTTTGTTTGCAAAGAACAGCAGAGAACAATGATTGCAGTAGGTTGTATTTCAGATGTAAAAGAATGGACCGGGGTCCACAGTTCACTAGTGGTGTCTCTCCAATAAGATAAATAGCATGTTGGGTGAACAAATTACAGGTGGGCAATTGACAAATAGAGAGGGCATAACAATGAACATACATAACATGATGATTACTATGAGATTTACTTAGGGCATTACGACAAAGTACATAGACCGCTATCCAGCATGCATCTATGCCTAAAAAGTCCACCTTCGGGTTAGCATCCGCACCCCTTCCAGTATTAAGTTGCAAACAATAGACAATTGCATTAAGTATGGTGCGTAATGTAATCAACACAAATATCCTTAGACAAAGCATCAATGTTTTATCCCTAGTGGCAACAACACATCCACAACCTTAGAACTTTCTGTCACTGTCCTAGATTCAATGGAGGCATGAACCCACTATCGAGCATAAATACTCCCTCTTGGAGTTACAAGTATCAACTTGTCCAGAGCCTCTACTAGCAACGGAGAGCATGCAAGATCATAAACAACACATATATGATAGATTGATAATCAACTTGACATAGTATTCCATATTCATCGGATCCCACCAAACACAACATGTAGCATTACAAATAGATGATCTTGATCATGATAGGCAGCTCACAAGATCTAAACATAATAGCACAAGAGGAGAAGACAACCATCTAGCTACTGCTATGGACCCATAGTCCAAGGATGAACTACTCACGCATCAATCCGGAGGCGGGCATGATGATGTAGAGTCCTCCGGTGATGATTCCCCTCTCCGGCAGGGTGCCGGAGGTGATCTCCTGAATCCCCCGAGATGGGATTGGCGGCGACGGCGTCTCTGGAACTTTTCTCGTATCGTGGATCTCGGTACTAGGGTTTTCGCGACGAAGGCTTTAAGTAGGCGGAAGGGCAGAGTCGGAGGAGGCACGGGGGCCCCACACCATAGGCCGGCGCGGGCCCCTCCTTGGCCGCGCCGCCCTATGGTTACGGGCCCTCGTGGCCCCACTTCGTATCCTCTTCGGTCTTCTGGAAGCTTCGTGGAGAAATAAGACCCTGGGCTTTTGTTTCGTCCAATTCCGAGAATATTTCCTGTGTAGGATTTCTGAAACCAAAAACAGCAGAAAACAGGAACTGGCGCTTCGGCATCTTGTTAATATGTTAGTGCCAGAAAATGCATAAAAATGATATAAAGTGTATATAAAACATGTGAGTATCATCATAAAAGTAGCATGGAACATAAGAAATTATAGGTACGTTTGAGACGTATCAAGCATCCCCAAGCTTAGTTCCTACTCGCCCTCGAGTAGGTAAACGA
The DNA here is from genome assembly GCF_019359855.2 of Lolium perenne. NCBI lineage: Eukaryota > Viridiplantae > Streptophyta > Magnoliopsida > Poales > Poaceae > Lolium > Lolium perenne. The sequence goes on along the minus strand of NC_067244.2, from coordinate 234,741,671 downwards.
TAACAAGGATAATTTCTGAAGTGACATGCTATCATAATCTTGATCAATACTATTGTAAAGCATATGAGATGAATGAAGTGATTCGAAGCAATGGTAAAGACAATACTTAAACAACTGAATCATATAGCAAAGACTTTTTATGAATAGTACTTTCAAGACAAGCATCAATAAGTCTTGCATAGGAGTTAACTCATAAAGCAATAAATTCTTAGTAGAGAGTTTTGAAGCAACACAAAGGAAGATATAAGTTTCAGTAGTTGCTTTCAACTTCAACATGTATATCTCATGGATAATTGTCAACACAAAGTAATATGATGAGTGCAAATAAGCAAATATGTAAGAATCAATGCACAGTTGACATAAGTGTTTGCTTCTAAGATGGAAGGAAGTAGGTAAACTGACTCAACATAAAGTAGAAGAAAGGCCCTTCACAGAGGGAAGCATGGATTACTAATTTTGTGCTAGAGCTTTTATTTTGAAAACATAGAAACAATTTTGTCAACGGTAGTAATAAATCATATGTGTTATGCATAAGACATCTTATAAGTTGCAAGCCTCATGCATAGTACACCAATAGTGCTCGCACCTTGTCCTAATTAGCTTGGATTTCCATGGATTCTCATTGCATAACATATGTTTCAACCAAGTGTCACAAAGGGGTACCTCTATGCCGCCTGTACAAAGGTCTAAGGAGAAAGTTCGCATTGGATTTCTCACTTTTGATTATTCTCAACTTAGACATCCATACCGGGACAACATAGACAACAGATAATGGACGCCTCTTTAATGCTTAAGCATTCAACAACAGATACTATTCTCATAAGAGATTGAGGATTAGTGTCCAAACTGAAACTTCCACCATGATACATGGCTTTGGTTAGCGGCCCAATGTTCTTCTCTAACAATATGCATACTCAAACCATACAACTCATGGCAAATCACCCTTACTTCAGACAAGACGAACATGCATAGCAACCCACATGATATTCAACAAAAGTTGATGGCGTCCCCAGAAACATGGTTACCGCTCAACAAGCAACTTATAAGAAATAAGATACATAAGAAAACATATTCTTTACCACAATAGTTTTTAAGCTACTTTCCCATGAGCTATATATTGCAAAGACAAGGAATGAAATTTTAAAGGTAGCACTCAAGCAATTTACTTTGGAATGGCAGAGAAATACCATGTAGTAGGTAGATATGATGGACACAAATGGCATAGTATTTGGCTCAAGGATTTTGGATGCACGAGAAGCATTCCCTCTCAATACAAGGCTTTGGCTAGCAAGGTTGTTTGAAGCAAACACAAGTATGAACCGGTACAGCAAAACTTACATAAGAACATATTGCAAGCATTATAAGACTCTACACTGTCTTCCTTGTTGTTCAAACACCTCAACTAGAAAATATCTAGACTTTAGAGAGACCAATCATGCAGACCAAATTTCAACAAGCTCTATGTAGTTCTTCATTAATAGGTGCAAAGTACATGATGCAAGAGCTTAAACATGATCTAATTGAGCACAACAATTGCCAAGTATCAAGTTATTCAAGACAATATACCAATTACCACATGAAGCATTTTCTGTTTCCAACCAAATAGCAATAAACGAAGCAGTTTCAACCTTCGCCATGAACATTAAAAGTAAAGCTAAGAACACCTGTGTTCATATGCAACAGCGGAGCGTGTCTCTCTCCCACACAAAGAATGCTAGGATCCGATTTTATTCAAACAAAAACAAAAATAAAAGCACACAGACGCTCCAAGTAAAGCACATAAGATGTGACAAAATAAAAATATAGTTTCACTAAAGGTGACCTGATAAGTGGTCGATGAAGAAGGGGATGCCTTGGGCATCCACAAGCTTAGATGCTTGAGTCTTCTTGAAATATGCAGGGATGAATGACACGCGTACAGCACGCGGCCGTTGGGAACCCCAAGTGGAAGGTGTGATGCGTACAGCAGTAAGTTTCCCTCAGTTAGAAACCAAGGTTTATCGAACCAGTAGGAGTCAAGAAGCACGTTGAAGGTTGATGGCGGCGAGATGTAGTGCAGCGCAACACCAGGGATTCCGGCGCCAATGTGGAACCTGCACAACACAACCAAAGTACTTTGTCCCAACGAAACAGTGAGGTTGTCAATCTCACCGGCTTGCTGTAACAAAGGATTAGATGTATAGTGTGGATGATGATTGTTTGCAGAGAACAGTAGAACAAGTATTGCAGTAGATTGTATTCGATTAAAAGAATGGACCGGGGTCCACAGTTCACTAGAGGTGTCTCTCCCATAAGACAAATAGCATGTTGGGTGAAGAAATTACAGTTGGGCAATTGACAAATAGAGAGGGCATGACAATGCACATACATGATATGATGATTATTGTGAGATTTAATTGGGCATTACGACAAAGTACATAGACTGCTATCCAGCATGCATCTATGCCTAAAAAGTCCACCTTCAGGTTATCATCCGAACCCCTTCCAGTATTAAGTTGCAAACAACAGACAATTGCATTAAGTATGGTGCGTAATGTAATCAATAACTACATCCTCGGACATAGCATCAATGTTTTATCCCTAGTGGCAACATCACATCCACAACCTTAGAACTTTACATCACTTGTCCTGCATTTAATGGAGGCATGAACCCACTATCGAGCATAAATACTCCCTCTTGGAGTTAAGAGTAAAAACTTGGCCAGAGCCTCTACTAATAACGGAGAGCATGCAAGATCATAAACAACACATAGGTATAAATTGATAATCAACATAACATAGTATTCTCTATCCATCGGATCCCAACAAACACAACATATAGCATTACAGATAGATGATCTTGATCATGTTAGGCAGCTCACAAGACCCGACAATGAAGCACATAAGGAGAAGACAACCATCTAGCTACTGCTATGGACCCATAGTCCAGGGGTGAACTACTCACTCATCACTACGGAGGCGACCATGCGGTGAAGAGTCCTCCGGGAGATGATTCCCCTCTCCGGCAGGGTGCCGGAGGCGATCTCCTGAATCCCCCGAGATGGGATTGGCGGCGGCGGCGTCTCTGGAAGGTTTTTCGTATCGTGGCTCTCGGTACTGGGGGTTTCGCGACGAAGGCTATTTGTAGGCGGAGGAGATAGGTCAGGGGGCCCTAGCGTCTGCCCACCTCGTGGCCCCACTTCGTGACTCCTTCGGTCTTCTAGAAGCTTCGTGGAAAAATAGGCCCCTGGGCGTTGATTTCGTCAAATTCCGAGAATATTTCCTTACTAGGATTTCTGAAACCAAAAACAGCAAGAACAAAGAATCGGCTCTTCGGCATCTCGTTAATAGGTTAGTGCCGGAAAATGCATAAATATGACATAAAGTATGCATAAAACATGTAGGTATCATCAATAATGCGGCATGGAACATAAGAAATTATCGATACGTCGGAGACGTATCAGCATCCCCAAGCTTAGTTCCTGCTCGTCAAGAGCAGGTAAACGATAACAAAGATAATTTCTGGAGTGACATGCCATCATAACCTTGATCATACTATTGTAAGCATATGTGATGAATGCAGCGATCCAAACAATGTAAATGACATGAGTAAACAAATGAATCATATAGCAAAGACTTTTCATGAATAGTACTTCAAGACAAGCATCAATAAGTCTTGCATAAGAGTTAACCCATAAAGCAATAATTCAAAGTAGAGGTATTGAAGCAACACAAAGGAAGATGAAGTTTCAGCGGTTGCTTTCAACTTATAACATGTATATCTCACGGATAGTTGTCAATGCAAAGTAATATAACAAGTGCAATATGCAAGTATGTAGGAATCAATGCACAGTTCACACAAGTGTTTGCTTCTTGAGGTGGAGAGAAATAGGTGAACTGACTCAACATAAAAGTAAAAGAATGGCCCTTCGCAGAGGGAAGCATTGATTGCTATATTTGTGCTAGAGCTTTGGTTTTGAAAACAAGAAACAATTTTGTCAACGGTAGTAATAAAGCATATGTGTTATGTAAATTATATCCTACAAGTTGCAAGCCTCATGCATAGTATACTAATAGTTCCCGCACCTTGTCCTAATTAGCTCGGATTACCTGGATTATCATCGCAATGCACATGTTTTAACCAAGTGTCACAAAGGGGTACCTCTATGCCGCCTGTACAAAGGTCTAAGGAGAAGGCTCGCATTGGATTTCTCGCTTTTGATTATTCTCAACTTAGACATACATACCGGGACAACATAGACAACAGATAATGGACTCCTCTTTTATGCATAAGCATTCAACAACAATTAATTTTTCTCATATGAGATTGAGGATATTTGTCCAAAACTGAAACTTCCACCATGGATCATGGCTTTAGTTAGCGGCCCAATGTTCTTCTCTAACATTATGCATGCTCTAACCATTTTAGTGGTAAATCTCCCTTACTTCAGACAAGACGAACATGCATAGCAACTCACATGATATTCAACAAAGAGTAGTTGATGGCATCCCCAGGAACATGGTTATCGCACAACAAGCAACTTAATAAGAGATAAAGTGCATAAGTACATATTCAATACCACAATAGTTTTTAAGCTATTTGTCCCATGAGCTATATATTGTAAGGGTGAAGAATGGAAATTTTAAAGGTATCACTCAAGCAATTTACTTTGGAATGGCGGAGAAATACCATGTAGTAGGTAGGTATGGTGGACACAAATGGCATAGTGGTTGGCTCAAGGATTTTGGATGCATGAGAAGTATTCCCTCTCGATACAAGGTTTAGGCTAGCAAGGTTTATTTGAAACAAACACAAGGATGAAGCGGTGCAGCAAAACTCACATAAAAGACATATTGTAAACATTATAAGACTCTACACCGTCTTCCTTGTTGTTCAAACTCAATACTAGAAATTATCTAGACCTTAGAGAGATCAATTATGCAAACCAAATTTTAGCATGCTCTATGTATTTCTTCATTAATAGGTGCAAAGTATATGATGCAAGAGTTTAAACATGAGCACAACAATTGCCAAGTATCACATTATCCAAGACATTTTAGCAACTACTACATGTATCATTTTCCAATTCCAACCATATAACAATTTAACGAAGAAGAAACTTTCGCCATGAATAGTATGAGTAAAGCCTAAGGACATATTTGTCCATATGCAACAGCGGAGCGTGTCTCTCTCCCACACAATGAATGCTAGGATCCATTTTATTCAAACAAAACAAAAACAAAAACAAACCGACGCTCCAAGCAAAGTACATAAGATGTGATGGAATAAAAATATAGTTTCACTAGAGGAACCTGATAATGTTGTCGATGAAGAAGGGGATGCCTTGGGCATCCCCAAGCTTAGACGCTTGAGTCTTCTTGATATATGCAGGGGTGAACCACCGGGGCATCCCCAAGCTTAGAGCTTTCACTCTCCTTGATCATATTGTATCATCCTCCTCTCTTGATCCTTGAAAACTTCCTCCACACCAAACTCAAAACAACTCATTAGAGATTTAGTGCACAATCAAAATTTACATGTTCAGAGGTGACATAATCATTCTTAACACTTCTGGACATTGCGCAAGGCTACTGAAAGTTAATGGAATCGAAAAATCCATCAAGCATATCAAAACAGGCAATGCGAAATAAAAGGCAGAATCTGTCAAAACAGAACAGTTCGTAAAAACGAATTTTATAGAGGCACCAGACTTGCTCAAATGAAAATGCTCAAATTGAATGAAAGTTGCGTACATATCTGAGGATCACGCACGTAAATTGGCATAATTTTCTGAGTTACCTACAGAGAATTAGGCCCAGATTCGTGACAGTAAAGAAAATTTGTTTTTGCGCAGTAATCCAAATCTAGTATGAACCTTACTATCAACGACTTTACTTGGCACAACAATGCACAAAATTAAGATAATGAGAGGTTTCTACAGTAGTAACAACTTCCAAGACTCAAACATAAAATAAAAGTACTGTAGTAAAATGATGGGTTGTCTCCCATAAGCGCTTTTCTTTAACGCCTTTCAGCTAGGCGCAGAAAGTGTGTATCAAGTGTAATCAAGAGATGAAGCATCAACATCATAATTCGTTCTAATGATAGAATCAAAAGGTAACTTCATTCTCTTTCTAGGGAAGTGTTCCATACCTTTCTTGAGAGGAAATTAATATTTAATATTACCTTCCTTCATATCAATGATAGCACCAACAGTTCGAAGAAAAGGTCTTCCCAATATGATGGGACAAGATGCATTGCATTTAATATCCAACACAACAAAATCAACGGGGACAAGGTTATTGTTAACAGTAATGCGAACATTATCAACTCTCCCCAAAGGTTTCTTCGTAGAATTATCAGCAAGATTAACATCCAAATAACAATTTTTCAATGGTGGCAAGTCTAGCATATTATAGATTTTCTTAGGCATAACGGAAATACTTGCACCAAGATCACATAAAGCATTAAAATCAAAGTCATTGACCTTCATCTTAATGATGGGCTCCCAACCATCCTCTAGCTTCCTAGGAATAGAAGTTTCGCGTTCAAGTTTCTCTTCTCTAGCTTTTATGAGAGCATTTGTAATATGTTTCGTGAAAGCCAAATTTATAGCACTAGCATTAGGACTTTTAGCAAGTTTTTGTAAGAACTTTATAACTTCAGAGATGTGGCAATCATCAAAATCTAAACCATTATGATCTAAAGCAATGGGATCATCATCCCCAATGTTGGAAAAAATTTCAGCAGTTTTATCACAGGCAGTTTCAGCAGTTTTAGCAGTTTCAGGCAGTTTTTCGCGCTTTGCATTAGAAGTGGAAACATTGCCAACACCAATTCTTTTACCATTATTAGTAGGAGGTGCAGCAACATGTGTAGCATTAGCATTGCTAGTGGTGGTAATAGTCCAAACTTTAGCTATATTATTCTCTTTAGCTAGTTTTTCATTTTCTTCTCTTTCCCACCTAGCATGCAATTCAGCCATTAATCTTATATTCTCATCAATTCTAACTTGGATGGCATTTGCTGTAGTAACATTTTTATTATCTATATCCTCAGGTTTAGCAGCCATTTTATTAATTAAAGAAGATTGTGACGCAGACATGTATGAGATTCGGTTTTCAGCATTTGCAAGTTTAGTTTGCAACCCAGAGATCTCCATATTCAGATTTTCAAGTTGATTTCCTATATTCTTCAACAAGGTAGATTGCTCATTCATAGTTTTAGTAAACAATTTATTTTGCTCATATTGTGATTGCATAAAGTTCTTGGTGGATCTTTCAATTTCTAACATCTTTTCCTCATTAGGTGAAGCATATCTACCATAAGAGTTACCATTAGCAGGATATGGCCTAGAATTATTATAATTGTTATTTTTAATGAAATTCACATCAACATGTTCTTTTTGAGCAACCAATGAAGCTAACGGAACATTATTAGGATCAATATTTGTCCTATCATTCACAAGCATAGACATAATAGCATCAATCTTATCACTCAAGGAAGAGGTTTCTTCAACAGAATTTACCTTCTTACCTTGTGGAGCTCTTTCCGTGTGCCATTCAGAGTAATTAATCATCATATTATCAAGAAGCTTTGTTGCTTCACCAAGAGTTATGGACATAAAGGTACCTCCAGCAGCTGAATCCAATAGGTTTCGCGAAGAAAAATTCAGTCCTGCATAAAAGGTTTGGATGATCATCCAAGTAGTCAGTCCATGGGTTGGGCAATTTTTAACCAAAGATTTCATTCTTTCCCATGCTTGTGCAACATGCTCAGTATCTAATTGCTTAAAATTCATTATGCTACTCCTCAAAGATATAATTTTAGCAGGGGGATAATATCTACCAATAAAAGCATCCTTGCATTTAGTCCATGAATCAATACTATTCTTAGGCAGAGATAGCAACCAATCTTTAGCTCTTCCTCTTAGTGAGAAAGGGAACAATTTTAATTTTATTATGTCACCATCTACATCTTTATACTTTTGCATTTCACAAAGTTCAAAAAAATTATTGAGATGGGCAGCAGCATCATCAGAACTAACACCAGAAAATTGCTCTCGCATAACAAGATTCAGTAAAGCAGGTTTAATTTCAAAGAATTCCACTGTAGTAGCAGGTGGAGCAATAGGTGTGCATAAGAAATCATTATTATTTGTGGTTGTGAAGTCACACAACTTAGTATTTTCAGGAGTACCCATTTTAGCAATAGTAAATAAAGTAAACTAGATAAAGTAAATGCAAGTAACTAATTTTTTTGTGTTTTTGATATAGCAAACAAGATAGCAAATAAAGTAAAACTAGCAACTAATTTTTTTGTGTTTTGATTTAGTGCAGCAAACAAAGTAGTAAATAAAATAAAGCAAGACAAAAACAAAGTAAAGAGATTGGATTGTGGAGACTCCCCTTGCAGCGTGTCTTGATCTCCCCGGCAACGGCGCCAGAAATTTAGCTTGACACGCGTACAGCACGCGACCGTTGGGAACCCCAAGTGGAAGGTGTGATGCGTACAGCAGTAAGTTTCCCTCAGTTAGAAACCAAGGTTTATCGAACCAGTAGGAGTCAAGAAGCACGTTGAAGGTTGATGGCAGCGAGATGTAGTGCGGCGCAACACCAGGGATTCCGGCGCCAACGTGGAACCTGCACAACACAACCAAAGTACTTTGCCCCAACGAAACAGTGAGGTTGTCAATCTCACCGGCTTGCTGTAACAAAGGATTAGATGTATAGTGTGGATGATGATTGTTTGCAAGAGAACAAGAGAACAAGTATTGGCAAGAGATTGTATTCGATTAAAAGAATGGACCGGGGTCCACAGTTCACTAGAGGTGTCTCTCCCATAAGATAAATAGCATGTTGGGTGAACAAATTACAGTTGGGCAATTGACAAATAGAGAGGGCATGACAATGCACATACATGATATGATGAGTATTGTGAGATTTAATTGGGCATTACGACAAAGTACATAGACCGCTATCCAGCATGCATCTATGCCTAAAAAGTCCACCTTCAGGTTATCATCCGAACCCCTTCCAGTATTAAGTTTCAAACAACAGACAATTGCATTAAGTATGGTGCGTAATGTAATCAATAACTACATCCTCGGACATAGCATCAATGTTTTATCCCTAGTGGCAACAGCACATTCACAACCTTAGAACTTTCTTTCACTGTCCCAGATTTAATGGAGGCATGAACCCACTATCGAGCATAAATACTCCCTCTTGGAGTTAAGAGTAAAAACTTGGCCAGAGCCTCTACTAATAACGAGAGAGCATGCAAGATCATAAACAACACATAGGTATAAATTGATAATCAACATAACATAGTATTCTCTATCCATCGGATCCCAACAAACACAACATATAGCATTACAGATAGATGATCTTGATCATGTTAGGCAGCTCACAAGACCCGACAGTGAAGCACATAAGGAGAAGACAACCATCTAGCTACTGCTATGGACCCATAGTCCAGGGGTGAACTACTCACTCATCACTCCGGAGGCGACCATGGCGGTGAAGAGTCCTCCGGGAGATGATTCCCCTCTCCGGCAGGATGCCGGAGGCGATCTCCTGAATCCCCCGAGATGGGATTGGCGACGACGGCGTCTCTGGAAGGTTTTCCGTATCGTGGCTCTCGGTACTGGGGGTTTCGCGACGAAGGCTATTTGTAGGCGGAGGAGATAGGTCAGGGGGCCTGACAGGGGGCCCACACACTAGGCCGGCGCGGCCAAAGGCCAGGCCGCGCCACCCTACAGTCTGGCCACCTCGTGGCCCCACTTCGTGACTCCTTCGGTCTTCTGGAAGCTTCGTGGAAAAATAGGCCCCTGGGCGTTGATTTCGTCAAATTCCGAGAATATTTCCTTACTAGGATTTCTGAAACCAAAAACAGCAGAAACAAAGAATCGGCTCTTCGGCATCTCGTTAATAGGTTAGTGCCGGAAAATGCATAAATATGACATAAAGTATGCATAAAACATGTAGGTATCATCAATAATGTGGCATGGAACATAATAAATTATCGATACGTCGGAGACGTATCAATGAACCACGGGGGCATCCCCAAGCTTAGATTTTTCACTCTTCTTGATCATATTGTATCATCCTCCTCTCTTGACCCTTGAAAACTTCCTCCACACCAAACTCAAAAGAAACTCATTAGAGGGTTAGTGCATAATCAAAAAATCACATATTCAGAGGTGACATAATCATTCTTAACACTTCTGGACATTGCACAAAGCTATTGAAAGTTAATGGAACAAAGAAATCCATCCAACATAGCAAAAGAGGCAATGTGAAATAAAAAGGCAGAATCTGTCAAAACAGAACAGTCCGTAAAGACGAATTTTTTAGCGGCACTTAACAGGCTCAGATGAAGAAGTTCAAATTGAATGAAAGTTGCGTACATATCTGAGGATTATTCACGTAAATTGACAGATTTTTATGAATTACCTACAGAAGGGGCTACTCAAATTCGTGACAGCAAGAAATCTGTTTCTGCGCAGTAATCCAAATCTAGTATCAACCTTACTATCAAAGACTTTACTTGGCACAACAATGCAATAAAGTAAAGATAAGGAGAGGTTGCTACAGCAGTAAAAACTTCCAAGACTCAAATATAAAACAAAATTGCTGTAGTAAAATAGTGGGTTGTCTCCCATAAGCGCTTTTCTTTAACGCCTTTCAGCTAGGCACATAAAGTGTAAATCAAGTAACATCAAGAGAAGAAGCATCAACATCATAATTTGTTCTAATAATAGAATCAAAAGGCAACTTCATTCTCTTTCTAGGGAAGTGTTCCATACCTTTCTTGAGAGGGAATTGATATTTAATATTTCCTTCTTTCATATCAATAATAGCACCAATAGTTCGAAGAAAGGGTCTTCCCAAAATAATAGGACAAGATGCATTGCATTCAATATCCAAAACAACAAAATCAACGGGGACAAGGTTATTGTTAACCATAATGTGAACATTATCAATCCTCCCCAAAGGTTTCTTTATAGAATTATCAGCAAGATTAACATCCAAATAACAATTTTTCAATGGTGGCAAGTCAAGCATATTATAGATTTTCTTAGGCATAACAGAAATACTTGCACCAAGATCACATAAAGCATTACAATCAAAATCATTGACCTTCATCTTAATGATGGGCTCCCAACCATCTTCTAACTTCCTAGGAATAGAAGTTTCAAGCTTTAATTTCTCTTCTCTAGCTTTAATGAGAGCATTTGTAATATGTTTTGTAAATGCCAAATTTATAGCACTAGCATTAGGACTTCTAGCAAGTTTTTGCAAGAACTTTATAACTTCAGAGATGTGACAATCATCAAAATCTAAACCATTATGATCTAAAGCAATGGGATCATTGTCCCCAATACTTTGAAAAATTTCAGCAGTTTTATCACAAACAATTTCAGCAGTTTTAGCAGTTTCAGGCAGTTTTGCACACTTTGCATTAGGAGTAGAAACATTGCTAACACCAATTATTTTATCATTGATAGTAGGAGGTTTAGCAACATGTGAAGCATCAACATTACTAGTGGTGGTGATAGTCCAAACTTTAGCTACATTATTCTCTTTAGCTAGTTTTTCTTCTCTTTCCCACCTAGCATGCAATTCAGCCATCAATCTAATATTTTCATTAATTCGAACTTGGATAGCGTTTGCTGTAGCAAATGACTTAATATCTTTATCTTCATTAGGCATAACTTTCAATTTTAAAAGATCAACATCAGCAGCAAGTCTATCAACCTTAGAAGCAAGAAACATCAATTTTACCAAGCTTTTCTTCAACAGATTTGTTAAAAGCAGTTTGTGTACTAATAAATTCTTTAAGCATGGCTTCAAGACCAGGGGCTACACTCCTATTATTGTTGTAAGAATTACCATAACCATTGCCATTATTAGAAGGATATGGCCTATAGTTGTTACCAGAATTATTCCTATAAGCATTGTTGTTGAAATTATTATTTTTAATGAAGTTCACATCAACATGCTCTTCTTGAGCAACCAATGAAGCTAAAGGAACATTATTAGGATCAACATTAGATCTACCATTAGCAAGCATAGATATAATAATATCAATCTTATCACTCAAGGAAGAGGTTTCTTCAACAGAATTTACCTTCTTACCTTGTGGAGTCCTTTCAGTGTGCCATTCAGAGTAGTTGATCATCATATCATCTAGAAGTTTTGTTGCAGCACCCAAAGTGATGGACATAAAAGTACCTCCAGCAGCTGAATCCAATAGGTTCCTTGAAGAAAAATTCAATCCTGCATAAAAGGTTTGGATGATCATCCAAGTAGTCAGTCCATGGGTAGGGCAATTCTTTACCAAAGATTTCATTCTTTCCCATGCTTGGGCAACATGTTCATTATCCAATTGCTTAAAATTCATAATGCTACTTCTCAAAGATATAATTTTAGCAGGAGCATAATATCTACCAATGAAAGCATCTTTACATTTAGTCCATGAATCAATACTATTCTTAGGCAAAGATAGCAACCAATCTTTAGCTCTTCCTCTTAAGGAGAAAGGAAACAATTTCAGTTTTATAATGTCCCCATCTACATCCTTATACTTTTGCATTTCACAAAGTTCAACAAAATTATTAAGATGGGCAGCAGCATCATCAGTACTAACACCAGAAAATTGCTCTCTCATAACAAGATTTAGTAGAGCAGGTTTAATTTCATAAAATTCTGCTGTAGTAGCAGTTGGAGCAATAGGAGTGCATATAAAATCATTATTATTGGTGCTAGTGAAATCACACAACTTAGTGTTCTCAGGAGTATTCATTTTAACAGTAGTAAATAAGTAAAGCAAACTGAATTAAATGAAGTAAAGCAAGTAACTAATTTTTGTGTGTTTTTGATATAAAGAAAGCAAACAAGATAGAAAATAAAGTAAAGCAAGTAACTAATTTTTGTGTGTTTTTGGTATAAAGAAAGCAAACAAGATAGAAAATAAAATAAAGTAAAGCAAGACAATAAACAAAGTAAAGAGATTGGATGTGAGAGACTCCCCTTGTAGCGTGTCTTGATCTCCCCGGCAACGGCGCCAGAAAAGTAGCTGTTGGCAGTTGACGTGGGAGTTAGCAACGGCGCCAGAAAGTAGCTTCCTTGTGACGGTAAAAGTACTCGTCCGTTGGGAACCCCAAGAGGAAGGTATGATGTGTACAGCAGCAAGTTTTCCCTCAGTAAGAAACCAAGGTTTATCGAACCAGTAGGAGTCAAGGAACACGTGAAGGTTGTTGGTGAAGGAGTGTAGTGCAGCGCAACACCAGGGATTCCGGCGCCAACGTGGAACCTGCACAACACAATCAAAATACTTTGCCCCAACTTAACAGTGAGGTTGTCAATCTCACCGGCTTGCTGAAAACAAAGGATTAAACGTATGGTGTGGAGAATGATGTTTGTTTGCAAAGAACAACAGAGAACAATGACTGCAGTAGGTTGTATTTCAGATGTAAAAGAATGGACCGGGGTCCACAATTCACTAGTGGTGTCTCTCCAATAAGATAAATAGCATGTTGGGTGAACAAATTACAGGTGGGCAATTGACAAATAGAGAGGGCATAACAATGAACATACATAACATGATGATTACTATGAGATTTACTTAGGGCATTACGACAAAATACATAGACCGCTATCCAACATGCATCTATGCCTAAAAAGTTCACCTTCGGGTTAGCATCCGCACCCCTTCCAGTATTAAGTTGCAAACAATAGGCAATTGCATTAAGTATGGTGCGTAATGTAATCAACACAAATATCCTTAGACAAAGCATCAATGTTTTATCCCTAGTGGCAACAGCACATCCACAACCTTAGAACTTTCTGTCACTGTCCCAGATTCAATGGAGGCATGAACCCACTATCGAGCATAAATACTCCCTCTTGGAGTTACAAGTATCAACTTGGCCAGAGCCTCTACTAGCAATGGAGAGCATGCAAGATCATAAACAACACATATATGATAGATTGATAATCAACTTGACATAGTATTCCATATTCATCGGATCCCACCAAACACAACATGTAGCATTACAAATAGATGATCTTGATCATGATAGGCAGCTCACAAGATCTAAACATAATAGCACAAGAGGAGAAGACAACCATCTAGCTACTGCTATGGACCCATAGTCCAAGGATGAACTACTCACGCATCAATCCGGAGGCGGGCATGATGATGTAGAGTCCTCCGGTGATGATTCCCCTCTCCGGCAGGGTGCCGGAGGTGATCTCCTGAATCCCCCGAGATGGGATTGGCGGCGACGGTGTCTCTGGAACTTTTCTCGTATCGTGGCTCTCGGTACTAGGGTTTTCGCGACGAAGGCTTTAAGTAGGCGGAAGGGCAGAGTCGGAGGAGGCACGGGGGCCCTAAACCATAGGCCGGCGCGGGCCCCTCCTTGGCTGCGCCGCCCTATGGTTACGGGCCCTCGTGGCCCCACTTCGTATCCTCTTCGGTCTTCTGGAAGCTTCGTGGAAAAATAAGACCCTGGGCTTTTGTTTCGTCCAATTCCGAGAATATTTCCTGTGTAGGATTTCTGAAACCAAAAACAGCAGAAAACAGGAACTGGCGCTTCGGCATCTTGTTAATAGGTTAGTACCGGAAAATGCATAAAAATGATATAAAGTGTATATAAAACATGTGAGTATCATCATAAAAGTAGCATGGAACATAAGAAATTATAGATACGTTTGAGACGTATCAAGCGTATATCCAGCGCTGGAGTATCATCAAAAATTCGGCTGAAAACGTATCTGATGAAAGAGCAATAGACTCATTCATTACAGGGATCCGAAGGAGAGACCTAATCGAAGATTGTGGAAGATCCAACACAAGAACAATAGCAGATCTCATGGAGATAGCAAATCGCTGGACCGACGGAGAGGATGCTGTCCACAATAAGAGGCAAAGATCCCCCGAGGATGATCGCCATAGAAACAGCAATCAAAATAGACGACGTTATCGTAACTATTCAGATTACGATGGTCCTGGCCAAGTATCGGCCGGCTGATGTCTACGCCCCCTCCTTTTCCTGTAGACAGTGTTGGGCCTCCAAGAGCAGAGGTTTGTAGAACAGCAGCAAGTTTCCCTTAAGTGGATCACCCAAGGTTTATCGAACTCAGGGAGGAAGAGGTCAAAGATATCCCTCTCATGCAACCCTGCAACCACAAAGCAAGAAGTCTCTTGTGTCCCCAACACACCTAATAGGTGCACTAGTTCGGCGAAGAGATAGTGAAATACAATGTATGAATATATATGAGTAGTGGCAACGGCACCAGAAAAGTGCTTTGCCCAGGACAGTAAACAAGCAGTAGTAACGCAGCAGTAGTAACGCAGTAAAACAGTAAAACAGTAAAACTTGTTACCTGTAGACAGTGTTGGGCCTCCAAGAGCAGAGGTTTGTAGAACAGCAGCAAGTTTTCCCTTAAGTGGATCACCCAAGGTTTATCGAACTCAGGGAGGAAGAGGTCAAAGATATCCCTCTCATGCAACCCTGCAACCACAAAGCAAGAAGTCTCTTGTGTCCCCAACACACCTAATAGGTTCACTAGTTCGGCGAAGAGATAGTGAAATACAGGTGGTATGAATAAGCAGTAGTAACGCAGCAGTAGTAACGCAGTAAAACAGTAAACAAGCAGCGATAGCAGTATTTAGGAACAAGGCCTAGGGATTACACTTTCACTAGTGGACACTCTCAACTTTGATCACATAACAGAATAAATAAATGCATACTCTACACTCTTTTGTTGGATGATGAACACATTGCGTAGGATTACACGAACCCTCAATGCCGGAGTTAACAAGCTCCACAATTCAATGTTCATATTTAAATAACCTTAGAGTGCACGAAAGATCAACACGACTAAACCAAGTACTAACATAGCATGCACACTGTCACCTTCACACTATGTAGGAGGAATAAATCACATCAATACCATCATAGCAATAGTTAACTTCATAATCTACAAGAGATCATAATCATAGCCTACGTCAAGTACTAACACGGATGCACACACTATCACCATTACACCGTGCAGGAGGAATAAAACTACTTTAATAACATCACTAGAGTAGCACATAGATAAATTTTGATACAAAACACATTGCAATCATAAAGAGATATAAATAAGCACTTCACTATGCCATTCATAACAGTGAATAAGTATTCTGTGAAATATAGCCTAAGAGACCCACACGGTGCACACACTGTCACCTTTACACACGTGGGACAAGGAGTCTCCGGAGATCACATAAGTAAAATTCACTTGACTAGCATAACGACATCTAGATTACAAGCATCATCATATGAATCTCAATCATGTAAGGTAGCTCATGAGATTATTGTATTGAAGTACATAGGAGAGAGATGAACCACATAGCTACCGGTACAGCCCCGAGCCTCGAAGGAGAACTACTCCCTCCTCATGGGAGACAGCAGCGTTGATGGAGATGGCGGTGGTGTCGATGGAGAAGCCTTCCGGGGGCACTTCCCCGTCCCGGCAGCGTGCCGGAACAGAGACTCCTGTCCCCCAGATCTTGGCTTCGCGATGGCGGCGGCTCTGGAAGGTTTTTGCGTGTTTCGTCGATCGTGATAGGGTTTTCGCGATGGAGGCTTTAAGTAGGCGGAAAGGCGGCGTCAGAGGGGGTCTGGTGGGGCCACACCATAGGGTGGCGCACCCACCCCCCTGGCCGCGCCGCCTTGTGGGGTGGGCCCCCCTGGCCCCCCTCTGACCCTCCTTCGGTGCTCTGGAAGCTTCCGGGAAAAATAAGGTTCTGGGCGTTGATTTCGTCCGATTCCGAGAATATTTCCTTACTAGGATTTTTGAAACCAAAAACAGCAGAAAACATGAACTGGCACTGCGGCATCTCGTCAATAGGTTAGTTCCAGAAAATGCATAAATATGACATAAAGTATGTATAAAACATGTAGATATCATCAATAATGTGGCATGGAACAGAAGAAATTATCGATACGTCGGAGACGTATCAGCATCCCCAAGCTTAGTTCCTGCTCGTCCCGAGCAGGTAAACGATAACAAGGATAATTTCTGGAGTAACATGCCATCATAACCTTGATCATAATATTGTAAGCATATGTAATGAATGTAGCGATCAAAACAATGGTAATGACATGAGTAAACAACTGAATCATAAAGCAAAGACTTTTCATGAATAGTACTTAAAGACAAGCATCAATAAGTCTTGCATAAGAGTTAACTCATAAAGCAATAATTCAAAGTAAAGGTATTGAAGCAACGTAAAAGAAGATGAAGTTTCAGCGGTTGCTTTCAACTTGTAACATGTGTATCTCATGGATAGTTGTCAATGCAAAGTAATATAACAAGTGCAATATGCAAGTATGTAAGAATCAATGCACAGTTCACACAAGTGTTTGCTTCTTGAGGTGGAGAGAAATAGGTGAACTGACTCAACAATAAAAGTAAAAGAATGGCCCTTCGCAGAGGGAAGCAGAGATAAATCATGTGCTAGAGCTTTTCAAGTTTTGAAATCATATAGAGAGCATAAAAGTAAAGTTTTGAGAGGTGTTTGTTGTTGTCAACGAATGGTAATGGGTACTCTAACTACCTCGCCAACCAGACTTTCAAGAGCGGCTCCCATGAAGGACGTTATCTCTACCAGCAAGGTAGATCATCCCTCTTCTCTTTTGTTTACACATGTACTTTAGTTTTTATTATGGGTGACACTCCTCCCAACCTTTTGCTTACACAAGCCATGGCTAACCGAATCCTCGGGTGCCTTCCAACATTCACATACCATGAAGGAGTGTCTATTTGCAAAATTAAGTTGCTTACTGATGAATCAGAGCAAAACATGTGAAGAGAATTATTAATGCAAGTTGTAATTAATTGGAGCTGGGAACCCCATTGCCAGCTCTTTTTGCAAAATTATTGGATAAGCGGATGAAGCCACTAGTCCATTGTGAAAGTCTGTCAAAAGTAAATGACAAGATCGAAAGATAAAACACCACATACTTCCTCATGAGCTATAAAACATTAACACAAATTGAGAAGCATTTTGAAGGTTTAAAGGTAGCACATGAAGCAATTTACTTGGAATGGCAGGAAATACCATGTAGTAGGTAGGTATGGTGGACACAAATGGCATGGTGTTTGGCTCAAGGATTTTGGATGCATGAGAAGTATTCCCTCTCGATACAAGGTTTAGGCTAGCAAGGTTATTTGAAACAAACACAAGGATGAACCGGTGCAGCAAAACTCACATAAAAGACATATTGTAAACATTATAAGACTTGACACCGTCTTCCTTGTTGTTCAAACTCAATACTAGAAATTATCTAGACCTTAGAGAGACCAATTATGCAAACCAAATTTTAGCATGCTCTATGTATTTCTTCATTAATAGGTGCAAAGTATATGATGCAAGAGCTTAAACATGAGCACAACAATTGCGAAGTATCACATTATCCAAGACATTATAGCAATTACTACATGTAGCATTTTCCAATTCCAACCATATAACAATTTAACGAAGCAGTTTCAACCTTCGCCATGAAAATTAAAAGCTAAGAACACATGTGTTCATACGAACCAGCGGAGCGTGTCTCTCTCCCACACAAGCATTTATTCAAACAAAAGCAAAAACAAAAGCACACAGACGCTCCAAGTAAAGTACATAAGATGTGACTGAATAAAAATATAGTTTCAAGAGAAGGAACCTGATAATTTGTCGATGAAGAAGGGGATGCCTTGGGCATCCCCAAGCTTAGATGCTTGAGTCTTCTTGAAATATGCAGGGATGAACCACCGGGGCATCCCCAAGCTTAGACTTTTCACTCTTCTTGATCATAGTATATCATCCTCCTCTCTTGACCCTTGAAAACTTCCTTCACACCAAACTTCTCATAAACTTCATTAGAGGGGTTAGTACATAATCAAAAACTCACATGTTCAGAGGTGACACAATCATTCTTAACAATTCTGGACATTGCTCAAAGCTACTGGAAGGTAATGGAACAAAGAAATCCACCCAACACAGCGAAAGAAGCAATGCGAAATAAAAGGCAGAATCTGTCAAAACAGAACAGTCCGTAAAGACGAATTTTTAATAAATACTTCCGTTGCTCAGATCAGAAAACTCAAAACTAATGAAAGTTGCGTACATATCTGAGGAACACGCATGTAAATTGGAAAATTTTTCTGAGTTACCTACAGAGAAAACAGCCCAGATTCGTGACAGATAGAAATCTGTTTCTGCGCAGAAATCCAAATCTAGTATCAACCTTCGATTAGAGGCTTCACTTGGCACAACAAAACACAAAACTAAGATAAAGAGAGGTTGCTACAGTAGTAAACAACTTCCAAGACACAAATATAAAACAAAGTACTGTAGCAAAATAACACATGGGTTATCTCCCAAGAAGTTCTTTCTTTATAGCCATTAAGATGGGCTCAGCAGTTTTAATGATGCACTCATAAGAAATAGTAGTTGAAGCGAAAGAGAGCATCCAGAGGCAAATTCAAAACACATTTAAGTCTAACATGCTTCCTATGCATAGGAATCTTGTAAATAAACAAGTTCATGAAGAGCAAAGTAACAAGCATAAGAAGATAGAACAAGTGTAGCTTCAAAAATTTCAGCACATAGAGAGGTGTTTTAGTAACATGAAAATTTCTACAACCATATTTTCCTCTCTCATAATAACTTTCAGTAGCATCATGAGCAAACTCAACAATATAACTATCACATAAAGCATTCTTATCATGAGTCTCATGCATAGAATTATTACTCTCCACATAAGCATAGTTAATTTTATTAGTTGTAGTGGAAGCAAATTCAACAAGGTAGCTATCATCAAATATAGGAGGCATATTGTAATCATAATCAAATTTATCCTCCATAACAGGTGGTAACAAAAGACTACTATCATTATAATCATCATAAATAGGAGGCAAAGTATCATCAAAGTAAATTTTCTCCTCAATGCTTGGGGGACTAAAAAGATCATGCTCATCAAAACCAGCTTCCCCAAGCTTAGAATTTTCCATATCATTAGCAACAATAGTGTTCAATGTGTTCATGCTAATATGTTCCATGGGTTTTTTAATTTTCGGATCAAACCATCCATGTCTTAAATCAGGAAATAGAATAAGAAGCTCATTGTTGTCCATTATGCCTTACTAGTGTAAACAAGAAACAAAAAGATGCAATTGCAGGATCTAAAGGAAATAGCTTCGAGCACAAACACAATGGCGCCGAAAAAGCATCAAGTTACACTGAACCGGAGTATGAGTGCCTTTTACCTTTCCTCCGCAAGAACGGCGCCTTTAAAATAGCTTGATGTCTACGCCCCCTCCTTTTCCTGTAGACAGTGTTGGGCCTCCAAGAGCAGAGGTTTGTAGAACAGCAGCAAGTTTTCCCTTAAGTGGATCACCCAAGGTTTATCGAACTCAGGGAGGAAGAGGTCAAAGATATCCCTCTCATGCAACCCTGCAACCACAAAGCAAGAAGTCTCTTGTGTCCCCAACACACCTAATAGGTGCACTAGTTCGGCGAAGAGATAGTGAAATACAGGTGGTATGAATAAGCAGTAGTAACACGACGTAGTAACGTTAAAGAAACAAGAAACAAGCAGCGATAGCAGTATTTAGGAACAAGGCCTAGGGATTACACTTTCACTAGTGGACACTCTCAACTTTGATCACATAACAGAATAGATAAATGCATACTCTACACTCTTTTGTTGGATGATGAACACATTGCGTAGGATTACACGAACCCTCAATGCCGGAGTTAACAAGCTCCACAATTCAATGTTCATATTTAAATAACCTTAGAGTGCACGAAAGATCAACACGACTAAACCAAGTACTAACATAGCATGCACACTGTCACCTTCACACTATGTAGGAGGAATATATCACATCAATACCATCATAGCAATAGTTAACTTCATAATCTACAAGAGATCATAATCATAGCCTACGCCAAGTACTAACACGGATGCACACACTGTCACCATTACACCGTGCAGGAGGAATAAAACTACTTTAATAACATCACTAGAGTAGCACATAGATAAATTGTGATACAAAACACATTGCAATCATAAAGAGATATAAATAAGCACTTCACTATGCCATTCATAACAGTGAATAAGTATTCTGTGAAATATAGCCTAAGAGACCCACACGGTGCACACACTGTCACCTTTACACACGTGGGACAAGGAGTCTCCGGAGATCACATAAGTAAAATTCACTTGACTAGCATAACGACATCTAGATTACAAGCATCATCATATGAATCTCAATCATGTAAGGCAGCTCATGAGATTATTGTATTGAAGTACATAGGAGAGAGATGAACCACATAGCTACCGGTACAGCCCTGAGCCTCGAAGGAGAACTACTCCCTCCTCATGGGAGACAGCAGCGTTGATGGAGATGGCGGTGGTGTCGATGGAGAAGCCTTCCGGGGGCACTTCCCCGTCCCGGCAGCGTGCCGGAACAGAGACTCCTGTCCCCCAGATCTTGGCTTTGCGATGGCGGCGGCTCTGGAAGGTTTTTGCGTGTTTCGTCGATCGTGATAGGGTTTTCGCGACGGAGGCTTTAAGTAGGCGGAAAGGCGGCGTCAGAGGGGGTCTGGTGGGGCCACACCATAGGGTGGCGCGCCCACCCCCCTGGCCGCGCCGCCTTGTGGGGTGGGGCCCCCTGGCCCCCCTCTGACCCTCCTTCGGTGCTCTGGAAGCTTCCGGGAAAAATAAGGTTCTGGGCGTTGATTTCGTCCGATTCCGAGAATATTTCCTTACTAGGATTTCTGAAACCAAAAACAGCAGAAAACAGGAACTAGCACTGCGGCATCTCGTCAATAGGTTAGTTCCAGAAAATGCATAAATATGACATAAAGTATGTATAAAACATGTAGATATCATCAATAATGTGGCATGGAACATAAGAAATTATCGATACGTCGGAGACGTATCACCGGCTTCCGAGGAAACTGTGGAGGAAATCATCGGGAGGATTACCACATGAGCAATGATCAAAGAAGTGATCACAGAGATGCACCAAGTTCTAGTAGGCAAAATAATCGACCCAGGTTTCCTAGACTATGCAATGTATCACCCGAGGATCTGTTGAATGGGCCGTGCCAGATGCACTTTTACATCGACAGCGACGGAAGAAGACAGTCGGGTCACCTCCAGAAGGACTGTCGAACTTCCCAAGCCTTGCAAAGGGTGTCAGAGAATAAGTAAGCAGAAGCTGAAAGAAGAGGGTACATGCAAGGGCCCAGGAGTGAGGTACATGTGCCACCACCACCCACAATAACGAGCGCAAACCAGCATCATTTGCAAATAGCGGCACCTCCAACCGCCAATGATGGTTATATAGAGACAACAAGGGGCCAGCTGTCGATGATTGTTGCGGTCAAAACCCACCGGCGGGCAGCGACGGGCAACACAGTAGAGCCGGGAACAACTTAGGGCTGCGGCTGGCCCTGGTCCCTCCGAGCGACGGCCCGCAAAGCCTCTGGTACACACGTCCGATGCTGGTGCAGGGCGTGCCACCTGACCTATACCTGGTCAGGAAGGTGATGGAGATGCCTCGCTTAGTTTCCTGCATGGCATACACGTAAACATTAAATACGAGCCTCGATCGGCTCTCAGGTTATCCTGTGAATCGGCTCAAGGAGCCGATCCACCCATGATTCGTACGAGGTGCACGAATATATGGTGGTCCTGCTTGATCAAGATAAAGCTAAAGCGATCTACGACGATTTAGGGTTTTCACCGCATAATCGGATCATCCTACTCACGATTGGGCCTCGCGGCCACGCACGGTGATCGTAAGCCGATCCTAGACAAGGCCTAAAAACCAACACGAGGTTGATCCCCGGAACTTCCTATCTAGGACTAGCGAACGACACCCTACGTGCCGCTGGATCCTCCAACCCTTTGTAAGGCCTAACTATTGCAGATATTAAACTAATCCTTGAAGAACAAGGAGCAACCGTAACGGATCGGATCTACTAAATAAAGATCAAGCGGGGTGCCGCCCCTACACCTAAGATAGGTGTAAGGGCGGCTAGATATGCAAGGGATACGAAGAACTATGCTAACCCTAACACATCTATGATAACTACGTTGCTCGCCATCAAGAAGGCTTCAGTACGAGCAACGCATGAACAACATGAAGCTTGTGCTGCCTAGATCGCAAGATGCGATCTAGGCAGCATGATGCTTACCGGTAGAAACCCTCGAGACGAAGGAGTTGGCGATGCGCCGAGATTGATTTGTTGGTTGAACGTTGGTTGTTGTTTATTTCATAAACCCTAGATACATATTTATAGTCCAGGGGACTTTCTAATTCAGGCGTGCACCTAACCGTGCACGGGTCAAACTCTATCCTCTAATCTATAGATGCGATCTACTATATTAAGATACAAGGGCAAACTAGCCCAAACTCCGCGCATAAGGCCGATTCATGTATATTCTTCCATGTATAATCTTTAAGTTCATCTTGATCGCGGCCCACCTCTGACCTGGTCAAATCCTGGTGATAACACATGCCCCCCTGGTTTTGGTAATGATAATTTCAAAACCACTCTGTTTTCCTTTCGAAGGGTCATGTCGTGGCAGAGCAGAACCGTTGCAGTATTCTTCATCATGACGCCCTGTCTTCTCAGCTTCTCTGCAAAATTCGATAGCTTTAGCATCATCTCCTCGGAAACTGCAATGGCATTAAATATCCACCAGGTTCCTCATTATTTAACCGTGCCGATCGATTAGCACTCTTCATCCCCTTCCTCTGTTCCAGCTATCGGCATCAAAAAACCCTCTCTTTCCATAGCCATGTCGTCTTCTTCCTCCTCTTCCGTTTCCCTCCAATCCTCTTCCTCAAGCGAGTCAATTCCAGAGCACGACCAGATGGAGGCGTACAACCGGCGTGCTCCCCAGCATTGGGACAAGCGGGAGTGGGACTTCGACTTCGTGCCAGAGGGCGAAGACCTCGTCTGGTCAGATGGGGCCATGCCCCTAACCGATGGGGAAGATGACCTCTGGTACCTGGTTGACGGAGCACTGGAGGCGGAGAGCGACGACGACGACCCTCCCTTCCGGGGTAAATTCACCTCCGTCACCAAAAAAGAAGAAGAGGATGACGAAGACGAAGACATCTCCTCCGACCTGAAGAAGGAATAGGAGGACGACACCTCCTCCGATGAACCACCGCCAAAGCGCATCCGGGGCTGGGCTTGGTCAGACGAGGACGATGATGATAACGAGGAAGAAGCCTCTGCTGAAGGTCACAGTAGCAGCACAGAGGGATTCGTCAACAGCAGCAATGAGGGCAGCTACCCCAGCGACAGCGAAGACGGCAACAGCCCTTAGAATAGGGACCTACTAGTATAGGATTAGCAACAGCAATCTGTCCCTTTTGCTGAACAATTGGCTCCTCTTTGTAAGAAATCTTATTATCAATGAAAAATTTCCTTTGATTTTGCCGATGTTCTTTATGCTGATTTAGCCGATTTTTCCTCATCTGACTTTGCCGATTGTTAGCCTAACCAATGCTCAATGACCAGATGGGGCCACGCCTTGGTCTCTCACGATAATCTGCGAGACAGGCCAATTCAGTCATCCTTCCAAGTTAACTAGCTCTGCCGATGACGATAGCACTGGGTGCAGCCGATCGCAGCAGACCGGCGATTTTGATCTTGAGCGGGCGTTCCCAAAAGAGCCCCGGAACTGTTGCTGAATCAGCTTGGATGCTGAAACTGATAACTCTGTAACAAAGCATCATTCTTCAGAATAGTTGCAATGTAGAGCCAGCTGATTCCAACAAAATCGGCTCCCAAAGCCAAGAACCTCTCGGGCGAGTTGCCCTCCGAGCCTCATCCAAAGCGAGCCAAATGCGTCGCCATTGGTTTCCAAGTTATAATGCAGAACCAGCCGACTCCAACAAAATCGGCTCTCCAGAGCAAAAATATTTCAGGGCGAGCTGCCCCCCGAGCCTCTTGATTTTCGGAAAAGCCGTCGCACTGAAAAGCTTTGGACAGATCAGCAAATCTGTTCCTCAAACTAAGAAGCCTCAAACACAATGGCTTCTCAACTCCTTCCTCGCGCCTTGCTGATCAGATCGGCTCATCATCTCTGGCAAACTTGGTCCATGCTTGCACTGGTACTGCCGAACTTGGAGACTTGCAGAAGGAGTTGGGAGTCTTGAGAAGGAATTTATCAGTAAGAAATCTTCTTGTAACTCAACAACTGCTCCATCAGACTTCTGCTCATAACAGCTGTACCTCTTGAGTCGATGGCCATGCATCGGCTGTATACCCACTGCGAGTATATTTTTTTTTACTGGCCGATTTTTCCCATCGGCCCCCAATGTTTCACTGCACACATGTTCATCTGCGCATGTTCATCTGATTAGATGCCCCCCGAGCCGAATCTGTCAGGTGACTGCAGATATCGGCTCTGTGGTTAGCCACGGCACTATATTTGCACGTCGGCTCCGGTAAGTCCAATGTTGATTTTCCCTGACTCATCAGCCGACGTAAAACCGCTGCCCAGTAGATCGATGTTGAACACCAGCAGAACATGGGGTGAGGATAAATTTTGGCCGATTGCTCGAATCGGCCTCCATATTGACTCGCTCAAATGAAGGTTTTGTAATGTCCCTTCATAGATCTTTGAAACCGATCCCAAGGATCGGCCTTGCCACGTTTGCTTCATCGGTTCGTTCTTGCTACACGATCAGGCCGGTAGATAGGACCAGCTCAACCTCATCCTTTGTCATGTCGATGCGCTCGCTGTCGTCCACCAGCATCTTGTTGACAGGCCTCCCATTGATATAGCCTCGCAAGTACAAGGCCTTCAGATGTCTGTAGCTTCTTTCTCGTGGCTTCTCAAAGATAACCGGCCGTGGGCCGCAGTCAAGTTGTGCCACAGGTGCCTCGTCTAATCCTGGAGCACTGAACTCCGAAGGGAGAATGAACACCATGTTTGTGCCAGCCGATGTATCATCATCGGCTTTCCTTTGCTTGGGGCGCCACTCCATTTTCCGTGGACGACCCTCTTCATCCAGGGTTCGCTGAACTTTCGCAGCTAGATCAGGTCGCGCCTTCCTTAGCGTATGCAGGTATAACCTTTCGGCTTCCTCCAAGCCGCGCAATCGCTGAACCCTGCGCTTTTGGGAACGGCTGAGTCCATCCGGGCACCACCTTGGCCGGTGGTACCTGTCTTCTTCTTCTTCTTCTCCCTCGTCTTCTAAATCCTCGAGATCTTCCAGCAGAGGGGACTCAGCGCGTTTGCTTTGTGGTGGGAGAGGCCCTAAGCGTTGGAACACGGACACGTTGGCTGCCTCCTTCTTCTTCTGGTCGCATTCTGGGCAATTGCCGATTGTGGGCAATCGGCTCATTCCTGAATCCCAGCAGTGTCTGAAGAAGGGGCAGTCCCAATGCCTATCTTCATCGCCTTGCTCCCTTGGTTCTTCCCTGGCGCGGCGCTCGTACTCCTCCTCTTTGCGATCATGCCGACGATGTCTTCTGGCTTCTCTAGCCAGACGATCTCTTTCATCATCATCGCTGGATCGTCGGCGTTGGTCATACTGACTCACATACTTGTTGAGGAGGTGATCGGAGAGGGGTCGCTGATATCTTATGTTCTTCACTTCTCCCTCTGTGACGTAGCGCTTGCCATCATGACAAAGCCGATCGCGTGGAGCGGCCTCCTCTGTGTCCTTGCTACGAGAGCAGCTGCCCTCGTCTCCATCCTTGCCAGCGTGGTGTCCAAGTCCTACCATGTTGATGCTGAACGAGGATCCTGGCTGGCCACCTTCAGGGTAAGTGCACTCCACCATGTTAACGGCGGGGAAGGGGTGGGTGTCGACCTTCATGGCGTACTGGTTGAAAATCAGACGTCCTTGTTCTATCGCCATTTGGATCTGCTGACGCCACACCCTGCAGTCGTTGGTGGCATGGGAGAGCAAGTTATGCCATTTGCAGTATGGCTTTCCGTTTAGCTCCTCTACCGTGGGGAATTTGAGACCTTCAGGTATCTTCAACTGCTTTTCCTTGAGTAAGAGGTCGAAGATTTGCTCAGTTTTGGTCACGTCAAAATCAAACCCCCTGGGCGGGCCTGGTGGCTTTACCCACTTGCAGGACACGGGGGTTGCCCCCCGAGTCCATTCAGCCACTGCTACCTCTTGATCTCCCGCAGCAACTTCATCTTCCTCTGCCTCGACCAGGACTACTGCACGCTTGAATTTGTCCTGGTACAAGTCCGGGTGGCGCTGTTCATATGCCGACAGTTTCTGAACCATGTGCGCCAGTGAGGGGTAGTCTGCTTGGGAGGCCATGTCCTTGAGCGGCGCTGCAAGGCCCGCTACGGCCAACTCGACCGATTCCTTTTCAGTCACACGAACCGAATAACATCGGTTCCTAAGATTCCTGAAGCGCTGGATGTATTCTGTCACGGTTTCTCCACGCTTCTGACGTGTTTGTGCTAGATCGGCAAGGCCAGACTCGAAAGCTTCTGAGTGGTACTGCATATGGAACTGTTCTTCCAACTGCTTCCAAGTCCGGATCGAGTCTGGTGGCAACGAGGGACTGTGAGAAGAACCTCACGCGTAGTGGACCCGACACTTAGGCCGTTCCTAGCTGTGCTAAATATCGGCTCACGTGCTCGATGGAGCTGGAACCATCTGATCCACTGAATTTGGAGAAATCAGGGAGCCGATATTTAGGTGGTAGCGGGATCAACTCGTACACGTAGGGGTACAGCTTGGAATAGCCGATTGCCCTCCTTTTCGGCACCATGCCGAACTGGTCTCTCAGTATTGTACTGATCTGATCCGCTGTGCTGGCTGTAGGAGTTGAACTCTGAAGATTCGCCGGGGTGGCGTACTTAGCCAGCCATGCTTGCTTTTCCAGTTCTGAGCCAACTGCAGGAGCTGAGCTCTGGAGGTTCGTCGGGGTGGCATACTTAGTTAGCCACGTCTGCTTCTCAAGATCTGTCGCTGACGTTCCTCCTGTTTTCCCAGAAGTCCCTGATGTTGTGGCCTGGTTTGTGAGCGCCCAGTTACCGCAATCTGGCACATACGTGCACATGTACCCGTGGGGGATCTCCTTAGGCGCCTCCTGCAAGAACTGGCAGTCATTAGGGTCACCACCGATCTTGTAGACGACGAATGCCGGTGAGTTCGACACTTCTGGTGCTGCCAATGCAAATGGCAGCGGAGGACGGGACTGGAGTGGCAACTCTCCTTGATGTGTCCCGAGAGCTGGTCCTGACGGCGAGTACTGGTGCCTCATGATCTCCTGGACCACGCGAAGGGCGACACGCTCCAAAGTGTTCACCAGGTTCTCAGAGTGGCGGTGTAGCGAGTGAGCCACCAAGTAGTTGATCTCCTGCCGCAGGGACCTGGTGCGTTCTTCCGATGGGGCAGAGAGGTCTATCCCATCAAGCGCACCGTCAGGCGAGAACCCCTTCCATCTGATGCCATGGGAACGGGTTCTGTGAAAAGAGCCGATGAGATCGGCCTCGAGGATAGCTTTGACCTCGTCATACTTCTTCTTGAGCTCGTCGATCAGATCCTCGTACGTGACTGGCGTGCCGTCCGCCATCTCAGATGTAGATGGCGATGTGGTTGATGTAGAAGCTTGTCCCACCGGGCGTGCCAGAATGTGTTAGGGTCAAAACCCACCGGCGGGCAGCGACGGGCAACACAGTAGAGCCGGGAACAACTTAGGGCTGCGGCTGGCCCTGGTCCCTCCGAGCGACGGCCCGCAAAGCCTCTGGTACACATGTCCGATGCTGGTGCAGGGCGTGCCACCTGACCTATACCTGGTCAGGAAGGTGATGAAGATGCCTCGCTTAGTTTCCTGCATGGCATACACGTAAACATTAAATACGAGCCTCGATCGGCTCTCAGGTTATCCTGTGAATCGGCTCAAGGAGCCGATCCACCCATGATTCGTACGAGGTGCACGAATATATGGTGGTCCTGCTTGATCAAGATAAAGCTAAAGCGATCTACGACGATTTAGGGTTTTCACCACATAATTGGATCATCCTACTCACGATTGGGCCTCGCGGCTACGCACGGTGATCGTAAGCCGATCCTAGACAAGGCCTAAAAACCAACACGAGGTTGATCCCCGGAACTTCCTGTCTAGGACTAGCGAACGACACCCTACGTGCCGCTGGATCCTCCAACCCTTTGTAAGGCCTAACTATTGCAGATATTAAACTAATCCTTGAAGAACAAGGAGCAACCGTAATGGATCGGATCTACTAAATAAAGATCAAGCGGGGTGCCGCCCCTACACCTAAGATAGGTGTAAGGGCGGCTAGATATGCAAGGGTTGCACTACGACAGCATATGATACGAAGAACTATGCTAACCCTAACACATCTATGATAACTACGTTGCTCGCCATCAAGAAGGCTTCAGTACGAGCAACGCATGAACAACATGAAGCTTGTGCTGCCTAGATCGCAAGATGCGATCTAGGCAGCATGATGCTTACCGGTAGAAACCCTCGAGACGAAGGAGTTGGCGATACGCCGAGATTGATTTGTTGGTTGAACGTTGGTTGTTGTTTATTTCATAAACCCTAGATACATATTTATAGTCCAGGGGACTTTCTAATTCAGGCGTGCACCTAACCGTGCACGGGTCAAACTCTATCCTCTATTCTATAGATGCGATCTACTATATTAAGATACAAGGGCAAACTAGCCCAAACTCCGCGCATAAGGCCGATTCATGTATATTCTTCCATGTATAATCTTTAAGTTCATCTTGATCGCGGCCCACCTCTGACCTAGTCAAATCCTGGTGATAACAATGATATAGAAGGGTAGACCCTCGAATAGGTCGTAGAAGTTAATATCTCGACAAGTCTATATGGCAACAAAGAAACCCCCACCAACTATCGTGTACCTCAATTGGTCGGGACAGGATATAGGATTCACTCAAGCGGATCACCCACCTCAGGTTCCATGACCAGGGCAATCAGCTATGATACTGAAAGCGGTCATCGAAGGATTCGAAGTCTCCCGAATATTCGTGGATGGAGAAAGCAGTCTAAACCTCATGTACGCAGATACATTGCGGAAGATGAACATATCGTTGGCCAACTTAGCGCCAACAGACACGCGTTTTCATGGCATCACACCTGAGAAGCCGAATTATCCCTTGGGTAAGATTCTGCTTGACGTACAGTTCGGAACAAGGGAAAACTTTCGGAAGGAGAAGCTAGAGTTCGAAGTTATAGACTGGCCATCGCAGTACCACGCTTTGCTAGGACGACCTGCGTACGCCATATTCATGGCCGTGCCACACTACACATACCTGCTATGGAGGATACCTGGACCCAACGGCCCAATCACAGTCAAAGGAAGTTTTGCTTTGGCGGATAAGTGTGACAAGGATTTTCACAAGTTATCTGAAACATTCAGAATGCAAGCTGAGTACGACGAGGCGAAACTGAACACTGATCATGACGTATTACCTGACGGGGGTAGATCCTTGCAAGAGCAAGCTTTCGACACCTCTAAAGATTCAAAGGAAATTCAGATCCACCCGATAGATCCCAAAAACACGACATCAATCACCACCAACATGGATGTTGCATAGTAAAGCGCGCTCATCAAGTTCCTCCGTGAGCGCTGGGAAATCTTTGCATGGTGTCCAACTGACATGCCAGGTGTACCCAGGGAACTTGCTGAGCATGCCCTTAATCTAGATCCAAGAGCTAGACCTATTCGATAGCCTTTGCGGCGTTTCTCTGAGCCAAACCGTAAGGTTATGTTATCTGAAATTCATCGACTCCAAGAAGCTGGATTTATCCGGGAGTTGGAGACTGAAGCAATGTGGATCGCCAACCCAGTGTTGGTCCCGAAGAAACACACTAAAGTCCTTCGCATGTGAGTCGATTTTACGTGTCTCAATAAACATTGTCCAAAGGACCACTTCCCCCTCCCAAGGATCGATCTAATTATCGACTCCACGGCAGGTTGCGAACGTCTTTCCTTCCTAGATGCATACTCTGGTTATAACCAGATTCGACTGAAAGAAGAAGATGAAATCAAAACAGCTTTCATAACCCCATATGGTGTGTACTGTTATAAAACAATGCCTTTCTGGTTGAAAAACGCGGGTGGCACATATCAGAGGATGATGCAGAGGTGCTTAGCGACACAGATTGGCAAAAACGTCCAAGTTTACATCGACGATGTGGTCATTCCGACAAAGCAAGGGTCCCCCCTCATCGATGATCTGCGAGAAACCTTCGACAACCTAGACAAGTTCCGCTTGAAGCTGAACCCGACGAAATGTTCCTTTGGCCTCCCTGCGGGAGAACTCCTCGGATATTTAGTATCGGCCAGGGGAATCGAAGCCAATCCGGATAAAATCCAAGCTATCCTCACAATGAGAAAACCAACCAAACTCAAGGAGATACATCAGCTAACGGAGCAAGTCGCATCACTGAGTAGATTCGTCGCCAGGTTGGGAGCAAAAGCGTTGCCCTTTTACGGGCTCATCAAGCAAGGAGAAAAGTTCGAGTGGAACGAGGAAGCAGACAGAGCATTTGAGCAGAGGAAGCGCACAATCTCAACACCACACGTATTGGTAGCACAACGAGAAAAGGAGCCGCTGTTATTGTATATCGCCTCCACACCCCAAGTGGTCAGCACAGTACTCGTGGTAGAAAGAGAGGAAGAAGGTAAAATACATGGTGTTCAGCGGCCAGTTTACTTCCTTAGCGAAGTGCTATTACCGTCCAAACAGCGTTACCCGCAGTATCAGAAGTTGGCATATGGAGTATTCATGTCAGCAAGAAAGCTAAGACACTATTTTTCGGCACATCCGATAATAGTGGTCAACGAGACGCCCCTCTCGAACATCCTAAACAATCTAAAAGCCACAGGACGTGTCTCAAAAGTGATGGGTTAGCTGAGAGAAAATCTCGGGTTGAGTTTCCCTCGGGAAGAAGTAGGGGAAGATGCGCTTCAACGCGTCCCGTGCAGAAGCCAAGCATTTCCGCGCCAAATCGCAGTTAAGCTCAAGAATGTCGAGAGCGTCAAGAAGACGGTCGTCTGACTCTTGGCTCAGAGTGTAATTCTCACCCATCTTCCCTGCTGAAGAAAAACAAGACTTTATCAACACCAAAGGAGAAAAGTTACTACCAAGAAAAAAAGGGGAAGGCAAAAGAAAGGATAGAAGTACTTGAGAATCTGCGAGACTGTGTTTCAAAGCGCTTGATTATGGCATTCTCGCGCTCAGCTTGCTTGACCTCCTTGTCGCTCAGAGCATCTTCAGCGGCTTTAAGCCTGTGGCGCAAATCTTCGACACACGAAGCATCCTTTTCAGCTTTCTTCCGCGCCTCCTCGCTGGCTCTGAGTTGGGATTCCAGGTCATTGGCGCGTTCTTCGGTGCGGCGCAGAGACTCTAAAAGGAAAAGAGTAAGGGAAAACGCAAAAGCAATACAAGAACACACGAACATGCAAAGAATGTTAAAAACTACCTCTCAAAGTCGCGGCTTCATCTCGATACCCGACAAAATGGGCGCCAAACTCGACGAAATCCCTTATCAAAGGCTGCAAAAGGCGAAAACAAGAAAAAATAAGACAGCAGTGGAAGGTCGTTTGATCAGACTAGGCAGCAACAGTTAACTTACGTCGTCAAAAAGAGGATTTGGCATGCTCCCGATAGCTATCTCCTGATCTTTGCTAGCCCCAATCTTTGCTTTCTTTTTCTTCGGTGCTTGGGGGCTGGGCACTGGACTTAGTGTTTTTGGATCAGCTTCAGGAGGAGGCGATGTTTCCAGCTCGGCACGAAGATCTTCAGAGAGGACCAACGTGTTGTAAGTGCTAGTGTTGTCTGGCCTGTGAACTTCGGGTTCCACCTCCTCCTCGTCAGCTCTGTCAATATAACACAAAGAAAAATATAGAACATCGGAAGAAAGGAAAAACAAAAAGACAACCTCAAGAAAGATCGACTTACGAGCTAGTCATGGCGTAGGGGTCAAAACCTTCTTCATCTTAAGGAGAAGATTCTTCGGCAGTTGGTGCGGCAGGCTTGGAGGCGCCGGAATCCTCTTCATCGTTTTCCCTCTTTCTCTTGTGATTTTCAGGAGAAGCAGCAGGAGGAGGAGAGACAGATTGCTCTGAGTCCAAATCTTTGTCAGAGGAACCCGCAGTTTTTTTAGATTCTGCGGGTTCACTCTCAAGAACAGAAGACTCTTGCGAGTCGTCACGAACAATAGTTCGCCCATCCACCTCACCTACTTCAGGCAGAGGAGGGAGACAGGAAAGAATTTGGTCTTTCTGCAGAAAAAAGAACGATAAGGAAAAATATAGACATCAAGACAAGAAAGCACAGAACAGATGGTCAAAAGTCGTAAATACAATTCGAAGAAAGATACTTACTTCAGGAAGGGTGTGGTCGCTACTGAATGGCTCCACGCGATAGGAAGAAGGGACGTCGTCGTTCCTGCTTAGCGACATGAAGCGGCGGACAAGTTTCTCCAAGTCCTTTAAAGGAAGCTCGGCAGAAACCCTGTCGGAATCTTCGGGACCCGAATACATCCACATAGGATTTTTTCGGGCCTGGAGAGGTTGGATGCGGATGTGCAGGAAGTGTGCAATAATTTGCACACCCGACAGTTCCGCTCCGTCTGTGTTCAGAAGTCCTTGGATGCGCGCGATAAGGGCATCGGTGGCCGCTTTTTCTTCGGGAGAAGCTTCTGCATCCCAAGATTGACGCATCTGAATATCTTCGGAAGCGACAAAGGGGGCAATCCCATATTCTTGGTCAGTAGTAGATTCGTCCTTGATGTACAGCCACTTTCTGCGCCAACCTTGGACGGAGTCGGCGAACTTCACATCGAAGTATCCAGCTTTCGGGCGGACGCAGATGCAAACGCCACCCACATTGTAGGTGACATTCCTCGAGTTGTTGCGCTGGAGGTAGAAGATGCGTTTCCATAGGCTCCAGTGAGGGTGGATGCCTAGGAAACATTCACAGAGGGTGATAAAGATAGAGATGTGTAGAAGAGAGTTTGGGGTCAGCTAGTGTAGCTGAATCCCATAGATGAACAGGAGGCCGCGGAGAAATTCATGAATAGAAGTAGAGAGGCCGTGAATAAGGAAATCAGCAAAAGTTACCCGGAAGCCAATCGGAGGATGGGGAGAGCTCTCATCTCCAAGAAACTGCACATCATCTTTCTTCAGAAGACCCATCTTCTTCAACATCTTCCTGTCCTGTGCGGACAGCTTCGATCTCTCGCATCCTGAGATCTGGGCTTTCTCCACGCGTTCCTCGGTGTTCGGGGTGCGGTTTTGAGCGTTGACCCATGGTGGAGACTTGGTGAAGAAACGAGGAGGAAGAAGGATGTGTATGCGAGGAGATCGAGGAGGAAAAATGGCGGGGAGAGAGAGATGATTCGGGCGGCGCAGCGCAGGGGTTAAAATGAGGAACAAGGATTCAATATATAGGAGGAAGACGATGCGTCCAACCGTTGGATGAAATAAGGAGAGCTCAGAACCCTACGCGTGTCCCAAGGGCAAAAAGGTCTTATCGCTTTAATTTTTACTGAGGGAAGTTACCGCGGGCGTGCCGAAAATTTCGGAGAACGTACGTGGGCCACCTATGCGACGTGGACAAAGTGCTGACTTTTTGGACCCATGAAACAGTGCATGGTCAGGACCCGTGTCTTCCCAAGGTGGTGAAACGTGGTTATCGTCAGCAGCAACATCATAGCAAGAAAACTTCGGAAGTCGAGGAAGTACATAGTTGAAGAAAAGTTCGAGAGTCTTGGCAGAATATAATGGGAACAAAACTTCGGGAGCCGAAGTAATATTTACTCAAAAGAAAAGTTCGGGAGCCTATGTACAGATGCAAGCACCTGTTCACATGCTCGGGGGCTACTCTTATCCGAAACATTGAACAAAGTTTCTGATAAGAGGTAAAAATGAAAATATAGAGTGACAAGATAACAGAAGATGAGCCTACAACCAAGTGCAAATACTCGGCTGTAGGCTCGGGGGCTACTCCCATCGGGAGCGCTGGTCGCGCACCCGATGAAATAAATAGAGGGAGGAAACAACAAGTTTCGACTGAAGGATACAAAATAGAATGAATGGATAACAGAAGTTGAGCCTACAACCAAGTGCAAACACTTGGCTGTAGCCTCAGGGCCTACACCCATCGGGAGCGCTGGTCAGGCACCCGATATATATATAAAAAATGAGAGAGGAAAAGAAAAGTATGCAAAGACAATATAGAAAAGTTGCAGTCGAAAAAATTACCGTACATCTTCGAGTTATACATAACTCGTCATGTACTCCCATCGGGAGATCAAGATATTATTCGATATAAATATATCATCTCGAAGGAATGAAGTATTCCATCAGCCGAATAAAGGTACTCAACAAAATATTCTCAGAGCACGTCCACCGCGGTTATAACTCTGAATGCCGTTACTCGAAAAAAGAGTGCGAAGGTAAGACCCCAGGATCCATCCTGTGTGGCGTGGCATCACACATGAATGCGCTCTCCCACTTTACCCACATCAATAGATATGAAGAAAAATCCTAGCGGACGCGTTGGGTACTCGGATAAAAAAAAGAAACTGAAGTTTGATAATGGTAAGTACTTAAGCGGCACATCTCGAATTACGCCAGTATCCCGGGTTCGAGTCCAGGGACTCGAGCTTGAAGTAGGTTTATGCGGGTTTGCCACAAGAGCAATTAACTGGTACCTGATCCGTCAGATAAACCAGCCTCATTTACCAATATCTCTGTAATTAAGATAGATACTGAGCAAAATAATTGTTATGGTAAATATGCATTGCAGTTTTTATGATGGAGATTTTACTCGACTCTACGATTCAAGCAAAATCTCGGGGGCTACTGACATAGGTATGCCTAACAGACATGCCGTATAAGGTACCCAGGTTGTCTGTAAAGGACAAGAAGCCCATGAACCCGAAGATAGAGAAGCTCGGAAGCCCAAAGAATTATGTATAAGGAAAGTCGAGATGTAACAGGAATACAATAGCAATATAGGAAAGGCCCATAAGCCTCTTATAATTTGTAACTTGTACGACACGGAAAGCCTCAGCCCCATCTCCTATATAAAGGGGGGCCAAGGGAGAAAGAAGGGATCGAATCTATTGTCAACAGAACCACCGTAACTTGTAGTCGGGCACCTTTTCGGCTGAAACCCTCGAGATCTACTTGCCCTCTACTTTCCGCAAAACCCTAAGTCTACAATCCGTATGCATTACCAAGTTAATCCCTTATCACTGGTGCCATCAACATTGCACGTGATCCGGTGAAGCACGAGCTCACCAAATAAATTGGCGTTGATGCCTTCTTTGTGCGTAATGCTGTGCAGGATTAGGTTATGGCTCTACAGTATGTGCCTTCCGAGCTACAGCTTGCTGCTTTCTTCACGAAGGCCCAGACTCGAGCACATCATGGGTTCTTTCTCTCCAAACTCAGTGTTGTTGATCCACCATGAGTTTGAGGGGGGGGGGGGGGGGGTGTTAGTGATGTATAGACCCCTTTACTCTATATTCCCAGTGTATGAGGAGCTTCCCTGCATAGTGTAACACATGTACATGAACTGGCCTTTGGCCCCCTGTGAATACCAGTTGCTCATTCCTAACAAATCCTGATTATGAAAAGACAAATCAGCTTCTTGTTGTTATTTAGAGTTCTGAAAGATTTGATAGTTGTACTTAAGAAAAGCAGATCTCATATGATGAAAAGTGCATAAACAAAGGTTAAATCTGGGATAAGAATCCATGTGTCGCTTGTAATATACATATCACTTTTACCTTTCCAGCCTATATTATTCCTACCGTAATCATTGAATCAACACATTTATAGGATTCCGACAAAATATTAAGCGTATTGATGTTTCATATCTGGTATAAAGTCAAATAGCTGCAAAGAGAGAGGTATAATATTGCTACGGAGAGCGCATGATACTGAATGGGTAAATTTATTTGACATAATAGAATCACTTAGCTTTAAAATTCGCATGTTACCTTGCATCTCCCATGCAACCGAGAAGATAATTAAATCTTAGCAATCTGATGGAAGATTGATAGAGAATAAATCATGAAGACACCATGTTCTTTTGGTCAATTGTGTAATAATAGAATAGTCACTAAAATCAACGGGTTCATTGCAACATAGGCCTTTAAGCTTGTACTTATCCTCTTATGACTCCTATAGCACTTTCAAATGAGCAATTATTTCTCGGCTTCTAAAATAACAATATTAAGGATGCATTTACCGCTGGAGGAATATTTTAAATCGAACTATAGTCGCATGCATGAGTTAGGAATTAAATTCACACAATTCCATATCCATATGTCTATGTGTAAAGAAAGTGACATCCAACAAACTTTAGACCATTTTTAGTGAGAGAATTAACTTTAGATATATAGCCTAATCGGTTTATCCATAGTAAACAAAAAGCCAAATGTAAATGACTCATAAAGAGCGTGCTTCTTGTAATTAGGTTATTAGGACAAAGCCAAGTATGTCAAGCTTTTATGTTATTATTAAGAAATGAAGGCACAAGTTGGTCCCCGAACCATGCCATACTGAACATCTTATTCAGATAAGTAATTCTAAAGTACCCTACTCTTGAACTGTGAATCAATTTCCAATTTATTCAGCATCGTTCTCCAGAACACTATGTGGTTGTTGATTATTTAATTAAGATAATCCTTTCCAAACATAGTATGTTGTCCATTTACAAACTTACATTTCAAATAAGCTGATATTAATTACTGATAAATAAGTAGCAAATAAACTTGCAATCTAAAAGTGACAAATCCTAAGACACCTAATTATATGCCAAGAAAAAAAGAAAATGAAAGCGGTTCTCATTGATAATTACTGTAGACATGTTAAGAAACAATGAATTAAACAAAGCAATGAAATGTATTTACCACTACAGACGTTTTCTAGGGAGTTCGGTAAAGCCGTCATCCTGCAATTTTCATACTGTATTTGAGAACTTCCGAATCTTTCTTTTGGTCAATGGAAAAGAGACGCATAAGTTAGCAACAACAATCCTAAGCCCGCGATCACCAACACTAATGGACAGAATCGATGCTGAGTAAAGTGTCGGATTCTTAACACATCTTAGTCCTCCTACAATGAAAGCAAAACGCCTGATTATTTGTCTTTTATTCATATACAGACGCTTAAACATAGAATAAAAGGTAAATTTTGAAGCCATAATCCATTGAACAGATCACTTAATGGTAAAGAAGAGGAGCTAAAAAATTGCGCATTTTAAACGAATAATCTGCTATTGCAGTGTACTATCTTTTTCTTTTTCTTTTTGTTGGCATTTTTTTGCCGTTTTGGTGCCCAAGCCAAAATGCTTCCACATCGTCAAATATCTGAAAACCTTGAATGCATTGTTCCAAGGACTGGGATAGTAGCAATCGCTACAACAAAAAAAAATCGAATAGTCCCTACAGGATCTAAAGTAAGTCTCATGGTTATGCTGCCCAGTTTGAGAGGGGCTACCTAATGAAAGCTCTCTTATAGCTGAATAGAAAATAATTCGCAATAAGAAATTAAACTGAAAATGAAACGATGCTGATGAAAAATAGCTAGCAACAAAGATATATAGTGGCTACCTTGGAATTTTTTTTTAGATAAAGGGAATATATTAATATCAAAAGATACTAATTACATCCAGCCTCTTCAACAACGCTCCACCCTAATGGCAGTACGGATGCACACAGCCAAAAAAGAGTAAAGAAAACTAAAAAATAAAAGTCCCGCTATAGCCTTCTAGACCTAGTAACAGTAATACAACCACCACCGTGACAACACCTGAAGTACAGACTCTCCAAAAGCGACGCCTCCAAGAAAGGAACAGTGCACCAGCGCCGTCGTCGCCCGACCAAAGGTCTTAGGTTTTTACCCTGAAGATAGTCTCCACTCTCAAAACAATGCCTCCAACAAGCACGTACATTGCCAGGCACAACCAGTTAAGGCCAGACCTTGGGTTTTCACCCTGAGAGGTAAGACTCTGAACTTCCCCTGTGATGCCGCCCCCACATACATATCACTGCTGCAGAGCCCGGAACGCCAAGCAGATCCCTCAGCATCACGGAGACTCGAATCTCCTTTAACCAGTCCACCAATCCGGCCTTCATGATATTCCTTCTTCTGACTTCACCATGGACCAAAAAGTCACCTGATGTCAACACAGAATAGAGCTTCGCGCCGCTCCCTCCAGAACCAAATGGTCGGAATAAAAGCATGGATGCGCGTGACCGAATACCACCCGATCCAGCAAACTGCAGGCAAAAGATGCACTGTTCCATTCGCCAGCGGAGCTTTCTGGAACTCATCTCTCCAGCCAGATCAAAGCAAACTGACCTCCGGAAGATCTTCATCCTTGCATGCGAGAAACCCGAGGACTGCCACCAAAAATAAAGCAAGATCAGCCCCCACCCCGCCAATCCCTCCTGCCGGATCACCAAGGAAGAGGACATCGACGCGGATCGTGCGTACCGCCGCCAAACCGTTACCAGGGGCGGAGGCCGCCACCGCTCCACCGAATCGTCCATGGCTACCGACGGAGAGCGTCAGGCCCCGGCCAAGTAGCCGTGCCGCCCGGCTTCCTCCACCAGCGCTACATCACCTCCCATGGAACGTCGCCGCGGAAACCCTCTTCTCCCCTCGTCGATTCGACGGAGGGGGTGGCGCCACCACCGCTAGAGCCAGGCCGGGACCGGGGCCATGGCCGGGCCAAGGCATGGGGGCCAGGGCCGAGCGCCGGGGTCGGGGCTACGGCCGGCAGCGACTGAGGGCGACGGATGGCTGTGGGGCGCGGGGGGGGGGGGGGGGGGGGGAGGGGGAGCCTCCGCCGCTGCCCGGGAGGGGGCGGGAGAGGGAGGCGGCGGGTTAGGGTTGACACCACATCATTGCAAGATTGAGAATAACATGAAGCACTCAGTCTCAAACACAAACGTGTTACCTGATAAGAAAAAACGAATATGCATAGGGCTTTAACTTAATTTTCGTCCAAACACAGATGATATTAAAAACATCAAAATCAGTTGCACGATGTTCCTTACAATGATTTGTATAGACTGTAATTTTTCCTATAAAAATATGGAAACATCTTAGAGGTTCAAGGATACTTTACACCTATTTTGGATCTGGAGCACCATAGTCGGCACAACATCTGTTTGCTGGTTGGCTTAAAAGGCGATCAAATCCCTCCGTAGTAGCAATTGACCCTAACAGTAATAATGGAAGTGAATTGGCAAACAGCGGATGTATACGAGCAACGTCAACTAATTATTTATATAGTGCATAAGGGGATTTAGCTTCATTTGTGCAGAGATAGGCTAAGTTGTTTAAGGGGAGTGACAGGACCACATCATGTTCAACATGGTGCTTGAAACTAATAGACGTTAGTAATAAAATTAAAGGAAATATTATTCAGGATTTGTAGCTCGTATTTATTTATTAGATCAAACGGATGTGTTCCTATGGGTGGTTATCTAAACCATCAACGTAAAAAAGGCTGCATTTCCATAAAAAGTGCAAAGCCGAAAAATACAATGCAGGTAAAGCCTGAAAACTTCACAGTTCTGAATTTAATAACTAATTGGGATTGCAATTCCAGGTGAAAACCATAAACGGGGTTTTTTCCCACATTCTACCGCAACAGAACAAAAAAATACCTACATTTATGGTCTGCAATAAGGTGATTGTAAAGGAACAACATAGCACAAGGAAAA
Source organism: Lolium perenne (assembly GCF_019359855.2). Lineage (NCBI taxonomy): Eukaryota > Viridiplantae > Streptophyta > Magnoliopsida > Poales > Poaceae > Lolium > Lolium perenne. Next base: position 234,700,873 of record NC_067244.2, on the reverse strand, counting down.
CCTGGTTGATTATTGGCTCGATCGCTAGTTCCCATATTGGCACCTAGTTGATTGGCTTGGTCGCTGGTGCCCATCTATGGCCTATGTGCCTGACGGCATGTGGTCTGCCCGCAACTCCTGTTGGAATCAAGCGCGAGGCTGCCGGAGCCACATCTACATACCGAGCAGAGCAGCAGCACTGCGGCAGGGATCGAGGCCGCCGGACCAGAGGGTGCGGGGCGTGGGTGGCGACCGGCGCTAGAGCCCAGAGGACGTGGTGCGGCGACCGGAGAGGCGAGTTGGAGCAACAAAGGGCGGAGGGTCGTCCGTCAGATCTCCAGAGGCCGGAGGCGCGCCCTGGGGCTGGTCGGGTGGGCTGAAGCCGGCGAGGAGGCGAGGGAGGAGCGACCTGGGACAGGAGGGATTGAGGAGAGGGAGGCCGGAGAACGACCACCACTAGACCAGAGAAAATCGAACTCTGCCCAGAAAAATATGCTCCAATGCTACAGGATTACATGTTTACAATAATAATGTAAATCAGCCATTCAAATTCTAGCATGCATCTACACTGGTCCCCGAAATATATACAACGACAGAGATTATTACAGTAGTACTACTCCAACAAGAAGGAGAAGAAGGGGAAGATACACAGATCTGTGGAATTCATACATCTTTCACCATGACGTGCTTCTGACGCTCCCCTAGCTGGCTCATCATCTCTGCCTTCAATGATTCGTCAAGATAACAACCCAGCCTAATTTCCTTGAGGCTTGTGAGAACTGATAGCCCAAAGATTTTCTTCAGCACGGGGCAACTATCAACTTGTAGCAGCTCGAGCCTAGGCATTGCGTGTTCTTCAAACAGCACCGATTCAAGGTTCGGTAAGCGATAAAGCTCCAGCACCAGGAGACTCAGGAAAGCGGAGTTTTGGAAATGGAGTTGTTTCCCCATGAATGAAAACTCCTTCAGGCGTAGAACTGCAAGATTTGGTAGCACCCCAAGGGCCTGTATGGCATCATCTTGCTCCAAAAAGCTATTCTCAAGCAGCAAATTGCAGAGATTCTGAAGCTGATGGATCCAATCTGTTACCCTCACCAGCTTGCCGTACAGCTTGAGGCTCTCTAGCCAGCTTGGTGGCGACAAACCCTCACCCAGAACACCATCTAACTCTTCCCGCCTGTTGCCTCTCACTGAAAGAGATCGAAGATGATGGTGACCACCAATGGCAGACCAAAACTCCATGCTGTTTTTGCTGCTGATACCAGCCACTCCAAGCTTACGCAATTCAGTAAGCTCTCTGAGCTCTTTTACAGTGGCATTCTCCTCAACATAGGCTCCACCTAATTTGTGCAGGGCCCTCAGCTGACCTATTCCTCTAGGAACTTTAGCACCATACTTGCTGTCAATAAGCTCAAAGCGGAACAGATTGAGTGCATCACGCCTGTTCAAACCACCAGCTAAAACTTGTGGTCTCAATAAAAGAGGACATATAGACATCCAAAGGCAACATGAGTCCCACTTCCTTGGGAAAATATCATGAACGTACCCACAGTACTCAAGTTCTATGTCATCCTCTCCCTTGACATTGTTGCTGCCTCCCAAATAATCTGGTGCACGAAGGTTCTGTAGCTTGCTAAGATTGGTAATTGCTGTTGGCAAGTCAAATATACGTGTACCTCTAACATCCAGTGTTTGGAGGTGCAACAAATTTCCCAAAGAATTTGGCAAACGGAAAATATTCCAACATCCACGTAGAGAAAGAAATTTGAGGTGATGGAGTTTTCCGACACGATCAAGATGATGGTCTCTCAACCCTAGTGTATCTTCCAAATCGAGCACTCGGACGAACCTCATATTCCCGGAGATGAAAAAGGGTCTCCACTCTCCAAACACGGTCAATGACCGTACCTGAGACAAGTCCAGCACACTCGGCAATGCATCAACATCCCTTTTCCAGTTGCTGCCTATGACAAGATGACGTATTGGACCTTGTGTACTGACCAAAGAACATCCATCCTCTAGGGTGAAGACAAGGTTTTCCACTCTCGCTTTTGAGATGCATAATTCCCGGATGATATCATGAAGTTGGCAAGAATCAATTTTGCCACTGCGATTATTTACATCTTCCACTGGCAGGGTCATACTTCTATCCAAAAGCTCTTCAAAGTACCTACGACCGAGTTGCTCTGCAGTAATGTCATCCATATCCCGTGAGTAACCCTCTGCCATCCACCGCCTCACTAGGCGATCCAACCTAATTTTTTGATCTTCTTGAAATATCGCCAGGTATAAGAAAGGAGACTTGAGATAATATGGCAAACCATCATAGCTCATCATAAGAACAGCCTTTATTGTCCTAAGTTCAGGATTTATCTGTAGTGCAGCATTAACACGATCATTCATCCTCCTCCATTCAATAACAGTTTTTGGCTTAGTGGCTAGAAATCCACCTATCGTCGATATTGCAAGGGGAAGTCCATCACACTTCTTTAGCATAATACTTGCTTGATCCATCATAGCCGGGACACAATCAAATTTGTGAGTGTTGTCCTTGAATACCTACAACGAATGTAGTTTTACATAGTTAAGTATTCAGATTATATACTAGTAGTTACTAAATTAAGACTATCAAATACTAGACTTGTTTTTGCTACCTTCAGCCTGTGGCTTCTGGAAGAAAAACTAGGATAAAGTTGTTGCAAAAATTACAACTGAAGCTCATATGAAGGCCAAACTTCAAAATGTTGTCAAAAAATCACCCAACCACTACCTACACATAATTTTTTATGATTCTTTTTGTACGTAAACTAGCATAGTGGCACTCACAAATGTGTGGGAAATGCCTTTAATTTTTAATTAATGAGTTCCATTAATATTTCATGATTTGTAATCATGTACATTCACATAATGTCATAATGTGGTAAGAAATGTTATAGATTTACAACCACCAAACATAATAAAATATCACATGTGCAGGCTAACATTATGATCATCTTTTCTTTGTATCCAATTTATTGTTGTGCTATTTCGAAAATATCACACTAATAATCGTATGTTTCATTTGTAAAGTAAGCTCACTAGCTTAGCTCGAAAAATTATCACTTGGAGTAGTGTTTATTCAATGTTATTAAATGTGTCATTCAATTCTTTCCAATTCTTTCCAAATTGTTAGATGAAAAGTAGCTTTTCGTTTCAAACTAGGTGTAATATTAAATAATCATGAGATTCTAATCCAAGTGATCATTTTTTTCACTCCCATATACACTTATCAGTTACCACTGACCTGAAAAAAGCTGGACGGTGGAACCGCCCCCGTGTGCCTCTCCTCTAGCGACACAGGGGGAAACCCGAGCGCCCTCGCCGCTGGCCTCTCTCCGGATCCTCTCTGCCGCCGGCCTTTGCTGCGGTGGAGGCGTGCCCTATTTCTAAAGGGGGCAGGGATCCATCGATCGCAGCGCGCGATGGAGCACGGACGTCGGGGCAGCGGCCCAGGCTCCTGGTGGTGGCGCTCGTCGGTGTAGTCGTTTGAACGGCGCGCACAGTGCTAGCAACGGTGGTGGAGACGTGGAGTCGGTATGAGTGCCCGAAAATGAGGGGTGTGGAGTGCGGAGGGCGGAGGGTAGAGGGCGGCTCTGTGTTGCTTGCGCATTATCTGGTCCGGGCAGGCTAGGTGGGCGTGGGTGGTGCTCGTCAACCTTCCTGGGGTATGGCTGCGGCCCGGAACCATGGTAGTTGTTGGTCTCGGGAAGTGATCCCTTGTTCCTTGCTGGCATGGTGCTCGACGGGCTCGGCGCTCATGTTGCGATCGGTCGGCCATTGTGGATGTGGTGCGTCGTGCCGGAGTTTGGCCGCCAGTGGTCTCCGCGAGGTGCGGCCGACACTGCAGAACATGTTGGTGCTTCTTCGTCACGGGAAGGTTCGATGGAGATGGCTGAGAGCATGCTGGGAGCTTGGGTGAAACACCCTAGTGCTGTGTCTAGCGATCACGGCGTTGACCTTCCCGGGTATCGCTGCATTGCTGCCGCACCCCTTCCGCACAGATCTGGTACAGCTCTGGGGGTCCTTGATCTTGTATGATCTGACCATGGTGGCACATTTGTGTCGCATTCCGTCTTGGGGGCGTCGTCTTTGGAGCTGAACATCGTCAAGCGGGACCAGTGGAAAGGTAAGGAAGCTACGTTGCGGCTTCTATCACAACGATGGTGGGGACAAGTGATGCCGAAGAGTTGGTTCTTCTTCATCATGTATGTGGGTTTTCATAAGCTTGTTTGTTGCTGTGAAGTCGAAGCTGCGGTGGCGGAGTCCTAGTGGCATACGATGACTGGCGACAGGTGGTCAATAGGTGATCTTATGCGGCGCCAACCAGCTTGAGTCTCCTTCTTGTTTTTCGTCAGAGTCAGAGCTGCGTTGTCTTTACGCAGGAGGCTCAGATTTCATGAGGATCTTGGTTCGACCACTTATATCGCGAAGTTTGGGTCGTTTATGCAGAGTTTTGGTTTTGCAATGTTGTCGCTCGGCGGTTTTCTGATGGTTTTTGCCGGTTTTCAATTAATTAATTGGGCTCTCTTTTGCTTCATTAATGGTTGAGGGAAATCATTTGTGCCCATTTCAACAAAAGTCCTATTGATCAACGGTCAAACTTATAGGTAATTTCTCCTTGTAACAAAGATGTTTTAAGGATAGAGATATTTAATAGTATATCATTCTCCCATGAACACACACATGCCTAGTTACCGAATTGTTAGACTCTAAATGGTAGAGCACGTGGTTTGCCTATGTCTTTAACCAACACTAGTTACCCCTCAACTTTTTCTAGATAGAGATTTATCTATAACTAAAATATATCTATATATATCTTTGTATCTAGATAAAATTGAGCAGTTTTTCTTAAAAACGGAGGGAGTACAATCAATTCCAAGTTGGTACTTGGCCAGTTCGCCTAAAGTTCGCCACGTCGACAGCAAGTACAAATCGAAGAAAAGTCTATTATAGGACTTATTTTTGAGACATGTTCTATGGCTAACAAGTTTTTCTTTTCGCTTTGAGAAAATTACAGAGCACCCAATGAACAATCTGGGCCACTGTTGCCTCATTTTATAAGCTAGCATGTGATCTCGGAGTCATATGATTTATCTTCTGTGGTTAATTATGAAATATCCAAATAATTTTTAGATTCAAGGCCTCAAATTTTCAGCCCTCTAACTAGAAAAGGACCATGTTCTCTATTCGGAATATTTGGTCATTTTCCTAGATGCAATGTTTATGTACAAGACCCCTAGAGTGTAAACATTAGTTTCTTCCATGACACACGTCTTTTATACGTATAAATTTTTAAATTAAGAAAAATTTAAAGCACATTTAATATCACTATGTTCCAAAATATAAGACATTTCGACAAACTAAAATAGTTGACAAAAACGGTCTATATTATGGAACGGAGGTAGTACAATATTATGTGAAGCAAAACTAATGTTTACTTACTGTAGTAGGATGTAAGAATTAATTACTTCCACGACACATGTCTTTTAAACTTATTAATCTTGAATTGAGATAAATTTAAAGCATATTTCAACAATATCATGTGAAGCAAAAGTCATATGAAAACTAACAAAGGATACAGGTAACAGAAGTACCTTCTTTGTAAAGAGATCAAGTGCAGCATCGTCTTGAAGACCTTGAAGACCGTACATGTTCTCGTGTACCCTTGAACAATATTTGGCAATGTTTCTTTCTCTCGTGGTGATTATGATCCTTCCAGCATCATCCAAAAACTCTTTTAACAAATCCCATTCATAATTGGATGATATATCGTCAAGTACAACAAGATAATTTTGTGTTTTCAGTAGCCGAGCTAATTCCACCTTCAACTCTTGAATTTTCATCAGTGCTACCCCTTTAGTTGATATTGCTCCAGAAATATCTTCTTGAATACTTTTCTGAAGCTGCAAAGCCAAATCTCTAAGGAGTACTTCAGGGCTAAAAGGACGCAATGCGGTGACCCATGCATGCTTCCAGACAGCAAGCTCTTGGCTTCCGTAGACGCTTCGGACAAGAGAGGTTTTTCCCAGACCACTCATTCCCCAAACTGAGATCACCTTACAGCTTTGTTTGTTGTCTGGTTGACCAATTAATTTGATGACAGTAGATTTCTCTTTCTCTCGCCCGGTGAGAACTCCGTCAACCAGTGCCAGTGTCCTGCTGCGATTAAACTTCTTTGAAGCAGTTGAAATATTTTCACCTGCAGTATTTGGTTCTTCATCTTCCTGTTGTATATTACTGGTGGGCATTGATGCATGCACATCCTGAACAAAGAGGGTATCCGTGAGAACTTTTGTAATTATACTCTACACAATAGGAAAAGGTCCACCTTTCGACCCTGAATTGTTGCAAAAGGTCACATTTGAACCACTTATTTTTAGTTAAACTATCCAGTCAGTTTACTTTAACCCCTTGGCTCTATCCCAAGCGTCTTGATCTTACTTAGAAAACTTGGGCGTCGCTTTTGCATTTCAGGTCAGAACTTTACATAAACAGAGTAGATAAAAGGAGTATGTTGCCATAGCAGTTGTGATTTTTTTATTTTCTTTGTAAGACACTGTTAAGTTTTCAATAAAAGCTGGGCATTGGGCCTGTGGGTCTTGTTTAAAAAAAAAGATTTAGGGAAATTGAAATTTAGCATATATTAAGTATTCCAAAGTTTCAAACTGTACATCAGAATAAAAGATACCGGTTTTAGAGTTCAAGGTTGAAGATTAAACTTTTGCATTAGTGGAGGTTCAAAAGTGGACCTTTTTATTTAAATGTTATGGACTTTCATGGGCATGATTTTAACTATGTCCACCAAGCTACCTATTTTAGATATTTCTCAAACAATCTTTCAAAATAATTGTATAGCCCCAACTCAATTTCAACTAACGTCTATTTTTTAAAGTAGCATATGTTTTAACTGGAGGCGTGTTTTGGAAAGTTAAAATGTCTCAATTTCATATTTCATCAATTTTGAATTTTTTGTTAAATACTTCCTCTGATCCCATTAAATTATTATTTTAGATACGTGTGTTAACCTTCTAATAATTACTTTTAATATCTTCACAAAATTTTGACTGGGTACATGAAAATCATATATATGCTTTTTTGTCAAAAATTACTCTGACTTATACATTTTTTTGGATTTCATAATATGTTTTAATTAATTTAATGGCCTAAGTTATATTTTGAAGACCGTGCCAATATCCAAAATTACAACATTTTGAGGGCTAGAAGCAATGTCTCGTAGAACCAGAATTAACTATTAGTAACTTAACTAAGATTTTGTGAACACACCAAGTAAGTCCCTCAGAGATGTGAGATATAACTTCTTTTTTTTATCAATGAATTGAAACACAAAGCTTTTTGCGTTTTCGCGACAAAGAGAGTATTATTCCCTCTTGGCTGCCGTGTAAGTTATATAATTATAGAAAGCTATTGCTAATTTGATTGGTAAGAGATGTCTTCAAAGGCTGAAATTACCCCTTTCCGATTCACTTGACAACCAGAACATACATAAACCAGAAGATTACTTAGGAAAAATACAAATTTCCGTATTAGCCCTATACAATCATAAATAGCATCTTACATTTAAACAGGTAATAGTAGGTATGAGCCATTGAATAAAAAAAAAGTTCAAGTTTACTGAGTATGTCAATACGTTTGCATATCAAACTTACTAGGTAAAGTTCAGGCGCACATAGTGCATCTGTGAGCAATTAGATGTGAAATGAAAATAAGAATATATCATCGACAAAGCAGACGAAATAAATGTACAACAAAAGATATACCAGAAGAAAGATTTACCTTCTTGTGGAAAAGATAAAGAGTTTGATCACATGACAATTGCTTGAGCTCAGTCACTTGGCACGGATTGTCTGTGCACAAGCTTGCAATTTCACCATTTTGCGTCGAAACAATGATTCTACTCTGTTTTTTGTTGTTGGGAAAGTACTTTTTGACACAATGCCAATCTTCTATAGTGGATAGGTCATTTATCACAATGAGGTAACTATTGCTACACAACTTGGTATTGAATACACAGATTAAATCACTTTGATCCATCTTCTCCATCTTCCCAAAAATATTAGCCCCAACACTTGTTTCGCTTTCTTGCTTTCCAACTTCTTCATGGGAATTTTCATAGAATTGCCTCACCAAGCTCCGGAGGAATTCTTGTGGATTGAAAGGATTCATCAATCTAACCCAAGCACGAAATCCAAACTTTTTCAGTACCTCTGGATCATCATAGACCTCCTGGATGGCGGACATCTTTCCATGATCACCGCTTGTTCCCCACATGGCGATCACTCTAAGATCCTCCTCCACCATGGTAATCAGCTGCTGGAGAACGTATGATTTTTTCTGCTCCAGGGTGGCAAGGATTGCTTCATTGATGCCAAACATTTCCGTGCTAGCTGCGGTAGACCTCGAAGCAGAACTAACATTGTTGCTCTTGAAGAGGCCGTAGCGAGGGTTTTTTCTGCTCACGTCCTCCATCTTGGCTCTCAACTCATTCAGTTCTGTGGCAATGCGGTGTGGATCAGATAGGCTGCGGGGGATGAACCCCCAAAATGGCTTCTTCTCTGAGTGGAGGCCAAAATCCATGAGTTTGTCCTCCGCTTTGTAAGCTAGGTTGCGGATCTGCTTCAGGCAGGTCGTGGACATCACGTTGTTCTGGCAATTGTCCTCATCAGCCGTCACCAGGAACAATTGCATCATCTGCAGCTCCTCGGTGATAAAGTCCACGTCGCTCTGGATCCTGATCTCCTCTGCCTTGTTGGCCTCGGCGTAGCTCAGCACGCCATTCTTGGCGTAGGTCAGTACGCCATTAAACACGGCCTTGGCCATACTCAGCGCCATGACCTCCATGACTCTCCTTTCTCGCCGTGATATGGCTGCTGGCTGCTCTGTTTCTGGTAATGGTAGATGTGGGTGTAGCAGAACCAGGGAAGGTGGATTAAGGTGGGGGGTGGGGGGGGGGGGGGGGGTATATATCTTAGTACAAACCTCAAGTCAAGTTGGCCATTTTCTTCTTCATCTTCATTACAAGATTCGAGGCACCATTGCGCCGTGTACTACTCCCTACGACACTAAAAGACACTAGTAACAAGTTAATTTAGATGTTTTAAGTGTATCTTTTTTTTTGAAAGCAATGTTTTAAGTGTATCTAGACAAATTTAGATGTACATACTAGACAGTAGTAACAGAGGAAGTATAACAAAGTAATTAAGTAGCAAGTCTGATCACAGTGACGCAGCAACTGACATGAGGTCAGGAGGTTGAATTATTTATTGCCCGGGGCAGGCAAGCTCTCAAGCCTACTTGGTCGCAATCTGAACGACTGAAAAAATCTCGAATATTGGTTAAAGCATCTCCACCGACGATGCCATATCGTCTCCATACGATTATCAGGATCCAATTTTAAAAAATCACCCACTTGCACGATTCTTTAGACCCATATTTAATCTATCTTCCCTCTCTAACCCCACTCTCACCTTTCTTTTCCCCACCTACCATCCCCTCTCTCTCCTCTCCATTTAATGTTTGCACCTATGGAGCTTAACTGGTGTGGACACTCCAACTTTTTGGCGGGCATTTACTGCCGGCGACTCCAATACGTAGCCGCTATGTGTGTTGTCGGCTACTGTATGTGGTCACATGTGCAGATACTCTTAGAGCATCTCCACAAGCAACCCTCATAGCACTCCTCACGTGGTTATTGGTTTCCAAATGAAAAAATGCTCTCACCGGTGACCCCAATAGAAAATCTACTTTAGCGCGAGCCCCATGCAGGCGCCAGCAACCCCAACTAACCCGGTATCAGGGGTGTCAATCGGGGGCATCAGCAACTCTTGAACAACAAATCCACATCGGATTGCAACCTGCAGGCCCATGCGTCAGCGTCTCTATCTCCCCCGCTCTCTTTCTCTCCTGGAATCTCTATCCTCTCTTCTTTATCTCTTCCCCAACCATTGCACACCCTAGCTGAGTAACGAGGGTTAACCTCGGCAATTCCCATGAGTATGGACTTGGGTTTTAGGGAAAAGGTGTGCGCTGGTGGTTTTGTCGACTTGTCAGACAAACGAAGTATCCAACCTATATTGATTGGAGGCTAAAGTCATCAAGATTGTATTGGAACTAGGGTTTACAATGGTGTGTCACAAGATAAGGATTCTAGGTCTCCTCCCCGGTGGCTCCTCCCGGCCTTTATATAGTAGGCCAGGTCTCAGAGTCCAAAACCGTGTCGGTTACTGATTACATGTTGGTTTACCCGATATGGGCCTATACATGCTTATTCTATATAGTTCATGGGCTTTTTCTTTCCTCTTGGCTCCATGGGCCTTGTATACTCCTTCCTGGATCCATAACAGGGATATCAACATCTAGTACCCAATATGATAAACCCATTTCAGTAGCCCCCGAGACTCTACTCGAGTCGCAAACTCGGGTTGAGTCTGAAATCTTGACTTATTCCATTGTAATATGAACCCGAAGTTGTATTCGAGTAAGCAATTTTAAGTGCATTAGATATTATTTTGTCATAGGGATATTGGTGAAAGGAGTCTGGTGCATCTGACGGACCGTGAACCAATTAATTGCTCTTGGGAAAAAACACCGTGAACCTATTTCATACTCGAGTCCCCGAACTCGAATTTGGATTACTAGCATAATTCAGCTCAGGACACAAAGGTCTTATCAAGTTCTGAATTCCAGCTAAATGTTAAGGGTACCCAATGCGTTCATCATGATTTTTCATCATATCATTGTTGGAGATATGCCCAGGCAATAATAAAATAGTTATTATTTATATTTTTGCGTTTATGATAAATATTTACATCCCATTCTATAATAGTATTATCCGGAAACGGTAATACTTGTGTTTTTTGTAAATTTAATAGAGTCCATAGTAAGCCTCTTGTTAAACTAGCTTGTTGAGTAATAGATGATGATCGTAGTTTCATGATCATATCATTAAGAGAATGATGTGATGTACATACGCCCATAGTAAGCATAGCATATGATCAAGTCATTTAGTTCGTTCTGCTACAAGCTTTTAACTACATATTAACTTATTCCTTGACCATGAGATCATGTTAATCACCTACACCGGATGAATACTTTTATGACATCAAACACTACTTTGTAAATGGGTAGTTATAAAAGTGGCATTAAGTATTCAGAAAGTATAGGTTGAAGCACATGGATCAATAGTGGGATTTGTTCATCCGAATGGCGGATAGATATACTCTGGGCCCTCCCGGTTGAATTCCATCCAATTAGCTTGCAAGTATGTGACTAGATTACAAGGGATGTCATACCACGGTACGAGTAAAGAGTACTTATCGGAGACGAGGTTGAACTAGGTATAGAGATACCGACGATCAAAACCTCGGATAAGTAAAGTATCACACAACAAAGGGAATCGTTATTTTATGTGAATGGTTCATTCGATCACGAAGTTATCGTTGAATATGTGGGAGCTAATATGGATCTCCAGGTCCCACTATTAGATATTGATCGGAGAAGTGTCTCTATCATGTCCACATAGTTCGTGAATCGTAGGGTGACACACTTAAGGTTTTGATGTTGTTAAGTAGATATGAATATGCTATGGAGTTCGAATGTTGTTCGGAGTCTTGGATGGGATCCAGGACATCACGAGGAGTTCTGGAATGGTCCGGAGAATAAGATTCATATATAGGAAGTCATGTTCCAAGTTTGGAAATGATCTGGTGCATTTATGGAAGGTACTAGAAGGTTCTAGAAGCATCCGGAATAAATCACCATGGAAGGTGGAGACCCGGGTGGACTCCACCAACCCTAGCCGACCAACCAAGCGAGGGTGGAGTCCATGGTGGACTCCACCACCTTGGCCGGGCAAACCACAAGGAAGGGGAGCAATTCCACTCCTTCTAGGATTCCCTAATTATGGCAGTTTTGGAGTTGGACTTCAAATTGGTTTGGGGCAAACCCTAGGGGGTTCCACCTATATAGAGGGGGAGAGGGAGGGGGCCAGCCACCACAGCAACCGCACCACCCAAGGGCACCCAAGGCTGGCGCCCCAAGTGCCCCCTCTCCCAAACCCTAGCCTCTCCCTCCTCCATCTTCTCCTACGATGCTTACGACAAAGCGCTGCCAGAGATCTCCACCACCACCGTCACCCCGCCGTCGTGTTGGCGGGATTTTGAGGAGGATATACTTCCACTGCCCGCTGGATTGGGGAGAAGGACGTCTTCATCAACCCACCGTATGTGTGACCGAGTGCAAAGGTACTGCCCGACTGTAACACTGTCAAGCGCTTTTGCAAGCAGCAAGTGGTCGACTATATCAACCACAAGATCTATCTCGTTAACGCTTAGCGATCTTCAAGGGTACGTTGATCTTCACCTCGTTGCTACCAACTACTAGATTAGATCTTGGCTTGTTATTCGTTCTTGTGGTAGGATTTTTTTGTTTCTATGCTACAAATCCCTACAGTGGTATCAGAGCCGTGTCTATGCATAGTTGGTTGTACGAGTAGAATACAATGGTTTTGAGGGAGTTGATGCTTTTTTATCGCCTCTTGTGTACTTTGAATCTTGCGGCATGGTGGGATGAAGCGGCTCGGGCTAACTTTACATGACCGCGTTCATGAGATTTTCTCCACGCTTGACGTGCAACTTGTATTGCACAAGTGGCTTTGCAGGTGTCTGTCTCTCTCAAGATAGTTAAGATTCAAATTACACTAGTGGCTTGACAACAATTGTATCAACGTTGTGGTTCTTGTTTGTAGGTAGATTGGATCTTATTCGAAACCCCAAGCCACGTAAAATATGCAAACAAAATTAGAGGCGTCTAACTTGTTTTTGCAGGGGTTGGTGATGTGAAATGGCCATGATGTGATTATGATTATACTTGATGTATGAGATGATCCTTATTATAAAGTGGCAACTGGCAGGAGCCTTATGGTTGTCTTTAAATTTCGTTTCGACGCATCATATTGTAAATTTGTAATAGTTGTTACAAGAGGTGGACAACCATGAAGACGGCGCCATTGACCTTGACGCCTCACCGACGATGATGGAGATCATGCCAGCAGATGATGGCGATCATGACCGTGCTTTGAAGATAAAGATCAAAGGTGCAAGATAAAAGGCCATATCATATCACATTATAAACTGCATGTGATGTTAATCCTTTTATGCATCTTATATTGCTTAGTGCACGACGGTAGCATTATAAGATGATCCCTCTCACTAAAAACTCAAGATTAAAAGTGTTAATCCTTAGTTAGCACCGTTGCTAAGACTCGTTGTTTTGAAGCATCTCCTGATGATCGGGTGTGATAGCTTCAACGTGTGCATACAACGGGTGCAAGCCATATTTGTACATGCTGAAAACTAAGGTTGACTTGACGAGCTTAGCATGTACAGACATGACCTCGATACACAGAATACCGAAAGGTAGAGCATGAGTCATGGTTCTCGAAGCATTTCTGAAGCTCTGACTCAATACTCCATAGTTCAGTGTGCCATGCTCTATGGATTAGAGTCAGAGCTTCAGAAATGCTTTGAGAACCACGACCCTCATGATATAATCAGCGAGCTCAAAATGATATTTGAAACTCATGCAGCCGTGGAAAGCTATGAAGCCTTTGAATAGTTCTTTAACTGTAAAATGGAAGAGGGATGCTCCGTTAGCGAGCATGTGCTCAAAATGTCTGGGCATGCAAAGAAACTCCAAGATTTGGGATTAACGATTCCTAATGCTTTGGGGATTTATCGCGTCCTCCAATCACTGCCACCTAGTTATAAGAACTTTGTGATGAGCTACAATATGCATTGCATGAACAAGACGTTACCTGAACTCTTCTCAATGCTGAAAACTGCTGAAGTGGAGATTAAGAAAGAGCATCAAGTGTTGATGGTCAATAAGGCCACTAGTTTCAATAAACGGGGCAAGCCTAAGGAAAAGGTTAAATTCAAGAAGGGCAGCAAGAAAGCTGTTGCACCTCCTAAGAAACCCAAGGTTGGCCCTAAGGCTAATACTGAGTGCTATTACTTCAAGGGAGAAGGACACTGGAAGCGGAACTACACTAAGTACTTGGAAGATCTGAAGAACAACATCAATAAGAAAGATATATCTTATATACATGTTATTGATGTGTATCTTACTAGTAATCGTAGTAATGTCTGGGTATTTGATACTGGTTCGGTTGCTCATATTTGTAACTCGAAATAGGAACTACGGAATAAATAAAGACTAGCGAAGGATGAGGTGATGATGCGCGTTGGAAATGGATCCAATGTCGATGTGATCGCAGTCGGCATGCTCCCCCTTCATCTACCGTTGGGATTAGTTTTAAATCTGAATAATTGTTATTTGGTGACTGCGTTAAGCATGAACATTATATTTGGATCTTGTTCATTGCAAGACGGTTATTCATTCAAGACTGGGAATAAAGATTGTTCTATTTTTATGAATAATATCTTTTATGGTCATGCACCTGAGATGAATGGTTTATTCTTGTTAAAATTAAATAGTAGTAATACACATGTTTATAACATTAATGCTAAACGATTAAAAACTGATGATAATTCTACATACATGTGGCACTATCGTCTTGGTCATATTGGCGTGAAGCGCATGAAGAAACTCCATACCGATGGACTACTTGAATCACTTGATTTTGAATTGCTTGATAGATGCGAAGTATGTATGATGGAAAAAATGAGTAAGACTCCATTCTCTGGTATTATGGAGCGAGCTAGAGACTTACTGGAAATCATACATACAGATGTGTATGGACCAATGAGTGTAGCATCGCGCGGTGATTATCGTTATGTTCTTACTTTCATGATTTGAGTATATATGGGTATATCTACTTAATGAAACATAAATCCGAAACTTTTGAGAAGTTTAAGGAATTTTAAAGTGAAGTAGAAAATCAACGTAACAAGAAGATTAAGTTTCTGCGATCTGATCATGGAGGTGAATACCTGAGTTATGAGTTTGGCATGCATTTAAAGAAATGCGGAATACTTTCACAATTGACACTGACGGAAACACCACAGCGCAATGGTGTGTCCGAATGTCGTAATCGAACTCTCTTAGATATGGTTCGGTCTATGATGTCTCTTACATATTTACCATTATATTTTTGGAGTTATGCATTAGAGACAGCCACATTCACTTTAAATAGGGCACCATGTAAATCCGTTGAAACGACACCGTATGAATTATGGTTTGGGAAGAAATCTAAGTTGTTGTTCCTTAAAGTTTGGGGTTGTGAAGCTTATGTAAAGAAGTTACAACCTGACAAGCTCGAACGCAACACGGAGAAATGCGTCTTCATAGGATACCCTAAAGAAACAATTGGGTATACCTTCTATAACAGATCCAAAGGTAAAATCGTTGTTGCCAAGGACGGATCCTTTCTTGAAAAAGAGTTTCTCTTGAAAGAAGTGACTGGAAGACAAGTAGAACTCGATGAGGTTATTGAACCTTCTCTTTAACTTGAGAGTAGCGCACCATCGGAAGATGTTCTTGTGCCGCCTTCACCAATAAGAGAGGAAGCTAATGATAATGATCATGAAACTTCAAACGAAGTTACTACGGAACCCCGCAGGTTAACAAGGGTTCGTGCCACTCCTGATTGGTATGATCCCGTGTTGAGTGTCATGTTGGTAGACAACAATGACGACCCTGAGACATATGAATAAGAAATGATGAGCCCAGGTTACAACAAATGGCAAGAAGCCATGAAATCCGAAATGGGATCCATGTATGAAAACCAAGTATGGACTTTGGTGGACTTACCCGATGGCCGCAAGGCTATTGAGAATAAATGGATTTTTGAAAGGAAAACAGACGGTGACTTGTCGCGAAAGGATTCCAACAAATTCAAGGAGTTGACTATGGTGAGACTTTCTCACCAGTAGCGAAGCTTAAGTCTGTGAGGATTATGTTAGCAATCGCTGCAGTTTTCGATTATGAAATCTCACAGATGGATGTCAAAACAGCGTTCCTTAATGGTGACATTGAGGAAGAGTTGTACATGGTACAACCCAAGGGTATTTATGATCCTAAAAATGCTGACAAGGCATGCAAACTTCAACGTTCCATTTATGGACTGAAGCAAGCATCACGGAGTTGGAATCGACACTTTGATAAGGTGATCAAAGATTTTGGATTTATACAACTTTTGGAGAAGATTGTATTTACAAGAAAGTGAGTGGGAGCTCTGTAGAATTCCTAATACTATATGTGGATGACATATTATTGATTGGAAATGATATAGAACTTCTTGGGAGTGTAAAAGGTTATTTGAATAAGTGTTTTTCAATGAAGGACCTTGGAGAAGCAACATATATTTTAGGCATCAAGATTTATAGAGATAGATCAAGACGCTTAATAGGGCTTTCACAGAGTACATACCTGGATAAGATTCTAAAGAAGTTTAGAATAGATGAAAGCAAGAAAGATTTCTTGCCCATGTTACCAGGTAAGACCTTGAGTAAACTCAAAGTTCAGCTACGACAGAAGAAAGAGAAAAGATGAACAAAATCTCCCCTATTCCTTGGCCATAGGCTCTATCGTGTATGCCATGGTGTGTACAAGACCGGGTATCGCACATGCTATTAGTTTGACCAGTAGATATCAAAGTGATCCAGGAATGGAACACTGGACATCGATCAAGAATATCCTGAAGTACTTGAAAAGGACTAAGGATATGTTTCTTTGTTATGGAGGTGACCAAGAGCTTGATGTAACCAGTTACACCGATGCTAGTTGGAACATAGATCCACATGACTCTAAGTCACAATCTGGATACATTTTTATTTTGAATGGTGCAGCAGTAAGCTGGAGGAGTGCTAAGCAAAGAGTTGTGATGAAATCTTCAACTGAATTAGAATACATAGCTGCTTCGGAGGCTTCATCAGAAGCAATATGAATGAAGTGTTTCATTACTGAGCTTTGTGTGGTTCCTAGTGCGTTGGACCCGATTACCATCTATTGTGACAACATGGGTGCCATAGCCAATGCATAACAGCCAAGTTCACACAAGAAGCTGAAGCATATCAAACTACGTTTTCATTTTATTCATGAGTAAGTCGAAGACGGTGACATAAAGATTTGCAAAGTACACACTGATCTGAATGTGGAAGATCCTTTGACTAAACCTTTCCCTAGAGCGAAACATGACCAACACCAGAACGCCATGGGTGTTAGGTACATTACCATGTAATCTATATTATTTACTCTAGTGCAAGTGGGAGACTATTAGAGATATGCCTGATGACCCACAAGTATAAGGGGTGTATCGTAGTATTTTCGATAAGTAAGAATGTCGATCCCAACGAGGAGCAGAAGGTGTTGACAAGCAGTTTCGATGAAGGATTCACTGTAAATGCTCACAGACAAGTATTCAGGGGTTTTTGATGTAGCAGTTGAATAAAGTACGAGTAAGTAAAGTGTGAGAGAATTAATTGCAGCGAGTGGCCCAATCCTTTTTAGCACAAAGGAAAAGCCGGTTTGTTTACTTATAATGACCAAACGTTCTTGAGGACACACAGGAATTTAGTCTAGTGCTTTCGCTTCATATAGCTAATTAATCTTCATTGTTTTGATAAGTGTTGTGTGGGTGAACCTATGCTAATGCACCGCCCTTCCTAGGACTAATACATACTTGTGATTATACCCCTTGCAAGCATCCGCAACTACAAGAAAGTAATTAAGATAAATCTAACCACAGCCTTAAACTCTGAGATCCTGCTATCCCTCCTGCATCGATATACCAACGGGGGTTCAGGTTTCTGTCACTCCGGCAACCCCGCAATTGGCAAACGAATACAAGATGTATTCCCCTAGGCCCATAAAGTTGAAGTATCATGTAGTCGACGTTCACATGACACCACTAGAAGAATAACACCACAACTTAAATATCATAACATTGAATATTACTCAACCATAATTCACTACTAACATTTAGACTTCACCCATGTCCTCAAGAACTAAACGAACTACTCACGAGACATCATATGGAAAACGATCAGAGGTGATATGATGATGAATAACAATCTGAATATAAACCTTGGTTCAATGGTTTCACTCAATAGCATCAATAACAAGTAGAAATCAATACCGGGAGAGTTTCCCCTATCAAACAATCAAGATCCAACCCAAATTGTTACAGCGGTGACGATGTGCAGCGGTGGAGACGGTGGTGATGATGATGGAGGTGATGATGATGGTGATGGAGATGATGTCCAGCTCGATGTCGGTGACGATGGCGTCGATTTCCCCCTCCGGGAGGGAATTTCCCCGGCAGATTTCAGCCTGCCGGAGAGCTCTTTTCTCTCTGGTGTTTTTCGCCCCGCAGAGGCGGCTGTGACTCTTCGCGACTATCCTCTGGAGCTTAGGTTTTCGGGACGAAGATGTACGCGAAGGAGAGGAGGCCAAAGGGGGCTGTGGGCCCCCTCCTCACATGGCGGCGCGGCCAGGCCTTGGCCCGCGCCGGCCTATGAGGTGGGCCCATGGAGGCCCTCCTCGGCTCCCCCTTTTGGCTCCCTTCGTCTTCTGGAAAAATAGGATTTTTCATATAATTTCTGTCAATTGTTGATCTTTCGAAATATTGCCTATGATGACGCTTTTTCCACCAGAATCCTGGCTCCGGTGCGCGATCCTCCAATAATCATGAAACATGCAAAATAGATGAAATAACATAAGTATCATCTCCAAATATGAAATATATCAATGAATAACAGCAAATTATGATATAAAATAGTGATGCAAAATGGACGTATCAACCCCCCCAAGCTTAGACTTTGCTTGTCCCCAAGCGAAACTGAACTCGGTAAACAGGACCACATGTTTATGGAGTGAAGAGTCGATAAATAAAATGCGGACAAGAAGCATCATATCAATTCACACAAGACATTCTAGTAAACAACTTCCTCATATAATTCAACTTGAAACAAGTAAAAGGTAATCACAAATAAAGGTGCATAAGAAATCATAATTGGTGATGGCAAACTTCGTTCTTGGTCAGAGAACAATTAACATATTATGCTAAAGCTTATATGGCACAACTTGCATACTCAGTCATAATAATCTCCTCATAATCATTGATAACCTTCAAAGCTATATTCATTCAGATAAAACTTGTACTAAACAAGGAAGAATAAGAGACATGATGAAGTAAATCACAATATAAATGGTTTGATCACAACAACTCAAATGCTTGTTTAAGATGGAGGGAAATAGGTTTACTGACTCAACATAAAGTAAAAGACAGGCCCTTCGTAGAGGGAAGCAGGGATTAAATCATGTGCTAGAGCTTTTCAGTTTTTAAATCATATAAAGAATAAAAGTAACATTTTGAGAGGTGTTTGTTGTTGTCAACGAATGGTAGCGGGTACTCTAACCCCCTTGCCAGACAAACTCTCGAAGAGCGGCTCCCATAAAGTTTTATTTTTGGTTGACACTCCTTCCAACCTTTGCTTTCACAAACCATGGCTAACCGAATCCTCGGGTGCCTGCCAACAATCTCATACCATGAAGGAGTGCCTTTTTATTTTAGTTTTATTTAGATAACACTCCTCCCCACCTTTGCTTTCTCAAGCCATGGCTAACCGAATCTTCGGGTGCCTTCCAACAATCACATACCATGGAGGAGTGTATATTTGTAAAATTATGTAAGTTAATTAATTTGGGACTGGGAACCCCATTGCCAGCTCTTTTTGCAAAGTTATTGGATAAGTGGATGAAGCCACTAGTCCATTGGTGAAAGTTGCCCAACAAGAATGAAAGATAAAACACCACATACTTCCTCATGAGCTATAAAACATTGACACAAATAAGAGATAGTAAATTTTGAATTGTTTAAAGGTAGCACACGAAGTATTTACTTGGAATGGCAGGAAATACCATGTAGTAGGTAGTTATGGTGGACACATATGGCACAGGTTTGGGTTCAAGTTTGGATGTACGAGAAGCATTCCCTCTCAGTACAGGTCTTTGGCTAGCAAGGTTAATTAGCAAGCATAAGAGTTGAGGGAAACAAACAAATATACATGTGATAGAAACAATCATGCATCTTCCTTGTAAGCACAAACAATTTTAACTTCAGAATAATAAGCTATGAGCTAACAAGAAAGGAAGACAATGAAACAACTACATGTACTTCTCTTTTCTACTTAAACCTCAAAGTGTTGTTGCTATTGACCAATGCTAAGTTTGCCAAAACCAAATAGATTACTCAATGCTCCCACAGTGATACCAATACTAATAACAAGATCAATCATATAATAGAGATTGCAAACTAAAATAAGATGTGCAATATGTAAATGATAAGACTTCTCATTAATATTCCATAACAATAACTCACACCAAGGGATACATAGACAACCAACTAAAAGAGAGATACTTCCACACTGCAATCCATCTTATATGATAACTTCCCTACTCATGATATGACACTACTTGATAGTAAAAAGTAAAAGATAGTGATGATGTGATACCGCGGCACTCCCCCAAGCTTGGAACAAACCAAGGGGATGCCAATACCGATGATGAATTACTCCTTCGGCAGTGGTGGTGATGAATTCCCATCATCAGACTTCCAAGGAAGAGGCTCTCCATCAACAAACGACATCTTGGTCTCGGGAATCCTAAAACTAGCAGCATAACTTATGTGTTTAAACCTATTTTCATACTCACAGTTCTGATTCTGAATGTCATAGAGTTGAGCTTGGAGTTTGTTGGTGGTGTCGTGAAGCGAGAGGATGTCGTCCCACAGCCTTGCAGTCTCCTCCTTGTGTGCATCAACAAGTTCAGACACAATCTTGTGGAAGATGTCCACTTCACGCTCAGCCATCTTCTTGTAGTTCAAGACCTCTTGTTCCAGCTTCTCCATCCTATCTTCCCAGCTTCCTTCTCCTTTAGGACCCTGGACATCTTTGATCTGCAACTCTCCATCAACGAGCAGCAACTCCTTGGGGTGCATCTTCAGCTCGTTCATGTACAAGTTGACGACGTCCTCGCGAAAGCTGTCCTTCGGAGTTTCCGACGAAGACATGATGGCTCTAGATCCGAAGCAGATCCTGGCAGAAAACAGCTCGAAACAAAACACGTCGAGAAAACGATATACAGACCTCCAGGGGTCCAGGGGATTATATAGCAGGAATTTTTACGACAAAAGGAAAGTACCAGGTCGAACCAGAGTCGGAGAGGGGCAACGAGGGGCTCACCTCATAGGGCGACGCGGCCAGGTTGGGCCCACGCCGGCCTATGGGGGCACGCCCTCGTGCGTCTCCTCCACTCCGTTTCGATCTCGTAATTTTTCATATTTCCCAAAAACAGCAAAAACATTGTTCGGAAAGTAAAACACGAACTTTTTATTACCAGTACTGTTACCTATTCGAAGTCGAACTCTGCCGGACTGTCAATTTGACCTTTAATGAAAGCTTCCGGAGTTTCCACTCGAATAACATCAACATCTTCATTATAAGAATTACCTGAGATATAATGCTTGAGTCTTTGTCCATTCACCACTTGTGTGGCATTGCCTTGGAGAGAGCTAATTTTAATTGCTCCTGAACGATACACCTCCTCAATGACATATGGTCCTTCCCATTTTGAGAGTAATTTCCCTACAAAGAATCTGAGACGAGACCGATACAATAGGACTTTATCCCCAATATTAAATTCTATTTTGATAATTCTTCTATCATGCCATTTCTTAACTTTCTCTTTAAAGAGTTTAGCATTTTCATAGGCTTCACTTCTCCATTCATCTAGAGAACTCAATTGTAGCAATCTCTTCTTACCGGCTAGTTTAGGATCTTTATTTAGTTCTCTTACAACCCAATAAGCTTTGTGCTCTAGTTCTAAAGGTAAATGACAAGCTTTCCCATAAACCATTTTATAAGGTGACATACCCATGGGATTTTTATAAGCAGTTCTATAAGCCCATAGTGCTTCCTTCAATTTACTAGTCCAATTCTTTCTAGATTTATTAACAGTCTTTTGCAAGATAGATTTAATCTCTCTATTTGATAGTTCTACTTGCCCACTAGTTTGAGGATGATAAGCAGAAGCAATTCTATGATTAATACCATATTTAGCAAGACTTTTTCTAAAACCACCATGAATAAAATGAGAACCTCCATCAGTCATAAGATATCTAGGAACTCCAAATCTGGGAAAAATAATATCTAAAAGCATTCTTAAAGAGGTCTCACCATCAGCACTTTTTGTAGGTATGGCTTCCACCCATTTAGTAACATAATCAACAACAACAAGTATATGAGTGTTACCTTCTGAAGAGGGGAAAGGTCCCATGAAGTCAAATCCCCAACAATCGAATGGTTCAATAACAAGAGTATAATTCATAGGCATTTCATTGCGTCTGGAGATATTACCAACCCTTTGACATTCATCACAAGATAAGATAAACTTCCTTGCATCTTTGAAGAGAGTTGGCCAATAAAAATCTGATTGTAGAACCTTTTGCGCAGTTCTATCTCCGGCGTGATGTCCTCCATAAGCACTACCATGACATTTACTCAATATCTCTTGTTGTTCATATTCGGGAACACATCTTCGCAGAATACCATCCACTCCTTCTTTATATAAGTGTGGGTCATCCCAAAAATAATGCCTCAAGTCATAAAAGAATTTCCTCCTTTGCTGGGCTGAAAAGGTTGGAGGCAAGTACTTGGAAACAATAAAGTTGGCATAATCAGCGTACCAAGGGCTATCTCGCAAGCTCACCTTTATTACAGCCAATTGTTCATTTGGAAAACTATCATTAACAGGAACAGAATCATAAGCAATATTTTCCAATCTAGACAAATTATCAGCAACAGGATTATCAGCACCTTTCCTATCTATAATATGCAAATCAAATTCTTGCAACAGAAGTACCCATCTAATAAGCCTTGGCTTAGCATCTTTCTTTTGCATAAGGTATCTAATTGCAGCATGATCAGTATGAATTGTAACTTTAGAATCAACAATATAAGATCTAAACTTATCACAAGCAAAGACTACAGCCAACAATTCTTTTTCAGTTGTAGCATAATTTCTTTGAGCAGCGTCAAGAGTTTTACTAGCATAATGAATAACATTCAATTTTTTATCTACCCGCTGTCCAAGAACAGCGCCTACAACAAAATCACTAGCATCACACATAATTTCAAAAGGTAAGTTCCAACAGGAGGTTCAACTATAGGAGCAGTTGTTAAGGCTTTCTTTAGAGTTTCAAAAGCTTCCTTACAATCATCATCAAAAACAAAAGGTTCATCTTTTTGAAGAAGATTAGTAAGAGGTTTTGAAATCTTGGAAAAGTCTTTAATAAACCTCCTATAAAACCCATCATGACCAAGAACACTACGAATACCTTTAACATCCCTGGGATAGGGCATCTTCTCACTTGCTTCAACTTTAGCTCTATCAACTTCAATACCTCTCTCAGAAATTTTATGTCCCAATACAATTCCTTCATTAACCATAAAGTGGCATTTCTCCCAATTAAGAATAAGGTTAGTTTCTTCACATCTCTGCAAAACTTTGTCAAGGTTCCGCAAGCAATTATCAAAAGAATTCCCATAGACAGAAAAATCATCCATGAATACCTCTACAATATTCTCGCAAAAGCCATGAAAAATAGCAGACATGCATCTTTGAAAAGTAGCAGGAGCATTACATAAACCAAAAGGCATACGTCTATAAGCATAAGTTCCATAGGGACAAGTGAAAGTGGTTTTCTCTTGATCCTTAGTTTTAACAGCAATTTGTGAAAATCCAGAATAACCATCAAGAAATCAAAAATGAGTATTTTTAGACAACCTTTCTAACATTTGATCAATAAAAGGTAAAGGATAATGATCTTTCTTAGTAACTTTATTAACTTTTCGATAAACAATGCACATTCTATACCCTACAACTACTCTTTGAGGTATGAGCTCATCGTTATCATTAGGCACAACAGTCATTCCTCCTTTCTTAGGAACGCAATGCACAGGACTAACCCATCTACTATCAGCAATAGGATATATAATACCAGCTTCAAGAAGTTTTAATACCTCATTCCTTACCACATCCTTCATCTTAGGAATTAGACGACGCTGATGTTCAACAACAGGCTTTGCATCATCTTCCATTTTAATGGCATGTTGGCAAATAGAGGGAGAAATCCCCTTCAAGTCATCAAGAGTGTAGCCAATAGCTCCTCGGTGTTTCTTCAATATTTCCAATAACCTTTCTTCCTCAATCTCTGAAAGCTTAGATATAATAATAACATGATATATTTTCTTATCATCAATATGAGCATATTTAAAATCATCAGGCAATGGTTTTAAATCAAAAACAGGATCTTCTTTTGGTGGTAATGTTGTACCTAGATCTTCTACCGGTAAATCATGTTTAAGAATAGGTTGACGAAGGAAAATTTCATCAAGCTCATTTCTTTCTTCCCTAAAAACGTCACTCTCACTATTCTCAAAATGTTGATGCAAAGGATTATTAGGAGCAAGACCAATACATGCACACTGTTCAACTCTAAAATCATTATTAGGCGAATCAGCTTTATAAGGGGTTTTGGCAAATTTAGAGAAATTAAACTCATAAGATTCACCAGCAAATTTAGTCAAAATTTTCTCTTTCTTGCAATCTATAATAGCTCCACAAGTATTTAGAAAAGGTCTACCAAAAATGATAGGACAATACTAACTAGCAGCAGAACCAAGTACTAAAAAGTCAGCAGGATATTTAATCTTACCACATAGAACTTCCACATCTCGAACAATACCAATTGGAGAGATAGTTTCTCTATTAGCTAGCCGAATAACCACATCAATATCTTCAAGTTCACAAGAACCAATTTCGTGCATAATCTCCGTGTAAAGCTCATAAGGTATAGCACTAATACTTGCACCAATATCACATAAACCATAATAACAATGATCACCAATTCTAACAGATGGCATAGGAACACTAGCTTTCCTAGACTTATTAGGATGTGAAACAATATTAGAAGCATCTTCACAGAAAATAATATGACCATCTTCCACATTTTCAGTCACAAGATCTTTAACAATTGCAATAGCGGGTTCAACCTTTATTTGCTCTTTAGGTTCTATAGGTTTCTTTTCACTTTTATTAATCGCACTATTTATAACAGAGTACTCCTTCATTTTAGCAGGGAAAGGAGTTTTTTCAATATAAGCTTCAGGAATAACATGATCAACAATTTCAACTACAACACATTTATTTATAGATGAATCAATTTTATCCTTATACGGTTCATGATACTTATCAAAATTCTTCTTAGGCAGTTCATAATGAGAGGTAAAAGCTTTATAAAGATTTGCAGCAACTTGAGAATCAAGACCATAAGTAGCACTCATATTACGAAATTTATCAGTATCCATAAAAGCTTCAATGCATTTATAATCATAATTTATACCTGATTCTCTATCTTTGTCGTTCTCCCATCCTTCAGTATTCTCCTGAATCCGATTAAGAAAGTCCCTTTTAAACTCTTCTTTGTTGCGTGTAAATGATCCAGAACAAGAAGTATCCAGCAAGGTCTTGTCTTGAAAAGAAAGTCTTGCATAGAAATTATCAATGATAACATTACCAGGAAGCTCATGAATGGGGCATTTGAGCATTAAAGACTTCAATCTCCCCCACGCTTGGGCAATACTCTCTTCATCATGAGGCCAAAAATTATATATGCGGTTCCGATCTTTGTGAATTTCACTTGGAGGATAGAACATAGAATAAAATCGGGGCACAATATCATTCCATTCAAGAGAATCCCCATCATCCAGTAATTTATACCAATGCGCCGCTTTACGAGACAACGATATAGAGAATAGTTTCTTCCTCACTTCATCCATAGCAATACCTGCACACTTTAATAAACCGCATAATTCATGTAAGAACAGTAAATGATCTCCAGGATAGACAGTTCCATCCCCTGTATAACGGTTATCCACAACACGTTCAATAATTTTCATAGGTATTTTGTATGGAACTTCTTCCTCACCTGGCGCCTCATCCACTACCTTTGCAGTAGTAGTAGATTTTCCAAATAAAAATTCAAGAGAAGATCTCTCCATAATGAATTATAGCAGCAGGTAGAAATAAAATCAGCACAAACAGTAAACGTTTCCCTTACCAATTCCGCTTACCAATAGCGCTTCACTCCCCAGCAACGGCGCCAGAAAATAGTCTTGATGACCCACAAGTATAGGGGATGTATCGTAGTATTTTCGATAAGTAAGAATGTCGATCCCAACGAGGAGCAGAAGGTGTTGACAAGCAGTTTCGGTGAAGGATTCACTGTAAATGCTCACAGACAAGTATTCAAGGGGTTTTGATGTAGCAGTTGAATAAAGTACGAGTAAGTAAAGTGCGAGAGAATTAATTGCAGCGAGTGGCCCAATCCTTTTTAGCACAAAGGACAAGCCGGTTTGTTTACTTATAATGACCAAACGTTCTTGAGGACACACAGGAATTTAGTCTAGTGCTTTCGCTTCATATAGCTAATTAATCTTCATTGTTTTGATAAGTGTTGTGTGGGTGAACCTATGCTAATGCACCGCCCTTCCTAGGACTAATACATACTTGTGATTATACCCCTTGCAAGCATCCGCAACTACAAGAAAGTAATTAAGATAAATCTAACCACAGCCTTAAACTCTGAGATCCTGCTATCCCTCCTGCATCGATATACCAACGGGGGTTCAGGTTTCTGACACTCCGGCAACCCCGCAATTGGCAAACGAATACAAGATGTATTTGACGGGGCTCGTAGCATGGAAAACAAAAAATTTCTTACCGCAAGATGAATAAATCCAAGATCTAATCTATGGAACACCCAAGATCTAATCTACAAGATCGAAGCAACGAGATTGATATGAGACTAACCCTCGAAGATTTCCAAAGCCTACGAGATTAGATCTCGTTGTTGGTGTAGACGATCATCCCCAGTGCTGCAATCCGGCAGCACTTCCGTACTCGGTCGCGCGTACGGTGTCGATGAAGCCCATCCTCTCCCCGTTCCAGCGGCCAGCGGAGGTGTGGTAGATCTCCACGGAATCCCAGCAGCACGACGGTGTGGTGGTGGTGGTGGAGGAGAAAAACTGCAGGGCTTCGCCAAGCCGGTACATCACTATGGAGGAGAGAGGGGGGCGGCCAGAGCTAGGTCTGAAGGGGTGAACGCCCCCCCAGCCCCCTCCCCTCTTTATATAGGGGGGAGGTCGGTTTGGGTGGCCCCCCAATGCCCCAAACCCATCTAGGGCCGGCGGCCAAAGGGGGGAGGGGGAATTCTTCCCCCCCCCCCCCAAGTTGATCCCCCCTAGGGTTTTGGGGAAAACCCCAGGGTTGGCCGGCCTGGGCCTTGAGGGACATGTGCCCCTGGCCCATTAGGCTAGGGAGCATCCCCTCGACCCGTGCTAGGCCTCCTAGGGTCGTGGGCCCACTGGTGGGACCCCCGGAACCTTCTAGAACCTTCCCGATCTTTCACCGAAAATATCCCGAACTTTTCCGAAACCTAGAAATCAACTTTCCTTATATGAATCTTATTCTCCGGACCATTCCGGACCTCCTCGTGATGTCCTGGATCCCATCCGAGACTCCGAACAAACTTCGTCTCCATACCATATTCCGAATCTACTCATGCGACATCGAACGTTAAGCGCGTCACCCTACGGTTCGCGAACTATGCAGACATGGTCGAGACTCCTCTCCGAGCAATAACCAATATCGGGATCTGGAGATCCATAATGGCTCCCACATATTCAACGATGACCTAGTGATCGATTGAACCATTTACATACGATGCCAATTCCCTTTGTCACGCGATATTTTACATGTCCGAGGTTCGATCATCGATATCTCCATACCTTGTTCAACCTCGTTACTGACAAGTACTCTTTACTCGTACCGTGGTATGTCATCTCTTATGATCCAATCATATGCTTGCAAGCTAATCAGATGACATTCCACCGAGAGGGCCCAGAGTATATCTATCCGTCATCAGGATGGACAAATCCCACTATTGATCCATATGCCTCAACTCACACTTTCCAAATACTTAATCCCATCTTTATAACCACCCATTTACGCAATGGCGTTTGATGTAATCAAAGTACCCTTCCGGTGTAAGTGATTTACATGATCTCATGGTTGAAGGACTAGGCAACTATGTATCGAAAGCTTATAGCAAATTGAACATAATGACTTGATCTTATGCTACGCTCATTTGGGTGTGTGTCCATTATATCATTCACCTAATGACATAACCTTGTTATTAATAACATCCAATGTTCATGATCACGAAACCATGATCATCCATTAATCAACAAGCTAGTTATACAAGAGGCTTACTAGGGACTCCTTGTTGTTTACATAACACACATGTATCAAAGTTTCGGTTAATACAATTATAGCATGGTATGCAAACATTATCATAAACACAAAGATATATTATAATAACCATTTTATTATTGCCTCTTGGGCATATCTCCAACAGTCTCCCACTTGCACTAGAGTCAATAATCTAGTTTACAT
This sequence comes from Lolium perenne, assembly GCF_019359855.2. NCBI lineage: Eukaryota > Viridiplantae > Streptophyta > Magnoliopsida > Poales > Poaceae > Lolium > Lolium perenne. The sequence continues at coordinate 234,672,301 of NC_067244.2, read as the reverse complement.
TTGTAATGATATAACACCTTGGCCTTCTGGTGCTTTATCATGTTTTGCTCACAGGAGAGGTTTTAGTCAACGGTTCTGACACACTCAGAAACGTATGTATTTTGCAATTCATTTGCGTCTTAATGCATCACTCATTTTCCAAATGAGTCGGCATTAATTGTATATGCTTAGTCCTCTGGTGGAACCTTAATTCCGCGGTCTGAAATAAGTCACTAATATTGTCATACACAATATAGCTTCAAAGGTGACACTATCGGAACTACACCAAGTTCTCAAAGAACTCCTCGACTTAACATCCTTAGTCATTATCAAAACAATGACATACTCTGCCTTCGTTTGTAAAATCCGTCACAATATTTAGAACTCATCTAAATCTAGCATAGACAACTTCTAGCTCATTGTGCTACCTCAACACTTATCCTAATTGAGATTGAAATTTTATTTTCATATGTGACCAAACTAATATCGGTGTAACACCTTACAGCGATTTGTTTATCATTACCCCATACAAAACTATATATATCCTTGGTTCTTCTAAAGTACTCAAGGATATTTTTACTGTTGTCCAATAATCATCACATGAATCATTCTGGTATATGCTCGTAACACTTTAGAGCACCGGACATCTGACTTTGTACATATTGTTCGTGATCGAAAGTCACTCATGTGTTTTTACTCATTGAGTGTCAAATACACTCAAGTCTTGTTAAACCTTCACATGAAAAGAACACCTCCTTAATATTTCTATATTGAACTACTTCAATATTCATTCTATGTACTTTGACTTAAACTTATTATGTGTTTCAATCTATCTTCATAGATGTTGACACTAAATATGTTTCAGTCCATATCCTTTCATTGAAGTTAATTCTCAATGAAACCTTTTTAATCAATTATATAATTAGATTATTTATAATCAATGATATGTCATCCACATAAAGTATTACAAATATGTCTCAGCGCTCCCACTTAATTTCTTGCAAATGCAAGCATCTTCATCGTTTCTGATGAAATCAAAAACTCTTTGACTATTTCATCCGGTGAAGATTCCAACTCCGCGATACTCACTTCATCCAATTGAAGTTCGTATATCTATCTAGTATTCCACGGACTAGCAAAAAACTCTTGGTTATATCTAGTATACATCCTTCATACAAACTTCTGGCAAGGAATGTATTTCTGCCATCCTACTATCATATCTCATAAAAGAAATATGTAGCGATTACTAGAATAATCCACATAGACTTTAAGCATTGCCATGGAAGATCTAATCTTATCGTAGTCAACTCTTTGAACTTTGTCGTAAACAACTTTTCGATAAGTCAAGCTTCTTTAAGGATATTCCATCCAAGTCCATCTATTTTATAGATCCATTTACTTTCAAAAAGCATTCATCTATCTTGGATTTCATGGCGCATGGCCATTTTAACGGAGTCAGGGCCCATCATAACTTCTTTGTATGTAGTTGGTTTATTATTGTTCAAAAATCAATCCTTTGTCCACAAATCATTTATTTGATCACAAAGTAAACCATACCTACAAGGTTCAATAAGTACTTGATCTCCATGACTATAACACTTTGTAGACATGGGAGCCATGATCGTCGTAGCTGCTTCCAGAACCATTTCCGATGCTGCGCTACTCTGATCACTATGCTCAGGTTCGTAAACCTTATCAAGTTCTATTGTCCTCCCACTCAAATACTTCGCTAGAAAACAATTTCTTGGAAATAAGCAAGTAATATTAACAAACACTTTTGTCTTTTACTTCATAGTGAGAAGAATTCCCAATCCATTCTCTTGGGATAACCAACAAAGACATTCACGATTTTGGTTGTAAACTTATTTATTTATGCTATGCATACCAAAATTTAATAAAGGACTATTAGGATTCATACCCATGCCATAACTCGTATGGTGTCATTTCAACGGATCATGATGATGCTCTATTCAGTGTAAAAGCGGTAGTCTCTAAAGCATAATCCATAAAAAATATAATGGCGTCATTTTATATTATCTCATCATTAACCCAACAGGTTTGGATATGTCTCTCGGATACTCCATCATCACTATGATACTCCAAGAAACGTGAGGTTGTAGAACGATTTCATAACTCTCTTAGATGTTCGCCAAAACCCGTAATTCAAATATTTCCGCCATGATCCAATCATAGATATTTGACTTTTCTATTACAATGATTTCCACTTCATGCTGAAATTTATTTGAATCCATTCAAATGTTTCAAACTTCTTCCTTATCGAATATATCCACATATATATACTCAATTCATTGTTGGAAGTTTTCATGAAGTAGAAGAATCTCCCGCACACAACTATGCCCAGTGAACCATATACATCACCATGTATGTTTCCACTAAGTTAGTTGCCCGTTCAACTCTTGGCCTATGAACGATATTTAAGTCATTTCCTTTTAGAAGAGATTTGCAAGCGCCAAATGATTCAAAAATCATATGACTCCAAAAATCCATTTGCATGGAGTTCCTTCATGCGTTCCTCTCTAACATGACCTAAACCACGGTTCCACAAATAAGTGGAATTCAAATCATTTGCCTTATGGCATTTTAGCGTCAGTGTTATGTATGTGTGTTTCATCATTAAGATTTATAATAACTTATCCATCATACATGGAGCAATGCCATAATTTGAGCAACTCATTGTTTTCATTCGACCAGAGCAAAATAACAATTTATTAAGTTCTTTATTATAAATTCTAAGGGCTAGGTAGAATGCCAACGACAAACATAATAACACTTTATTATGTTCCAGACGTGCATTATTACCATATTCCTTATCAGTCACTTAGGCCATCATATTCTTGTATTGCGTTGTATTGTATGACATCTCATACCAACCAATCTGGTAAAAATACCCAAGAATTTCATTATGTGACCAAACAAGGAGTACATCCATAACATGTATATCATCTATATACACCTGAGCTAGACTTTATAGTCTTTTCTTTCTTTCTGCCAAAATATCTTTTGTAGTTTCTCTTTTAGCTTTCCTCATTCTCAGAAAACACCTCACCTTCAATAACTTCTAGGTTTGTTGGTCAAACACAATAACCTTGAGGATCTTACCTTGCAGTTGATCATCACATGCCAAGTGTTCCAGATTTCACTATTAGTAACTTTTAATGTGATGAACAATTTCACTCACAATTTTAACCATCAAATCATGACGACTTTCCGAGACCATGTCTGTACATGCTAGGCTCGTGATGTTTAACCTCAGTATTCGCATGTGCAAATCTGGCTTGCACCCGTTGTATGCACACGTAGAATCTATAACACCCGATCATCACGCGATGCTTCGAAACGACGAGTCTTAGCAACGGTGCATACTAAGGACGATCATTTCATGGATATACGAATATCGTTAGTGCCCAACTAGTTGGAGGATCGGGACGCCTAGCGTCGTCAACCTTCGTACATTCCCATAAAACTTATGAGTTTATGTAGTCTCACTAGATTATATTCTATCATCTTGCAATAAGGTCTTAGATATCACATATATCTCATACCTTGCTTATTTCTGAAAACAAAATTTCCAGCTCCTTACTTTTCAAACGGATTTGAACTTCAAGTTTCACGGAGACAAGATGATTTGGTACTAATTGAAACCATTGCTCTTTGAATCATCAATGTGAGGTTTACTAAAAGTTTGCATTAGGACTTAATCATATCTTGATTCTTTAACAATACGGTACCAGTCTGTAAAGTTACTTGTCAGACTTAACAATATTTCTATCTCAATTACAAGACTAGCGCATGGTAGATAACGGATGCCAATTCTACAAATTTAATTCAAAATACTATTCAGACTATGTTCATGATAATTAGTTCATGTTTTAATCTAATTACTAATGAACTCCCACTTAATACAACATCCCTCATGGTTGTTAAGTGGTACACGATCCAAATCCACTACACCAAAACCGATCATCACGTGAGATGATGTAGCTTCGATGGTGAACATCAACATGTTGATCATATCATCCATATGACTCGTGTTCAACCTTTCGGTTTCCCGTGTCCCGAGGCCATGTCTGTACATGCTAGGCTCGCTAAGCAAACCCAAGTATTCCGCGTGTGCAAACATGGCTTACACCCGTTGTATGTGAACGTAGAGTCTATCACATCCGATCATCACGAGATGCTTCAAAACGACGAACTGTAGCAACGGTGCATACGAGGGGAGAACACTTTATTATCTTGATATTAATGTGAGGGATCATCTTATAATGCTACCGTCACGATCTAAGCAAGATAAGATGCATAAAGGATTAACATCACATGCAATTCATAATATGTGATATGATATGGCCTTTCTTCTTGTGCTTTTGATCTCCATCTCCAAAGCACACGAACATGATCTCCATCATCACCAGCATTGCACCAAGGTCCATGGCGCCGCTTCATGGTTGTCCATCACTTATAGCTACTATAACAACTACTTGAAATAAAGCTATTACATGATGAATAGACACGCAGGTCTTAACAAATTTAAAGACAACCATTAGGCTCCTGCCGGTTGCCATAATACAATAATGAACATCTCATACATCAAATATAATCATCATCACATCATGGCCATATCACATCACCAAACCCTGCAAAAACAAGTTAGACACCTCTAATTGGTTTGCATATTTTACGTAGTTTAGGGTTTTCGAGTAAGATCCAATCTACCTACGAACATGAACCACAACGGTGATACTAGTGTTGTCAATAGAAAGAGTAAATTGGATCTTCACTATGGTGGGAGAGACAGACACCCGCAAAGCCACTTATGCAATACAAGTTGCATGTCAAGCGTGGAGCAAGTCTCATGAGACGCGGTCATGTAAAGTTAGCCCGGGCCGCTTCATCCCACCATCCCGCAAGATGCAAAGTACACAAACTAAAGCAACAAAAGCATCAACGCCCACAAAACCATTGTGTTCTACTCGTGCAACAGATCTATGCATAGACATGGCTCTGATACCACTGATGGGGTTCGTAGCATGGAAAACAAAAAATTTCTTACCGCAAGACAAATAAATCCAAGATCTAATCTATGGAACACCCAAGATCTAATCTACAAGATCGAAGCAACGAGATTGATATGAGACTAACCCTCGAAGATTTCCAAAGCCTACGAGATTAGATCTCGTTGTTGGTGTAGACGATCATCCCCGATCTTGCAATCCGGCAGCACTTCCGTACTCGGTCGCGCGTACGGTGTCGATGAAGCCCGTCCTCTCCCCGTTCCAGCGGGCAGCGGAGGTGTGGTAGATCTCCACGGAATCCCAGCAGCACGACGGCGTGGTGGTGGTGGCGGAGGAGAAAAACTGCAGGGCTTCGCCAAGCCGGTACAGCACTATGGAGGAGAGGGGGGGCGGCCAGAGCTAGGTCTGAAGGGGTGAACGCCCCTGCCCCCTCCCCTCTTTATATAGGGGGGAGGTCGGTTTGGGTGGCCCCCCAATGCCCCAAACCCATCTAGGGCCGGCGGCCAAAGGGGGGAGGGGGAATTCTTCCCCCCAAGTTGATCCCCCCTAGGGTTTTGGGGAAAACCCCAGGGTTGGCCGGCCTGGGCCTTGAGGGGCATGTGCCCCTGGCCCATTAGGCTAGGGAGCATCCCCTCGGCCCGTGCTAGGCCTCCTAGGGTCGTGGACCCACTGGTGGGACCCCCGGAACCTTCTAGAACCTTCCCGGTCTTTCACCGGAAATATCCCGAACTTTTCCGAAACCTAGAAATCAACTTTCCTTATATGAATCTTATTCTCTGGACCATTCCGGACCTCCTCGTGATGTCCTGGATCCCATCCGAGACTCCGAACAAACTTCGTCTCCATACCATATTCCGAATCTACTCATGCGACATCGAACCTTAAGCGCGTCACCCTATGGTTCGCGAACTATGCAGACATGGTCGAGACTCCTCTCCGAGCAATAACCAATAGCGGGATCTGGAGATCCATAATGGCTCCCACATATTCAACGATGACTTAGTGATCGATTGAACCATTTACATACGATGCCAATTCCCTTTGTCACGCGATATTTTACTTGTCCGAGGTTCGATCATCGGTATCTCCATACCTTGTTCAACCTCGTTACTGACAAGTACTCTTTACTCGTACCGTGGTATATCATCTCTTATGATCCAATCATATGCTTGCAAGCTAATCAGATGACATTCCACCGAGAGGGCCCAGAGTATATCTATCGGTCATCAGGATGGACAAATCCCACTATTGATCCATATGCCTCAACTCACACTTTCCAAATACTTAATCCCATCTTTATAACCACCCATTTACGCAATGGCGTTTGATGTAATCAAAGTACCCTTCCGGTGTAAGTGATTTACATGATATCATGGTTGAAGGACTAGGCAACTATGTGTCGAAAGCTTATAGCAAATTGAACATAATGACTTGATCTTATGCTACGCTCATTTGGGTGTGTGTCCATTATATCATTCACCTAATGACATAACCTTGTTATTAATAACATCCAATGTTCATGATCACGAAACCATGATCATCCATTAATCAACAAGCTAGTTATACAAGAGGCTTACTAGGGACTCCTTGTTGTTTACATAACACACATGTATCAAAGTTTCGGTTAATACAATTATAGCATGGTATGCAAACATTATCATAAACACAAAGATATATTATAATAACCATTTTATTATTGCCTCTTGGGCATATCTCCAACAGTATTCCTCTAGGCCCATAAAGGTGAAGTATCATGTAGTCGACGTTCACATGACACCACTAGAAGAATAACACCACAACTTAAATATCATAACATTGAATATTACTCAACCATAATTCACTACTAACATTTAGACTTGACCCATGTCCTCAAGAACTAAACGAACTACTCACGAGACATCATATGGAACACGATCAGAGGTGATATGATGATGAATAACAATCTGAATATAAACCTTGGTTCAATGGTTTCACTCAATAGCATCAATACATGTAGAAATCAATACCGGGAGAGTTTCCCCTATCAAACAATCAAGATCCAACCCAAATTGTTACAGCGGTGACGATGTGCAGCGGTGGAGACGGTGGTGATGATGATGGAGGTGATGATGATGGTGATGGATATGATGTCCAGCTCGATGTCGGTGACGATGGCGTCGATTTCCCCCTCCGGGAGGGAATTTCCCCGGCAGATTTCAGCCTGCCGGAGAGCTCTTTTCTCTCTGGTGTTTTCCGCCCCGCAGAGGCGGCTGTAACTCTTCGCGACTATCCTCTGGAGCTTAGGTTTTCGGGACGAAGATGTACGTGAAGGAGAGGAGGCCAGAGGGGGCTGTGGGCCCCCTCCTCACATGGCGGCGCGGCCAGGTCTTGGCCCGCGCCGGCCTATGAGGTGGGCCCATGGCAGCCCTCCTCGGCTCCCCCTTTTGGCTCCCTTCGTCTTCTGGAAAAATAGGATTTTTCATATAATTTCTTTCAATTGTTGATCTTCCGAAATATTGCCTTCTGACGACGCTTTTTCCAGCAGAATCCTGGCTCCGGTGCGCGATCCTCCAATAATCATTAAACATGCAAAATAGATGAAATAACATAAGTATCATCTCCAAATATGAAATATATCAATGAATAACAGCAAATTATGATATAAAATAGTGATGCAAAATGGACGTATCAATGCCCAAGAGGCAATAATAAAATAGTTATTATTTATATCTTTGTGTTTATGATAAATGTTTACATCACATGCTATAATAATATTATCTGGAACAGTAATATTCGTGTGTTTTGTAAACTTAATAGAGTCCCTAGTAAGCCTCTTGTTCAACTAGCTTATTGATTAATAGATGATTGACACGCGTACAGCACGCGACCGTTGGGAACCCCAAGTGGAAGGTGTGATGCGTACAGCAGTAAGTTTCCCTCAGTTAGAAACCAAGGTTTATCGAACCAGTAGGAGTCAAGAAGCACGTTGAAGGTTGATGGCGGCGAGATGTAGTGCGGCGCAACACCAGGGATTCCGGCGCCAACGTGGAACCTGCACAACACAAACCAAGTACTTTGCCCCAACGAAACAACGAGGTTGTCAATCTCACCGGCTTGCTGTAACAAAGGATTAGATGTATAGTGTGGATGATGATTGTTTGCAGAAAATAGTAGAACAGTATTGCAGAAGATTGTATTTCAGTATAGAGAATTGGACCGGGGTCCAGAGTTCACTAGAGGTGTCTCTCCCATAAGATAAACAGCATGTTGGGTGAACCAATTACAGTTGGGCAATTTACAAATAAAGAGGGCATGACCATGCACATACATATTATGATGAGTATTTTGGGATTTAATTGGGCATTACGACAAAGTACATAGACCGCTATCCAGCATGCATCTATGCCTAAAAAGTCCACCTTCAGGTTATCATCCGAACCCCCTCCAGTATTAAGTTGCTAACAACAGACAATTGCATTAAGTATTGCGCGTAATGTAATCAGTAACTACATCCTCGAACATAGCACCAATGTTTTATCCCTAGTGGCAACATCACATCCATAATCTTAGAGATTTCTGTCACTTCCCCAGATTCACGGAGACATGAACCCACTATCGAGCATAAATACTCCCTCTTGGAGTTACAAGCATCTACTTGGCCAGAGCATCTACTAGTAACGGAGAGCATGCAAGATCATAAACAACACATAGACATAACCTTGATAATTAACATAACAAGTATTCTCTATTCATCGGATCCCAACAAACACAACATAAAGAATTACAGATAGATGATCTTGATCATGTTCGGCAGCTCACAAGACCCGACAATTAAGCACAATGAGGAGAAGACAACCATCTAGCTACTGCTATGGACCCATAGTCCAGGGGAAGACTACTCACACATCACTCCGGAGGCGACCATGGCGGCGTAGAGTCCTCCGGGAGATGATTCCCCTCTCCGGCAGGGTGCCGGAGGCGATCTCCTGAATCCCCCGAGATGGGATTGGCGGCGGCGGCGTCTCTGGAAGGTTTTCCGTATCGTGGCTCTCGGTACTGGGGGTTTCGCGACGAAGGCTATTTGTAGGCGGAAGGGCAGGTCAAGGGGCGTCACGAGGGGCCCACACCATAGGTCGGCGCGGCCAAGACCTGGGCCGCGCCGCCCTGTGGTTTGGCCACCTCGTGGCCCCACTTCGTCTCCTCTTCGGTCTTCTGGAAGCTTCGTGGCAAAATAGGACCCTGGGCGTTGATTTCATCCAATTCCGAGAATATTTCCTTACTAGGATTTCTGAAACCAAAAACAGCAGAAAACAGCAACTGGCACTTCGGCATCTTGTTAATAGGTTAGTTCCAGAAAATGCACGAATATGACATAAAGTGTGCATAAAACATGTAGATATCATCAATAATGTGGCATGGAACATAAGAAATTATCGATACGTCGGAGACGTATCAGCATCCCCAAGCTTAGTTCCTGCTCGTCCGGAGCAGGTAAACGATAAACAAAGATAATTTCTGGAGTGACATGCCATCATAACCTTGATCATACTATTGTAAAGCATATGTAGTGAATGCAGCGATCAAAACAATGTATATGACATGAGTAAACAAGTGAATCATATAGCAAAGACTTTTCATGAATAGTACTTCAAGACAAGCATCAATAAGTCTTGCATAAGAGTTAACTCGTAAAGCAATAATTCATAGTAAAAGCATTGAAGCAACACAAAGGAAGATTAAGTTTCAGCGGTTGCTTTCAACTTGTAACATGTATATCTCATGGATATTGTCAATGCAAAGTAATATAACAAGTGCAATAAGCAAGTATGTAGGAATCAATGCACAGTTGACACAAGTGTTTGCTTCTTGAGGTGGAGAGAGATAGGTGAACTGACTCAACATAAAAGTAAAAGAATGGTCCCTCAAAGAGGAAAGCATCGATTGCTATATTTGTACTAGAGCTTTGATTTTGAAAACAAGAAACAATTTTGTCAACGGTAGTAATAAAGCATATGTGTTATGTAAATTATATCTTACAAGTTGCAAGCCTCATGCATAGTATACTAATAGTGCCCGCACCTTGTCCTAATTAGCTTGGACTACCGGGATCATCGCAATGCACATGTTTTAACCAAGTGTCACAAAGGGGTACCTCTATGCCGCCTGTACAAAGGTCTAAGGAGAAAGCTCGCATCGGATTTCTCGCTATTGATTATTCTCAACTTAGACATCCATACCGGGACAACATAGACAACAGATAATGGAATCCTCTTTTATGCATAAGCATGTAGCAACAATTAATTTTCTCATTTGAGATTGAGGATATATGTCCAAAACTGAAACTTCCACCATGGATCATGGCTTTAGTTAGCGGCCCAATGTTCTTCTCTAACAATATGCATGCTCTAACCATAAGGTGGTAGATCTCCCTTACTTCAGACAAGATGAACATGCATAGCAACTCACATGATATTCAACAAAGAGTAGTTGATGGCGTCCCCAGTGAACATGGTTATCGCACAACAAGCAACTTAATAAGAGATAAAGTGCATAAGTACATATTCAATACCACAATAGTTTTTAAGCTATTTGTCCCATGAGCTATATATTGTAAAGGTAAAGGGTAGAAATTTAAAGGTAGCACTCAAGCAATTTACTTTGGAATGGCGGAGAAATACCATGTAGTAGGTAGGTATGGTGGACACAAATGGCATAGTGGTTGGCTCAAGTATTTTGGATGCATGAGAAGTATTCCCTCTCGATACAAGGTTTAGGCTAGCAAGGTTATTTGAAACAAACACAAGGATGAACTGGTGCAGCAAAACTCACATAAAAGACATATTGTAAACATTATAAGACTCTACACCGTCTTCCTTGTTGTTCAAACTCAATACTAGAAATTATCTAGACCTTAGAGAGACCAAATATGCAAACCAAATTTTAGCATGCTCTATGTATTTCTTCATTAATGGGTGCAAAGTATATGATGCAAGAGCTTAAACATGAGCACAACGATTGCCAAGTATCACATTATCCAAGACATTATAGCAATTACTACATGTATCATTTTCCAATTCCAACCATATAACAATTTAACGAACAAGAAACTTCGCCATGAATATTATGAGTAGAGCCTAAGGACATATTTGTCCATATGCTACAGCGGAGTGTGTCTCTCTCCCATACAATGAATGCTAGGATCCATTTTATTCAAACAAAACAAAAACAAAAACAAACCGACGCTCCAAGCAAAGCACATAAGATGTGATGGAATAAAAATATAGTTTCAGGGGATGAACCTGATAATGTTGTCGATGAAGAAGGGGATGCCTTGGGCATCCCCAAGCTTAGACGCTTGAGTCTTCTTGATATATGCAGGGGTGAATCACCGGGGCATCCCCAAGCTTAGAGCTTTCACTCTCCTTGATCATGTTGTATCATCTCCCTCTCTTGATCCTTGAAAACTTCCTCCACACCAAACTTAGAACAACTCATTAGAGGGTTAGTGCACAATCAAAATATACATGTTCAGAGGTGACATAATCATTCTTAACACTTCTGGACATTGCACAAAGCTACTGAAAGTCAATGGAATCGAAATACCCATCGAACATAACAAAACTGGCAATGCGAAATAAAAGGCAGAATCTGTCAAAACAGAACAGTTCGTATTGACGAATTTTATTGAGGAACCAGACTTGCTCAAATGAAAATGCTCAAATTGAATGAAAGTTGCGTACATATCTGAGGATCACTCACGTAAATTGGCATAATTTTCTGAGTTACCTACAGAGAATTTTGCCCAGATTCGTGACAGCAAAGAAATCTGTTTCTGCGCAGTAATCCAAATCTAGTATGAACTTTTCTATCAACGACTTTACTTGGCACAACAAAACACTAAACTAAGATAAGGAGAGGTTGCTACAGTAGTAAACAACTTCCAAGACACAAAATAAAAACAAAGTACTGTAGTAAAAAAAAAAACATGGGTTGTCTCCCATAAGCGCTTTTCTTTAACGCCTTTCAGCTAGGCGCAGAAAGTGTGTATCAAGTATTATCAAGAGATGGAGCATCATTATCGTGAGCTCCCCCATCAGTAGTGATACTAAGGGCTTTGTCAATTTTAGGCCTATAATAATACTTCTTTGGTTTAGGCACTTTAGAGACATATATAAACTTTTGTTCCTTACCCACATAAGCTTTCTCCTTATATTTAAGAGAAGAAAATGTTGAACCCAAGGTTCCCATAGCTTTTTCAAGTTCGTCAATCCTATTGGTTTGATCATCATGGACAACACAAGTTCCTAGGACACTAATTCTTTCATCAATTCCTCCTAAGGATTTATCAAGTTCATCAGTTTTATCAAGTAACATTTCCAATTTAGTTTCAATACTTGGAAAAAATTTCTCTATGGTTTCCAATTTTTTCATAACATCTTCAAGAGAGATTTCAGTTTTAACTTCATCAACAGGGGGTATTCCAAATAGACTCTCAATGATACAGCTAGCTTCTAATGCAGGAGTACTTATGAAGTTACCTCCCGTGAGACAATCAAGAACATACCTATTCCAGCTAGAGATACCAACATAAAAATTCCTAAGTAAAATAGTGGTGGAGTGTTTCTTAGTGCACCTATTATGGGCATTACTGATTCTATACCAAGCATCTCTTAAACATTCTCCCCCTTGTTGCTTAAACGAACGAACTTCAACTTCAGGATTACTCATTTTAGCAATAGTAAATAAAGCAAACTAGATAAAGTAAATGCAAGTAACTAATTTTTTGTGTTTTTGATATAGCAAACAAGATAGTAAATAAAGTAAAACTAGCAACTATTTTTTTGTATTTTGATTTAGTGCAACAAACAAAGTAGTAAATAAAACTAAGCAAGACAAAAACAAAGTAAAGAGATTGGGATGTGGAGACTCCCCTTGCAGCGTGTCTAGATCTCCCTGGCAACGGCGCCAGAAATTTAGCTTGACACGCGTACAGCACGCGACCGTTGGGAACCCCAAGTGGAAGATGTGATGCGTACAGCAGTAAGTTTCCCTCAGTTAGAAACCAAGGTTTATCGAACCAGTAGGAGTCAAGAAGCACGTTGAAGGTTGATGGCGGCGAGATGTAGTGCGGCGCAACACCAGGGATTCCGGCGCTAACGTGGAACCTGCACAACACAAACTAAGTACTTTGCCCCAACGAAACAGCGAGGTTGTCAATCTCACCGGCTTGCTGTAACAAAGGATTAGATGTATAGTGTGGATGATGATTGTTTGCAGAAAACAGTAGAACAGTATTGCAGAAGATTGTATTTCAGTATAGAGAATTGGACCGGGGTCCACAGTTTACTAGAGGTGTCTCTCCCATAAGATAAACAACATGTTGGGTGAACAAATTACAGTTGGGCAATTGACAAATAAAGAGGGCATGACCATGCACATACATATTATGATGAGTATTGTGAGATTTAATTGGGCATTACGACAAAGTACATAGACCGCTATCCAGCATGCATCTATGCCTAAAAAGTCCACCTTCAGGTTATCATCCGAACCCCCTCCAGTATTAAGTTGCTAACAACAGACAATTGCATTAAGTATTGCGCGTAATGTAATCAGTAACTACATCCTCGAACATAGTACCAATGTTTTATCCCTAGTGGCAACAGCACATCCATAATCTTAGAGATTTCTGTCACTTCCCCAGATTCACGGAGACATGGACCCACTATCGAGCATAAATACTCCCTCTTGGAGTTACAAGCATCTACTTGGCCAGAGCATCTACTAGTAACGGAGAGCATGCATGATCATAAACAACACATAGACATAACCTTGATAATCAACATAACAAGTATTCTCTATTCATCGGATCCCAACAAACGCAACATATAGAATTACAGATAGATGATCTTGATCATATTCGGCAGTTCACAAGACCCGACAATTAAGCACAATGAGGAGAAGACAACCATCTAGCTACTGCTATGGACCCATAGTCCAGGGGTAGACTACTCACACATCACTCCGGAGGCGACCATGGCGGCGTAGAGTCCTCCGGGAGATGATTCCCCTCTCCGGCAGGGTGCCGGAGGCGATCTCCTGAATCCCCCGAGATGGGATTGGTGGCGGCGGCGTCTCTGGAAGGTTTTCCGTATCGTGGCTCTCGGTACTGGGGGTTTCGCGACGAAGGCTATTTGTAGGCGGAAGGGCAGGTCAAGGGGCGTCACGAGGGGCCCACACCATAGGTCGGCGCAGCCAAGACCTGGGCCGTGCCGCCCTGTGGTTTGGCCACCTCGTGGCCCCACTTCGTCTCCTCTTCGGTCTTCTGGAAGCTTCGTGGCAAAATAGGACCCTGGGCGTTGATTTCGTCCAATTCCGAGAATATTTCCTTACTAGGATTTCTGAAACCAAAAACAGCAGAAAACAGAAACTGGCACTTCGGCATCTTGTTAATAGGTTAGTTCCAGAAAATGCACGAATATGACATAAAGTGTGCATAAAACATGTAGATATCATCAATAATGTGGCATGGAACATAAGAAATTATCGATACATCGGAGACGTATCAATGATCATAGTTTCATGATCATGAACATTGGATATTATTAATAACAAGATCATATCATTAAGAGAATGATGTGATGGACATACACCCATAGTAAGCATAGCATATGATCAAGTCATTTAGTTCGTTCTGCTACAAGCTTTTAACTACATAGTAACTTATTCCTTAGACCATGAGATCACATTAATCACCTACACCGGATGAGTACTTTGATGACATCAAACACTACTTCGTAAATAGGTAGATATAAAAGTGGCATTAAGTATTCAGAAAGTCACTACAAGAAAAGTTGCCATGGCCGACGAAGTTGAAGTCGCGCCGTGGTTGCTGGTGTACCATGGCCGACGATTTTGGGTCCCTCCGTGGTGCATGTCAAAACTTTTTTTTCTCGTTTTTGAGGCCACCTAGCCCGACGAAAGCGGCCAAAACGTCGCGTATGGTGGCCCGGGACGTGGTGCATCTCGAAATCTCGGGTTCGCCGGCCGAGTCAACGCAAATCCGCACCGCCGAGGGATGTAGGGCCCAGATGGAAGCCTCTCTGGCATTGTTTTTTTTTAGATCGCGCCATCTCGTTCAACGTTCTCCGATCGAGCCGTTTACGATGCAGGATCATGGGTCCCGCATGTCATCCTCTATGAACCAAAATTCTTTCTATTCTTGGATTTTTTTTGACCCCAAGAATTATGGCTCCTTCCTTTTTCTTTAGATCCCATGCCGCCTTGGAAACGTTGAGACCGCTCTGCTAAATGGGACCCGCATGTCATCCTCTATGTGCAATCAACTTTCTTTTCTTGGAGTTTTTTGGCACCTCATATTTGGTCACTTGCCTTTTTTTCGATCCCTGCCGCCTCTCAAACGGTGATACCGCTGCTGCTAAATGGGACCCGCATGTCATCCTCTATGTACTATAAAACTTTCTTTTCTTGGATTTTTTTGGCACCTCATATTTGGTCACTTGCCTTTTTCTTTCGATCCCCTGCCGCCTCTCAAACGGTGATACCGCTGCTGCTAAATGGGACCCGCATGTCATCCTCTATGTACTATAAAACTTTCTTTTCTTGGATTTTTTTGGCACCTCATATTTGGTCACTTGCCTTTTTCTTTCGATCCCCTGCCGCCTCTCAAACGGTGATACCGCTGCTGCTAAATGGGACCCGCATGTCATCCTCTATGGACTATAAAACTTTCTTTTCTTGAATTATTTTTGGCTCCTGATATTTGGTCACTTGCCTTTTTCTTTCGATCCCCTGCCGCCTCTCAAACAGTGAGACCGCTGCAGCTAAATGGGACCCGCATGTCATCCTCTATGAGCAATCAACTTTCTTTTCTTGGAGTTTTTTTTGGCACCTCATATTTGGTCACTTGCCTTTTTCTTTCGATCTCATGCCACGTTTGAAACGTTGAGGAACCTGCTGGCTCATGGGACCCGCATGTCATCCTCTATGTGCTATAAAAGTTTTCTTTTTTGGAATTTTTTTCACCCTCTGATTTTTGGCTTGCCTTTTTCTTTTGATCCCCTGCCCCCTTTGAAACGTTGAGTAAGCTGTTGGCTCAAGGGACCCGCATGTCATCCTCTATGTCCATCAACTTTCTTTTCTTGGATTTTTTTCACCCCCTAATTACTAGCTACTTTCTTTTTCTTTTGATCTCAAGCCGCATTACAAACATTGAGACCGCTGCTGCAAAATGGGACCCACATGTCATCCTCTATGTACAATAAATCTTGGATTATTTTTGGCTCCTGATATTTGGTCACTTGCCTTTTTCTTTCGATCTCATGCCACCTTTGAAACGTTGAGTAAGCTGCTGGCTCATGGGTCCCGCATGTCATCCTCTACGAACAATAAAAGTTTCCTTTCTTGGAGTTATTTTTGACCCCTAATTTCTGGCTATTTGCCTTTTTCTTTTGATCCCCTGCCCCCTTTGAAACGATGAGGACGCTGTTGGCAGGTCGGTCCCACATGTCATCCTCTATGAACAATAAAAGTTTCCTTTGGTGGATTTATTTTTGACCCCTAATTAATTTCTAGATATTTCCTTTTTTTCTTTTGATCCCCTGCCGCCTTGGAATTGTTGAGAATGCTGCTGCCTCATTTTTCTTTTGGTCCTGTGCCGCCTTGGAAACGTTGAGACCGCTGCTACAAAATGGGACCCGCATGTCATCCTCTATGTACAATAAAGTTTCTTTTCTTGGATTATTTTTGGCTCCTGATATTATGTCACTTGGCTTTTTCGTTCGATCTCATGCCGACTTTGAAACGTTGAGGATGCTGCTGCCTCATGGGTCCCGCATGTCATCCTCTCAGAACGATAAATGTTTTCTTTTCTTGTATTTTTTTACCAACTGATTTTTGGCTTTTTTTATTTTCGATCCCCTGCCGCCTTTGAAACGTTGACGACGCTGCTGGCTCATGGGTCCCCGATGTCAGCCTCCCCGTACAAGAAACATGTGATATTTTATTTTGCAGACAATAAACGTTGTATTTTGCTCTGAGCTATTGCAAACGGATAAATTAAATCTTTATATCTACATAAACAAACTTATATGTTGAATCTCCTTGTTTTTTGTTTTTGCGAAGCATAGGACTTTCCTGTTTTTTATTTTTTTTGAGAAAAATCCGACCTTTCCTGTTTTGGAGTGGGCTGAAATTGTACGAGTCAAAAGGCCCAGCAGGATAGTTCGAAGGCCCAGATGTCCAGATACAGCCCAATTGAAATCTTTCTTTTCTTGGATTTTTTTCACACCCTGATTTCTGGCTACTTCATTTTTCTTTCGGTCATGTGCCGCCTTGGAAGCGTTGAGACCGCTGCTACAAAATGGGACCCGCATGTCATCCTCTATGTACAATAAAGTTTCTTTTCTAGGATTATTTTTGGCTCCTGATATTATGTCACTTGCCTTTTTCTTTCAATCTCATGCCGACTTTGAAACGTTGAGGAAGCTGCTGGCTCATGGGTCCCGCATGTCATCCTCTATGAACAATAAAAGTTTCCTTTGTTGGATTTATTTTTTCCCCTAATTTCTGGCTATTTGCCTTTTTCTTTTGATCCCCTGCCCCCTTTGAAATGATGACGACGAGCCTTGGTGCAAGTCGGTCCCACATGTCATCCTCTATGAACAATAAAAGTTTCCTTTGATGGATTTATTTTTGACCCTAATTAATTTACGGCTATTTCCTTTTTCTTTTGATCCCCTGCCTTGAAATAGTTGAGGATCTTGCTGCCTCATGGGTCCCGCATGTCATCCTCTCGTAAAGGTAAATGTTTCTTTTCTTGAATTTGTTTACCAACTGATTTTTGGCTTATTTTTTCTTTCGATCTCCTGCCACCTTTAAAACGTTGACGACTGCTGGCTCATGGGTCCCCAATGTCGGCCTCCCCATCTTGCAAATCCTCTTTACGCAAAGGTTGTATTTCTAGATAGATAAGATGGATTCGAATCTGCCATGGTTCGAGCAGCTCGGGTAAGCCTTCTTGCACCGATTAATGGAAGTAGTGTATAGCAAGGTCAAGACATGTGGCTCGGTGTAATGAATCTATTTGAATCATGTTGTGGGTTCAATCGATAGTTCTCTAACAGGTCAGCCAAAATAGAAATTAAGTTTTTTTCTAAAACGGAAATGCAAATTAAGATGAACACAAACATTAGTTATCATAATAGCTGATCATACATACATACTTGCTAAGAGCAAAAGCTTGCCGTAGTTTTACCACCCATACAATTAATTAGCGATTCAGATAAGATAACCTTATATAAGTATAACTACAAATGCATTTGCTAAGGGCTCATGGGGCAACAGAACTAGACAACCGCGAACTTTATGACCAGCATGTCACGGCGGCATCGAAAGATCTTGACCTTCAACTTTGATCCAATGCGAAGTTTGGCACCGTCAATGAACTTTTTCCACACAGAAGTAACAGCCAAGCGGCCATACAGTGGATCGACGGAGTACCGTCCCTCCACGGTGAGACCTTCACTCTCCATGACGAGGGATATCTTGCCCCTTCGGCCAGCATTGAGATCCTTGGAGATACTTTTAGGCAATTTCTGATTCAAAGCAAGAGATACCACCAAAAATTAGTCAATGGCACCAATGCCTTTGAACCATGTGAGACTTTGAGCGAGAGAAGACATCAAGATAAGAGCGAGTTATGCTGTCATATACTCACGAACATAGCCTTCGGATGCGTCCTGGTCACCACACGGGTGGCCACGGCAATGAGCTGAGACCTCGGTGATCTGGTGGGGCAGGTGCGGGAGCCTGGGCTGGTACACGAGCTGGTGCGATGCGAGACTGCTGGGCAGGTGCGATAACGGTGCCTCTAGAGGAACCGGTGCTGATGCAGAGAGCTGTTGGGCAGGTGCGGTAAATGGTGCGGCTAGAGGAACCGGTCTTGATGCGAGGGAGCCTGGGGCAGGTGTAGTATATGGGGCCTCTACAGAAACCAATGCTGATGTAGGGGACTGCCGGGTAGATGCGATAACGGAGCTGGTACGAGAACCGGTGCTGATGCGGGAGAGTGGGAAGCCGGTGCCGGTGCGGTGTGGTTGCCCTTTGTGACATCCGCTCATGTTCCATCGGGGATCTGCAGCTTTGATCATGTTAAACCCAGCAAGCTAGAACAGAGGGAATGGTTTAGAACAAGCTGCTCGTAACAGTTATCAAAAGATATGAGTAGAAAAAAGTTACATATTATATATTTGGAAGTGTCTCCAACTCGTGCAAGCGATTACGTATATCTGCCCGTTTGAGTTTCGATCCTCGGCTCGTCGCCCTTCTTCGCACCGTAGTCAAAAGCAAACTTTCTCCAATCATGTCCATACAAATATGTGATGGCATGCGTCTTGTAGACATACACCTCATAGACCGTGTAGGTGTTCATCAATTTGCCATTGCCATGCATAGTGAAAGACCCTTCATGCGGACACATCTGGTTAATCATTGGACGAAGTTCACAAGGTACGATCTGCATGTGAAAATTGATACAAATGTAAGAAGCAGGAAGACTAAAAACAAGACTTTACTATATGCCAATTCATGCTAAACCACGAGAATACATACCCGTAACTCGTGAAGGAGCTACTAGAAAGGTAGATAGAGCCATAGGAGGTGTTATATGCGGGGTATGTACATGGGCCCGCCATATTCCCGCAAGCTCGGCATCGGGATGGTGAAGGAAACATGGGAGGTACTACTGGTGCGTAGCGCTGAATGTAAGTGGAAGAATTAGGTTGTGTAAAGTGCATAGTTCAGAGCAATGCAAATGTTGACAAGCGAGTGCATAACACTATGTTACAAAGCGAGCAGTGAAAAATTAGTGTATGATGAATATAAGCATGCTAATTTGGTGTTTCCGAATTCCAAAAAGCATTAGACAGAGCCGGTGATAATATCGGACATAAATCATGGCATGTATATGTGGCTTAAGAAAATATACCCGAACCCTTGGATGGTTACGGCCCGGCTGGTCCTTGGACTTGAGCTTATATAAGCATCCGGAAGGTGGGGCTGTGATAACTTGGTGGCAGCCTCTGCAGATGCCTCATCAGCAGCGGTTGCAATCCTTTTGACCAATGAAGGGTTAGCAGTTTGAGTCTGCATATGAAAATTGAAGAGCAACGAGACATCGAGAGTGATATATAAAATGAATCTATGAGACACTGATGCATATAGTGCTGGATGTAAGTGTAAGAATAGGTGTGTGTGTTTCTGAACTATTGGTAAGCATTAGACAAAGCCGGCAATAAACAGACAAAAATCAAATCATGTATGAGGATTAAGAAAATATACCTTCTTTGAAAAGGGTACCACCCAGCTGGCCGTGGCCTTGTGCTTGAGGAGGTTTTCAAGATGGTGGCGGCACCATCGTCTTCACAAGCAGCCTCATCGGGATCATTTTTTATCCATTTGAGTAGAGGCACGAAGTTTCATCCTGCATATGAATAGCAACAGAACTCATCATTGATATTTAATAAATCTATGAGATAGACTGATGCAAATAGTGCGGGTGTAAGTGGAAGAATAGGGTTGTGCATAGAGAACAGTTGACAATAATGCAAATGATTACAAAAGAAGCCAATGGAAATCATTAGTTTATATACTGGATGAGACAGACTGAAAAGTGAAAAATTAGTGTATGATGATTGTAAGCAAACGCAGTGTTTCTGAACTTTTGGTAAGCATTAGACAAAGCCAACAGTAATTAAATAGATAATAATGAAATCATGTATGTGGATTAAGAAAATATACCAGATTCATTAAAAGGTCACCACCCAGCTGGCCCATGGCCTCGTGCTTGTAGAGGTTTTCGGAAGATGGTGCCGGCACCATCGTCCTCACAGCAGCCTCATTAGCCTCATTTTGCATCCACTTGAGTAAAGGCGCGGCGATTTCAGCCTGCATAAGAATGGGAACAGATCTCAGCAGTGATATTGAATGACTCTGAGACAGACTGATGCATATAGTGCTGGATGTAAGTGGAAGGGTATGGCCGTGTATGGACAACAGTTCACAACAATGCAAGGGTGTGTTCGGTTCTGAAATAGCGTGGAATGGAATGGAATGGTTCCATTTCAGAGGAATGGAATGGTTAAATTTTTGTTCGGTTGGGATAAATGGAGAGCAGAAGAGATCGAGGTTAAACTAACCATTTGTCTCAAAATTGTAATTAACAATTGCAAATGACATTTTAATCTCAAAGTCGTAATTAACAGTGCCTAATGGTGCTCTTTTAATCTAAAAATCGTAGTTAACATCATTTTTTGTTGGGTTAGGGGAACTGGAGTAGATGAACATTACTGTATGATGATTGTAAGCAAACGAATTTGGTGTTTCTAAACTTTTGGCTTCGAGATCTTATGGGTTTCAACTCTAGCCTACCCCAACTTGTTTGGGACTGAAAGGCTTGGTTTTTGTTGTTGTTGTTGTAAACTTTTGGCAAGCATAGAAAAAACCGACAATAAATAGAGAAAAATCAAGGCATGTTTTGTGGATTAAGAAAATATACCATATTCATTAAAAGATCACCACCCAGCTGGCGCGTGGCCTTGTGCTTGTAGAGGCATTTAGAAGATGGGAGCGGCATCAACATACGGCAGCTTTGATCGGCGCAGTTTTGATCTTCCTTTTGAGTAAAGGCCCTAAAGTTTCGATGCATATGAATAGCAAAACAAAAGGCAGACCTCAGCGGTGATATTGAATTACTGTATGAGATAGACTGATGCATATAGTGGATGCTCTTAGCCTTTTGCAGCGTGAACACTAGCTATGGACAGACAAAAAACTAGTTAACTCAGCTTTGTCTAGATATGAATGTACTACCACCATCCAAAAGCTTAAGCCTTATTTATTTTTGAGAAATCACAACAAGCAAAGTTCGACCCAAATTTTAGAACAATCTATCACCAAATATAATACTGTGAAGCTACCGTAGGAAAATATATTTTATTATCTATTTAATGATATTAATTTTGTATTTTGCATGTTACTGATTTTTGGTAAAAAGCTTAGTCAAACATGGTATAGTTTGACTTTCTAAAAATAATATAAGCCCAAAGCTTTGGGATGGAGGCGATAGTATCTAGAGCTAAAACACATCTAGATACATCCGTATCTACGAGATAGTTGAGTCAATTAATTTGGATCTGAGGGAGTATCGATTCGGACTACATCATGGTAAGTTGGTTAAAAAAATTACCCTCAGGCGGTCCCTGCCCAGCTCGGCGATGGCATTTCGCTTCTTGTCTTGCAGATCGGGCCATGCTCCGCAGCGGCGGGTGGGGCGCTATTCTCGTTCCCCATAGCCTCGGCCACGGAACCTAGAGGTACCAACCTGATACGAGAGAATATAGAGCATGGTGTCACAGAGGCTTTACGCACAAACACCTGAAGACATGTGCTACTTTAAGCATATTCCGGAACAGGAACAGATTGAGGATGCGAGAGAGACACTTAAAAGGTAAAGAGTGGATAAGCAAACGGAGTACACAGCCGCGGGGCTGGGGACGCGGCTCGAGGCTCAGCCAAGCTGCCCACATGCGTGGTGGCCTTACGCTCCATTGCCCCCACCACCGAGGTCTTACCTTTCTGTACAAGGCGACAAAAGATACGGTGAGGATCAGCGAAACTACAAAGGTTGCAAATGTCGACAAATAAAGGAAGAACACCCCAATCCAAGCAAAGGTAGCGCCCGCCCCACCCCCATCAATCACTCCCAGCTCGAGGGTGACCAGAAAGACACCCCTTCGCCCAGAATAGGAAAGAGATGCGCAAGATATCGAGGAGAGGAAAAAAGAACCGATCTCGAGAAAGGAAAGAACATTACTAGTCCTACCTAATCCGCTTGGTCTAGATGCAGCTTGCCCCTCCAAGCTGGATGCCTGGACGGTGGATGCGAAAGGAGGGGATCGAGCTAGCGGCTTGCATCCGTCGGCAATCGGCACTCGATCGGGAGAGAAGGGGTGCTACATAAAGGGGAGGGGTAACATATTTTATTACACAGTGAACTTACTGATGTGACTAGTCATTACATGTCTCACTGAAACTAGGGCCCATAGCGTGGCACCCCAAATTCACTTGAAGCTGCCCGGCGGGACGCATTGGCGCGTCAAGAAACCCCCGAATTGTAGCGGGGAAATGAAACATTTCACAAAAATTCGAAACTCAAGCACACCACCACGCGCCAAGCACGCGGTTGTTCCTTCCTCTTCCTCAGTTCCTCCTCCCCTATCCGAAAAAACCCCAAATCCCAAGCTCAAACCAAAAAAAAAACAAATCCCCTGGCCGCCATGCATGTCCTCGTTAACCCGCTGGAGATCGTTCCCGGACGATGCGGACCCCCCGCCCTGAGATCCAGAATTCCGTCCACCTCGAGGCACTGCGTGCTGTCTCGCAGCAGCGGCTTGAGGGCGCTGAAGAGGAAGTTCCGCTAGAAAGTGCTCATGGCAACCGTGCAAGCTCACCGGCGTGCTGCATCCCGAGAGGAACTGGTCAAAGCTTTGCTATTCGCCACACACAAAAAATTGCGGGCCAAGATCTGGTCAAAGCTTCGTCGATGGCTTGCCGCGAGAGGCTTGGAGTCCAGAGTCAATAAACTAGCTGCTCGAGGACTGGGCGGTTGATACGTCTCCGACGTATCGATAATTTCTTATATTCCATGCCACATTATTGATGTTATCTACATGTTTTATGCACACTTTATGTCATATTCGTGCATTTTCTGGAACTAACCTATTAACAAGATGCCGAAGTGCCAGTTCCTGTTTTCTGCTGTTTTTGGTTTCAGAAATCCTAGTAACGAAATATTCTCGGAATCGGACGAAATCAACGCCCAGGTTCCTATTTTTCCCGGAACCATCCAGAACACCCGAGAGCCGCCAGAGGGAGCCCTGGGGGCCCCACACCACACCCTGGCGCGGCCAGGGGGGCCGCGCCGCCCTATGGTGTGGGCCCCCGTAAGCCCTCTGCGCCGCCTCTTCGCCTATATAAAGCCCCTGGATCGAAAACCCCGAGACGTTCGACGAAAACCACGTAAACCTTCCGAGCCGCCGCCATCGCGAGGCCAAGATCCGGGGACAGAGTCTCTGTTCCGGCACGCTGCCGGAACGGGGAAGTGCCCCCGGAAGGCTTCTCCATCAACACCGCTGCCATCTCCATCGCCATCTTCATCACCGCTGCTGCTCCCATGAGGAGGGAGTAGTTCTCCATCGAGGCTCGGGGCTGTACCGGTAGCTATGTGGTTAATCTCTCTACTATGTACTTCAATACAATGATCTCATGAGCTGCTTTACATGATTGAGATTCATATGAGTTTTGTATCACTACTATCTATGTGCTACTCTAGCAAAGTTATTAAAGTAGTTCTATTCCTCCTGCACGTGTGTAAAGGTGACAGTGTGTGCACCGTGTTAGTACTTGGTTTATGCTATGATCATGATCTCTTGTAGATTGCGAAGTTAACTATTGCTATGATAATATTGATGTGATCTATTCCTCCTACATATGCATGAAGGTGACAGTGTGCATGCTATGTTAGTACTTGGTTTAATCTGTTGATCTATCTTACACTAAAGGTTACTTAAACATGAACAAATTGTGGAGCTTGTTAACTCCGGCATTGAGGGTTCGTGTAATCCTACGCAATGCGTTCATCATCCAACAAAAGTGTAGAGTATGCATTTATCTATTCTGTTATGTGATCAATGTTGAGAGTGTCCACTAGTGAAAGTCTAATCCCTAGGCCTTGTTCCTAAATACTGCTGCGTTACTACTGCTTGTTTACTGTTTCACTACTGCTGCAATACTACCACCATCAACTACACGCCAGCAAGCTATTTTCTGGCACCGTTGCTACTGCTCATACTTATTCATACCACCTGTATTTCACTATCTCTTCGCCGAACTAGTGCACCTATTAGGTGTGTTGGGGACACAAGAGACTTCTTGCTTTGTGGTTGCAGGGTTGCATGAGAGGGATATCTTTGACCTCTTCCTCCCTGAGTTCGATAAACCTTGGGTGATCCACTTAAGGGAAAACTTGCTGCTGTTCTACAAACCTCTGCTCTTGGAGGCCCAACACTGTCTGAGAAAGGAGGGGGAACGTAGACATCAAGCACTTTTAAGGCGCCGTTGCCGGGGAGGAAAGGTAAAAGGCACTCATACTCCGGTTCCAGGTAAAGTACTTTTCTGGCGCCATTGTGTTTGTGCTCGAAGCTATTTCCTTTAGATCCTGCAATTGCATCTTTTTGTTTCTTGTTTACACTAGTAAGGCATAATGGACAACATCTGTGAGCTTTTTATTCTATTTCCTGAGTCAAGACATGAATGGTTTAATGCGAAAATTAAAAAACCCATGGAATCTTATTTGCATGCTAGTAGCAATGATATTAGTATGAACGCTTTGAACACCATTGTTGCTAATGATATGGAAAATTCTAAGCTTAGGGAAGCTGGCTTTGATGAGCATGATCTTTTTAGTCCCCCAAGCATTGAGGAGAAAATTTTCTTTGATGATACTTTGCCTCCTATTTATGATGATTATAATGATAGTGGTCTTTTGGTGCCACCTACTATGGAGAGTAATTTTTATGATGATTATACTATGCCTCCTACACTTGATGAGAATAATAATGATAGCTACTTTGTTGAATTTGCTCCCACTATTACTAATAAAATTGATTATGCTTATGTGGAGAGTAATAATTTTATGCATGAGACTCATGATAAGAATGCTTTATGTGATAGTTATATTGTTGAGTTTGCTCATGTTGCTACTGAAAGTTATTATGAGAGAGGAAAATATGGTTGTAGAAATTTTCATGTTACTAAAACACCTCTCTATGTGCTGAAATTTTTGAAGCTACACTTGTTTTATCTTCCTATGCTTGTTACTTTGCTCTTCATGAACTTGTTTATTTACAAGATTCCTATGCATAGGAAGCATGTTAGACTTAAATTTGTTTTGAATTTGCCTCTTGATGCTCTCTTTTGCTTCAAATACTATTTCTTGTGAGTGCATCATCAAAACTGCTGAGCCCATCTTAATGGCTATAAACAAAAGAACTTCTTGGGAGATAACCCATGTGTTATTTTGCTACAGTAATTTGTTTTTATTTTGTGTCTTGGAAGTTGTTTACTACTGTAGCAACCTCTCCTTATCTTAGTTTTGTGTTTTGTTGTGCCAAGTGAAGCCTCTAATCGAAGGTTGATACTAGATTTGGATTTCTGCGCAGAAACAGATTTCTATCTGTCACGAATCTGGGATTTTCTCTCTGTAGAAAAATCAGAAAAATATGCCAATTTACGTGCGTGTTCCTCAGATATGTACGCAACTTTCATTAGTTTTGAGTTTTCTGATCTGAGCAACGGAAGTATTTATTAGAAATTCGTCTTTACGGACTGTTCTGTTTTGACAGATTCTGCCTTTTATTTCGCATTGCTTCTTTCGCTGTGTTGGGTGGATTCCTTTGTTCCATTACCTTCCAGTAGCTTTGAGCAATGTCCAGAAGTGTTAAGAATGATTGTGTCACCTCTGAACATGTGAGTTTTTGATTATGTACTAACCCCTCTAATGAAGTTTATGAGAAGTTTGGTGTGAAGGAAGTTTTCAAGGGTCAAGAGAGGAGGATGATATACTATGATCAAGAAGAGTGAAAGCTCTAAGCTTGGGGATGCCCCGGTGGTTCACCCCTGCATATTCTAAGAAGACTCAAGCGTCTAAGCTTGGGGATGCCCAAGGCATCCCCTTCTTCATCGACAAATTATCAGGTTCCTTCTCTTGAAACTATATTTTTATTCCGTCACATCTTATGCACTTTACTTGGAGCGTCTGTATGCTTTTGTTTTTGTTTGTGTTTGAATAAATGCTTGTGTGGGAGAGAGACACGCTCCGCTGGTTCGTATGAACACATGTGTTCTTAGCTCATAATATTCATGGCGAAGTTTCTCCTTCGTTAAATTGTTATATGGTTGGAATTGGAAAATGATACATGTAGTAATTGCTATAAATGTCTTGGGTAATGTGATACTTGGCAATTGTTGTGCTCATGATTAAGCTCTTGCATCATATGCTTTGCACCCATTAATGAAGAAATACATAGAGCATGCTAAAATTTGGTTTGCATATTTGGTTTCTCTAAGGTCTAGATAATTTCTAGTATTGAGTTTGAACAACAAGGAAGACGGTGTAGAGTCTTATAATGTTTACAATATGACTTTTATGTGAGTTTTGCTGCACCGTTCATCCTTGTGTTTGTTTCAAATAACCTTGCTAGCCTAAACCTTGTATCGAGAGGGAATACTTCTCATGCATCCAAAATCCTTGAGCCAACCACTATGCCATTTGTGTCCACCATACCTACCTACTACATGGTATTTCTCCGCCATTCCGAAGTAAATTGCTTGAGTGCTACCTTTAAAATTCCATCATTCACCTTTGCAATATATAGCTCATGGGACAAATAGCTTAAAAAACTATTGTGGTATTGAATATGTAATTATGCACTTTATCTCTTATTAAGTTGCTTGTTGGGCGATAACCATGTTCACTGGGGACGCCATCAACTACTCTTTGTTGAATTTCATGTGAGTTGCTATGCATGTTCGTCTTGTCTGAAGTAAGAGCGATCTACCACCTTATGGTTAAGCATGCATATTGTTAGAGAAGAACATTGGGCCGCTAACTAAAGCCATGATCCATGGTGGAAGTTTCAGTTTTGGACATATATCCTCAATCTCAAATGAGAAAATTATTAATTGTTGTTACATGCTTATGCATAAAAGAGGAGTCCATTATCTGTTGTCTATGTTGTCCCGGTATGGATGTCTAAGTTGAGAATAATCAATAGCGAGAAATCCAATGCGAGCTTTCTCCTTAGACCTTTGTACAGGCGGCATAGAGGTACCCCTTTGTGACACTTGGTTAAAACATGTGCATTGTGATGATCCGGTAGTCCAAGCTAATTAGGACAAGGTGCGGGCACTATTAGTACACTATGCATGAGGCTTGCAACTTATAAGATATAATTTACATGATGCATATGCTTTATTACTACCGTTGACAAAATTGTTTCATGTTTTCAAAATCAAAGCTCTAGCACAAATATAGCAATCGATGCTTTTCCTCTATGGAGGACCATTCTTTTACTTTTAATGTTGAGTCAGTTCACCTATTTCTCTCCACCTCAAGAAGCAAACACTTGTGTGAACTGTGCATTGATTCCTACATACTTGCTTATTGCACTTATTATATTACTCTATGTTGACAATATCCATGAGATATGCATGTTACAAGTTGAAAGCAACCGCTGAAACTTAATCTTCTTTTGTGTTGCTTCAATGCCTTTACTTTGAATTATTGCTTTATGAGTAACTCTTATGCAAGACTTATTGATGTTTGTCTCGAAAGTACTATTCATGAAAAGTCTTTGCTATATGATTCAGTTGTTTACTCATGTCATTACCATTGTTTTGATCGCTGCATTCACTACATATGCTTTACAAATAGTATGATCAAGTTTATGATGGCATGTCACTCCAGAAATTATCTGTGTTATCGTTTTACCTGCTCGGGACGAGCAGAACTAAGCTTGGGGATGCTGATACGTCTCCGACGTATCGATAATTTCTTATGTTCCATGCCACATTATTGATGTTATCTACATGTTTTATGCACACTTTATGTCATATTCGTGCATTTTCTGGAACTAACCTATTAACAAGATGCCGAAGTGCCAGTTCCTGTTTTCTGCTGTTTTTGGTTTCAGAAATCCTAGTAACGAAATATTCTCGGAATCGGACGAAATCAACGCCCAGGTTCCTATTTTTCCCGGAACCATCCAGAACACCCGAGAGCCGCCAGAGGGGAGCCCTGGGGGACCCACACCACACCCTGGCGCGGCCAGAGGGGGGGCCGCGCTGCCCTATGGTGTGGGCCCCCCAGAAGCCCTCCTGCGCCGCCTCTTCGCCTATATAAAGCCCCTGGATCGAAAACCCTGAGACGTTCGACGAAAACCACAGAAACCTTCCAGAGCCGCCGCCATCGCGAGGCCAAGATCTGGGGGACAGGAGTCTCTGTTCCGGCACGCTGCCGGAACGGGGAAGTGCCCCCGGAAGGCTTCTCCATCAACACCGCTGCCATCTCCATCGCCATCTTCATCACCGCTGCTGCTCCCATGAGGAGGGAGTAGTTCTCCATCGAGGCTCGGGGCTGTACCGGTAGCTATGTGGTTAATCTCTCTACTATGTACTTCAATACAATGATCTCATGAGCTGCTTTACATGATTGAGATTCATATGAGTTTTGTATCACTACTATCTATGTGCTACTCTAGCAAAGTTATTAAAGTAGTTCTATTCCTCCTGCACGTGTGTAAAGGTGACAGTGTGTGCACCGTGTTAGTACTTGGTTTATGCTATGATCATGATCTCTTGTAGATTGCGAAGTTAACTATTGCTATGATAATATTGATGTGATCTATTCCTCCTACATATGCATGAAGGTGACAGTGTGCATGCTATGTTAGTACTTGGTTTAATCTGTTGATCTATCTTACACTAAAGGTTACTTAAACATGAACACATTGTGGAGCTTGTTAACTCCGGCATTGAGGGTTCGTGTAATCCTACGCAATGCGTTCATCATCCAACAAAAGTGTAGAGTATGCATTTATCTATTCTGTTATGTGATCAATGTTGAGAGTGTCCACTAGTGAAAGTCTAATCCCTAGGCCTTGTTCCTAAATACTACTGCGTTACTACTGCTTGTTTACTGTTTCACTACTGCTGCAATACTACCACCATCAACTACACGCCAGCAAGCTATTTTCTGGCACCGTTGCTACTGCTCATACTTATTCATACCACCTGTATTTCACTATCTCTTCGCCGAACTAGTGCACCTATTAGGTGTGTTGGGGACACAAGAGACTTCTTGCTTTGTGGTTGCAGGGTTGCATGAGAGGGATATCTTTGACCTCTTCCTCCCTGAGTTCGATAAACCTTGGGTGATCCACTTAAGGGAAAACTTGCTGCTGTTCTACAAACCTCTGCTCTTGGAGGCCCAACACTGTCTACAGGAAAGGAGGGGGAACGTAGACATCAGCGGTTTACACGGATTCATATTAACTGACTCGAGTTTGTTAGTCTAGTTAACAAATGCATCTAGATACATCCATATCTAGACAGAATTGAGTAATTAATATGAATCAGAGGGGAGTACCTGAAAGTGTTTCATGCTACCAACTAATGCGCTGGCAGGAATCGCTGTAGAAGTAATTGTGCTACTACTCATACGATGAACTGATTGTGTGGGTGTCGAATTTTGCAACGCGATCATTGATGTCTACTTCCCCCTCCTTTTCCTGTAGACAGTGTTGGGCCTCCAAGAGCAGAGGTTTGTAGAACAGCTGCAAGTTTTCCCTTAAGTGGATCACCCAAGGTTTATCGAACTCAGGGAGGAAGAGGTCAAAGATATCCCTCTCATGCAACCCTGCAACCACAAAGCAAGAAGTCTCTTGTGTCCCCAACACACCTAATAGGTGCACTAGTTCGGCGAAGAGATAGTGAAATACAGGTGGTATGAATATATATGAGCAGTAGCAACGGTGCCAGAAGATAGCTTGCTGGCGTGTAGTTGATGGTGGTAGTATTGCAGCAGTAGTAACACAGTAAAACAGTAAACAAGCAGCGATAGCAGTATTTAGGAACAAGGCCTAGGGATTACACTTTCACTAGTGGACACTCTCAACATTGATCACATAACAGAACAGATAAATGCATACTCTACACTCTTGTTGGATGATGAACGCATTGCGTAGGATTACACGAACCCTCAATGCCGGAGTTAACAAGCTCCACAATTTGTTCATATTTAAGTAACCTTATAGTGTAAGATAGATCAATTCGACTAACCAAGTACTAACATAGCATGCACACTGTCACCTTCATGCATATGTAGGAGGAATAGATCACATCAATACTATCATAGCAATAGTTAACTTCATAATCTACAAGAGATCATAATCATAGCATAAACCAAGTACTAACACGGATGCACACACTGTCACCATTACATCGTGCAGGAGGAATAGACTACTTTAATAACATTGCTAGAGTAGCACATAGATAAATTGTGATACAAATACATTGCAATCATAAAGAGATATAAATAAGCACCTCACTATGCCATTCAACAGTGAATAAGTATTCTGTGAAATATAGCCTAAGAGACCCACACGGTGCACACACTGTCACCTTTACACACGTGGGACAAGGAGTCTCCAGAGATCACATAAGTAAAACTCACTTGACTAGCATAATGACATCTAGATTACAAGCATCATCATATGAATCTCAATCATGTAAGGCAGCTCATGAGACTATTGTATTGAAGCACATAGGAGAGAGATGAACCACATAGCTACCGGTACAGCCCCGAGCCTCGATGGAGAACTACTCCCTCCTCATGGGAGCAGCAGCGGTGATGAAGATGGCGGTGGAGATGGCAGCGGTGTCGATGGAGAAGCCTTCCGGGGGCACTTCCCCGTTCCGGCGGCGTGCCGGAACAGAGACTCCTGTCCCCCAGATCTTGGCCTCGCGATGGCGGCGGCTCTGGAAGGTTTCTGTGGTTTTCGTCGAACGTATCAGGGTTTTCGATCCAGGGGCTTTAAATAGGCGAAGAGGCGGCGCAGGAGGGTCGACGGGCTGCCCAAACCATAGGGGGGCGTGCCCCCCCCTGGCCGCGCCGGGGTGTGGTTTGGTGGCCCTGTCCCCCTTCTCTGGCGGTTCTCGTGTGTTCTGGATGCTTCCGGTGAAAATAGGAACTTGGGCGTTGATTTCGTCCGATTCCGAGAATATTTCGTTACTAGGATTTCTGAAACCAAAAATAGCAGAAAACAGGAACTGGCACTTCGGCATCTTGTTAATAGGTTAGTTCCAGAAAATGCACGAATATGACATAAAGTGTGCATAAAACATGTAGATAACATCAATAATGTGGCATGGAACATAAGAAATTATCGATACGTCGGAGACGTATCAGCATCCCCAAGCTTAGTTCTGCTCGTCCCGAGCAGGTAAAACGATAACACAGATAATTTCTGGAGTGACATGCCATCATAATCTTGATCATACTATTTGTAAAGCATATGTAGTGAATGCAGCGATCAAAACAATGGTAATGACATGAGTAACCAACTGAATCATAAAGCAAAGACTTTTCATGAATAGTACTTCAAGACAAGCATCAATAAGTCTTGCATAAGAGTTAACTCATAAAGCAATAATTTAAAGTAAAGGCATTGAAGCAACACAAAGGAAGATTAAGTTTCAGCGGTTGCTTTCAACTTATAACATGTATATCTCATGGATAATTGTCAATGCAAAGCAATATAACAAATGCAATATGCAAATATGTAGGAATCAATGCAGAGTTCACACAAGTGTTTGCTTCTTGAGGTGGAGAGAAATAGGTGAACTGACTCAACAATGAAAGTAAAAGAATGGTCCTCCATAGAGGAAAAGCATCGATTGCTATATTTGTGCTAGAGCTTTTATTTTGAAAACATAAAGAGAGCATAAAAATAAAGTTTTGAGAGGTGTATGTTGTTGTCAACGAATGGTAGCGGGTACTCTAACCCCCTTGCCAGACAAACCTTCAAAGAGCGGCTCCCATTTTATTTTATTTTTGGATGGCACTCCTTCCAACCTTTCTTTCACAAACCATGGCTAACCGAATCCTCGGGTGCCAGCCAACAATCTCATACCATGAAGGAGTGCCTTTTTATTTTAGTTTTATTATGATGACACTCCTCCCAACCTTTGCTTACACAAGCCATGGCTAACCGAATCCTTCGGGTGCCGTCCAACAATCACATACCATGGAGGAGTGTCTATTTTTGTTAATTAATTTGGGACTGGGAATCTCATTGCCAGCTCTTTTTGCAAAATTATTGGATAAGCGGATGAAGCCACTAGTCCATTGGTGAAAGTTGCCCAACAAGATTGAAAGATAAACACCACATACTTCCTCATGAGCTATAAAACATTGACACAAATCAGAGGTGATAAATTTTGAATTGTTTAAAGGTAGCACTCAAGCAATTTACTTTGGAATGGCAGGAAATACCATGTAGTAGGTAGGTATGGTGGACACAAATGGCATAGTGTTGTTTGGCTCAAGGATTTGGACGCATGAGAAGTATTCCCTCTCGATACAAGGTTTAGGCTAGCAAGGTTGTTTGAAGCAAACACAAGCACGAACTAGTACAGCAAAACTCACATAAAAGACATATTACAAGCATTATAAGACTATACATCGTCTTCCTTGTTGTTCAAACACCTCACTAGAAAATATCTAGACTCTAGAGAAACCACTCATGCAAACCAAATTTTAACAAGCTCTATGTATTTCTTCACTAATAGGTGCAAGGTATATGATGCAAGAGCTTAAACAAGAGCACAACAATTGCCAAGTATCAAGTTATTCAAGACATCATACCAATTACTACATGTAGCATTTTCCAATTCCAACCATATAATAATTAACGAAGCAGTTTCAACCTTCGCCATGAATATTATGAGCTAAGAACACATGTGTTCATACGAACCAGCGGAGCGTGTCTTTCTCCCACACAAGCATTTATCCAACAAAAACAAAAACAAGAAACATACAGACGCTCCAAGTAAAGTGCATAAGATGTGACGGAATAAAAATATAGTTTCAGGGGAGGAACCTGATAATGTTGTCGATGAAGAAGGGGATGCCTTGGGCATCCCCAAGCTTGGACGCTTGAGTCTTCTTGAAATATGCAGGGATGAACCACCGGGGCATCCCCAAGCTTAGACTTTTCACTCTTCTTGATCATAGTATATCATCCTCCTCTCTTGACCCTTGAAAACTTCCTCCACACCAAACTCGAAACAACTCATTAGAGGGTTAGTGCACAATAAAAATTAACATATTCAGAGGTGACACAATCATTCTTAACACTTCTGGACATTGCATAATGCTACTGGACATTAGTGGATCAAAGAAATTCATCCAACATAGCAAAAGAGGCAATGCGAAATAAAAGGCAGAATCTGTCAAAACAGAACAGTTCGTATTGACGAATTTTAAAATGGCACCAGACTTGCTCAAATGAAAATGCTCAAATTGAATGAAAGTTGCGTACATATCTGAGGATCATGCACGTAAATTGGCTTAATTTTCTGAGCTACCTACAGGGAGGTAGACCCAGATTCGTGACAGCAAAGAAATCTGGAACTGCGCAGTAATCCAAATCTAGTACTTACTTTACTATCAAAGACTTTACTTGGCACAACAAAACACTAAACTAAGATAAGGAGAGGTTGCTACAGTAGTAAGCAACTTCCAAGACATAAAATAAAAACCAAGTACTGTAGTAAAATAACACATGGGTTATCTCCCAAGAAGTTCTTTCTTTATAGCCATTAAGATGGGCTCAGCAGTTTTGACGATGCACTCGTAAGAAATAGTATTTGAAGCAAAAGAGAGCTTCAAGAGGCAAAATTCAAAACACATTTAAGTCTAACATGCTTCCTATGAAGAGGAATCTTGTAAGTAAACAAGTTCATGAAGCATAATGCAACAAGCATATAAAGATAAAACAAGTGTAGCTTCAAAAATTTCAGCACATAGAGAGGTGTTTTAGTAACATGAAAATTTCTACAACCATATTTTCCTCTCTCATAATAACTTTCAGTAGCAACATGAGCAAACTCAACAATATAACTATCAAATGAAGCATTCTTATCATGAGTCTCATGCATAAAATAATTACTCTCCACATAAGCATAATCAATTTTATTCGTAATAGTGGGAGCAAATTCAACAAAGTAGCTATCATCAAATGTAGGAGGCATATTGTAATCATAATCAAATTCACTCTCCATAGTAGGTGGAACCAAAAGACCACTATCATTGTAATCATCATAAATAGGAGGTAAAGTATCATCAAAGAAAATTTTCTCCTCAATGCTTGGGGGACTAAAAAGATCATGAAAACCAGCTTCCCCAAGCTTAGAACTTTCTATATCATTATCAACAATGGTGTTCAAAGCGTTCATACTAATATTACTACTAGCATGCAAATAAGATTCCATAGGTTTTTTAATTTTCGCATCAAACAATCCATGTTTTAAATCAGGAAATAGAAATAGAAGCTCATTCTTGTCCATTATGCCAAACTAGTGTAAACAAGAAACAAAAAGATGCAATTGCAGGATCTAAAGGAAATAGCTTTGAGTACTTACAACGGCGGAAAATAGCTTGGTAGCTGAGATCCGGAGTGTGAGTACCTTTTACCTTTCCTCCCCGGCAACGGCGCCAGAAAATAGCTTGATGTCTACTTCCCCCTCCTTTTCCTGTAGACAGTGTTGGGCCTCCAAGAGCAGAGGTTTGTAGAACAGCAGCAAGTTTTCCCTTAAGTGGATCACCCAAGGTTTATCGAACTCAGGGAGGAAGAGGTCAAAGATATCCCTCTCATGCAACCCTGCAACCACAAAGCAAGAAGTCTCTTGTGTCCCCAACACACCTAATAGGTGCACTAGTTCGGCGAGGAGATAGTGAAATACAGGTGGTATGAATATATATGAGCAGTAGCAACGGTGCCAGAAGATAGCTTGCTGGCGTGTAGTTGATGGTGGTAGTATTGCAGCAGTAGTAACACAGTAAAACAGTAAACAAGCAGCGATAGCAGTATTTAGGAACAAGGCCTAGGGATTACACTTTCACTAGTGGACACTCTCAACATTGATCACATAACAGAACAGATAAATGCATACTCTACACTCTTGTTGGATGATGAACGCATTGCGTAGGATTACACGAACCCTCAATGCCGGAGTTAACAAGCTCCACAATTTGTTCATATTTAAGTAACCTTATAGTGTAAGATAGAACAATTCGACTAACCAAGTACTAACATAGCATGCACACTGTCACCTTCATGCATATGTAGGAGGAATAGATCACATCAATACTATCATAGCAATAGTTAACTTCATAATCTACAAGAGATCATAATCATAGCATAAACCAAGTACTAACACGGATGCACACACTGTCACCATTACATCGTGCAGGAGGAATAGACTACTTTAATAACATTACTAGAGTAGCACATAGATAAATTGTGATACAAATACATTGCAATCATAAAGAGATATAAATAAGCACCTCACTATGCCATTCAACAGTGAATAAGTATTCTGTGAAATATAGCCTAAGAGACCCACACGGTGCACACACTGTCACCTTTACACACGTGGGACAAGGAGTCTCCGGAGATCACATAAGTAAAACTCACTTGACTAGCATAATGACATCTAGATTACAAGCATCATCATATGAATCTCAATCATGTAAGGCAGCTCATGAGACTATTGTATTGAAGCACATAGGAGAGAGATGAACCACATAGCTACCGGTACAGCCCTGAGCCTCGATGGAGAACTACTCCCTCCTCATGGGAGCAGCAGCGGTGATGAAGATGGCGGTGGAGATGGCAGCGGTGTCGATGGAGAAGCCTTCCGGGGGCACTTCCCCATTCCGGCGGCGAGCCGAAACAGAGACTCCTGTCCCCCAGATCTTGGCCTCGCGATGGCGGCGGCTCTGGAAGGTTTCTGTGGTTTTCGTCGAACGTATCAGGGTTTTCGATCCAGGGGCTTTAAATAGGCGAAGAGGCGGCGCAGGAGGGTCGACGGGCTGCCCAAACCATAGGGGGGCGCGCCCCCCCTGGCCGCGCCGGGGTGTGGTTTGGTGGCCCTGTCCCCCTTCTCTGGCGGTTCTCGTGTGTTCTGGATGCTTCCGGTAAAAATAGGAACTTGGGCGTTGATTTCGTCCGATTCCGAGAATATTTCGTTACTAGGATTTCTGAAACCAAAAACAGCAGAAAACAGGAACTGGCACTTCGGCATCTTGTTAATAGGTTAGTTCCAGAAAATGCACGAATATGACATAAAGTGTGCATAAAACATGTAGATAACATCAATAATGTGGCATGGAACATAAGAAATTATCGATACGTCGGAGACGTATCAATCATCCACTGAATGCTTAATCTAGCGCCAAAGGCGTACAAATCATAACATACTACAGCACCAGAACATAAGAGTACGAATCATAAAGTAGCTCAACATTTTGCATCAGGGCTGGGTGGTCCTGAGACTACCGGGACGCCCCTGATGATCTCCGGGTGTGCATCCTCTTCAACGCAAAGCTGTGTACTCGGTCCACGGCCTCCTTCTGTAGGCTAGATAATCTCAGGTGCAGGACCTTCGTCTATGAGAGGCTCGTCATCAGTACCATCCACAGGTGCATCAGGGCTGGGTGGTCTTGAGACTACCGGACGCCCCTGATGATCTCCGGGCGTGCATCCACTTCAACGCAAAGCTGTGTACTCGGTCCACGGCCTCCTTCTGTAGGCTGGATAATCTCAGGTGCAGGACCTTCGTCTATGAAAGGCTCGTCATCAGTACCATCCACAGGTGCATCAAACTGAGATTCATCTTCAAATCTCCCATCAAACTGAGAGACCTCTTCAACTCTATGCTTCTGCAATTAGTACATCAACCGATTAGACAAACATCTAAGGGATGCAACCTGAACAAATGCCGTTTTACATATTTACCTTCTCATCCTGCACAGACATGTCCCCAGCTGAAACCCGTTTCCTGAAGCAAGCGCTTTTTCTCTCCTTCCCGTCCATCCATCTGCAACAAGTTAAATTTGAGTACAGAACCTTGCACAGCAATGCAAACTATTGATTGAAACAGCGGCAGCATCAATATAAATAATTAACTACATATGCCAGCACACATACAGTGTGAGCAAGATCTGCTTCTCCTGCTAAAGGGGGACATTTGCAAACACTAATTGTTTTACATGCCAAGATGCACCCATCCACCAAATATATATGGGGCAAAAGTTTATCACAATCCAGCAGATATGCACAATTAGTGAGGGACCCCTTTTGATTTTGTGCAATTTCCACTAATTAGGTAGAGAGAAGGGGTTAATTAATTAGGCCATGTTAGGGGTTATGTGTTTTAGATTAGGTTGTGTGGATTCAAATACAACTTCTTTATTTGTGTGCTATGATTAATCAAAACTAGATTGATCGACTGCGCACACATTATTAGAGGCGCATGCCTTTGCGCACAAAGTGCATGTGTGTGTTGTTGGCCACCAATTAACGAGAGAGAGAGAGAGACAGAGAGAGAGAGGTAGAGAGAGATCTACATACGAGAGAGCGATTGAAATCCCCAAATTAAACACATATATATATGCATGGCACATTTAATTTAATTAGAGGACAACGAGCTAAGGCACCCCTGGCCTGCTTGATGCACAATTAAGTGTCATTGGCCTATATATAGGGTTTAATTAGGGTTTAGGGTTTAGGGTCTAGGGTCTAGGGTTTAATGTTTATGGTGTTTAGGGGTTTAGGGATTAGGGATTAGGGTTTATTTAATTAGGGTTTAAGGTTTATGGATCATCGATCGAGTGCGCACACACACATTATTAGAGGCACACGCGCCTTTGCGCATAAAGTGCATGTGTATATGTGTGTGTTTTTTGGCCAACAACGATATATAGATGATCGAGAGAGAGAGAGATTGAAATCCCCAAGAATATGTTCAAATATATATTAAAATATATGCACGAATGCATGCATGGTAGGCCATGCATGCACACTAATTATATATATATTATGAGGAAACTTAATCAAATGTGTTTTCATTCGAGAGAACTTGTCAAAATTCAAGTTAATTAATTTATCATCGATAATTATATAATTAATTAATGAATCTCAGGGAGATGTTATACAACATATGATCGATATAGGCCATGTCGTATATATTAATTGGTGTTAATCTACCGTTTAATTTGCTAGCTAGCTGCTATATATAGATCGAGCATGTTTTTATTAGATCGGGTTATAGCTAGCTAGTATAGTTTAGGGTTATGTGTTTTAATGAACTAGGGTTTGATTAGCTAGGGGTTAGTTATATATATGGTTTAGGGTTAATGCATGGCACATTTAATTTAACTAGAGGACCGCGAGCTAGGCACCCCTGGCCTGCTTGATGCACAATTAAGTGTCGTTGGCCTATATATAGGGTTTAATTAGGGTTTAGGGTTAGCTAGGGTTTAGGGTTTAGGGTTTAGTGTTTAGGGTGTTTAGCTAGGGTCTAGGGTTTAGTTTAGGGTGTTTAGGGTCTAGGGTTTAGGGTTTAATTAGTGTTTAGGGTGTTTAGGGTTTAGGGTTTAGTGTTTTCGGTGTTTAGGGTCTAGGGTTTAGGGTTTAGTGTTTAGGGTGTTTAGGGTCTAGGGTTTAGTGTTTAGGGTGTTTAGGGTTTAGGGGAGTTTTAGGGTTGTTTAAGGTTTAGGGATCATCGATCGAGTGCGCACACACATTATTAGAGGCACCCCACGCCTTTGCGCATAAAGTGCATGCGTATATATGTACGTGTGTGTTTTTTGCCACCAACAACGATATATAGATGATCGAGAGAGAGATTGAAATCCCCTAGAATATGTTCAAATATATATTAAAATTGATATTGGCCATGTATATTTTAATTGGTGTTAATCTACGGTTTGCTAGCTAGCTGCTATATATAGAGCATGTTTTTATTAGATCGGGTTATAGCTAGCTAGTACAGTTTAGGGTTATGTGTTTTAATTAAGTAGGGTTGATTAGCTAGGGTTAGTTACATATATATGGTTTAGGGTTAATGCATGGCACATTTAATTTAATTAGAGGACCGCGAGGCACCCCCTGGCCTGCTCGATGCACAATTAAGTGTCGTTGGCCTATACATAGGGTTTAATTAGGGTTTAGGGTTAGCTAGGGTTTAGGGTTAGGGTTAGGGTTAGGGTTAGGGTTTAGGGTCTAGGGTGGTTTAGGGTCTAGGGTTTAGGGTTTAGGGTTAGCTAGGGTTTAGGGTTAGGGTTAGGGTTAGGGTTAGGGTTAGGGTTTAGGGTCTAGGGTTCAGGGTTTAGTGTTTAGGGTGTTTAGGGTTTAGGGATTAGGGATTTAAGGTTTTAGGGGTTGTTTAAGGTTTAGGGATCATCGATCGAGTGCGCACACACATTATTAGAGGCACCCGCGCCTTTACGCATAAAGTGCATGCGTATATATGTGTGTTTTTTGGGCCACCAACGATATATAGATGATCGAGAGAGAGAGATCGAGACTGAAATCCCCAAGAATATATATGTTCAAATATACATTAAAATATATGCACGAATGCATTGTAGGCCATGCATGCACGCTAATTATATATATATATTATGAGGCAACTTAATCAAATGTGTTTTCATTCGAGAGAACTTGTCAAAATTCAAGTTAATTAATTTATCACGATAATTATATAATTAATTAATGAATCTCAGGGATATGTTATACAACATGATCGATATAGGCCATGTATATTTTAATTGGTGTTAATCTACGGTTTGCTAGCTAGCTGCTACATATAGAGCATGTTTTTATTAGATCGGGTTATAGCTAGCTAGTATAGTTTAGGGTTATGTGTTTTAATTAAGTAGGGTTGATTAGCTAGCTATGGTTAGTTACATATATATGGTTTAGGGTTAATGCATGGCACATTTAATTTAATTAGAGGACCGCGATGCACCCCCTGGCCTGCTCGATGCACGTACAATTAAGTGTCGTTGGCCTATACATAGGGTTTAATTAGGGTTTTAGGGTTAGCTAGGGTTTAGGGTTAGGGTTAGGGTTAGGGTTAGGGTTAGGGTTAGGGTTAGGGTTAGGGTTAGGGTTTAGGGTCTAGGGTTTAGGGTCTAGGGTTTAGGGTTTAGGGTTAGCTAGGGTTTAGGGTTAGGGTTAGGGTTAGGGTTAGGGTTTAGGGTTTAGTGTTTAGGGTGTTTAGGGTTTAGGGATTAGGGATTATTAGGGATTAGGGATTTAAGGTTTTAGGGGTTGTTTAAGGTTTAGGGATCATCGATCGAGTGCGCACACACATTATTAGAGGCACCAGCGCGCCTTTACGCATAAAGTGCATGCGTATATATGTGTGTTTTTTGGGACACCAACGATATATAGATGATCGAGAGAGAGAGATCGAGACTGAAATCCCCAAGAATATATATGTTCAAATATACATTAAAATATATGCACAAATGCATTGTAGGCCATGCATGCACACTAATTATATATATATATTATGAGGCAACTTAATCAAATGTGTTTTCATTCGAGAGAACTTGTCAAAATTCAAGTTAATTAATTTATCACGATAATTATATAATTAATTAATGAATCTCAGGGATATGTTATACAACATGATCGATATAGGCCATGTATATTTTAATTGGTGTTAATCTACGGTTTGCTAGCTAGCTGCTACATATAGAGCATGTTTTTATTAGATCGGGTTATAGCTAGCTAGTATAGTTTAGGGTTATGTGTTTTAATTAAGTAGGGTTGATTAGCTAGCTATGGTTAGTTACATATATATGGTTTAGGGTTAATGCATGGCACATTTAATTTAATTAGAGGACCGCGATGCACCCCCTGGCCTGCTCGATGCACGTACAATTAAGTGTCGTTGGCCTATACATAGGGTTTAATTAGGGTTTTAGGGTTAGCTAGGGTTTAGGGTTAGGGTTAGGGTTAGGGTTAGGGTTAGGGTTAGGGTTAGGGTTAGGGTTTAGGGTCTAGGGTTTAGGGTCTAGGGTTTAGGGTTTAGGGTTAGCTAGGGTTTAGGGTTAGGGTTAGGGTTAGGGTTAGGGTTTAGGGTTTAGTGTTTAGGGTGTTTAGGGTTTAGGGATTAGGGATTATTAGGGATTAGGGATTTAAGGTTTTAGGGGTTGTTTAAGGTTTAGGGATCATCGATCGAGTGCGCACACACATTATTAGAGGCACCCGCGCCTTTACGCATAAAGTGCATGCGTATATATGTGTGTTTTTTGGGCCACCAACGATATATAGATGATCGAGAGAGAGAGAGATCGAGATTGAAATCCCCAAGAATATATATGTTCAAATATACATTAAAATATATGCACGAATGCATTGTAGGCCATGCATGCACACTAATTATATATATATATATATATATTATGAGGCAAGTTAATCAAATGTGTTTTCATTCGAGAGAACTTGTCAAAATTCAAGTTAATTAATTTATCACGATAATTATATAATTAATTAATGAATCTCGTGGATATGTTATACAACATGATCGATATAGGCCATGTATATTTTAATTGGTGTTAATCTACGGTTTGCTAGCTAGCTGCTATATATAGAGCATGTTTTTATTAGATCGGGTTATATCTAGTATAGTTTAGGGTTATGTGTTTTAATTAAGTAGGGTTGATTAGCTAGGGTTAGTTACATATATATGGTTTAGGGTTAATGCATGGCGCATTTAATTAATTTAATTAGAGGACCGCGTGGCGCCCCAGGGCTGCTTCGATGCACAATTAAGTGTCGTTGGCCTATACATAGGGTTTAATTAGGGTTTAGGGTTAGCTAGGGCAGATGGTTAGGGTTAGGGTTAGGGTTTAGGGTCTAGGGTCTAGGGTTTAGTGTTTAGGGTGTTTAGGGTTTAGGGATTAGGGATTAGGGATTTAGGGTTTTAGGGTTGTTTAAGGTTTAGGGTTCATCGATCGAGTGCGCACACACATTATTAGATCGAGGCACCCGCGCCTTTACGCATAAAGTGCATGCGTATATATGTGTGTTTTTTGGGCCACCAACGATATATAGATGATCGAGAGAGAGATTGAAATCCCCAAGAATATGTTCAAATATACATTAAAATATATGCACGAATGCATTGTAGGCCATGCATGCACACTAATTATATATATATTATGAGGCAACTTAATCAAATGTGTTTTCATTCGAGAGAACTTGTCAAAATTCAAGTTAATTAATTTATCACGATAATTATATAATTAATTAATGAATCTCAGGGATATGTTATACAACATGATCGATATAGGCCATGTATATTTTAATTGGTGTTAATCTACGGTTTGCTAGCTAGCTGCTATATATAGTGCATGTTTTTATTAGATCGGGTTATAGCTAGCTAGTATAGTTTAGGGTTATGTGTTTTAATTAAGTAGGGTTGATTAGCTAGGGTTAGTTACATATATATGGTTTAGGGTTAATGCATGGCACATTTAATTTAATTAGAGGACCGCGAGGCACCCCGGCTTTGCTCGATGCACAATTAAGTGTCGTTGGCCTATACATAGGGTTTAATTAGGGTTTAGGGTTAGCTAGGGTTTAGGGTTAGGGTTAGGGTTAGGGTTTAGGGTCTAGGGTTTAGGGTTTAGTGTTTAGGGTGTTTAGGTTTAGGGATTAGGGATTAGAGATTTAAGGTTTTAGGGTTGTTTAAGGTT
This sequence comes from Lolium perenne, assembly GCF_019359855.2. Classification (NCBI taxonomy): domain Eukaryota; kingdom Viridiplantae; phylum Streptophyta; class Magnoliopsida; order Poales; family Poaceae; genus Lolium; species Lolium perenne. Next base: position 234,628,834 of record NC_067244.2, on the reverse strand, counting down.
TAGGGATCATCGATCGAGTGCGCACACACATTATTAGAGGCACCCGCGCCTTTACGCATAAATTGCATGCATATATATGTGTGTTTTTTGGCCACCAACGATATATAGATGATCGAGAGAGAGAGATTGAAATCCCCAAGAATATGTTCAAATATACATTAAAATATATGCACGAATGCATGGTAGGCCATGCATGCACACTAATTATATATATATTATGAGGCAACTTAATCAAATGTGTTTTCATTCGAGAGAACTTGTCAAAATTAGAGTTAATTAATTTATCACGATAATTATATAATTAATTAATGAATCTCAGGGATATGTTATACAACATGATCGATATAGGCCATGTATATATTAATTGGTATTAATCTAAGATTTGCTAGCTAGCTGCTATATATAGAGCATGTTTTTATTAGATCGGGTTATAGCTAGTATACTTTAGGGTTATGTGTTTTCATTAAGTAGGGTTGATTAGCTATGGTTAGTTACATATATATGGTTTAGGGTTAATGCATGGCACATTTAATTTAATTAGAGGACCGCGAGACACCCCTGGCCTGCTTGATGCACAATTAAGTGTCGTTGGTCTATATATAGGGTTTAATTAGGGTTTAGGGTTAGGGTTAGGTTTAGGGTATAGGGTTTAGTGTTTAGGGTGTTTAGGGTTTAGGGATTAGGGATTAGGGTTTCAGGGTTGTATAAGGTTTAGGGATCATCGATCGAGTGCGCACACACATTATTAGAGGCACCCGCGCCTTTGCGCATAAAGTGCATGCGTATAGTTTAGGGTTATTTGTTTTAATTAAGTAGGGTTTGATCAGCTAGGGTTAGTTACATATATATGGTTTAGGGTTAATGCATGGCACATTACATATAGTTTAAATCTCAAGAATGTTTATACATGATCGGCCATATGTGCAAAGGAATTTTTCCCTGTGAACTTGTCAAAATTCAAGTTTATCAGTGCCAATGGAAACTAGTCCAAAAAATTACATAGAGGACCAAAAGTACTAGACAATAACTAATAGAACCTGCAACTTTACAAAAAGGACCCCAAAACATATAGAAGAAAATCAATCGAGTCCTTCTCGACCGCACATCAGATCTCTGCTCCGCATCCTTTCCAGCAACTCCGTCGCCGGGGACGCACCACTTGGGACGGTGTCGCCGGTAGTCGCCAGGACGAAGGAGAAGAAGGGCCTCAGCAACGGCATATTGGCTCTGAGAAGGGCCGCTGAAAGGCCAAGATGTGCACGGGCAAGACGGATGACGCCGTCGTATGCCCCGAGCTTGTGAACTTTAGCAGCTTGACTTCCCCATTGGCCAGATCTGAAGCACTAACCAAAGCAAGCCTCACCGTTAGCGCCATCACATTGATGGCACCAGATCGGGGTTTGGCCGGCAAGATCCGCCAGATTCATCATAGGCCAGATCTGAAGCCGATGACGAGATCCCCGACTCCATTGCGCCATTCTGCTCATGGGAAACACTGGATCTAAGCTTACAACAACACTAACTCCCTCGGATCCAAATTAGCTGACTCAACTTTGCTTATCTAAATATGGATGTATCCACACATGTTTTTACTCTAGATACATACATGTCTAAGGAAAGTTGAATCAATTAATTTAGTTCGGAGGGTGTACAATATACAGAGAGAAGTCGGCCTCGTCTCCGGCCGGCGAGGCCGCCGGAGAGAAGGGGGAGAGGAGCCGGGGGAGGGGGGAGACTCGAGAGAGAAAGAGAAGAGGAAGAAATGAGAGCTCCATGGGGAAGAACATTATTTTTGTCGTTCTGCTCGTAGCTTGAAACTGAAAATTTCGGCCACGCGCCAAATCATCCCGCCGCATCCATTCGAAAATCCCGTGACCAGTTTTACCCTTTTAACCCTGGTCCGGAAGCTACAACCCACCGACCATGGAGGGCTCATTCGGTAACAATGAAATATCTTGCCTAGATCCCGAACCCTCCCCACAGGCCCACACCCACCCACCAACCATTCGCCCCATTAGCTCAAAAATACTCTCACACGCCAAAGCTCTGACTCTCTACAGTACTAGATCTGCTTCGCCGCCGGCATACTCCTCCACAGCGTAGCCTTGATCGTGTTGGCTGTCCACCCACCTGATCCGCTCCCCCGCCGCCCTCGTCACCGACGGATCTGCTTCACCGCCGACCTCGCCACCGACGGATCTGCTTCACCGCCGACCTCGCCACCGACGGATCTGCTTCACCGCCGACCTCGCCACCGACTACCTCGGCGCAACGGCTGTATCAACTTCACCGAATCCCTTGCCAGCCAACGAGATCTGTTTCACTAACGCCCGCTTCTACTGAAACAGGGTCGATTCATCGTCTCCCGCGTTCGCCATTCTTTGGAATGCAAGTTGCCGCCCCGTCCACCCCGCCGCGACTTGGTTAGTACGCTGGCCCGTTAGATCGCGGTGTTTCTTTAGCCATGTTTTGTGTAGTTATTTGCGGATCTCATATGCCGTTAACTTTCTTGATGTGTTGCTTCGCATGAAGTTTGTTTAAATATTGTACGGTACAAAAGCATTATCCGGTCGCTACCATCCTGTTCATTCTCTTGACACTGTGCGCATCCACATATTTATAGCCTTATACCCATTCATTTGCTGCCAACTGTTTTTGTACTGCATGCTATTGTCGCACTGCTTTTATAGTCATGCTATGGGCATTTCCAATCTGCTTGTTCTTATACCACGTCATTAGCTCACCGCTAGCTGCTAGCTGTTTTCTCGTGTCTGCTATTCTCACACTGCTTTTATAATCATGCTATGTGCATTTCCAATCTGCTTGCTCTTATACCTCGTCTTTAGCTTATATAGTTATTGCTGCGTGCATGTCTGGTCTTTGTATTATCGTAGACTGACTTGTCAATGTTATTTTTCCTAGGGATTGATCATGCGAACCACTTATTAGAACATCCAACATTAACGGGGACGCTAGGGAAGGTTGGAATCTGAGTTCTTGGTTGGTAATTTTGGCAGTTTACTTCCGTTATTATCTATAACCTATATGCATTGTTCCTTATGCAAGAGATTAACACTTGGAACCCTGCCATAGCAATGCCATTCATGCTTTACTATGTTTACTGCCTATTTGATATGCTTGTCTTGGAGAAAGCTGCGAAGGTGATTTGAACGACATTTGGTCATTCTTAATGCCGAGTTTACTTTATGTGGAAAACCTTGGCATTACCCTACTCTAAATCTGAATGTCTGAAATTCGTATCTCATGCAAAGCAACATCTAGTTGGTTTTAATCGATATCACGGTAAATATTGGCTTATTCATTTGGCAGCTCAAGTTTTTTGTTATTTGAAACCAGGTGACTTGGTCTTAAATGTGATATCTAAACACGGATTAAGGACAATGGAGCGGGAGGATTAGCATTTCACTTGATGGCTGAACCTAAAATGACAGGCATGTTGACCACGACTAGTGCACGCAAGAGAAGGACCTGCAACGAGCCAGTATGTGCTTAGTACATGCATCTTATCTTATATTTTGCTTATTTATGCTACATGTTGTTTTCTGATCTCTACATTGCGTAATACATGTTTGAATAGTTAATTGTTGTAACTATGTTTGCAATGTTACCAGAATGCAGTTTTAATGAAGCAGTCATCATTAGAAGATAGTCGCCAAAAAAGGATCTGTAGCGACCCTGTGCAACATTATGATGTAAGTTTGTGCTTAGTACAAGTTCCATACATTGTCTTATTTATGCAACTTGTTATTATCTTATATCTACATTGCATAATAAATGTTTGCATAGTTCATCGTTTAACTCTTTTTGCATTATTATCAGTAATGCGGTTGTGATGAAGCAATCTTCATTAGAAGTGAGGCCCACAAAAAGTTCTCGATATTTCTTCGATGCATCTTCTCATAGCCGTCAACCTAGACCATTGCTTTCATCAAAGCATTAAATATCTCAAGGTTTGTACTTTATAAAAGACATGGTATTCTTTGCTTTAAGATCTGTAGCTGATATGTTGACAAAGAGTACACAAGATTCAATCAAGGCGATTGCCAAATGTCAACGTGTTATTGATGATGCTAATAGAAGTCCTCAATGATTCTATGTAATTTTTTTATTTGGGCACATTAATTGCCTTGTAATTTTCCTACTTGTTTTATTTGTGTATGTAATTGTGTGTATCATTGATATCAGATTTTACGCTCATGAAATTTAATGCAAGTTGACTAGTCAAACAAGTAGGGCACTACAACAGATTGGGCCGGCCCACTTACGATGAGTGTGGGACCCACTTTCATTTTGGGCCAGCCCACTTCTTTAGTAGGCCGGCCCGGTTACACGATAGTGGGATCCACATGCTTATTGGGCCGGCCCACTATCTTGTTGGGTCAGCCCATTTGCTATATGGTGGTCCCACAAGGTAAATGGGCCGGCCCTTTAACAGGAAGGTGGGACCCACCTGTGTTTTTGGCCCGGCCCACTATCTTGTTGGGCCGACCCACTTGCTATATGGTGGACCCCACATACTAAATGGGCCGGCCTTTTAACTGGAAAGTGGGACCCACTGTGTTTTTGGCCGACCCACTATCTTGTTGGGCGACCCACTTGCTATATGGTGGACCCCACATACTAAATGGGCCGGCCTTTTAACGGAAGGTGGGACCCACTGTGCTTTTGGCCGGCCCACTATCTTGTTGGGTAGGCCCACTTGCTATATGGTGGACCCCACACACCAAATGGGCCGGCCCTTTAACGGGAAAGTGGGACCCACCGTGTTTTGGCCCGGCCCACTATCTTGTTGGGCCGGCCCACTTGCTATATGGTGGACCCCACATACTAAATGGGCCGACCCTTTAACTGGAAAGTGGGACCCACCTGTGTTTTTGGCCCGGCCCACTTGCTATATGGTGGACCCCACACACTAAATGGGTCGGCCCTTTAACATGAAAGTGGGACCCACCTGTGTTTTGGCCCGGCCCACTTGCTTCTTGGGCCGGCCCAGTTGCTGTAAGGTGGACCCCACATGTTAAATGGGCCGGCCCATTTAAGTTTTGACCAGTCAACCTTAGAGGTTAGGCCCGGCCCACGTAACTAATGGACCAGCCCAGCTATATAGTTGACCGGTCAAACTATGTCAGCTGGCCCGGCCCGCTTAAGACGTGGCAGGCCTCGTGTGGGCCTACCATCTACCACGGGGTTTCAGCCGGTTAACGCCGTTAATCGCCAGATTAACGGCGTACGCCACGTGTCGGTTGCATGACGTCAGCAGTCAACGGGCTCCCGGAAACACTTGCGCAACGGTCCGATTTTCCGTGGCGGAAGGGCGCCCAAGCGCGACGGACCGAAAAAAACGTCGTTGGACTTTGCCTGACGCAGTTTCCACAACAGAACCCATATCGTCGGGTTAGGCCCATAGGCGACGAAAAATACCCCTTAGCGGACGATTTTGAGACGTTGTCTATCAGAACTTTTCTTGTAGTGAGTATAGGTTGAAGCACATGGATCAATAGTGAGATTTGTTCATCCAAATGACGGATAGATATACTTTGGGCCCTCTCGGTGGAATGCCATCTAATTAGCTTGCAAGCATGTGACTAGGTCACAAGGGATGTCATATCACGGTACTAGTAAAGAGTACTTATCGGAGACGAGGTTGAACTAGGTATAGAGATACCAACAATCAAAACCTCGGATAAGTAAAGTATCGCGCCACAAAGAGAATCATTATTTTATGTGAATGGTTCTTTCGATCACGAAGTTATTGTTAATTATGTGGGAGCTATTATGGATCTCCAGGTCCCACTATTAGTTATTGATCGGATAAGTGTCTCTATCATGTCTACATAGTTCGTGAACCGTAGGGTGACACACTTAAGATTTTGATGTTTTTAATTAGATATGAATATGGTATGGAGTTCAAATGTTGTTCGGAGTCTTGGATTGGATCCAGGACATCACGAGGAGTTCCGGAATGGTCTGGAGAATAAGATTCATATATAGGAAGTCATATTCCAAGTTTAGAAATGATCCGGTGCATTTATGGAAGGTACTAGAAGGTTTTAGAAGCATCCGGAATAAATCACCATGGAAGGTTGAGTCCCGGGTGGATCCACCAACCCTAGCTGTCCAACCAAGGGAGGGTGGAGTCCATGGTGGACTCCACCACCTTGGCCGGCCAAACCACAAGGAAGGGAAGCAATCCCAGTCCTTCTAGGTTTCCCTAATTATGGCAGTTTTGGAGTTGGACTTCAAATTGGTTTTGGGGCAAACCCTAGGGGGTTCCACCTATATAAAGAGGGGGAGAGGGAGGGGGCCGGCCACCACAGCAGCCGCACCACCCAAAGGCACCCATGGCCGACGCCCCAAGTACCCCCTCTCCCAAACCCTAGCCTCTCCCTCCTCCATCTTCTCCGGCGGTGCTTACGGCGAAGCGCTGCCGGAGATCTCCACGACCACCGTCACCACGCCGTCGTGCTGGCGGGATTCCGAGGAGGATCTACTACTTCTGCTGCCCGCTAGAACGGGGAGAAGGACGTCTTATCAACACCGTACGTGTGACCGAGTGCGGAGGTGCTGCCCGACTGTAGTGTCGTCAAGATCTTCTACGCGCTTTTGCAAGCGGCATGTGATCGACTACATCAACCACGAGATCTATCTCGTTAACGCTTAGTGATCTTCAAGGGTACGTTGATCTTCACCTGGTTGCTACCAACTACTAGATTAGATCTTGGCTTGTTATTCGTTCTTGCGGTAGAATTTTTTTTTCTATGCTACGAATCCCTACAATCATTGGTATGGAAAATATTCTAGCAGAGGGTAGGTTGTGCAATGCTAGGCCACATAGGATGAATCATAAGGTCTTACCTTCATGTTGTAAAGCAGGCATGCAGACATTTTTTCCGCGGTGGATGCGGTATGAGATTTTTTTTATAGAATGCCTTGTTTGGCTGATGCGGTAGCCGAAGTTATCGGGTTATATTTATCGGTTGCGCAGTCTACGCTTCTGATGTGAGCAAAAGACGAGTTTATGTTTGGAGTGTTTAACACTAAATATAAACTCAAGGCATTTTATTCTGTTGCTTATCTTTTCTCTTCTTCTATTTTTTTCGGATTAATCTTTCAATCAGGCAACGCTCTCAATGGAAGTAACCCCGAAACTATGTTTGAGTGCTTATGATCGAGCATAGGATCAAATCTTTATAATACCAGTTTTAAACACCATTAACTATATTTTCATTGAACTATGTACTTGTTTGGACGAAAATCTTATTCCTATCGGGTGCCCGGTCAGCGCTCCCGATGAGAGTAGCCCCCAAAGCTATGTTCGAGTGCTTGCAATTGAGCGTAGGCTCAAAGATTATTCTCATCCGAGGATTTACTCAACTCAGGTCTTGATATCTTTATCACTTTTGAACAACTCATCTTTTTTTCTTATATCTATTTATATCGGGTGCGCAATCAGCCCTCCTGATAGGAGGCTCAAAGTTCTCACACACCCGATCAATGCTTGCCTAGATTAGCAGTTACTGAACCCAAGCGTACCTTACCTAAATCTGCGTTGGAAGTACCTAGACGCTCATCCAGCGTTGCACATGCCCTACCCGAACAACAAAGTTGTGTCTTTCACAATCCAGGAACATCTGAGGTATCCAGCCAACTTTAGCCCTTATTTTGTCCCGGATTGTGCTGAAACTAATCTCATCCCTGGCAGTGAAACGGTCAACTTCATTGAACCAAAGACATGGGACGAGATTCGAGATGGGGACGTGTTCTTTGATGATCACACAGCCTTCAGGACATCTGCACAAAATGCAGAAGGAAAAAAGATTAATGCTTTGAGAATGAAACTGAACTGCTCATGGATCATGATGTACACTCCGATGAGAGTACCTTGTCCAGGTTTCTTTCCTCTGACAAATCTGATAAGACAGTGCAAACAATTTCAAGCAGTATTAACATTCCGGAGTTCAAAGATCAATATTGTTTTTTTTTCCGAAAATGAAGGGGTGTCCAAGAACAGAGCCATTACCCTGACCTCATACCAACGCACATCATCTAAAAACTGAGTGTTGCCCAAACCGCCCATTGGCGAGTGAGAAGCACTAATAGTCTAGCAGACCCTCAGCACACACCATTGCATACGTCAAAGAATCGCCACCACCTTCTTCCTTGAACCCATCTCCAAGAAAGATCAGCGCATTGACCTTGCCAGACCTGCCATCAACGTCACCACGACGCCAGACGACACCACCATCCTGCGCATGTCCATCACGTTGCGTTCGTCTTCGAGGCTCCGCTGCACCATCCCGCCGAGACTCACCAACATCGGAGCAGTAGATGGAACACCGCTCCGCCAGATGACTTCCTCCAGATATCACTTGTTCTAGAACGATGCCCTCAAGAGGGAAAACGACGCAGAGGTGCCGCCATCATCTGATCCGTATATCCAGATCCGGGGTTTCGCCCGGAACAAAGAGGTTGAGGTCGGATCTTGTAGCAACGATGTCTTCAACAAGGTGATGACGCACGAGGATGCCACCATCGTCGGCTCGGACCGAATCGGAGCTTGGTTCTCACCGGCCAGACCCCACCCCAACGCTGCAGATCCGCCTGAAGAAGAGTCGATGCCGTCTGCCGCACCACTGATGCGGCGCCGTGTTACCCGGCAGCACCACGCCCAAGCCCTCATTGTCGGTCAGCAGCCGCCAACGCTGGCCGCCAAAGCGGTTCGAAGGGGACAAGGGGACGAGGAGGGGCCCCGCCACCAGCGCCGGCCAGACTTTTCCCGGGCGCGCCCCTTGACGGCGGCGGAGGAGGGAGGAGGCAGGTGGAGGGGGTGGGAGGCGTGGCGGCTAGGGTTTCCTCCCCCACCGCCCGCGTGGGGGCGAGAGGGAGCGGGCTACTCCAGTTTCATAACTATCTCTGATACAAAGATCAATATTGTGGACAAGATAGAGAATTAATCTGGAATTGTGAAAGAGCAGATGCATGTAACATACCCGCAGTTCACATTCATCGAACTGGTAATGCCAAAAGATTTATTTGTCTGATCCATAGATAGATGCCCTCCAAATACAGAGCCCTGATTTGAGAAGTTTGCAGTACCACTGTCTTCTGAGACGTAATCTAAGTTTTTAAGGACATGAGATGGCGAAGCTTGTAGAGGCATAAGAGCAAATGCCTGATATACCGAGACATACCAAACAAGTAATGCTACAGGGAGATGAAGAGATCAAATTATAAGGCACATATTGCGGACAATATAATTTTTCATTGCCTAACTAGAAGGCGGAGAAGAACCTCGACGCGGCAGGTACTAAACAATCAGACAAGTCTTTTACTTCTTTTTCAGATGCTCATATTTCTTTAAATTTGAGTAGTGTAGGTTTTTTGTTGGGTAATCGGTCTGATGAGAGTTCGGTTTTGGCTAATGTGTTGAGACAGATGGAGTTTGACCGTATAACGGTTGTTCCGAATGGCTCCACTAGCCTTAAAACTACATAGTAGACGATGATGAAGAGGATGATATCTTAGATGGTCAGCTTCTCTCGGTTATAATTGGTAATATTACAGAAGTCGATTTAGAACACTTGGAGCTTAGTTCAGTTTATGATCTAAAAGTATCTGCAAGTGGTTCTCGATCGTCAGCTGAAAAGAAATCTCGTAGATATAGCAAGAATACTAAATCTAAAATAGTTTCTCGATGAATGGCATGTTTCGGAATAGCAGATGTATTGGTGACTTGGCTAAGCATTCTCACATTGCCGATGGTTGTAGAGATTATGATTTAGATTTTATTGATATATCGGAGATGGGTAGGCGAAATTTCTCACAAAGTTTCCTCGACCGTTTGTCAGGCGGGATTACCTTTCAGTGGTTCTCTCGCCCGCCTCGTGGTAGGTCCGGGGGCATTTTACTTGGGGTCCGCATAGATACCATGACTGTCTTAGCTAGTTCTGATGGAGAGTATCACATTAAACTCGACATTTAGAACAAAGCAGACAGTTTCATTTGGAGTCTGGTTGTTGTGTATGGTGCTTCCCAAGACGCTTTTAAGGCTGAATTTTTATGTGAGTTGGTAAATCTTGCAAAAGATAATTCTTATCCGATTTTGATCGGAGGGGACTTCAATTTGCTGAGATTTCCTCATGAGAAAAGCAAAGGCCTTTTCGATGGACATTGGTCTTTCTTGTTTAATGCTGTCATTGATAGCCTTGACTTAAGAGAGGTGTTTATGTCCGGTCGACAGTTTACTTGGGCCAACAGCTTGCCTGAACCCGCATACGAAAAACTAGATCGCGTGTTGATGGATACCGAATGGGAAGATAAATACCCTATGGTGTCGGTCCGTGCACTAGAACGTATTGAAAAATTGTCTGATCATGCTTCTATCCTCCTAACTACTGGGAATCCCTGACCTGTTTGTAAACGGCCTTTCAAATTTGAACTTGGCTGGTTACATCGAAAGGAATTCCATGAGATGGTTAAGACGGTTTGGGAGAGATCGGTCGGGGGTAGCACTCCAATTTTGAGATGGAATAATAAGATGCGGGCAATGCGCAAACTTCTCTAAGGTTGGGCTGCTCATATGGCTGGTATTCTTAAAATAAAGAAGGCTCGCTTATCAGATGTGATTGATGAGCTATAGGCTGGAGGTGAGACCGTTGTCCACGCAAGAGATTGAACTTAATAATCAGTCTAATGCACAGATACCGAGTCTTCTCCGCGAAGAGGAACTCAAATGGTATCAACGTTCAAAAGCCCAATTCATATTGGGAGGAGATTCGAATACGCGATATTTCCATGGCTTGGCCAATGGAAGACATCGGAAAAAACGTATTTACTCTCTCATTCAAGATGAAGGGTTGATTGAAGGCCATGAGCAACTCAAATCATACATTACTAATTATTATAAAAATCTATTTGGTCCTCCGGAGGAAAGTTCCTTCTCTCTTAATGAGGACTTAACGGATGACATACGCCAAGTTTCTATGGAAGAAAATGGCCTACTAACCGCACCTTATTTTGAGAAAGAGGTTCAGAAGGCAATTTTCCAAATAGAATGCAATAAAGCACCGGGTCCAGATGGTTTTTCAGCAGAGTTTTATCAAACATTCTGGGATACTATTAAACCGGATCTTCTGGATCTGTTCAATGCTCCGCACATAGGACAAATAGAATTATTTTGTCTAAATTTTTGTGAAATAATTTTGTTACCGAAAGTTAATGAGGCAGAAAGGATTCAACAATATAGACCTATTTGCCTCTTAAACGTAAGTTTCAAGATTTTCACGAAAGTGTCCACCATTAGACTTAATACGGTTGCGGATCATATCGTTCAGCCGTCACAGACCGCTTTCATGCAAGGACGAAACATTCTCGATGGAGTGGCGGTTTTGCATGAGACGGTACATGAGATGCATACCAAGAAATTGAATGGGGTTATTCTTAAATTAGATTTTGAAAAGGCGTATGATAAAGTCAAGTGGTCTTTCCTACAGCAGACGCACAGGATGAAAGATTTTTCTCCAGAGTGGCATGCTCTAATAAATGATTTTGTGTATGGAGGTAGTGTGGCAATCTAGGTTAATGATGACACCGGCCAATATTTCCAAACACGAAAAGGGTTACGCCAAGGGGATCCGTAATCACCGATGTCGTTTAACATTGTAGCGGATATGCTGGCTATACTCATAAAGCGGGCCAAGTCTGATAGTCAGATTGAAGGTGTGATCCCACATCTGCTTGATGGAGGTTTATCTATCCTTAAATATGCCGACGATACAATTCTATTTATGGATCACAATCTCGAAAAAGCTCGCAATCTGAAATTCATTTTGGCGGCTTTCGAGCAGTTGTCGGGATTAAAAACCAATTTCCATAAAAGTAAATTATTCTGTTTCGGTGATGCCCAAAATGATGCGACTCTATATACAGAGTTGTCTGGTTGTGGGCAAGGCCAATTTCCTATTCGCTATTTGGGTATTCCGATTCATTATCGGAGACTTACAATTGCTGAATGGAAAATTCTGGAAGAAAGATTACAAAAACGCCTTAGTAGTTGGAAGGGTAAATTTTTGTCCCTAGGGGGAAGATTGGTACTCATTAATTCGGTACTAACAAATATGGTACTGTATATGATATCATTCTTTCTTCTACCGAAAGAAATTCTGCATCAACTCGATTATTATCGATCCAGATTCTTTTGGCAAGGGGACATCAAGAAAAAGAAATATCGACTGGTTAAATGGAGTAATGTTTGTATTCCCAAAGATCAAGGTGAGCTTGGAGTTCACGACCTGGAGGTCAAGAATTCAGCTCTGTTAGGTAAATGGTTGTTTAAGCTTCTTACCGAGGAAGGGATTTGACAAACTATTCTTCGGGGAAAGTATATCGGCTCGAAGACGCTATCCCTAGTGGTTTGGAAACTTGGGGATTCACACTTCTGGGCTGGTCTCATGGCGACAAAAAATATCTTTTTTCGCCATGGTACTTTATCGATAAAAAATGGAGCACATATACGGTTCTCGGAAGATGTTTGGTTAGACAATGCACCTTTAAGTGAACAGTATCCTGCTTTGTATAGTATTGTTCGCCGCAAAGGTGATACCATTGCCACAGTAATGGCTGTCTCACCCCCGAATGTGACGTTCAGACGGGTTTTGCTTGAACAAAGGCTACTGGCATGAAATACCCTAATTCACCGGCTGAGATATTCACCTATCGCCTGAACCAGACGAATTTAGATGGAATCTTCATGTAGATGGCACTTTCTCGGTCAAATATTTATACAATGTGATCCTTCATTCTGATATACAATAATAATAAGAAAATTTGGAAGATGAAGATACCATTAAAAATTAAATTTTTTGGATGGTAACTTCGTCGAGGAGTTATTCTCACCAAAGACAATCTTGTTAAGCGGAATTGGCACAGAAGTATATGGTGTGTTTTCTGTCATCATGATGAAACCATTAAACACCTATTTTTCCAGTCCCAATTTGCGAGATCTATATGGTCAGTCATGTAAGTAGAGTCTACCCTGTATCCTTCGACTAGTGTGGCCAATGTCTTTGGCAATTGGCTTCACGGTATCGATTCAAGGTTCAAGTTTCTTCTTAGGGTGGGGCGTTAGCAGTTATCTCGGCGCTTTGGCTAAGTAAAAAATGATGAGATTTTTAACGTTAAAAACTTTTCTATGTTGCAGGTCATTTACAGATGTACAGGTATTCTCCATTTGTGGTTACCTCTTCAGCGAGTGGAGAACCGAGACCTATTTACGGAGGTATGTACACGGTTGGAGGCTACGACGAGGGATATTTTTTTCCTATATGGGTGGCAGCATAGTCTATTGATTGAAGCGCCACACTCACCTTAGGCGTTATCTGATTCGTCGCTTCGATATGTATTTCGCCTAATTTTTTTCAATATTTTTTTCGATAAGGGACACTTTATTACTTAAGAGTTTTAAGCCATTACACCCGACCTCTGCATATCTTAGATTAACTTTTTTTCAATATTTAGGCTGAATACAAGTCCCTTATCGAAAAAACTAGAAAAACTACAAAGAACGTCGAAGTCCGGTGAGTTTTCTTATCAAACAGGGGAGGAGGTCCGGTGCATTTCTTATCAAACAGGGTGATTTGTGAAGTTTTCAAATGAATGATGAAGCTGATTAGGATGCTGAATTTCGTTGGCATCACTACAGAGTTCTGGATAGTTTCGTGACCTCGTAGTTGCTAGCTATGATATTTAAAGAAGTGGTGTCATCTGACACAACATAAGAAGTAAGTATTGATTCCTCCTTGATCAGAGGACTGAGGACCGAGGCAGCAACCGACATGATGTCAGGAGGCTGAATCTTTTATTACTGGAGGCAAACAGACTCTGAAGCCTAGTACTTGATTACAATTTGAACAAATGAGAATGCGAACCCTGGTTATTTACTGTTCTCACTCCGGAAAATAAGTATTGTTACTCTACTAATTTTCTGCCGTTGGGCGCCTCTTCCACAGTCCAAAGGCTAGGTGTCGACCTGTTTATTTAGACCTAGAAGGCCACCCCATCCGGAGTGCAGAGATCTAGTGCAGGTCTATATGGATGCAAGACTGACTGCACAAACCCTATTAGTGTAATCCCCGATGTTTCGAATACAACGATGATTAATATAAAATGGTCTGCATTCATATGCATCCAGCTTGCATTTGATTTTGAGATGAGTTACCACATGGCTAAACCCAATGTATAGTTACTCTATTATTTTCCTGCCGTTGAGTGCCTCTTCTAGGTCCAAAGGCTACTTATCGACCAGTTTAATTAAACCCAGAAGACCACCTCATTCGGCGGGACCAGATCCATTGCATGTCTATATGGATATGAGAAGACTGACTGCACAAGTCTTATTAGTGTAATCCCCGATGTTTCGAAAATAGCGATGATTAATATGAGATTGTCCGCATTCATATGCATCCAGCTTGCATTTGATTTTGAGATGAGTTGTCACATGGCTAAACCCAGCCCATGTTGCCTATTATATGAGATTAATTTGGGTGGGTATGTAACAGGAGGACACGAGCTGACTATTTTTTTATTGTACATACAACGAATGCAAGCTGGGCTAAATTCAGAAATTACCAATTTTTGAAAAATAATTGTGCTATGCTTAGAGATCAGTGGGCAGAGTTAGCACTAACAATCTTTGGTATATGCAAAACATTATGTATTTATAGTAGATACGGAACATTTTCTCCAGCAGGCCATCTTCTTCCCTATGGGCACTCTCATTTGAGCATCCCATTGCATGCCTGAAAATAAAGACAAAAAATTGGAGCATCCCATTGCATGCCTACAATGACACATGAACTTCACACAAACAGAACTGCATCAGGCATAGCATCGAACATGCTATGTGCGTGACTATACAGCACCGACTAGCACTAGCTATTACTTGTTCCAAAGCCTGTTTCATCCCACGCCACCAGAACTATTTTCCCAAACCGAATTTACTGTCACTCGATGCCTTCTTCTCCTCTGACGCCACAAGGACTCGTCCCCAAATCCAATTTACTCGGGGAAAAAAGTATAATTACTCCACTATTTTTACTCGGGGAAAAAAGTTAGCTACTGTTTTTACTCGGGGGAAAAAGTATAATTACTCCACTATTTTCCTGCCATTGGATACCTCTTCCACGGTCCAAAGGTTAGTTACGGACCAGTTTAATTATATTAAACCTGTAAGGCCACATTCATATGCATCCAGCGTGCACAGATCCATTTGGAGGTCTATTGTCTATATGACTAATTGGATGCAAGAAAACTGACTGCACAAGTCTTATTAGTGTAATCCCTATTGTTTCGAAAACAATGATGATTAATATGAGATGGTCACATTCATATGCATCCAGTTTGCATTTGACTTTGAGATGAGTTGTCACATGGCTAAACCCAGCCCATGTTGCCAGTGAGATTAGTTTAGGTGGGTGTGTAACGAGTACATCTGTACAACGAATGAAGGCTAGGTTTATTTAGAAATTACAAATTAGTGGAAAATAGGTGTGCTATGGGGAATACATATTGGCTCTCGGGTGCCACACACCCCTATACTTGGAAAAATAAAAAATAAATTAAAAAAGGTTGAAAAAATTCAATCTTTTTTGGAAATCAAAGATAATCAGGTATGTTTCCCTACAAAATATTTCCCTAGAAAAAATACTTTTATTGTATCTAGGTAAAAAAAAACTCGGAACACATCATGACCAGGTAGTATTCACTTTATATGCGTCATAACTTTTTTTTTGTGACGTCATTTCGTTTCCAAACAATTTTTTTACAAGTACTAGAAACTTGATCATCCTTGGTTTCCAGGAAGATTTTTTTTTTAACTTTTCTAAAGTACCAGAGAGCCAAAAATCTTCTTCCGTGTGTTATGCAGTATGCATAGAGATTACTGGATAGAGTTAGACTAATGATTGTTGCTATATGTAGAACAATTGGTATTATTAGTACGTACGGAACTTTTATCCTAGCAGGTCATCTCCTTGACTATGAGCACTCTCCTCATGAGCTACGAAAAATTAGAGCATCCTATCGCATGCATGCATATAAAGACAAAAATGCTGATGTTTATAAAGATTTCCTAAAGTTCCAAAAAAAAGTTAAATGCTAAAAAAGTAAATTCTTTAACTTCTAACATCACACCCAGTTTACAATCTGTTTTCACCTTTGAGTATGTGACGGGAGGACTTTGAAACTAGATCCATATGGGTATGCCTGGACGATGATTTTTTTGGGTTAAAAGTTACCATGCATATATTAACAAACTAAAGTTACCGCCATGCAGCGATGGAAGGAGAAAGGTTGGACTGGCTAGAATGAAGCGGTAATACTATATTTACGGACGGATTGATTTACGGAAAAGTTACGGATGAACGTGGCCAGCTATGGTTGGTTGCTGTGTGTTCCCCTCCTGAAAAATCGGGCCAGACTCTGAATTTCTAATGTTGCCGTGTGAGTCCGTAAGACTTTTCTGTAAAAGATTTCCGTACGTGTAGCTTTACTATGAATGAAGAGAGGAGATTAGTCTATTAATGGGCTGGGCTTTAACGATGCATAGTTTCAAGAAAAATATACATTTACTCCAGTAGTATTTTCTAGCCGTTGGGTGCCTCTTCCACGGTCCAAAGGTTAGTTACCGAACAGTTTAATTAAATCTAGAAGGCCACCCCATCTGGCATGCAGAGATCAATTGCAGGTTTGTATGGATACAAGAAGACTGACTGCACAAGTCTTATTAGTGTAATTCCCGATGTTGCGAAAACAAACGATATATGATCGATCGGTAGGTGAGTGGTTTTGAGGTGGTCCCCTTTCATATGCATATGATCCAGCTTGCATTGACTTTGAAATGAGTTGTCCACGTGGCTTAAACCAAACCCATGTTTCCTATGAGATTAGTTTAGGTGGGTGTGTAACGGGAGGGCACAACCTGACTATTTTTTATCATATCTATTTTAACCATCCTGTGAACAGAGATTGGAACAGCCAAAGCTACTCACCGGAGGACTAGCGAAGACTTTGCTATATGTAGAAAGTTATGTATTCAGGCATTAAGATCCAACAAAATAAGCATGTAGCTAGTACTAACGAAGCATGAATGTCGTTAACCTAGAAAAAAATTCTAGTTCACACATGAACTTCACAAAAAAATAACATCGAACATGTTATAATCATGGCCATACCACTAACTGGCAGGCACTAGCACTCGATTGGTGGAACGAAATAGCCAAATTGATAGGTGAGCCTACACTAGTGGAGAAGAGGCATTTGGTCCCAAGCAAATGTCCCAGTGTAGAACCAAACCGGGACCAATGGAGGGCATTGGTCCCGGTTTGTTTTTCCCAGGGCGACCCCACTAGCTGGAGCCTGTCCTGTAGTGGTCTTTGGACCCGGTTTGTAATACAAACCGGGACTAAAGGGTCCACGGCAGGGCGCGGTAGGCCGTGTCAGGCATGGGAAACCTTTAGTCCCGGTTTGTATTACAAACCAGGTCCAGAGGGGGGGCCTCTGGACCCGGTTTGTATTACAAACCGGGACAAAGTCCCTAATCTGCCTATATAACCTTGCCCCTGCCCAAGTGTGAGCCACACTTGGCCATTTTTTCACTTTCTTCACAAGAGGGGTGTATTGCTCTCCTCTCTTCTTCACATGCACAAGAGGTGTTCGATGAAATGCTTAAGAGGATTTGCCACTTGAGTTTACACAAATCAAGCCACACTTAACTTGCTTTTTTCTTCTTCATCGAGGTTAACAACTTTATCCTTTTCATCTGCAATTGATAAAATGCATGTGTATATATACATCGTGATGTTCTGTAATGGTTTTGATCAGCTTAATTATATCATGCAGATGAATCGGCAATGGATGTACATTGACCGATGGTTTGACGAGTTCACTTCGGGCCTGGATAATTTTATGGCCGTGGCGGAGGCAAACAAACATGGTGGCTTCATGTATTGTCCATGTGTTGACTGCAAGAATACCGTAAATTACGCTCACTCGAGTCTCATTCACAGCCACCTTCTGCGATCCGGTTTCATGCCCAGTTACTATTGTTGGACCAAGCACGGAGAAAGAGGGGTTATGATGGAAGACAATGAAGAAGAGGAAGAGGATGATGACGGTTATCCCAATTTCCCTGAATACGATGATACTGCAGAAGGCAATGAAGACAATGAAGTAGAAGATCAAGAGGCACCAGATGAGCCTGCTGATGATGATCTTGGTCGGGCCATTGCTGATGCAAGGAGAGAATGTGAAACTGAAAAGAAAAGGTTGGCCTTCGACAAGATGATAGAAGATCACAACAAATTGTTATACCCAACTTGCGAAGATGGCCATAAAAAGCTAGGCAGCACAGTGAAATTGTTGCAATGGAAGGCAGAGAACGGTGTCACTGACTCAGGATTTGGAAAGTTGCTGACAATAATTAAGAGGAAGCTTCCAAGGGGTAACGAATTGCCCGCCAGTACGTACGAAGCGAAGAAGATTGTCTGCCCTCTAGGATTAGATGTGCAAAAGATACATGCATGCATTAATGACTGCATCCTCTACCGCGGTGAGTACGAGAATTTGGATGCATGTCCGGTGTGCCTTTGCATTGCGGTATAAGATCAGACGAGATGACCCTGGTGATGTTGAGGGCGAGCGCCCCAGGAAGAGGGTTCCTGCCAAGGTTATGTGGTATGCTCCTATAATACCACGGCTGAAACGCTTGTTCAGAAATAAAGAGCATGCTAGGTTGTTGCGATGGCACAAAGAAGACCGTAAGAAAGACGTGATGTTGAGGCACCCTGCTGATGGCTCCCAATGGAGAAAAATCGATAGAGAGTTCCCAAACTTTGCACAGGATGCAAGGAACTTAAGGTTTGGTCTAAGTACAGATGGCATGAATCCTTTTGGAGAGCAGAGCTGCAGCCATAGCACCTGGCCTGTGACTCTTTGTATATATAACCTTCCTCCTTGGTTGTGCATGAAGCGGAAGTTCATTATGATGCCAGTGCTCATACAAGGCCCGAAGCAACCCGGGAACGACATTGATGTGTACCTGAAGCCATTAGTCGAAGAACTTCTACAACTGTGGTCCCTAGCAGGTGTACGTGTGTGGGACGAGCACAAGCAGGAGGAATTTGACCTAAGAGCGCTGTTTTTCGTAACCATCAATGACTGGCCTGCTCTTGGTAACATTTCAGGACAGTCAAACAAGGGATACAATGCATGCACGCACCGTTTACATGAGCTCGAAGGTGATTATTTGGAAAAATGTAAGAAGGTCGTGTACCTGGGGCATCATCGATTTCTTAGGACTACCCATCCCGTAAGAAAGAAAGGCAAGCATTACAACGGTGACGCTGATCACCGGAGGAAGCCTCCCCATCGTGATGGTGTTGATATATTTGGTATGGTCAAGGATCTAGATGTAATATTTGGAAAGGGTCCTGGCGGACGGTGCATTCGAATGACGATGCCGGACACGCGCCCATGTGGAAGAAGAAATCTATATTTTGGGATCTACCCTATTGGGAAGTCTTAGAGGTCCGCTCTTCAATCGATGTGATGCACGTGACGAAGAATCTTTGCGTGAACCTGCTAGGCTTTCTGGGCGTGTACGGGAAGACAAACGATACACCAGAAGCACAGGAGGACCAGCAACGTAGGAAAGACCCCAAAAAACTGCATGAGAGAGTTAAAGGACGTCATTACTCCAGCTACGCTCTTACAAAAGCAGAGAAGGAAATATTTTTTGAATGTCTGAGCGATATCAAGGTCCCGTCTGGCTTCTCCTCCAATATAAAGGGAATAATAAATATGGAGAAGAAAACATTCCGTAACACGAAGTCTCATGACATCACGTGATAATGACACAGTTGCTTCCGATTGCATTGAGGGGGCTTCTACCGGAAAATGTTCGACTGCCCATTGTGAAGCTATGTGCATTCCTCAATGCAATTTCTCAGAAGGTAATAAATCCAGAAATTCTACCGAGGTTGCAGAATGATGTGGTCCAATGTCTCGTTAGTTTTGAGCTGGTGTTCCCACCATCATTCTTCAATATTATGACACATCTCCTCGTTCACCTGGTCGATGAGATTTCCATTCTCGGTCCTGTGTTTCTACACAATATGTTCCCCTTCGAGAGGTTCATGGGAGTCTTAAAGAAATATGTTCATAACCGTGCTAGGCCAGAAGGAAGCATCTCCAAGGGCTATGGAACAGAGGAGGTCATTGAATTATGTGTTGACTTTATTCCTGACCTTAATCCGATTGGTGTTCCTGAATCGCGGTATGAAGGGAGACTAAGTGGAAAAGGCACGCTAGGAAGGAAATCAATGATATGTAGGGACGGGATTTCTTTGACTCAAGCACACTACACAGTTCTACAAAGTTCCACCTTTGTGGCTCCGTATATCGGTGACCACAAGAACTTTCTACGCACCCAGAACCCGGGGCAGTCGAACGATTGGATTAGACGTGAACACATGTCGACTTTCGGCGGTTGGTTGCAAAAACATCTCCTGAATAACAAAGATATTGAAGATCAGTTGTACTTGCTGGCCCAGACACCATCTTCGACTGTAGTGACTTTCCAAGGGTACGAGATAAATGGGAATACATTTTACACGATCACCCAAGATAAAAAGAGCACCAACCAAAACAGTGTTGTCCTATTTGATGCAATAATGAATGAAGGCCCAAATGACACATATTATGGTTACATAGAGGATATATGGGAGCTTGACTATGGACCTTCTTTTAAGGTCCCTTTTTTTAGGTGCAAATGGGTCAACAAAACAGGAGGCGGGGTTCGGGTAGACAAGTTGTATGGAATGACAACAGTGGATCTCAACAATCTTGGGTATAGAGACGAACCATTCGTCCTGGCTAAGGATGTGGCCCAGGTTTTCTATGTGAAGGATATGTCTACCAAACCAAGAAAAAGGAAACATAAGGAAACAAATACATCAAACGATGAGCCCAAGCGCCACATAGTTCTTTCTGGAAAAAGAAACATCGTGGGAGTGGAGGAAAAGACAGACATGTCAGAAGATTATAATAAGTTTGATGAAATTCCACCCTTCAGAGTGAACATTGATCCAAGCATCAAGTTAAATGATGAAGATACTCCATGGTTACGGCCGAAGAAGATTAAATGATGAAGATGCTCCATCATCAAGCTAATTGAAGAATGTTCATGGCACAAATGAGTATCTCAACATGGCAATCAATTTCCCATTTATTTTTGTGTAATCATTTAACTGTATGTAAGATATTAAAAGTGGAGATGCGCCACGGGAGATTTCCCAACCCTTTCCCCAACACTGTTAGAGGAGATGTAGTCGTTCAGGGGCTTGCAGGGAAAAATTCCAAGGCGCAGTTTCTGAAGATGTCGTAGGGCGTGTGCACCAACGACATCTTCGAGAAACTGCGCCACGGGAGATTTCCCAACCCTTTCGCCAACACTGTTAGAGGAGATGTAGTGGTTCAGGGGCTTGCAGGAAAAAATTCCAAGGCGCAGTTTCTGAAGATGCCGTAGGGCGTGTGCACCAACGACATCTTCGAGAAACTGCGCCACGGGAGATTTCCCAACCCTTTCCCCAACACTGTTAGATGAGATGTAGTCGTTCAGGGGCTTGCAGGGAAAAATTCCGAGGAGCAGCTTCCGAAGATGCCGTAGGGCGTGTGCACCAACGACATCTTCGAGAAGCTGCGCCACGGGAGATTTCCCAACCCTTCCCTTCATCAATGGGAATGAAACTCTGCTTGGCTTGTTGATCTGCTTGGCAAGGCGTATCGATGCTCCTTTTATAGGCATGACACCTCTTCTACTTTGTCTTGTTCCTTCGACAGGGCGTCGTGCGCTACACGCTTTATCTCATCGAGCAGTGCGTCCACCCATGTGTTCTTATCCTGCCGACATCTTTAGTCCCGGTTGTACCCACCAGCCGGGACTAAAGGTTACCCACACGTCCTTATCCCACCGACAGTTTTGTTAGATGACAAAAAAAGGATCTTTAGTCCCGGTTGTACCCACCAGCCGAGACTAAAGGTTACCCACACGTCCTTATCCCACCGACAGTTTTGTTAGATGACAAAAAAATGATCTTTAGTCCCGGTTGTACCCACCAGCCGGGACTAAAGGTTACCCACATGTCCTTATCCCACCGACAGTTTTGTTAGATGACAAAAAAATGATCTTTAGTCCCGGTTGTACCCACCAGCCGGGACTAATGTTTTCGGTGCCACTGCGTTCCCGCCTATTTTTCTTCCCGCGTTTTCCACTGCTTCCCGCCTCCGTCCTCCCGCCATTTTTTTCACTATATATATGTCGGCTTGGCCTCCAGTTACATATCACATCTAGACTCATATCTGCAAACCTCATCACTCTGTCCCATGGCTTCCATCGTATCTCTAACCCTCCGGGAGGCGGAGGCGCTTTGCGCGTCGAACTACCCATGCCCGCCGGGCTACCGCGTCCCGACCGGCTGGTTGCTGAGCGTCGGAGGCTTACCGGTCCCTCCTGTCCCTCTAGGTGTAGCGCGCGAGATGGCCATCATGAACCACTACTACTTCGAGCTCACGCCAGAGTAGCGGAGGAATCCCCAGTGGCATCCCGACTACAGCCCGACTTGGGAAAGCTTCTTCATCAATCGGCGTGAGAGGGCGCTTGCCAGGCACGAGGAGGGCGGCCCGCCTCCTTCGAACTTCAACGAGGCCGGCCGTCGGCTGTGGTGGCGCGGCCGGATCTCCAGGGCGTCATGGCCCACCGTGGCCCCCGCCTGCGCTACCCTCAGTCCCACCACACGTGTGCTCTCCCGCCGAGGTTCGACTACCGCGACCCCGATGCCAGCGACGATGATGACGGCGACTACGACGACTACAGTGGCGAGTACTATAGGACTAGGCACGAGTATGACTGAATGACTCGAACAGTCGAATCTGGCCATGTATCTTAATTAATTTTCAGTTAAGCTCTGTACTTTAATTCCATGTATCTGGCGGGAAACTTTTCTCATCATCAGCGTCTGCCACAACGACTTTATTGAAAATACAATTAAAATAGATAAACAACTAGTCTAGTCGATCTACTCGTCGTCGAAGGTTGTCTCGGTCCAAATGTCGTCCCACCGAGGGTTGTTGTCGGCCCAAGTTGTATTCGGGTTATCGAGCTCGAACACGGCGATGGCCCGACGGTGGCGCCTGTTGGACCTGCGATGTGCCCGGAGGTCAGCGAAGAACGCGTCGGTGTTGTCGACGTCGTTGGGGAACTGCGCCCTCCACTGGCACATCAACTCCTCGTCGTGCTCGGCGATGGCGATCCGGCGCTGCACCTGGCGGTGGCGGCAACGGTCCTCGTCGTCGACGAGGCACGGCGTCGGCGCGAGGAACTCCGGCTCCTCTAGCGATTCGATGGCTGGGAAGTTCATGTCGCACCGTGGCCGCCGAAATCGCCATGCGGCCGCGTCGTAAGCGCGCGCCGCCAGCTCCAGGGTGTTGTACGTGCCGAGGGTGAGCCGGAATCCACCGGCGCGCATCTCGGCGTAGAACCTTGATACGTCTCTGACGTATCAATAATTTCTTATGTTCCATGCCACATTATTGATGATATCTACATGTTTTATGCACACTTTATGTGCACATTTGTGCATTTTCTGGAACTAACCTATTAACAAGCTGCCGAAGTGCCAGTTGCTGTTTTCTGCAGTTTTTGGTTTCAGAAATCCTAGTAAGGAAATATTCTCGGAATTGGACGAAATCAACGCCCAGGGTCCTATTTTGCCACGAAGCTTCCAGAAGACCGAAGAGTCAACGAAGTGGGGCCACGAGGTGGCCAAACCATAGGGCGGCGCGGCCCAAGCCCTGGCCGCGCCGACCTGTGGTGTGGGCCCCTCGTGACGCCCCTTGACCTGCCCTTCCGCCTACAAATAGCCTTCGTCGCGAAACCCCCAGTACCGAGAGCCACGATACGGAAAACCTTCCAGAGACACCGCCGCCGCCAATCCCATCTCGGGGGATTCAGGAGATCGCCTCCGGCACCCTGCCGGAGAGGGGAATCATCTCCCGGAGGACTCTACGCCACCATGGTCGCCTCCGGAGTGATGTGTGAGTAGTCTACCCCTGGACTATGGGTCCATATCAGTAGCTAGATGGTTGTCTTCTCCTCATTATGCTTAATTGTCGGGTCTTGTGAGCTGCCGAACATGATCAAGATCATCTATCTGTAATTCTATATGTTGTGTTTGTTGGGATCCGATGAATAGAGAATACTTGTTATGTTGATTATCAAATTTATATCTATGTGTTGTTTATGATCTTGCATGCTCTCCGTTACTAGTAGATGCTCTGGCCAAGTAGATGCTTGTAACTCCAAGAGGGAGTATTTATGCTCGATAGTGGGTTCATGTCTCCGTGAATGCAGGGGAGTGACGAAACCTCTAAGATTATGGATGTCTTGTTGCCACTAGGGATAAAACATTGGTGCTATGTTCGAGGATGTAGTTACCGATTACATTACACGCAATACTTAATGCAATTGTCTCTGTTGTTAGCAACTTAATACCGGAGGGGTTCGGATGATAACTTTGAAGGTGGACTTTTTAGGCATAGATGCATGCTGGATAGCGGTCTATGTACTTTGTCGTAATGCCCAATTAAATCTCACTATACTCATCATAATATGTATGTGCATGGTCATGCCCTCTTTATTTGTCAATTGCCCAACTGTAATTTGTTCACCCAACATGTTGTTTATCTTATGGGAGAGACACCTCTAGTGAACTGTGGACCCCGGTCCAATTCTCTATCTTGAAATACAATCTCTTTGCAATACTCGTTCTACTGTTTTCTGCAAACAATCATCATCCACACTATACATCTAATCCTTTGTTACAGCAAGCCGGTGAGATTGACAACCTCGCTGTTTCGTTGGGGCAAAGTACTTGGTTTGTGTTGTGCAGGTTCCACGTTGGCGCCGGAATCCCTGGTGTTGCGCCGCACTACATCTCGCCGCCATCAACCTTCAACGTGCTTCTTGGCTCCTACTGGTTCGATAAACCTTGGTTTCATACTGAGGGAAAACTTGCCGCTGTACGCATCACACCTTCCTCTTGGGGTTCCCAACGGACGCGTGCTGTACGCGTATCAAGCTCTTTTTCTGGCGCCGTTGCCGGGGAGATCAAGACACGCTGCAAGGGGAGTCTCCACATCCCAATCTCTTTACTTTGTTTTTGTCTTGCTTAGTTTTATTTACTACTTTGTTTGCTGCACTAAATCAAAATACAAAAAAAATTAGTTGCTAGTTTTACTTTATTTGCTATCTTGTTTGCTATATCAAAAACACAAAAAAATTAGTTACTAGCATTTACTTTATCTAGTTTGCTTTATTTACTGTTGCTAAAATGGGTACTCCTGAAAATACTAAGTTGTGTGACTTCACAACCACAAATAATAATGATTTCTTATGCACACCTATTGCTCCACCTGCTACTACAACAGAATTCTTTGAAATTAAACCTGCTTTACTGAATCTTGTTATGCGAGAGCAATTTTCTGGTGTTAGTTCTGATGATGCTGCTGCCCATCTCAATAATTTTGTTGAACTATGTGAAATGCAAAAGTATAAAGATGTAGATGGTGACATTATAAAATTAAAATTGTTCCCTTTCTCATTAAGAGGAAGAGCTAAAGATTGGTTGCTATCTCTGCCTAAGAATAGTATTGATTCATGGACTAAATGCAAGGATGATTTTATTGGTAGATATTATCCCCCTGCTAAAATTATATCTTTGAGGAGTAGCATAATGAATTTTAAACAATTGGATACTGAGCATGTTGCACAAGCACGGGAAAGAATGAAATCTTTGGTTAAAAATTGCCCAACCCATGGACTGACTACTTGGATGATCATCCAAACCTTTTATGCAGGACTGAATTTTTCTTCGCGGAACCTATTGGATTCAGCTGCTGGAGGTACCTTTATGTCCATCACTCTTGGTGAAGCAACAAAGCTTCTTGATAATATGATGATCAATTACTCTGAATGGCACACGGAAAGAGCTCCACAAGGTAAGAAGGTAAATTCTGTCGAAGAAACCTCTTCCTTGAGTGATAAGATTGATGCTATTATGTCTATGCTTGTGAATGATAGGACAAATGTTGATCCTAATAATGTTCCGTTAGCTTCATTGGTTGCTCAAGAAGAACATGTTGATGTAAACTTCATTAAAAATAATAATTTCAACAACAATGCTTACCGGAACAATTGTAGTAACAACTATAGGCCATATCCTTATAATAATGGCAACGGCTATGGTAATTCTTATGGGAATTCTTACAACAATAATAGGAATTCACCCCTGGACTTGAAGCCATGCTTAAAGAATTTATTAGTACACAAACTGCTTTTAACAAATCTGTTGAAGAAAAGCTTGGGAAAATTGATATACTTGCTTCTAAAGTCGATAGTCTTGCTGCTGATGTTGATCTTTTGAAATCGAAAGTTATGCCTAATGAAAATCATCATAATAAAATTACTACTACAGCAAATGCCA
The DNA here is from genome assembly GCF_019359855.2 of Lolium perenne. Lineage (NCBI taxonomy): Eukaryota > Viridiplantae > Streptophyta > Magnoliopsida > Poales > Poaceae > Lolium > Lolium perenne. The sequence continues at coordinate 234,602,219 of NC_067244.2, read as the reverse complement.
TCCAAGTTAGAATTAATGAGAATATAAGATTGATGGCCGAATTGCGTGCTAGGTGGGAAAGAGAAGAAAATGAAAAAGAAGAGAATATAGCTAAAGTTTGGACTATTACCACCACTAGTAATGCTAATGCTACACATGTTGCTGCACCTCCTACTAATAATAATAAAAGAATTGGTGTTAGCAATGTTTCCACTTCAAATGCAAAGCGCGAAAAACTGCCTGAAACTGCTAAAACTGCTGAAACTGCCTGTGATAAAACTGCTGAAATTTTTTCCAACATTGGGGATGATGATCCCATTGCTTTAGATTATAATGGTTTGAATTTTGATGATTGCCACATCTCTGAAGTTATAAAGTTCTTACAAAAACTTGCTAAAAGTCCTAATGCTAGTGCTATAAATTTGGCTTTCACAAAACATATTATAAATGCTCTCATAAAAGCTAGAGAAGAGAAACTAGAACGCGAAGCTTCTATTCCTAGAAAGCTAGAGGATGGTTGGGAGCCCATCATTAAGATGAAGGTCAAAGATTTTGATTGTAATGCTTTATGTGATCTTGGTGCAAGTATTTCTGTTATGCCTAAGAATATTTATAATATGCTTGACTTGCCACCGCTGAAAAATTGTTATTTGGATGTTAATCTTGCTGATCATTCTACAAAGAAACCTTTGGGGAAAGTTGACAATGTTCGCATTACCGTTAACAATAACCTTGTCCCCGTTGATTTTGTTGTCTTGGATATTGAATGCAATGCATCTTGTCCCATCATATTGGGAAGACCTTTTCTTCGAACTGTTGGTGCTATCATTGATATGAAGGAAGGTAATATAAAATATCAATTTCCTCTCAAGAAAGGTATGGAACACTTCCCTAGAAAGAGAATGAAGTTACCTTTTGATTCTATTATTAGAACAAATTATGATGTTGACACTTCGTCTCTTGATAATACTTGATACACACTTTCTGCGCCTAGCTGAAAGGCGTTAAAGAAAAGCGCTTATGGGAGACAACCCATGTTTTTACTACAGTACTTTGTTTTTATTTTGCGTCTTGGAAGTTGTTTACTACTGTAGCAACCTCTCCTTATCTTAGTTTAGTGTTTTGTTGTGCCAAGTAAAGTCGTTGATAGTAAAGTTCATACTAGATTTGGATTACTGCGCAGAAACAGATTTCTTTGCTGTCACAAATCTGGGCAAAATTCTCTGTAGGTAACTCAGAAAATTATGCCAATTTACGTGAGTGATCCTCAGATATGTACACAACTTTCATTCAATTTGAGCATTTTCATTTGAGCAAGTACGGTGGCTCAATAAAATTCGTCAATACGAACTGTTCTGTTTTGACAGATTCTGCCTTTTATTTCGCATTGCCTGTTTTGTTATGTTCGATGGATATTTCGATTCCATTGACTTTCAGTAGCTTTGTGCAATGTACAGAAGTGTTAAGAATGATTATTTCACCTCTGAACATGTATATTTTGATTGTGCACTAACCCTCTAATGAGTTGTTCTAAGTTTGGTGTGGAGGAAGTTTTCAAGGATCAAGAGAGGGAGATGATACAACATGATCAAGGAGAGTGAAAGCTCTAAGCTTGGGGATGCCCCGGTGGTTCACCCATGCATATATCAAGAAGACTCAAGCGTCTAAGCTTGGGGATGCCCAAGGCATCCCCTTCTTCATCGACAACATTATCAGGTTCCTCCCCTGAAACTATATTTTTATTCCATCACATCTTATGTGCTTTTCTTGGAGCGTCGGTTTGTTTTTGTTTTTTTGTTTTGTTTGAATAAAATGGATCCTAGCATTCTTTGTGTGGGAGAGAGACATGCTCCGCTGTAGCATATGGACAAGTATGTCCTTAGGCTCTACTCATAATATTCATGGCGAAGTTTCTTCTTCGTTAAATTGTTATATGGTTGGAATTGGAAAATGATACATGTAGTAAATTGCTAAAATGTCTTGGATAATGTGATACTTGGCAATTGTTGTGCTCATGTTTAAGCTCTTGCATCATATGCTTTGCACCTATTAATGAAGAAATACATAGAGCATGCTAAAATTTGGTTTGCATATTTGGTCTCTCTAAGGTCTAGATAATTTCTAGTATTGAGTTTGAACAACAAGGAAGACGGTGTAGAGTCTTATAATGTTTACAATATGTCTTTTATGTGAGTTTTGCTGCACCGCTTCATCCTTGTGTTTGTTTCAAATAGCCTTGCTAGCCTAAACCTTGTATCGAGAGGGAATACTTCTCATGCATCCAAAATACTTGAGCCAACCACTATGCCATTTGTGTCCACCATACCTACCTACTACATGGTATTTCTCCACCATTCCAAAGTAAATTGCTTGAGTGCTACCTTTAAATTTCCATTCTTCACCTTCACAATATATAGCTCATGGGACAAATAGCTTAAAAACTATTGTGGTATTGAATATGTACTTATGCACTTTATCTCTTATTAAGTTGCTCGTTGTGCGATAACCATGTTCCTGGGGACGCCATCAACTACTCTTTGTTGAATATCATGTGAGTTGCTATGCATGTTCGTCTTGTCTGAAGTAAGGGCGATCTACCACCTTATGGTTAGAGCGTGCATATTGTTAGAGAAGAACATTGGGCCGCTAACTAAAGCCATGATCCATGGTGGAAGTTTCAGTTTTGGACATATATCCTCAATCTCATATGAGAAAATTAATTGTTGCTACATGCTTATGCATAAAAGAGGAGTCCATTATCTATTGTCTATGTTGTCCCGGTATGGATGTCTAAGTTGAGAATAATCAATAGCGAGAAATCCAATGCGAGCTTTCTCCTTAGACCTTTGTACAGGCGGCATAGAGGTACCCCTTTGTGATACTTGGTTAAAACATGTGCATTGCGATAATCCCGGTAGTCCAAGCTAATTAGGACAAGGTGCGGGCACTATTAGTATACTATGCATGAGGCTTGCAACTTGTAAGAAATAATTTACATGATACATATGCTTTATTACTACCGTTGACAAAATTGTTTCTTGTTTTCAAAATCAAAGCTCTAGCACAAATATAGCAATCGATGCTTTCCTCTTTGAAGGACCATTCTTTTACTTTTATTGTTGAGTCAGTTCACCTATTTCTCTCCATCTCAAGAAGCAAACACTTGTGTGAACTGTGCATTGATTCCTACATACTTGCATATTGGACTTATTATATTACTCTACATTGACAATATCCATGAGATATACATGTTATAAGTTGAAAGCAACCGCTGAAACTTAATCTTCCTTTGTGTTGCTTCAATGCTTTTACTATGAATTATTGCTTTATGAGTTAACTCTTATGCAAGACTTATTGATGCTTGTCTTGAAGTACTATTCATGAAAAGTCTTTGCTATATGATTCATTTATTTACTCATGTCATATACATTGTTTTGATCGCTGCATTCATTACATATGCTTTACAATAGTATGATCAAGGTTATGATGGCATGTCACTCCAGAAATTATCTTTGTTATCGTTTACCTGCTCGGGACGAGCAGGAACTAAGCTTGGGGATGCTGATACGTCTCCGACGTATCGATAATTTCTTATGTTCCATGCCACATTATTGATGATATCTACATGTTTTATGCACACTTTATGTCACATTTGTGCATTTTCTGGAACTAACCTATTAACAAGATGCCGAAGTGCCGATTCTTTGTTTCTGCTGTTTTTGGTTTCAGAAATCCTAGTAAGGAAATATTCTCGGAATTGGACGAAATCAACGCCCAGGGTCCTATTTTGCAGCGAAGCTTCCAGAAGACCGAAGAGTCAACGAAGTGGGGCCACGAGGTGGCCAAACCATAGGGCGGCGCGGCCCAAGCCCTGGCCGCGCCGACCTGTGGTGTGGGCCCCTCGTGACGCCCCTTGACCTGCCCTTCCGCCTACAAATAGCCTTCGTCGCGAAACCCCCAGTACCGATAGCCACGATACGGAAAACCTTCCAGAGACGCCGCCGCCGCCAATCCCATCTCGGGGGATTCAGGAGATCGCCTCCGGCACCCTGCCGGAGAGGGGAATCATCTCCCGGAGGACTCTACGCCGCCATGGTCGCCTCCGGAGTGATGTGTGAGTAGTCTACCCCTGGACTATGGTCCATAGCAGTAGCTAGATGGTTGTCTGATATGTCTCCGACGTATCGATAATTTCTTATGTTCCATGCCACATTATTGATGATATCTACATGTTTTATGCACACTTTATGTCATATTCGTGCATTTTCTGGAACTAACCTATTAACAAGATGCCGAAGTGCCAGTTGCTGTTTTCTGCTGTTTTTGGTTTCAGAAATCCTAGTAAGGAAATATTCTCGGAATTGGACGAAATCAACGCCCAGGGTCCTATTTTGCCACGAAGCTTCCAGAAGACCGAAGAGTCAACGAAGTGGGGCCACGAGGTGGCCAAACCACAGGGCGGCGCGGCCCAAGCCCTGGCCGCGCCGACCTGTAGTGTGGGCCCCTCATGACGCCCCTCGACCTGTCCTTCCGCCTACAAATAGCCTTCGTCGCGAAACCCCCAGTACCGAGAGCCACGATACGGAAAACCTTCCAGAGACGCCGCCGCCGCCAATCCCATCTCGGGGGATTCAGGAGATCGCCTCCGACACCCTGCCGGAGAGGGGAATCATCTCCCGGAGGACTCTACGCCGCCATGGTCGCCTCCGGAGTGATGTGTGAGTAGTCTACCCCTGGACTATGGGTCCATAGCAGTAGCTAGATGGTTGTCTTCTCCCCATTATGCTTAATTGTCGGGTGTTGTGAGCTGCCGAACATGATCAAGATCATCTATCTGTAATTCTATATGTTGTGTTTGTTGGGATCCGATGAATAGAGAATACCATGTTATGTTGATTATCAATTTATATCTATGTGTTGTTTATTATCTTGCATGCTCTGGCCAAGTAGATGCTTGTAACTCCAAGAGGGAGTATTTATGCTCGATAGTGGGTTCATGTCTCCGTGAATCTGGGGAAGTGACAGAAACCTCTAAGATTATGGATGTGTTGTTGCCACTAGGGATAAAACATTGGTGCTATGTTCGAGGATGTAGTTACTGATTACATTACGCGCAATACTTAATGCAATTGTCTGTTGTTAGCAACTTAATACTGGAGGGGGTTCGGATGATAACCTGAAGGTGGACTTTTTAGGCATAGATGCATGCTGGATAGCGGTCTATGTACTTTGTCGTAATGCCCAATTAAATCTCACAATACTCATCATAATATGTATGTGCATGGTCATGCCCTCTTTATTTGTCAATTGCCCAACTGTAATTTGTTCACCCAACATGCTGTTTATCTTATGGGAGAGACACCTCTAGTGAACTGTGGACCCCGGTCCAATTCTCTATACTGAAATACAATCTACTGCAACTGTTCTACTGTTTTCTGCAAACAATCATCATCCACACTATACATCTAATCCTTTGTTACAGCAAGCCGGTGAGATTGACAACCTCGCTGTTTCGTTGGGGCAAAGTACTTGGTTTGTGTTGTGCAGGTTCCACGTTGGCGCCGGAATCCCTGGTGTTGCGCCGCACTACATCTCGCCGCCATCAACCTTCAACGTGCTTCTTGGCTCCTACTGGTTCGATAAACCTTGGTTTCATACTGAGGGAAAACTTGCCGCTGTACGCATCACACCTTCCTCTTGGGGTTCCCAACGGACGCGTGCTGTATGCGTATCAAGCTCTTTTTCTGGCGCCGTTGCCGAGGAGATCAAGACACGCTGCAAGGGGAGTCTCCACATCCCAATCTCTTTACTTTGTTTTTGTCTTGCTTAGTTTTATTTACTACTTTGTTTGCTGCACTAAATCAAAATACAAAAAAAAATTAGTTGCTAGTTTTACTTTATTTGCTATCTTGTTTGCTATATCAAAAACACAAAAAAATTAGTTACTTGTATTTGCTTTACTTATTTCAACATGTTTCCTTTTAATTTTACAGTAAAAAACATGCCGGAAGGACGCGGGTCTATAGTTGGGAGAAATAATATAGAAGAATTCTTCAACCATGTTAGTACTGTTGACGATTTTGAAGATAGACACTTGGTAGATCTTGCTCCTACTTATGAAATTGCTGCCGCTGCTCTAGTTCGCATGTTGGAAACTAAATTTGTTAATCTCAATCCTATAATCCAACACATGTTTCTTACACTCGGTGATATGGAAGAGGGGGAAAAGAAAGATTTTGTCTTAGAAACCCTTCTTAGAGAATTTGGTGGTCTAGCAAGGGAGGCTAGAAAGGTCTTTGCTAAATATGATATGCTTGGTTCTTGCACCAATTTTGTTAGTCTCCTTGAAAAGATGGACATGGATAGAATAAGGTACACTAATAATATTAATGATGGTGGGGAGATCAAAGCACCAATACCATGTAAGCTCCTAGCGATGAATGATGCACTAGAAAATAACTATGCTTGGCTTGTTCCTGAAAATTTGTTTGATGAGAGTAGCAAGCCTAAGACTAATGAAAAGGGAGATGCTAAAACTTATGTATCCAATATACTATGCTTCGCTGAGAAAACTCCAAACCCCGCTGTAGATGCACCACCCTTTGATAATACTTGATACACACTTTCTGCGCCTAGCTGAAAGGCGTTAAAGAAAAGCGCTTATGGGAGACAACCCATGTTTTTACTACAGTACTTTGTTTTTATTTTGTGTCTTGGAAGTTGTTTACTACTGTAGCAACCTCTCCTTATCTTAGTTTAGTGTTTTGTTGTGCCAAGTAAAGTCGTTGATAGAAAAGTTCATACTAGATTTGGATTACTGCGCAGAAACAGATTTCTTTGCTGTCACGAATCTGGGCAAAATTCTCTGTAGGTAACTTAGAAAATTATGCCAATTTACGTGAGCGATCCTCAGATATGTACGAAACTTTCATTCAATTTGAGCATTTTCATTTGAGCAAGTATGGTGCCTCAATCAAATTCGTCAATACGAACTGTTCTGTTTTGACAGATTCTGCCTTTTATTTCGCATTGCCAGTTTTGTTATGTTCGATGGATATTTTGATTCCATTGACTTTCAGTAGCTTTGTGCAATGTCCAGAAGTGTTAAGAATGATTATGTCACCTCTGAACATGTATATTTTGATTGTGCACTAACCCTCTAATGAGTTGTTCTAAGTTTGGTGTGGAGGAAGTTTTCAAGGATCAAGAGAGGGAGATGATACAACATGATCAAGGAGAGTGAAAGCTCTAAGCTTGGGGATGCCCCGGTGGTTCACCCCTGCATATATCAAGAAGACTCAAGCGTCTAAGCTTGGGGATGCCCAAGGCATCCCCTTCTTCATCGACAACATTATCAGGTTCCTCCCCTGAAACTATATTTTTATTCCATCACAGCTTATGTGCTTTGCTTGGAGCGTCGGTTTGTTTTTGTTTGAATAAAATGGATCCTAGCATTCATTGTATGGGAGAGAGACACGCCCCGCTGTAGCATATGGACAAGTATGTCCTTAGGCTCTACTCATAGTATTCGTGGCGAAGTCTCTTCTTCGTTAAATTGTTATATGGTTGGAATTGGAAAATGATACATGTAGTAAATTGCTAAAATGTCTTGGATAATGTGATACTTGGCAATTGTTGTGCTCATGTTTAAGCTCTTGCATCATATACTTTGCACCCATTAATGAAGAAATACATAGAGCATGCTAAAATTTGGTTTGCATATTTGGTCTCTCTAAGGTCTAGATAATTTCTAGTATTGAGTTTGAACAACAAGGAAGACGGTGTAGAGTCTTATAATGTTTACAATATGTCTTTTATGTGAGTTTTGCTGCACCAGTTCATCCTTGTGTTTGCTTCAAATAAACCTTGCTAGCCTAAACCTTGTATCGAGAGGGAATACTTCTCATGCATCCAAATACTTGAGCCAACCACTATGCCATTTGTGTCCACCATACCTACCTACTACATGGTATTTCTCCGCCATTCCAAAGTAAATTGCTTGAGTGCTACCTTTAAACAATTCAAAATTTATCACCTCTGATTTGTGTCAATGTTTTATAGCTCATGAGGAAGTATGTGGTGTTTATCTTTCAATCTTGTTGGGCAACTTTCACCAATGGACTAGTGGCTTCATCCGCTTATCCAATAATTTTGCAAAAAGAGCTGGCAATGGGATTCCCAGTCCCAAAGTAATTAATAAAAATAGACACTCCTCCATGGTATGTGATTGATTGGACGGCACCCGAAGGATTCGGTTAGCCATGGCTTGAGAAAGCAAAGGTGGGGAGGAGTGTCATCATAATAAAACTAAAATAAAAAGGCACTCCTTCATGGTATGAGATTGTTGGCAGGCACCCGAGGATTCGGTTAGCCATGGTTTGTGAAAGAAAGGTTGGAAGGAGTGCCACACAAAAATAAAATAAAATGGGAGCCGCTCTTTGAAGGTTTGTCTGGCAAGGGGGTTAGAGTGCCCACTACCATTCGTTGACAACAACAAACACCTCTCAAAATTTTACTTTTATTGCTCTCTATATGTTTTCAAAATCAAAGCTCTAGCACAAATATAGCAATCGATGCTTTCCTCTTTGAAGGACCATTCTTTTACTTTTATTGTTGAGTCAGTTCACCTATCTCTCTCCACCTCAAGAAGCAAACACTTGTGTGAACTGTGCATTGATTCCTACATATTTGCATATTGCATTTGTTATATTACTCTATGTTGACAATATCCATGAGATATACATGTTATAAGTTGAAAGCAACTGCTGAAACTTCATCTTCCTTTGTGTTGCTTCAATGCTTTTACTATGAATTATTGCTTTATGAGTTAACTCTTATGCAAGACTTATTGATGCTTGTCTTGAAGTACTATTCATGAAAAGTCTTTGCTATATGATTCACTTGTTTACTCATGTCATTTACATTGTTTTGATCGCTGCATTCACTACATATGCTTACAAATAGTATGATCAAGGTTATGATGGCATGTCACTCCAGAAATTATCTTTGTTTATCGTTTACCTGCTCGGGACGAGCAGGAACTAAGCTTGGGGATGCTGATACGTCTCCGACGTATCGATAATTTCTTATGTTCCATGCCACATTATTGATGATATATACATGTTTTATGCACACTTTATGTCATATTCGTGCATTTTCTGGAACTAACCTATTAACAAGATGCCGAAGTGCCGATTCTTTGTTTTCTGCTGTTTTTGGTTTCAGAAATCCTAGTAAGGAAATATTCTCGGAATTGGACGAAATCAACGCCCAGGGTCCTATTTTGCCACGAAGCTTCCAGAAGACCGAAGAGTCAACGAAGTGGGGCCACGAGGTGGCCAAACCACAGGGCGGCGCGGCCCAAGCCCTGGCCGCGCCGACCTGTAGTGTGGGCCCCTCGTGACGCCCCTCGACCTGCCCTTCCGCCTACAAATAGCCTTCGTCGCGAAACCCCCAGTACCGAGAGCCACGATACGGAAAACCTTCCAGAGACGCCGCCGCCGCCAATCCCATCTCGGGGGATTCAGGAGATCGCCTCCGGCACCCTGCCGGAGAGGGGAATCATCTCCCGGAGGACTCTACGCCGCCATGGTCGCCTCCGGAGTGATGTGTGAGTAGTCTACCCCTGGACTATGGGTCCATAGCAGTAGCTAGATGGTTGTCTTCTCCCCATTATGCTTAATTGTCGGGTCTTGTGAGCTGCCGAACATGATCAAGATCATCTATCTGTAATTTTATATGTTGTGTTTGTTGGGATCCGATGAATAGAGAATACCATGTTATGTTGATTATCAATTTATATCTATGTGTTGTTTATGATCTTGCATGCTCTCCGTTACTAGTAGATGCTCTGGCCAAGTAGATGCTTGTAACTCCAAGAGGGAGTATTTATGCTCGATAGTGGGTTCATGTCTCCGTGAATCTGGGGAAGTGACAGAAACCTCTAAGATTATGGATGTGCTGTTGCCACTAGGGATAAAACATTGGTGCTATGTTCGAGGATGTAGTTACTGATTACATTACGCGCAATAATTTATGCAATTGTCTGTTGTTAGCAACTTAATACTGGAGGGGGTTCGGATGATAACCTGAAGGTGGACTTTTTAGGCATAGATGCATGCTGGTTAGCGGTCTATGTACTTTGTCGTAATGCCCAATTAAATCTCACAATACTCATCATAATATGTATGTGCATGGTCATGCCCTCTTTATTTGTCAATTGCCCAACTGTAATTTGTTCACCCAACATGCTGTTTATCTTATGGGAGAGACACCTCTAGTGAACTGTGGACCCCGGTCCAATTCTCTATACTGAAATACAATCTACTGCAATCGTTCTCTCTGTTTTCTGCAAACAATCATCATCCACACTATACATCTAATCCTTTGTTACAGCAAGCCGGTGAGATTGACAACCTCGCTGTTTCGTTGGGGCAAAGTACTTGGTTTGTGTTGTGCAGGTTCCACGTTGGCGCCGGAATCCCTGGTGTTGCGCCGCACTACATCTCGCCGCCATCAACCTTCAACGTGCTTCTTGGCTTCTACAGGTTCGATAAACCTTGGTTTCATACTGAGGGAAAACTTGCCGCTGTACGCATCACACCTTCCTCTTGGGGTTCCCAACGGACGCGTGCTGTACGCGTATCATTGTCTTCTCCTCATTATGCTTAATTGTCGGGTCTTGTGAGCTGCCGAACATGATCAAGATCATCTATCTGTAATTCTATATGTTGTGTTTGTTGGGATCCGATGAATAGAGAATACTTGTTTTGTTGATTATCAAATTTATATCTATGTGTTGTTTATGATCTTGCATGCTCTCCGTTAGATGCTCTGGCCAAGTAGATGCTTGTAACTCTAAGAGGGAGTATTTATGCTCGATAGTGGGTTCATGTCTCCGTGAATCTGGGGGAGTGACAGAAACCTCTAAGATTATGGATGTGCTGTTGCCACTAGGGATAAAACATTGGTGCTATGTTCGAGGATATAGTTACTGATTACATTACGCGCAATACTTAATGCAATTGTCTGTTGTTAGCAACTTAATACTGGAGGGGGTTCGGATGATAACCTGAAGGTGGACTTTTTAGGCATAGATGCATGCTGGATAGCGGTCTATGTACTTTGTCGTAATGCCCAATTAAATCTCACTATACTCATCATAATATGTATGTGCATGGTCATGCCCTCTTTATTTGTCAATTGCCCAACTGTAATTTGTTCACCCAACATGCTGTTTATCTTATGGGAGAGACACCTCTAGTGAACTGTGGACCCCGGTCCAATTCTCTATACTGAAATACAATCTACTGCAATACTCATTCTACTGTTTTCTGCAAACAATCATCATCCACACTATACATCTAATCCTTTGTTACAGCAAGCCGGTGAGATTGGCAACCTCGCTGTTTCGTTGGGGCAAAGTACTTGGTTTGTGTTGTGCAGGTTCCACGTTGGCGCCGGAATCCCTGGTGTTGCGCCGCACTACATCTCGCCGCCATCAACCTTCAACGTGCTTCTTGGATCCTACTGGTTCGATAAACCTTGGTTTCATACTGAGGGAAAACTTGCCGCTGTACGCATCACACCTTCCTCTTGGGGTTCCCAACGGACGCGTGCTGTACGCGTATCAAACCTACCGTTCAGACGCGCTCGGAGGCGACGGCAACGTGTGGTTCCGCACGCACGTGGCGCTTTATAGCACAACGACGCGGCAAGTTTGGCGACAGGTGGCGCGGGGAAGCGGCGGGGCATGGCACGTGGAAGCGACATCTACACGTCGCACGCCGGCGGCGGCGGGGCGAGGCACGTGGAAGCGGCAGCGACAGGTGGCGCGGGGAAGCGGCGGGGCGTGGCACATGGAAGCGGGATCTACACGTCGCACGGCGGTGGCGGCGGGGCGAGGCACGTGGAAGCGGCGATGACACGTGGCACGGGGAAGGGACACGTGGCACGGGGAAGGGACACGTGTGGCACGGCGGCGGCTGTGGCCAGTAAATGGCGGTGGCGGTGGTGGCCAGTACACGGTGGTGGCGGCGGTGGCCAGTACATGGCGGTGACGGTGGTGGCCAGTACACGGCGGTGGCGGCGGTGGCCAGTACACGGCGGTGACGGTGGTGGCCAGTACACGGCGGTGGCGGCGGTGGCCAGTACATGGCGGTGACGGTGGTGGCCAGTACACGACGGTGGCGATGGTGGCCAGTACACGGCGGTGGCGGCGGTGGCCAGTACACGGCGGTGGCGGCGGTGGCCAGTACACGGCGGCGGCGGTGGCGAGTACACGGCGGCGGTGGCGGGGGCCCGTACACGGCGGTGGCGGCGGTGGCCAGTACACGGCGGTGGCGGCGGTGGGCGGTACGCGGCGGTGGCGGTGGCGGCGGTGGCAGATACAGCGGTGGCGGTGGCGGCGGTGGCCGATACATGGCGGCAGCGGTGGTGGACACGTGTGGCACTGCGGTGGCGCACGTGGTTTTTTATTTGAAATAACGCGGGAACGAATTTTTTTAAAAAAAATGCCTTTGGTCCCGGTTTGTATTAAAAACCGGTACTAAAGGCCTATTTTGCGCGCGCAGCGAAAATCGCAGCAAAATAGGCCTTTAGTCCCGGTTTGTATTACAAACCGGGACCAAAGGGAACCGGGACCAAAGGGGGGCCAGTATAATCGCTCGTCTCCTTCCTCGCGCAAATCAATCGCACGAGGAGGAGACCACAGCGCCGCCAGGCTGCCCCGCCCGCCACCGCCTCCGCCGCGAATCGCCACCGCCGTGCGCACCGCCGCCACCGTGCGTCGCCGCCCTCCGCCTCGCGCACCGCCACCGCCGCCGCCGTGCGCCGCCCCTCTCTCTGTAGGATAACGTTGCATAGAAAACAAAAATTTTCCTACCGCGAACACACAATCCAAGCCAAGATGCAATCTAGAAGACGGTAGCAACGAGGGGGTATTGAGTCTCACCCTTGAAGAGATTCCAAAGCCTACAAGAGGAGGCTCTTGTTGCTGCGATAGACGATCACTTGCCGCTTGCAAAAGCGCGTAGAAGATCTTGATCACGATCGGTTCCGACGCCACGAACGGGCAGCACCTCCGTACTCGGTCACACGTTCGGTTGTTGATGAAGACGACGTCCACCTCCCCGTTCCAGCGGGCAGCGGAAGTAGTAGCTCCTCTTGAATCCGACAGCACGATGGCGTGGTGTCGGTGGCGGTGAAGAAGTCCGGCGGAGCTTCGCTAAGCTACGCGGGAGATATGGAGGAGAGGGGGGCGGCTAGGGTTTGGGAGGGGGTGGCCGGCCACTTCAATGGGGCGGCCAGCTTGTGGTCTTAGGGTGGCCGGCCCCCTCCCTTGGCCCCTCATTATATAGGTGGATCCCCAAGGGTTGGTGTCCAAGTCTTCGAATAAGACCCGAACCAAAAACCTTCCATAAGAGGGGGAAACCTAGCCCATCTAGGACTCCCACCAAAAGTGGGGTTTCCACCTCCCATATGGGGGGGGTGGCCGGCCCCCTAAGGGGGAGTCCACTTGGGACTCCTCCCCCACTAGGGTTGGCCGGCCATGGAGGTGGAGTCCCATGTGGACTCCACCTTCCTTGGTGGTTTCTTCCGGACTTTTCTAGAACCTTCTAGAACCTTCCATAGAACCTTCCGCGACATTTTAATTCACATAAAATGACATCCTATATATGAATCTTATTCTCCCACCATTCCTAACTCCTCGTGATGTCCTGGATCTCATCCGGACTCCGAACAAATATTCGAACTCCATTCCATATTCAAGTACTACCATTTCAACATCCAACTTTAAGTGTGTCACCCTACGGTTCGTGAACTATGCGGACATGGTTGAGTACTCACTCCGACCAATAACCAATAGCGGGATCTGGAGATCCATAATGGCTCCCACATATTCAACGATGACATTAGTGATCGAATGAACCATTCACATACATTACCAATTCCCTTTATCTCGCGATATTTTACTTGTCCGAGGTTTGATCTTCGGTATCACTCTATACCTTGTTCAACCTCGTCTCCTGACAAGTACTCTTTACTCGTACCGTGATATGTGGTCTCTTATGAACTCATTCATATGCTTGCAAGACATTTAGACGACATTCCACCGAGAGGGCCCAGAGTATATCTATCCGTCATCGGGATGGACAAATCCCACTGTTGATCCATATGCCTCAACTCATACTTTCCGGATACTTAATCCCACCTTTATAGCCACCCATTTACGCAGTGGTGTTTGGTGTAATCAAAGTACCTTTCCGGTATAAGTGATTTACATGATCTCATGGTCATAAGGACTAGGTAACTATGTATCGAAAGCTTATAGCAAATAACTTAATGACGAGATCTTATGCTACGCTTAATTGGGTGTGTCTATTATATCATTCATACAATGACATAACCTTGTTATTAATAACATCCAATGTTCATGATTATGAAACTAATCATCCATTAATCAACAAGCTAGTTTAAGAGGCATACTAGAGACTTCTTGTTTGTCTACATATCACACATGTACTAATGTTTGGGTTAATACAATTCTAGCATGATATATAAACATTTATCATAAACATAAAGATATAAATAATAACCACTTTATTATTGCCTCTAGGGCATATCTCCTTCGGTCTCCCACTTGCACTAGAGTCAATAATCTAGATTACATTGTAATATACCTAACACCCATGGCATTCTGGTGTTGGTCATGCTTTGCCCTAGGGAGAGCTTTAGTCAACGGATCTGCTACATTCAGATCAGTGTGTACTTTGCAAATCTTTACTTCTCCATCTTCGATGTACTCGCGAATCGAGTGGTAACGCAGCTTGATATGCTTCAGCCTCTTGTGTGACCTTGGCTCTTGTGCATTGGCGATGGCACCCATGTTATCACAGTAAATGATTAATGGGTCCAATGCACTAGGAACCACACCGAGCTCTACAATGAACCTCTTCATCCATACCGCTTCGATGAAGCCTCCGAAGCCGCTATGTACTCGATTCTGTTGAAGACTTCGCCACCGTGCACCTTTGCTTCGAGCTTGCCCAGCTTCGCAGCACCATTCAATATAAACACGTACCCAGATTGTGACTTAGAGTCATCAGGATCAGTGTTCCAACTTGCATCGGTGTAATCGTTTACAACGAGCTCTTGGTCACCTCCATAACAAAGAAACATATCCTTAGTTCTTTTCAAGTACTTCAGGATATTCTTGACCGCTGTCCAGTGTTCCATTCCTGGATCACTTTGATATCTGCTAGTCAAACTAACAGCATGTGCTATATCCGGTCTAGTACATAGCATGGCATACATGATAGATCCTACTGCCGAGGCATAGGGGATTTTACTCATCCTTTCTCTTTCTTCTGCCGTAGCCGGTCCTTGAGTCTTACTCAAGACTTTGCCTGGTAACATAGGTAAGAACCCTTTCTTACTTTCGTCCATTCTAAACTTCTTTAGAATCTTGTCCAGATATGTACTCTGTGATAGCCCTATTAGGCGTCTTGATCTATCTCTATAAATCTTGATGCCTAATATATACGATGCTTCACCAAGGTCTTTCATTGAAAAACTATTATTCAAATAACCTTTAACACTGCTTAATAGTTCTATATCATTCCCGATCAACAATATGTCATCTACATATAATATCAGGAATGCTACAGAGCTCCCACTCACTTTCTTGTAAATACAGGCCTCTCCATGACACTGTATAAACCCGAAGTCTTTGATCACCTTATCAAAGCGTCGGTTCCAACTTCTCGATGCTTGCTTCAGTCCATAGATTGAACGCTGAAGTTTGCATACTTTGTCAGCATTTTTAGGATCGACAAAACCTTTGGGTTGTACCATATACAACTCTTCCTCAATGTCTCCATTAAGGAACGCCGTTTTGACATCCATCTGCCAAATCTCATAATCGAAAAATGCAGCTATTGCTAACAAAATCCTCACAGATTTTAGCTTCGCTACAGGTGAGAAAGTCTCATCGTAGTCAACTCCTTGAATTTGTCGGAAACCCTTTGCGACAAGTCGAGCTTTATAGACAGTAATATTACCATCAGTATCTGTTTTTCTTTTGAAGATCTATTTATTCTCGACAGCCTTTCGGCTATCAGGTAAGTCTACCAAAGTCCATACTTTGTTATCATACATGGATCCCATTTCGGATTTCATGGCTTCTTGCCATTTGTTGGAATCTGGGCTCATCATCGCTTCTTCATACGTCGCAGGGTCCTCATCATTGTTATCCACAATCATGACATTTAGACAAGGATCATACCAATCAGGAGTGGCACGTTCCCTTGTCGATCTGCGAGGTTCAGTAGTTTCCTCGTTCGAAGTTTCATGATCATTATCATTAGCTTCCTCTGTTGCCGATGTAGGCGGTACAGGTACAACTTCCGGTACTGCGCTACTCTGATCAACGAGTATAGATTCATCAATCTCATCGAGTTCTACTTTTCTTCCAGTCACTTCTTTAGTGAGAAATTCTTTCTCAAGAAAGGTTCCGTTCTTAGCAACAAAGATTTTGCCTTCGGATCTGTGATAGAAAGTGTACCCTATAGTTTCCTTAGGGTATCCTATGAAGACGCATTTCTCCGCTTTGGGTTCTAGCTTGTCCGGTTGTAACTTCTTTACATAGGCTTCGCAACCCCAAACTTTCAGGAACGACAGCTTAGGTTTCTTATTAAACCATAATTCATACGGTGTCGTTTCTACGGATTTTTATGGTGCTCTATTTAAAGTGAATGCGGCTGTCTCTAATGCATAACTCCAAAATGATAACGGCAAATTAGTAAGAGACATCATAGAACGAACTATATCTAAGAGAGTTCGATTACGACGTTCGGACACACCGTTACGTGGAGGTGTTCCCGGCGGTGTCAATTGTGAAAGTATTCTGCATTTCTTTAAATGCATGCCAAACTCATAACTCAGATATTCACCTCCACGATCAGATCGTAGAAATTTAATCTTCTTGTTACGTTGATTTTCTACTTCACTTTGAAATTCCTTAAACTTCTCGAAAGTTTCGGATTTATGTTTCATGAAATAGATATACCCATATCTACTCAGATCATCTGTGAAGGTTAGAACATAACGATAACCACCGCGCGATGCTACGCTCATTGGTCCGCACACATCGGTATGTATGATTTCCAATAAGTCAGTAGCTCGTTCCATCATACCAGAAAATGGAGTCTTTGTCATTTTTCCCATTAGACATGCTTCGCATCTATCAAGTGACTCAAAGTCAAGTGATTCAAGTAATCCATCAGTATGGAGTTTCTTCATGCGTTTCACTCCAATATGACCAAGACGACAGTGCCACATATAAGTAGAATTATCATTCAGTTTAATTCGCTTAGCATCAATGTTATGTATATGCGTATCACTACTATCGAGATCTAACAGAAATAAGCCATTCTTTTGTGGTGCTCGACCATAAAAGATATTATTCATAAAAATAGAACAACCATTATTCTCAGACTTGAATGAATAACCGTCTTGCATTAAACAAGATCCAGATATAATGTTCATGCTCAACGCAGGTACATAATAGCAATTATTTAGGCTTAAAACTAATCCCGAAGGTAGATGTAGAGGAAGTGTGCCGACTGCGATCACATTGACCTTGGATCCGTTTCCAACGCGCATCGTCACTTCATCCTTCAGCAGTTGTCGTTTATTCTTTAGTTCCTGTTTCGAGTTACAAATATGAGCAACCGAACCAGTATCAAATACCCAGGTACTAGAACGAGAACCAGTGAAATGAACATCTATAACATGTATATCAGATATACCTTCTTTCTTCTTCTTGACAAGGCCGCTCTTCAGATCAGCCAGATACTTGGAGCAATTACGCTTCCAGTGTCCCTTCTCCTTGCAGTAATAGCACTCAGCATCGTGCTTAGGGCCGTTCTTAGGTTTCATAGGAGGCGTGGCAGCTTTCTTGCCACCCTTCTTGAATTTTCCCTTAGACTTGCCCTGTTTCTTGAAACTGGTGGTCTTGTTGACCATCAACACTTGGTGCTCTTTCTTGATCTCAATCTCAGCAGCTTTTAGCATGCCAAAGAGTTCAGGTAACTCCTTGTTCATGTTCTGCATATTGTAGTTCATCACAAAGTTCTTGTAACTTGGTGGCAGTGATTGAAGGACACGATTAATCCCCAGTCTGTTAGGAATCACTATTCCCAAGTCACTGAGTTTCTTCGCATGCCCGGTCATGGCGAGCATGTGCTCACTAACGGAGCTGCCTTCTTCCATCATACAGCTGAAGAAATGTTTCGATGCTTCATAGCATTCCACGGCCGCATGAGTCTCGAATATAGCTTTCAGCTCATTCATCAACTCATGAGGATCATGGTGCTCAAAACGTTTTTGAAGATCGGATTCCGCATCGCACAGATGGCACACCGAACTTGAGAGTACCGAGTTTTCCGAGTTGCGTAAACAGCTTTTACTTCATCGGTTTCATCTTCTGCTTGAGGGTCACCTAGCGGTGCATCAAGCACAAATTGCAGATTTCCGCCAGAGAGGAAGATCCTCACATGACGGAACCAGTCGGTGAAGTTGCTACCGTTGCTCTTAAGTTTCTCTTTCTCTAGGAACTGATTAAAATTGATTGGGGACGCCATCTCTACAACATATATTTGCAATAGTTTAGACTAAGTTTATGACAAATTGAGTTCAAATTTTAATTCAACATAATTAAAAACCTAAGTGAACTCCCACTCAAAACAATATCCCTCGCATTGTCTTAGTGATCACACGAACCAAATCCACCGCACCTAAACCCGATCATCACGAGAAAAGGTGTGATTTCAATGGCGAACACTCAAAGTGTTCATCATATCAACCATATGATTCATGCTCTACCTTTCGGTATCACGTGTTCCGAGACCATGTCTGTACATGCTAGGCTCGTCAAGGCCACCTTAGTATCCGCATGTGCAAAACTGTCTTGCACCCGTTGTATGTACTTATTGAATCTATCACACCCGATCATCACGAGATGCTTCGAAACGACAAGACTTGGTAACGGTGCTACTAAGGATGAACACTTTATTATCTTGAGATTTTAGTGAGGGATCATCTTATAATGCTACCGTCGCGATCTAAGCAAAATAAGATGCATAAAAGGATTAACATCACATGCAGTTCATATGTGATATGATATGGCCCTTTTGTCTTTGCGCCTTTGATCTTCATCTCCAAAGCACGGACATGATCTCCATCATCTTTGGGCATGATCTCCATCATCGTCGGCGTAGCGTCAAGGTCAATGGCGCCGTCTTCATGATTGTCCTCCATGTAGCAACTATTACAACTACTTTGAAATACTACTCAACATGAAATTTAAAGACAACCATAAGGCTCCTGCCGGTTGCCACAATACAATAATGATCATCTCATACATATTCATCATCATATTATGGCCATATCACATCACCAAACCCTGCAAAAACAAGTTAGACGTCTCTAATTTGGTTTGCATATTTTACGTGGTTTAGGGTTTTCGAGAGTGATCTAATCTACCTACGAACATGAACCACAACGTTGATACTAATGTTTTCGATAGAAGAGTAAATTGAATCTTCACTATAGTAGGAGAGACAGACACCCGCAAAGCCTCTTATGCAATACAAGTTGCATGTCGAACGAGGAACAAGTCTCATGAACGCGGTCATGTAAAGTTAGTCCGAGCCGCTTCATCCCACTATGCCACAAAGATGCAAAGTACTCAAACTAAAGATAACAAGAGCATCAACGCCCACAAACCATTGTGTTCTACTCGTGCAACCATCTATGCATAGACACGGCTCTGATACCACTGTAGGATAACGTTGCATAGAAAACAAAAATTTTCCTACCGCGAACACACAATCCAAGCCAAGATGCAATCTAGAAGACGGTAGCAACGAGGGGGTATTGAGTCTCACCCTTGAAGAGATTCCAAAGCCTACAAGAGGAGGCTCTTGTTGCTGCGGTAGACGATCACTTGCCGCTTGCAAAAGCGCGTAGAAGATCTTGATCACGATCGGTTCCGGCGCCACGAACGGGCAGCACCTCCGTACTCGGTCACACGTTCGGTTGTTGATGAAGACGACGTCCACCTCCCCGTTCCAGCGGGCAGCGGAAGTAGTAGCTCCTCTTGAATCCGACAGCACGACGGCGTGGTGTCGGTGGCGGTGAAGAAGTCCGGCGGAGCTTCGCTAAGCTACGCGGGAGATATGGAGGAGAGGGGGGCGGCTAGGGTTTGGGAGGGGGTGGCCGGCCACTTCAATGGGGCGGCCAGCTTGTGGTCTTAGGGTGGCCGGCCCCCTCCCTTGGCCCCTCATTATATAGGTGGATCCCCAGGGGTTGGTGTCCAAGTCTTCGAATAAGACCCGAACCAAAAACCTTCCATAAGAGGGGGAAACCTAGCCCATCTAGGACTCCCACCAAAAGTGGGGTTTCCACCTCCCATATGGGGGGGTGGCCGGCCCCCTAAGGGGGAGTCCACTTGGGACTCCTCCCCCACTAGGGTTGGCCGGCCATGGAGGTGGAGTCCCATGTGGACTTCACCTTCCTTGGTGGTTTCTTCCGGACTTTTCTAGAACCTTCTAGAACCTTCCATAGAACCTTCCGCGACATTTTAATTCACATAAAATGACATCCTATATATGAATCTTATTCTCCGGACCATTCCGGAACTCCTCGTGATGTCCGGGATCTCATCCGGGACTCCGAACAAATATTCGAACTCCATTCCATATTCAAGTACTACCATTTCAACATCCAACTTTAAGTGTGTCACCCTACGGTTCGTGAACTATGCGGACATGGTTGAGTACTCACTCCGACCAATAACCAATAGCGGGATCTGGAGATCCATAATGGCTCCCACATATTCAACGATGACATTAGTGATCGAATGAACCATTCACATACATTACCAATTCCCTTTGTCTCGCGATATTTTACTTGTCCGAGGTTTGATCTTCGGTATCACTCTATACCTTGTTCAACCTCGTCTCCTGACAAGTACTCTTTACTCGTACCGTGATATGTGGTCTCTTATGAACTCATTCATATGCTTGCAAGACATTTAGACGACATTCCACCGAGAGGGCCCAGAGTATATCTATCCGTCATCGGGATGGACAAATCCCACTGTTGATCCATATGCCTCAACTCATACTTTCCGGATACTTAATCCCACCTTTATAGCCACCCATTTACGCAGTGGTGTTTGGTGTAATCAAAGTACCTTTCCGGTATAAGTGATTTACATGATCTCATGGTCATAAGGACTAGGTAACTATGTATCGAAAGCTTATAGCAAATAACTTAATGACGAGATCTTATGCTACGCTTAATTGGGTGTGTCTATTATATCATTCATACAATGACATAACCTTGTTATTAATAACATCCAATGTTCATGATTATGAAACTAATCATCCATTAATCAACAAGCTAGTTTAAGAGGCATACTAGAGACTTCTTGTTTGTCTACATATCACACATGTACTAATGTTTGGGTTAATACAATTCTAGCATGATATATAAACATTTATCATAAATATAAAGGTATAAATAATAACCACTTTATTATTGCCTCTAGGGCATATCTCCTTCACTCTCCTCTCTCCCGACGCCACGCGAGCGTGCCGTCTCCGTCCGCGCGCCGCCACCCGCCGCCGCTGCCTCCTCCAACACCGACGGCCGCTTCCTCCTCGCTCGCCGCCGCCTCCTCTCTCCGCCCACGTCGACCGCCTCCTCCTCGACCGCCGCGCGCCTCCTCTCCGCCGGCAAGGTGAGCCCCCCGGCCACCCCTTTTTTTATTTTTTTTGTTAATTTCTTATCAAATTTGACATATTAGATATTGTTAGTACATTGTTAGTATTGTTGTTAGTATTGTTATCAAATTTGACATATTTGGTATTGTTAGTACATTGTTAGTATTGTTAGTACATTGTTAGTAGTGTTGTTTGTATATATTGTTAGTATTGTTAGTATTGTTGTTAGTACATTGTCAGTATAGTTAGTATAGTTGTTAGTACATTGCTAGTATTGTTAGTACATTGTTAGTATAGTTGTTAGTATATATTGTTAGTATATAGTTGTTAGTACATTGTTAGTACATTGTTAGTATAGTTAATCCGGTAGTGCGGGCGCCCCTGCCGGTGCCGAGTCCGTGGCGGTGCCCCTACCGGCGCCCGTGGCTATGCCGCCGAGACATAGTGCCGACGCCCCCAAAATAGAGTATATATGTCGGCGCCCCCCAAACGGTAGTGCCGGCGCCGACTAACATATAGTGAAGTTATTTTTTAATTTATGTTAACGTTGGTACATATATATGATTTGTTTTCGTAGCTACGATGCCGCGACAGCTGCCGCGCCGTGGTCTGACTCTTCTAGAGGAGATGCAGCAGATGGGGGAGGTCCGGGACTGGGCTCCGCCGGGGTGGCACTGGGAGGTCTTAGCTTCCGGGTCGCGCACCTTGGTGCGGAATCCGGGTCCCGTCGTCGACCCGGATATTCTCTGGTGGAGGTCTTATGGGCCACGGTCGTTTCAGAGGGAGCCGGCCCCGCCGGAGGAGGTAGCTCAGCGCATTGCGGCGGATGACAAGCACGTTCGCCATTACATGTATGCGTTAGACAACATGTATAGGACCGGATGGAGCGTTATGCAGGGATCTCATGTTAGCCATGCTCCCGTGATTGTTCCGTGGCTTTGGGGGTTCACCCGGCGCGGCATAGGACCCGATCGGCGCCCTCTAGGACCCGGTCGGCGCAGTTGAGAGGTTGTAGTATTGATTGATGTATTAGGGTTAAATAAACATGAACCCGATCTATGTATGCATGTAACTGCACTATCTGCTTTCAGCACTATATTATCGATCCTTAGTTAAGAACTACATATGTAACTCCATTTTCAGTTTTCTGCATTATCCTTAATTTGATCATATGATGGTTCCTATATATAGCTTGCAGGTCGTTGTAGAAAGCATGGAGAGAGATGAAACTCAAGAAAATTTCATGGCTGACCTCATAGCCCATGGTACTCTGGATGACCGCGACGACGACGTTATTCCAGATGATGGCGGTGACGATGTCACCGCAACTTTTTTGAATGACTCCGGTGAGGGAGCGGACAATATTGAGGAAGATCCTAATGGTGCCGGTGAGGAAGAAGATCATCATAATGGCTCCGGAACCGTAGTTATCACCCAGGTATATAAATTAATTAAGCCGCTGTTGATCGACTATGCATTAACTAATTAAATTGTACTGACTATGAATTATTTCTTTTTTAGCCCTCCGGATCGAGCACTTCTTCTGTAAAGTCGAAGAAGAGAGGCCCGGCCAAAAAGTTGGACGACGGTGTTAGGCACGACATCACCCACATCGCTAAGCATGGTAAACCGATTGCTCCAGAGAAAGGTGCAAAGTCATTTATAGCTCAATGCGGAGTGCTTGTTAGGGACCACGTCCCGATCACCGTTCGAGAATGGAACAAGCCGAAGGGACTAGTGCTGTCTGCAGAGGAAGAAGCTCAAGGTCTTTATATCGATGATGTAGCCAAAGACAGCATTCTGACCAAGCTCATGTCACATTTCAACATAGTACCCGAAGAGGGGGATGCCGCTGAAAAGGCCAAGATGGAGCAGGCCCTCTGATGTCTACTCACGCTTATTTTCCTGTAGACAGTGTTGGGCCTCCAAGAGCAGAGGTTTTAGAACAGCAGCAAGTTTTCCCTTAAGTGGATCACCCAAGGTTTATCGAACTCAGGGAGGAAGAGGTCAAAGATATCCCTCTCAAGCAACCCTGCGATCACAATGCAAGAAGTCTCTTGTGTCCCCAACACACCTAATACACTTGTCAGATGTATAGGTGCACTAGTTCGGCGAAGAGATAGTGAAATACAAGTGGTATGAATATATATGAGCAGTAGTAACGGCGCCAGAAAATACTTGACTGTCTACGGTGACAGAAAATAGCTTGCTGGCGTGCAGTTGATGGTAGTAATATTGCAGGAAGTAGAGATGCAGTAAAACAGTAAACAAGCGGTGATTGCAGTATTTGGAAACAAGGCCTAGGGATCATACTTTCACTAGTGGACACTCTCAACATTGATCACATAACTGAATAGATAAATGCTATACTCTGCACTCTCGTGTTGGATGATGAACACCACTAATTGTGTAGGGCTACAAGAGCACCTCAATGCCGGAGTTAACAAGCTCCACAACATTCGATGTTCATATTTAAATAACCTTAGAGTGCATGATAGACCAACACAATTATACCAAGTACTAACATAGCATGCACACTGTCACCGTCACACTATGAAAGGAGGAATAGATCACATCAATACCATCATAGTAATAGTTAACTTCATAATCTACAAGAGATCACAATCATAAACTACGCCAAGTACTACATGATGCACACACTGTCACCATTACGTTATGAAGGAGGAATAGAGTACTTTAATAACATCACTAGAGTAGCACATAGATGAATAGTGATACAAAACTCATGTGAATCTCAATCATGTAAGGCAGCTCATGAGATCATTGTATTGAAGTACATGGGAGAGAGATTAACCACATAGCTACTGGTACAGCCCTTAGCCTCGAGGGAGAACTACTCCCTCCTCATGGGAGATAACAACGGTGATGAAGATGACGGTGGTGTCGATGGAGATGCCTTCCGGGGGCACTTACTCGTCCCGGCGGCGTGCCGGAACAGAGACTTCTGTCCCCCAGATCTTGGCTTCGCGATGGCGACGGCTCTGGAAGGTTTCTCGTACCGTGGCTTATTCGTATCGAAGATTTAGGTCAGGGGGCTTCTTATAGGCGAAGAGGCGGAGTCGGAAGGGCTACGGAGCCGCCACACAGTAGGGGGGCGCGGCCCCCCTCTTGGCCGCGCCGGCCACACGTGTGGGCCCCCTGTGGCCCTCCTCTGGTCCCTCTCGGATGTTCTGGAAGCTTCGTGGAATTATAAGATGTTGGGTGTTGATTTCGTCCAATTCCGAGAATATTTCCTTACTAGGATTTCTGAAACCAAAAACAGCAGAAAACAGGAACTGGCACTTCGGCATCTCGTCAATAGGTTAGTTCCGGAAAATGCATAATAATGACATAAAGTGTGAACAAAACATGTAGGTATTGTCATAAAACAAGCATGGAACATCAAAAATTATAGATATGTTGGAGACGTATCAGCATCCCCAAGCTTAGTTCCTACTCGTCCTCGAGTAGGTAAACGATAACAAAGATAATTTCTGAAGTGACATGCTACCAACATAATCTTGATCATAATATTGTAAAGCATATGAGATGAATGCAGCGATTCAAAGCAATGGTAATGACAATGATTAAACAACTGAATCATATAACAAAGACTTTTCATGAATAGTACTTTCAAGACAAGCATCAATAAGTCTTGCATAAGAGTTAACTCATAAAGCAATAGATTCTAAATAAAGGCATTGAAGCAACACAAAGGAAGATTAAGTTTCAGCAGTTGCTTTCAACTTTCAACATGTATACCTCTTGGATATTGTCAACATAAAGTAATATAACAAGTGCAATAAGAAAGTATGTAAGAATCAATGCACAGTTAACACAAGTGTTTGCTTCTAAGATAGAGAGAAATGGGTAAACTGACTCAACATAAAAGTAGAAGAAAGGCCCTTCGCAGAGGGAAGCATTGATTGCTATATTTGTGCTAGAGCTTTTATTTTGAAAACAAGAAACAATTTTGTCAACGGTAGTAATAAAGCATATGCATTATGTAAATTATATCCTACAAGTTGCAAGCCTCATGCATAGATTACCACTAGTGCCCGCACCTTGTCCTAATTAGCTAGGATTAACATGCATTATCATCGCAATACATATGTTTTAACCAAGTGTTGCAAAGGGGGTACCTCTATGCCGCCTGTACAAAGGTCTAAGGAAAAAGCTCGCATTGGATTTCTCGCTTTTGATTATTCTCAACTTAGACATCCATACCGGGACAACATAGACAACAGATAATGGACTCCTCTTTAATGCATAAGCATTTAGCAACAAATAATATTCTCATAAGAGATTGAGGATAATTGTCCAAAACTGAAACTTCCACCATGGATCATGGATTTAGTTAGCGGCCCAATGCTCTTCTCTAACAATATGCATACTCAAACCATTCAACTCATGATAAATCACCCTTACTTTAGACAAGACGAACATGCATAGCAACTCACATGATATTCAACAAATGGTAGTTGATGGCGTCCCCAGGAACATGGTTATCGCTCAACAAGCAACTTATAAGAGATAAAATACATAAGTACATATTCAATACCACAATAGTTTTTAGGCTATTTGTCCCATGAGCTATATATTGCAAAGGCGAAGAATGGAAATTTAAAGGTAGCACTCAAGAAATTTACTTTGGAATGGCGGAGAAATACCATGTAGTAGGTAGGTATGGTGGACACAAATGGCATAGTGTTTGGCTCAAGGATTTGGATGCACGAGAAGTATTCCCTCTCAATACAAGGCTTAGGCTAGCAAGGCTATTTGAAACAAACACAAGTATGAACCGGTACAGCAAAACTCACATAAAAGACATATTGCAAGCATTATAAGACTCTACACCGTCTTCCTTGTTGTTCGACCCTTACTAGAAAATATCTAGACCTTAGAGAGACCAATCATGCAAACCAAATTTTAGCAAGATCTATGTATTTCTTCACTAATAGGTGCAAAATATATGATGCAAGAGCTTAATCATGAGCACAACAATTGCCAAGTATCACATTGTTCAATTATACCAATTACCACATGTAGCATTTCCCGTTTCCAACCATATAACAATTAACGAAGCAGTTTCAACCTTCGCCATGAACATTAAGAATAAAGCTAAGAACACATGTGTTCATATGAACCAGTGGAGCGTGTCTCTCTCCCACATAATGAATGCTAGGACCCAATTTATTCAAACGAAAGCAAAAAACAAAAGCAAACAGACGCTCCAAGTAAATCACATAAGATGTGACGGAATAAAAATATAGTTTCAAGAGAAGAAACCTGATAAATTGTTGATGAAGAAGGAGATGACTTGGGCATCCCCAAGCTTAGATGCTTGAGTCTTCTTGAAATATGCAGGGATGAACCACGGGGGCATCCGCAAGCTTAGACTTTTCACTCTTCTTGATCATATATCATCCTCCTCTCTTGACCCTTGAAAACTTCCTCCACACCAAACTCAAAGCAAACTCATTAGAGGGTTAGTGCATAATCAAAAATTCACATGTTCAGAGGTGACACAATCATTCTTAATACTTCTGGACATTTCTCAAAGCTTCTGAAAGTTAATGGGACAAAGAAATCCATTCATCATAGCAAAAGAGGCAATGCGAAATAAAAGGCAGAATCTGTCAAAACAGAACAGTCCGTAAAGACGAATTTTTTAGAGGCACCAGACTTGCTCAGATGAAAATGCTCAAATTGAATGAAAGTTGCGTACATATCTGAGGATCACACACAAAAATTGGAAGATTTTTCGGAGTTACCTACAGAGAACCCTGCCCAAATTCGTGACAGATAGAAATCTGTTTCTGCGCAGTAATCCAAATCTAGTATCAACCTTGCTATCAAAGATTTTACTTGGCACAACAATGCAATAAAATAAGATAAGGAGAGGTTGCTACAGTAGTAACAACTTCCAAGACTCAAATATAAAACAAAATTGCTGTAGTAAAATAAACACATGGGTTATCTCCCAAGAAGTTCTTTCTTTATAGCCATTAAGATGGGCTCAGTAATTTTGATGATGCACTCACAAGAAATAGTAGTTGAAGCAAAAGAGAGCACCAAAAAGCAAATTCAAAACACATTTAAGTCTAACCCACTTCCTATGCATAGAAATCTTGTAAATAAACAAATTCATGAAGCATAATGCAACAAGCATAGAAAGATAAAACAAGTGCAGCTTCAAGATTTTCAGCAAAAAGAGAGGTGTTTTAGTAACATGAAAATTTCTACAACCATATTTTCCTCTCTCGTAATAATATCCAGTAGCATCATGAGCAAACTCAACAATATAACTATCAAATGAAACATTCTTATCATGAGTCTCATGCATAAAAAAATTACTACTCCCAACATAAGCATAGTCAATTTTATTAGTAATAGTGGGAGCGAATTCAACAAAGTAGCTATCATTATTATTCTCATCATCAAATATAGGAGGCATATTGTAATCATAATCAAATTTATCCTCCATAATAGGCGGCACCAAAAGACCACTATCATTATAATCATCATAAATAGGAGGCAAAGTATCATCAAAGTAAATTTTCTCCTCAATGCTTTGGGGACTAAAAATATCATGCTCATCAAAACCAGCTTCCCCAAGCTTAGAATTTTCCATATCATTAGCAACAATGGTGTTCAAAGCGTTCATACTAATATCATTGCTACTAGAATGCAAATAAGATTCCATAGGTTTTTTAATTTTCGCATCAAACAATCCATGTCTTAACTCAGGAAATAGCTTCAAAAGCTCACTGTTACTTTCCATTATGCCAAACTAGTGATAAACAAAAAACAAAAAGATGCAATTGCAGGATCTAAAGGAAATAGCTTTGAGCACTTACAATGGTACCATAAATAACTTAGTTACCTGGGACCGGAGTGTGAATGCCTTTTACCTTTCCTCCCCGGCAACGGCGCCAGAAAATAGCTTGATGTCTACTCACGCTTATTTTCCTGTAGACAGTGTTGGGCCTCCAAGAGCAGAGGTTTGTAGAACAGCAGCAAGTTTTCCCTTAAGTGGATCACCCAAGGTTTATCGAACTCAAGGAGGAAGAGGTCAAAGATATCCCTCTCAAGCAACCCTGCGATCACAATGCAAGAAGTCTCTTGTGTCCCCAACACACCTAATACACTTGTCAGATGTATAGGTGCACTAGTTCGGCGAAGAGATAGTGAAATACAAGTGGTATGAATATATATGAGCAGTAGTAACGGCGCCAGAAAATACTTGACTGTCTACGGCGACAGAAAATAGCTTGCTGGCGTGCAGTTGATGGTAGTAATATTGCAGGAAGTAGAGATGCAGTAAAACATTAAACAAGCGGTGATTGCAGTATTTGGAAACAAGGCCTAGGGATCATACTTTCACTAGTGGACACTCTCAACATTGATCACATAACTGAATAGATAAATGCTATACTCTACACTCTATTGTTGGATGATGAACACCACTAATTGTGTAGGGCTACAAGAGCACCTCAATGCCGGAGTTAACAAGCTCCACAACATTCGATGTTCATATTTAAATAACCTTAGAGTGCATGATAGACCAACGCAATTATACCAATTACTAACATAGCATGCACACTGTCACCATCACACTATGAAAGGAGGAATAGATCACATCAATACCATCATAGTAATAGTTAACTTCATAATCTACAAGAGATCAGAATCATAAACTACGCCAAGTACTACATGATGCACACACTGTCACCATTACATCATGAAGGAGGAATAGAGTACTTTAATAACATCACTAGAGTAGCACATAGATGAATAGTGATACAAAACTCATATGAATCTCAATCATGTAAGGCATCTCATGAGATCATTGTATTGAAGTACATGGGAGAGAGATTAACCACATAGCTACCGGTACAGCCCTTAGCCTCGATGGAGAACTACTCCCTCCTCATGGGAGACAACAGCGGTGATGAAGATGGCGGTGGTGTCGATGGAGATGCCTTTCGGGGGCACTTCCTCGTCCCGGCGGCGTACCGGAACAGAGACTTATGTCCCCCAGATCTTGGCTTCGCGATGGCGGCGGCTCTGGAAGGTTTCTCGTATCGTGGCTTATTCGTATCGAAGATTTAGGTTAGGGGGCTTCTTATAGGCGAAGAGGCAGAGTCGGATGGGCTACGGAGCCGCCACACAGTAGGGGGGCGCGGCCCCCCTCTTGGCCGCGCCGGCCACACGTGTGGGCCCCCTGTGGCCCTCCTCTGGTCCCTCTCGGATGTTCTGGAAGCTTCGTGGAATTATAAGATGTTGGGTGTTGATTTCGTCCAATTCCGAGAATATTTCCTTACTAGGATTTCTGAAACCAAAAACAGCAGAAAACAGGAACTGGCACTTCCGCATCTCGTCAATAGGTTAGTTCCGGAAAATGCATAATAATGACATAAAGTGTGAACAAAACATGTAGGTATTGTCATAAAACAAGCATGGAACATCAGAAATTATAGATACGTTGGAGAAGTATCACCCTCCGCGACTTTGCCAAGAAGAAGATGGCCGAACTATTCAAGAACCACAAGAAAAGATTGTGCGGCCTTATCAAGAAAGACAAGACTCCGGACAGTGAGAAGGTAAAAAATCACTGGGACGAATTCGTGAAGTACAACACGGAGTCAGAAGAATTTCAGAAAAGGTCGGCAACAAATAAGACAAATGCTGCGTTGAAGCTATATCACCAAATTCTGGGTCCAGGTGGATACAGGGCTAACCGTCCTAAGTGGCAGGCAGCTGAGGCGGAACTGACCAGGAAAGGGATCAGATTAGGGACACACGGTTGGATCGAACGGTGTAAGGAGTGGTTCTACGGGATTGGGGGAACATTGCATCCAGAAACAGGGAAGTGCATCTATAAGAAAGCTTATCTGAAGTTTCCCATTGAAGCCCTGGAAAAAGCACATAAGGACGTGGAGGAGGGGAGGTTCCATCCCGAAAGAGAGAACGATTAGCTGACACGCGCCCTTGGGAACAAAGAACACGGCGGACGAACACGAGGCACAGAAGGCTCCGTTCCGTGGAAGTATGGCTTTCCTGCGGAAAGGAAGAGATTTCCTGATAAAACCCATGAGAGGAGAAAGGCAAGGGAAACAGACCGCATAGCGTCCTTAGAGGAGGGTATGAGCACCATGAAAGCCCAATTAACCATGGTAACCCAAGTACTTACATCCCAGATGGCTCAGGGGCAGGCTGTAGATCCTGCATTGCTCAATGCCCTCGTCCCGCTGCAATCTCAACAACACCGGAAAAGCAGCGTGGCTTCCTCTCAGCAGGTGGATAATGATGATGATGACCAGGTGGTCGAGCCTCCTCGCTACCCCCCCCCCGTGGATGATCTCACTGAGAGCCGTCCTTGTGAGCTGCATGTTAAAGTTTTCAACCTATCCTTCAAGGCGGCGGTCGGCATCCTCTTACCTACAAGGTCTTACCATTGCCGTCCGGTCCAAGACGACTTTGCTATTGTGATGGTGGATGAAGTGTTGAGAGATTATGAGCGGTTGGTGCTTGAGCACCCTGCAGGTGAAGATGGGGAAATCAAACACAGGGAGAAGCCCGTAGAACCACCGTGCAATTGCGGAAGGAGAACATTGTGTTTCTAGGTGAGAAGCCAACAAGCAGGCCACCTCGTCCGCCTCCTCCGCCACCTGCGCAGTCTCCTCCGCGTGATGATGATTCCCCTGTGCATGAGCAGTCTCCTCCGCGTGAAAATACTCCGCCGCCTCCTCCTCCTCGTCAGGAGACTCCGCCGCCTCCACCTAAGCAAAAGAGGAAGCTAACCGCGGCACCTCCTACAGCTCCGAAGAGATCATCAACTCCGATGAGGGCACATACTCCAGAGTTGTTACCACATGAGCAGGCTGAAGAGCAAAAGACGTTTCTTGCGCCGAATAAGATGTTTATTCCACCGCATACAGTGAAGCACTTTTCCGAGACGAGAATGAAGAGACCTGAGCTGAGAGCTGATTATGACCGCTCTCTTGGACAGTCCTCTAGAGCGAGCAAAGAAGCAAAAAAAAGTCGCCCAGCTTGGACAGCAGGACATTCAGACCATACCCCACTTCGTCGTGCAGCCCTATGATGATCCAGAGATGGCATCGATGATCGAACGGGCGGCTAGAGCTCAGGGAGCATCAGTTGAGTACGAAGATTACTATCCAACGGCTCAAGTGGTAAACAAGTATAGATACGGATCTGATCTCGTCAAACCTGGCGAGCTCGCGCGTCTAGGGACTCAGATGCGAAGGTTGCATGAATGGTACCTGAAAGCCTGTCGAAGAGGTGATCGCTACCTCACGGTGTATCTTAGAGATGAGCATTACTTCAGGGGGCCGAGGAGATAAACCTTGAGTTAGAAGAACTGTTTCAGTTATTCAATCAAGACGCCCTCGACAAAGCTGTCATCAGTTGCTACTGCCTGTAAGTGATTTATTTATGTAATTAAGTCTGTAGCTCAGCTCATTCATTTGCACTAACAATTATCCTCACTATATTCTTTGTGTACGCTATACATTTAATTATGCAGAATGAAGAAGCTCGAATGCAAAAGAGGCAAGCTCCTACCGCTGGGATTCATAGACCCAGACACAGTTCATGAAGTTACGGTTCGAGACTTCGCCAAGGACACAGAGGACAACATGGTAATGTTTTTAGAGAAGCAAACAGACAAAGATGATATATTCTTTCCATACAACTTCCAGTGAGTGTTATATATAACATTCATTGTGCTTGTGCACCTTCCACTTTATTCTCGTAATCATTGAGCTATGCTTGTGCAGATTCCACTTTATTCTCCTAATCATTGATCTTCACAAAGGAGTCGTAAATGTCATGGACTCGAAACGTAAAAAATATGCGGAATGGGCGGACATGGCTGCCATCCTCCAGAGGTACTTTCAATCAATTTCGTATTGGCATCTTCATCTGTTCTAATTCGATGATATCATCAACTAATCAATAACTCATTTACTCATTATTTTTTGCCGGGCAGGGCTTGGAAACAGTTCATCAATATTGTTCCGGGTAAATGAAAACCGGAGCTTACATTTTAAGATTACCCCGTAAGTAGTACTATATATATAGCTATGTCCGTGAAACTCTATATATGATATTTACTTTCAATACGGAGCTTGATTATTAGTTTGATCGAACTATTTTTTCGTAAAGTGTATGAGGCAGGAACCCGGGAATAACTTATGTGGATACTACGTCTGCACCTTCATTCGTGACATGGCCTGTCCCAAGGGTGGGGATGCCCGTATACACCAGACTCGTGTACGATAACAAATTTTCACAATTAATATTAATTAGTACCATCTATTGTATTGAGTTACATTCATATATTGATCTCCTTTTTAAATATAGATGATACGCCTGCGGGACACTCTCATAACGGAGGATCAAATATGAGCAATTCAAGAGGAAATCGCGGGATTCTTTGTTACCGAGGTCATTACCCCAGATGGAGAGCACTATGCGAAGGTCACGCATAGATATTGAGCAACTTCGTAGAAGCTAATAGATTTAGTAAAGAGATCCGACTAGCTTTATATTGTAAATATGCATGCATTACGTGTACTGTTGACGATGTCTATATATATTCACGGCGATTTTTTGTGGTTTCTTGAATGATATATATGCATTGCTGAAACTCTGCCGCGGCAGAGAAACAGCGTTTCTCTGCCGCAGCAGAGAAACGCTGCTACAGCCTAAACCTGTGCCGCGGCAGAGAAATAACAATTCTCTGCCGCGGCAGAGAACCCCAGGCCCGGTTCGTACCACGAACCGGGACCAAAGGCCATCCACCGCGAGCTCCATGGCCGCATCACGTGGCGCGGCCTTTAGACCCGTTGCAACTTTAAATCGGGACTAAAGGGGAACCCTTTAGTCCCGCCTAATTGGTCCCGGTTTGGGAACCGGAACTGAAGGCCCAAATAGACCGGGCCTATAGACCCGTTTTCCACTAGTGCTACGTACATGGTCGGAACTGTGGGAGCTAGAGACAGGGGTGACCGTTTCAAAAAAAAAAAAGACAGGGGTGACAAGCAAAATTGCTTACCACCACCGTACTTTGTGGTCTCGCCCTCCTTCCACACCACCCTCGCCCCCACAGGTAACAGCAGCCTACCACTGCTTCGTCTCCGTTGCCGGCGAGCTACCCACACAGCGACGGCTGCGGCGGTGGCCGCGTGTCAGCCCCGTTACTGACGAAGTGTCGAATTCTTCCGTTATCTGTTTTCCTGGCAAGTATTTCTGTTCAGGTTGATCAAACGGTACTCATGAGCTATAGTCATCAGGTCAACGGTCCAGATGTCCTACGCAATGTTTATCGTAACTTTTATCGCCAACCACTGGGGTATAATCACTTAGAGCATCTCCAGTCGCATCCCCCAAAGCGTCTCCCAATCCGCGCCGGATTGAGCGTTTGGGAGACATGTTTTATTCGTGCCGCGTTTTGGGGATGTCGCTCCCTAGCCGCGTCCCCCAAACGCCGCCCCAAACATTAAAAATATTTTTTTGGCATTTTTATTTCAATTTCCATAAACTAATACATAATTTGGAACGTGGTTTACAGGAAGACACAGTTTGGGATGTGGTTTGCACAAACTAATACATAGTTTGAACCATGGTGGAAACAAATATAAAATTTTGCAAAAAAACTAAACCTAACTAGGCCGTGCATCGAAGGTTTCTTGTGTTCGCTGCTAAGAAAGAACACTCGAGGGCACACCCAGTCACTCAAACTGAAAATCCAGCGGGAGGATGGTGCCCTTGTTGGTTCTACCGATGAGGCGAACATCCAGAAACATCCGTGCACGTATTCGCTGCGAAGAAACAACACTCTTCATCATCAGTCGTCCTCCTCGTCGGTGCTGTCCTCTTGGTAGTCCCGGCGGCAGCGCGTCTCGTCGAAGACCTTGACGCTCATGTTCCTGTCGTCGAAGTAGGAGAACAGGAGGATGAAGCCGGCTTCGAGGCTGTGGTGGTGCGCGAACTTCTCCCAGCCGATGTTGAGGTACATCTTGTCGCGCGCGTCATAGATCACGTCGACGATCCACCGATAGTAGCCGCATGCAGCCTCCCGCAGATGCATCGTGCGCGGGCGGTCGTCGCCGGCGATGTACTCGACGAAGCAGTCCGGCAGCCTCTGGATGCCGCGTGGGTCGCCCTTGAGGACGAGGACAAACTCGAACAGCACGCCCGACTCCACGTCCATATCCGACGGTGAAGACGACGGCGTGGCAGGCGACGGCGAGCGTGATGCTCTGCCGCGGCCACGACCACGACCACGGCCACGAGCTTGGCCTCCGCCTCTACCAGACATGGCGTCGTCTCTTGTTGAGATGGTGGCGGCTAGGGTTGGGGAGAGAGGCGCTAGGGTTTATGTGTGAGAGGGACGACGAGAGGCAGCCCTTTTTATAGGCCGGAGGGAGGCGGGGGAGCGGTGGCGCTCATTAACGCCGCACGCAGAGCTAGGCGCGACGAGACGCGTCGCTATGCCTCTGCGGGAACTGCACCGTCGCTGCGCGCCAATAACTTTCGTCGCGAGGTAGGCAACGGTTAGGTTAAAATTTATTGTGCAGCTGACGGGTCGTCCCCGCCACTCCCCGCCTCGCTTTTCGGTGTGTCCGGCGTCCCTGGTGCGTCTCCTGTGGGGCGGGGACGGGCTTGGGGCGCCGGACACCATATCGGGACACGCCGGACAAAAATGAGCTTTGAGGGACGCGGCTGAAACCGTTTTTTGGTCCGACGCGCCCCAAATTGCTTTGGGGGACGCGACTGGAGATCCTCTTAGCGGTAAATTCCCAAGCGTTCGGCATCTAGGTGATTAACACAGTGGCTCCCTATATGAATACGCCTATAGATATGAGCAGCCGTGGCTAGGGGACTGGAAGTTGGAATCCAATCCTTCTGACTACAATGGCACATCATGTATGAGCGGCCAAAGCCAAGCTGCAGCGATCAATGCATCGGCAATGGGTTCATACTTAAGAGTGTCAGCCGGTCATGTGTTCCAAGTTGAGATTGGCCGCATCCTATTGCAGAAATGCATGTTGAATGTATTTTGTTCTTCATTTTCTGGTTTCAAACTACACACTCCTGCCACTGCCAGAATTTTCCTATGATGTTGGACGCTTGTTGGCTCATCTCACAGGAGCATGCTATACACAATAAAATGAATGGTTAATTTTTTTCCAATAAAGGGAGAGCCTCTGCCTCAGCATCAATTGATACATACGCATTATTAAAGATCCAGATCCTTAGTTTTCCGATAAAGGGAATATATTAATATCAAAAGATATCAATTACACCAATCCTCTGCAACAACGCAACCCCCTAATGGCAGTACGGATACACACAGCTAAAAAATAGTAAAGAAAACTAAGAAACAAAAGTCCCGCTATAGCATCCTAGGCTTAGCAACAGCTATACAACCACTACCAAGATAACACCTGAAATACAAAATCTTCAAAAACGACGGCTCCAAAAGGAAACGGTGCACCAGCGCGTCGTCGCCCAACCAAAGATATTAGGTTTTCACCCTGAAGATAGTCTCCGCTCTCAAAACAATGCCTCTAACAAGATCATTGCCAGGCACAACCAGTTAAGGCCAGACCTTGTGTTTTCACCCTGAAAGGTAGGACTCTGAACTTTACCTATGCTGCCGCCCCCACTTCCATATGACTGTTGCGGAGCCCGGGACACCAAGCAAGTCCCTCAACGACGCGGAGACTTGAACCTCCCTTAGCTAGTCCTCCGCTCTGGCCTTCATGTTATTCCCTTCATCTGACTGCATCGTGGACCAAAATAATGCTAACACAGACCAGAGCTTCACGACGCTCCCTCCAGAACCAATCGGCTGGAATAGCATGGGTGTGCACCCGCATTGTTACATCCTCCGGTGCCGCCTTCCGGAACTCAGCACTCCTGCCAGATCAAGAAGAGCAAACTTCAGGTAAGTCTTCATCTTCGCTCAAGAGAGGCCCTAGGACCGCCGCCTTTATTCAGGTCGGGCCCCCACGCCGGCGTACATCCCAGGCTGGCCATAGGTACCGCCGGAGACACCAAGCGCAGATCGCGTTGTCTAGAGACACCGCAGACGCCCTGGGCACCGCCGCAGCCGAACGCCAGCCCTCCACCCGCGACATCAGCCTTCGTCGGCTTCCACGCCTCTCCATCTTGCCGTCGAGACGCGGTGATTGATCGAAAGACCCACCACCACCATCTGCAGGCCGACCATCTCCGGCGAAAAAGAGGGCCGCCTCCACCGTCGAACCCAAGGCTGCTGCCCCGGGCGACCTCGTGCAGCGGGAGAAGCCCAAGATCACCTCCACGCACCGACGAGAGGCGGAGGGGAAATGGCGCAGATCAAGGACCTGACCGCCGCCCACCACCAGCCACAACCGGCGTGCCGCTGTGAAGAGTCGACGGGAGACGGGGGGGGGGGGGGGATGGGGCGCAGCGCAGATCAAGGTCTAGCCGCCGCCCAGCACCCTTCACGTCCGACCGGCCACAGCGTGCGTCGAGGGATCACGGCCGCCGTCCCCAGCGCGGCAACGAGGAGAGGCCGCCGCCGCCACGCCCCGTGGTCTTTGCCTGGCGGCGGCGGGATGCGTTTAGGGTTTGGGAGGGGGTGTGTGACAACTTAGAATATCTCCAAATCATTAGTTACATAACCATTACAATTCATGGATCCATGTATTACAATTCATGGATCACTCAACGAGAACTATTACAATACGTATTCTAGTCCTAGTTTTACACGGCTAGACTATCTCGCCTAATTGATCTAACCATCTAAGATCTTCATGTGATCTGCTTGTCAGACCGCCAACTGCACCGGCTGTAGAAATCCCGTGCTACCATCGCCAACCACGGGATAACCTACTATTCCATGCAGTAATGAATCATCTGCTATCAAGTATAGTGGTTTTGGTGATTTCTGCGTGTGTTCTATATCATTTCGAAATGCCACAAAAATGTGAAGTTGTTGGCACAGGGATAGTGATTTTCGTGCTTGAAGCGTTACTAGAGTCAGAGCGGTACAGGGATGATTTAAGGGTACAATGATGATGAGTATAGACGTATAGTATTTTGGGCCATTGAGGCCATTTTGCACATGACACAAGAATCGTAACTAGACTCATTCCAAAATTATCTACTTGAGACAAGTGGCACCAAGCCCGTTGGTAGAGCTCAAGATTCTTAACCTTTCCCCACGGTGGGCACTTGCTGTAATTTTTATGTTTTACACCACTACTCCACAGAAGAGATTACAGAGTTATTATCACATTATGTAATGGTTTGTCATCAGAAGCAAAAGAAGGCCAGCACATTTTCCCAACTCATTTGAATGATACTGCTTTTCCGCTGTTATTTACAGTAACAATGAAGGATTAACTATGAAAAAATTTCCTGGGCGCAAAAAACACTACAAGCCTCTCCCTCAAGTGGCATCAGCCTCGCCCCACGGTGGGCGCTTGCCGTAATTTTTTTTTTTAAACCACTACTCTACATAAGAGATTACAAAGTTATTATCACATTTTGTAATTGTTTTTCTTCAGAAGCAAATAAAGGACGGCACATTTTCCCAACTCATTTGAATGATACTGCTTTTCCGATGTTATTTACAATAACAATGAAGAATTAACTATGACCAAATTTCATGGGAGCAAAAAGAATTACAAGCCTCTCTCATCGAGTGGCATCAGATGCCATACCCATCTATCGAGTGCCGGAAGCCCTCATGGGCTTCCATCACACAGCATCCATCGCCTAGGTCACAGGCTTCGGCACCCGTCTTCACCCAGATTTCTTCTCCTTTTCCACCTGACAAGAGGCTTCTTCCCCGGGGGAGCTTTTCTGCTACCTGGCTTAAGTTTCCATGATGGTTTGACAGGATGCGCATTCCCGTGTGTAGAACTACATGCTCTAACCAATGCAACCAAAAGACCGATCTGATGGAAGAGATTAGGCAATGCATTTATACTTCAACACTCCCCCTCACGTGTGGCTCCCTCAGGCCTAAACGTGGACCGAAAGTGGGCTGCAATATTTTTATTTTATATTGCGCCAGCCGGGTCTTGAACTCAAGACCTCTTGGCTCTGATACCATGTAGAACTACATGCTCTAACCAATGCAACCAAAAGACCGATCTGATGGAAGAGATTAGGCAATGCATTTATACTTCAACACCGTGGGACGCAATCATTTGCTCTAGCAGCTCCCTGTGGTATGCCCTGGTGAAAGTCACCGGGAAAGAGATACTTGTAAGCTTAGCAATTGAGTTGTGAGCATATGCTGGGCCTGATACTTGTAAGCTTAACAAGTGAGCATGTGCAGTGCCTGCCTGTAGGATACCAAAATATAGGCCACTTGCTCAGCAGTTGAGACGTGCGGTAATTACCAGGTAGTTGTCTAATGTGCATGCAAGGGGTACTTTGGGGGGCAAACAATATACTGGAGAAGATGCAAGTACCTGGACAATAAAGTTGTGTCTTTCACAATCCAGGAACATCTGAGGTATCCATCCAACTTTAGCCCA
This sequence comes from Lolium perenne, assembly GCF_019359855.2. NCBI lineage: Eukaryota > Viridiplantae > Streptophyta > Magnoliopsida > Poales > Poaceae > Lolium > Lolium perenne. The sequence continues at coordinate 234,562,876 of NC_067244.2, read as the reverse complement.
TATTTTGTCTCGGACAGAGCTGAAACTAATCCCATCCCTGGCAGTGAAACGGTCAATTTCATTGAACCGAAGATATGTGAAGAGATTCGAGATGGGGACGTGTTCTTTGCACACAACGCAGAAGGAAAAAAGATAATGCTTTGAGAATGAAATGGAACTGCTCATGAATCATGATGTACACTCCGATGAGAGTACACTGACCACTCGTGATAGGAGGCTTGGCTATAGATGTCTTAGGCTCTCATTTCTGTAAAAATCTTATTTGTTCATCAATTGATGCATTGTCATACTTTCCAGCAGCTTTATTAGCTTCTGCTTCTTCAAACACATCAAAACGTCTGTATTGCCGAGATATCCCAAACGAAGCATTCTTTCTCAACAGAAACCTGATTGGAAGAATAAGGCTGGTGCCAATGCATCACTGCCTATAGCCTCGTCACGTCAGCTTTTACCCTCACTCTCACCACACTCTTACCCCACTCTCACCCCACGGTGTCAGTGCACGGGCTATAGTGCTAGCTCTCACTTCTCTCTCCTCCACATCAGCTTTTCTCTCTCATCGACATCAGCATTTCTTTTTCACGTGGACGAATCAGATCGCGCCACGCCCTCTCGCCCGTGCTCTCGCCCCGTCCTGCCAACACTCTCGCCTCCCTCTCGCCCCCAGCGCGGGCGGCAGCCGGGCGGTAGCGGGCGCTACCGCCGGGCGGTGGATCCACCGCCCCGCGCTGCCGTCTCGCCCGCCTCTCGCCCCGTCGCGGGCGGTACCGCCTCCGCTCCAGCCCGCGTTGGCACCAGCCTAAACAGTCAGGCTCAACATGACAGGTAAGACATATTTTCACAAAATAATAATCGGATTATTTGGTTTTGATACTGTAATGGTGATATATCCGATCATTATCTAACCTACCGATTCAAATACGGCAGGCCCAAATTTGACACAACACAAAGTATTTGCCAGATTTTTTTCCTTAAGAATACTCTCACCAAGAAATAACATAAAAATAAACCAAAGCTCTTTCCATCAAGCAAACCTCTCAAGCAGTAGATAAGGATCCACAACAAGTTGCGTCTATCCAAACTGAAAATCTCACATTTGGAAATAGCCTATGGAGCAGAAGCTTGGGAATATGCACCACTAAAGTATTTGGTCATTCATCGTGCCCATAAGTCATAACAATGTACATATACAAATAACCATGTTGGAGAGCATTCGTTGCTATGTTCCTTGAGAAATGAGCTTACGTCGAGGTCCGGTGAGTTTCTTATCAAAGAGGGTACGAGGTCCGGTGCATTTCTTATCAAACAGGGTGATTTGTCAAGTTTTCAAATGAAAGATGAAGCTGATTAGGATGCTGAATTTCGTTGGCATCACTAGCAGAGTACTGGTCCTTGGACATCCTCACAGGCCTTGCTGTCTGGGGTAGACAGAGTTCTGGATAGCTTTGTGACCTAGTAGTTGCTAGCTATGATAATTGAAGAAGTGGTGTCATCTAAGACAACATAAGAAATAAGTATTGATTCCTCCTTGATTAGAGTGAGGGCCAATGCAGAAACTGACATGATGTCAGGTAGCTGAATCTTTTATTACTGAAGGCAAACAGGATCTGAAGCCTACTTGATTACAATTTGAACAAATGAGAATGCGAACCCTGGTTATTTACTACTATTCTAACACGGGAAAATAAGTATTGTTACTCTACTCATTTCCTGCCGTTGGGCGCCTCTTCCACGATCCAAAGGCTAGTTATTGACATGTTTAATTAGATCTAGAAGGCCACCCCATCCGAAGTTCAGAGATCTAGTGCAGGTCTATATGGATGCAAGACTGACTGCACAAGCCCTATTAGTGCAATCCCCGATGTTTCGAATACAGCGATGATTAATATAAAATGGTCTGCATTCATATGCATCCATCTTGCATTTGATTTTGAGATGAGTTGCCACATGGCTAAACCCAATGTATAGTTACTCTATTATTTTCCTGCCGCTGCATTCATATACATCCAGCTTGCATTTGACTTTGAGATGAGTTGTCACATGGCTAAACCCAGCCCATGTTGCCTATTATATGAGATTAATTTGGGTGGGTATGTAACAGGAGGACACGAGCTGACTATTTTTTTATTGTACATACAACGAATGCAAGCTGGGCTAAATTCAGAAATTACCAATTTCTGAAAAATAATTGTGCTATGCATAGAGATCAGTGGGCAGAGTTAGCACTAACAATCTTTGGTATATGCAAAACATTATGTATTTATAGTAGATACGGAACATTTTCTCCAGCAGGCCATCTTCTTCCCTATGGGCACTCTCATTTGAGCATCCCATTGCATGCCTGCAAATAAATACAAAAAATTGGAGCATCCCATTGCATGCCTACAATGACAATTGAGACATGAACTTCACACAAACAGAACTGCATCAGCCATCAGGCACAGCATCGAACATGCTATGTGCGTGAATATACAGCACCGACTAGCACTAGCTATTACTTGTTCCAAAGCCTGTTTCATCCCACGCCACAAGAACTATTTTCCCAAACTGAATTTACTGTCACTCGATTCTCTCTGACGCCACAAGGACTCATCCCCAGATCGAATTTACAGGCGCCCGATTGGTGGAACCAAATAGCCAATTTGAAGGCGTGCATGGTCGTGGCTGATTGAGACTGGAAAATTGTGGGAGGCAGAGATCGAGGTGACATGCAATCGCTTACCGAATGGAGAGAAACCTCTACGTCTTTGTTGCCGTCGAAGATGCAGCCCAGCATGGCCGATCGCCTCTGTTCCGCGCCTCCTATTGCTGCTGGCTCCACCCTCCCGTCCCGCTCAGAATACCGACGCCTGCTGGAGCCCGAGCCGCGTCGCTGCTTGCCGTCGGGGTGTCAGTCTGTCAGATAGAACACGCACCCGAGGTAGTCGCCATCCGTGGATTGGGTGGAGTAGTACGGATAGAGGATGTGATAACGACGGCGACGGCGACGGCGGTTGAACGGGGCGCCGCGTCTCGCCCTCCTTTCCTCCTCCCCCACCACCCTCGTCTCCCACAGTTAACACCAGCCTACCACCGCTTCTTTTCCATGGGCGGCGAGCTACCCACAAATCGACGGCCGCGGGCGGCAGCGGCGGCGGCGGCGTGGACCGCCTTGTCTATCTGCAGTTACTGACGAAGTGTCGTATTCTACTTCGGTTATCTATCTTAGCCACCGGTCAAGTCGATCCAACGGCCCGTGTCGCTAGTGATCATCAGTCATTCGCTCAACGGACAGATGTCTTCAGCATCCGTCAGTGCCATCTTATGACATACGAACTCTTTTTTGAAAGTGGGCGCTGTCATCAAATCTTTCGTTTTGTCTGAAGCAAACGCTTGAAGCTTCTCCAGCGAGAACTCGGAATGCATCAAAGCAAAGCAACCCACGGGGTCTTTCCCAGCAACAGAACTCAGTTGTGCTAGACCGCCGTTCCGCCGGCGCCTGAAATCCAGGCCTCTCCGGGGAGAACTCCTCCATGGACTCTGTCGCCGACTGGCCGTGAGGAAGTCCTTGTCAATCGATGATGTTTCAGACATGGGGTCGTCGCCATGGAAGCGATCGAGCACCTCTATTACGGCAATCGACACGGAAGCACGGACAGGCTTGCCACTCTGCTTGCACGGCCGGCTGGGTCATACGAGTCACGGGTTGGTAATACGACTAAGCTGCTGCAAAAGTGTCAGTTCTACCACGTATCTCTAGACTTCACACAGCTGAGTACGTGCTCAAAAAAAAATCCAACCTCTCCAATTCAAGCAGGCCCGGCAACATCAACTTCACTCAACTTGGTCTGCAGCAACTTACCTGAGACCGACCTGATTGTCTCGCCTTCACCTGTTGTTTCATGGCGCACCGGGTCATGTATGGTCCACAATGGGATTTAAAACCGAAATTCATACTAAATTCATACGAAATTTATATAAAAGTAACTTAAATTTAAATCTAAATAAAACTTAAACTTAATTCTAAACTACTGGCCTTCGGTTGGGGCGCGCGACGGGCCTGCCTCGTCATCGTTCTTTGCATTTGCCGCCTGCGTCCGTGCCCACCTCTCGTCCCTTGCTTCGCACATCTGGTGGTGGAGCATGGCGACCGGCGTCGCAGGAGCTTGCCGACGGCGCTATCCCCGCGCTTCCAGCCTTTACCGAGAAGCCTCGTTCTCGGCGCGCCTCGCTTGCTCGCGGGCGGACGCCTCGTTGTGGCGATGAGCGTTGAGCTCGTAGAGATGAGCGTTGAGCTCGTAGAGCTTCTGTCGCTCCGCCTCCATGAGGAGGTGTCCCGCCTCCTCCGCGGTCGCTCGCTGGCGCGAGATCTTGAGGGCGTGCTCGAGGTTAGCGTCGTTGATGAACTCCCGTTGCTCCTCCTTCAACCTCCGGAAGCGGTGCACGTTCAACAACACTAGGATCGCCGCTTGCTCCGGGTCGGCGGGGGCCTGCGGCTGCTCGCCCCACTGTGCCGCCTCCTTTGCCACATCAGCTTCCACATCTGCGCCGTAGGACTCGTACCACGCCACGAACCATCGGTCCTCGGCGTCGTCGGAGCTGTAGTCCGCATCGGGCTGCGACTCCGGCTGTGGTGGTGGTGGAGGCGCCGCACACAGCGCGCGGCCGTTGAGACCAAGCATGGAGTACGTCATCTTAAGATGGCACGACATCTTTGAGGTGGAGAGGAGAGAATGGCGCCGGTGGTGGAGATGAGAGGATAGCACCGCGGTGGTGACGGTGTACGTACTAAATAGTGGTGCCAACTACCCGCATTTACGGCGGCGTAGGCAACTGGACGCCGCGTGGCCAGTCGCTGCCCTCGTCACCGCCTCGGTTTCCGTGCGGGAGACCATTAAATATCGACGACCAACATTTACGCGTCGTGGCCGATGCGAACCGTCGCGTCCTCTCGCTAACAAGGCGCCCCACCCGCGAAAACCGTCGTGCCGCGAGGCGCCGACGCGCCCGATTCACGCCCTACGCCCCAAACGGCGCCGGCTAGTGAATTGGCTCAGTGCAGAAAACTGCGGATGTAGATGAGCAACGTCAACTAATTATTTATATAGTGCGTAAATGGGATTTAGCTTCATTTGTGCAGAGATAGGCTAAGTTGTTTTAGGGGAGTGACAGGACACATCATGTTCAGCATGGTGCTTGAAATTAAAATTAAAGGAAATATTGTTCAGGATTTGTAGCTCGTATTTATTTATTAGATCAAACGGATGTGTTTCTATGGGCGGTTATCCAAACCATTAAGGAAAATTGGTACAACGTAAAAAAGGCTGCATTTCCATAAAAAGTGCAGAGCCAAAAAATACGATGCAGGTAAAGCCTGTAAACTTCACAGCTCTGAATTTAATAACTAATTGGGGTTGTAATTCCAGGTGCAAGTCATAACGGGTTTTTTCCTACTACATTGTCTCGCAACAGAACAAAAAAGTACCTACATTTATGGTCTGCAATAAGGTGATTGCAAAGGGAACAAAATAGCACAAGGGAAAGCCCGGTTGATTATTGGCTCGGTCGCTAGTTCCCATATTGGCACCTAGTTGATTGGCTTGGTCGCTGGTGCCCATCTATGGCCAATGTGCCTGACGGCATGTGTTCTGCCCGCAACTCCGGTTGGAATCAAGCGCGAGGGCGCCGGGAGCCACAGCTGCATACCGGGCAGAGCAGCAGCACTGCGGCAGGGATCGAGGAGAGCGAGGCCGCCGGACCAGAGGACGCTGGGCGTGGGCGGCGACCGGCGCAAGAGCCCAGAGGACGCGGTGCGGCGACCGAAGAGGCGGCCACCGGCCGAGTTGGAGCGGCAAAGGGCGGAGGGTCGTCCGTCAGATCTCCGGAGGCCGGAAGCGCGACCTGGGGCTGGGGGTGGGGGCTGGTCGGGTGGACCGGTCCGCCGGTGCCGTGCAGGGAGCAGCAGAGCAAGGGTCGACCGCCGGAGAGGGCGAGGAGGCGCGACCTGGGACAGGAGGGATTGAGGAGAGGGAGGCCGGAGGCGCGAGCGCGACCTGGTCACCTGAGACACGGAGAAGGACGACCACTCGACCAGGGAAAAATATGCTCCAATCGCAACAGGATTACATGTTTAGAATAATAATGTAAATCAGCCATTCAAATTCTAGCATGCATCCACACATCATAAGTTCGGAACCCATCTACACTGGTCCCCGAAATATATACAACAACGGAGATTTTCACGGTTGTACTACTCCAACAAGAAGGAGAAGAAGGGATAGATACATAGATCTGTTGAATTCATACATCTTTCACGATGACGTGCTTCTGACGCTCCCCTAGCTGGCTCAGCATCTCCGGCTTCAATGAATCGTTAAGATAACCCAGCCTAATTTCCTTGAGGCTTGTGAGAACTGATAGCCCGGAGATTTTCTTCAGCCAGCGGCAAGCACCAACTTGTAGCAGCTCGAGCCTAGGCATTGCGTCTTCTTCAAACATCACCGATTGAAGGTTCGGTAAGCAATAAAGCTCCAGCACCACGAGACTCGGGAAGGCCGAGTTTTGGAAATGGAGCTGTCCCCCCAAGAATGAATCCTCCTTCAGGCGTAGAACTGCAAGATTTGGTAGCATCCCAAGGGCTCGTATGGCATCATCTTGCTTCAAACTGCTATTCTCAAGCACCAACTTGCAGAGATTCTGAAGCTGATGGATCCAATCTGCTACCCTGACGAGCTTGCCGTACAGCTTGAGGCTCTCAAGCCAGCTTGGTGGCGACAAACCCTCACCCGGACAACCATCTAACTCATCATCCCATGATTTCCCTCTCACTGAAAGAGATCGAAGATGATGGTGATCAGCAATGGCAGACCAGAACTCCATGCTCTTTTTGCTGTTGATACCAACCACTCCAAGCTTACGCAATTCAGTAAGCTCTCTAAACTCTTTTACGGTGGCATTCCCCTCAACATAGGCACCATCTAGTTTATGCAGAGCCTTCAGCTGACCAATTCCTCTAGGAACTTTAGCACCATTCTTGTAATGAAACTGATAGCGGAACAGATTGAGTACATCACGCATGTTCAAACCACTAGCTACAACTTGTGGTCTCAATAAAACAGGAACCGTAGACATCCAAAGGCAACATGAGTCAATCTCGGAGGGGACAATATCATGAACGTACTCATTATACGAAACTTCTATGTCCTGCTCTCCCTTGACACTGGTGCGGCTTATCGATACACGAAGGTTCTGTAGCAGCCCAAGATTGGTGATTGTTCTTGGCAACTCAAATATTTGTGTACCTCTAACATCAAGGGTTTGGAGGTGCCGCAAATTCCCCACAGAATTAGGCAGACAGTAAATATTCCAACATCCTCGTAGAGAAAGGTACTTGAGGTGACGGAGTTGTCCGACACGGTCAAGATGATGATCTCTCAACCCTAGCGTGTCTTCCAAATCGAGCACTCGGAGGAACCTCATATTCTCGGAGATGAAAAACGGTCTCCAGTCTCCAAACACGGTCAGTGACCGTACGTGAGACAAGTCCAGCACACCCGGCAATGCATCTCCATCCCTTTTCCAGTTGCTGCCTATGACAAGATGGCGTATTGGACCTTGTGTGCTACTCAAACAACACCCATCCTCCAGTTTGAAGACAAGGTTTTCCTCTCTCGCCTTTGAGATGGATATTTCCCGGATGATATCATGAAGTTGGCAAGAATTAATTTTGCCACTGCAACCATCTTTCCCTGGCAGGATCATACTCCTATCCAAAAGCTCTTCAAAGTACCTACGACCAAGCTGCTCAGCAGTAATGCCATGAATGTCTCGTGAGTATCCCTCTGCAATCCACCGCCTCAGTAAACGATCCAACCTAATTACTTGATCTTCTTGAAATATTGAGAGGTACAGGAAAGCAGACTTGAGATAATATGGCAAACCATCGTAGCTCCTCATAAGAACTGTCTTTATTGTCCTAAGTTCAGGATTGATCTCTAGTTCAGAACTAATACGATCATTCATCATTCTCCATTCAATAGCAGTTTTTGGCTTAGTTGCTAGAAATCCACCTATGGTTGATATTGCAAGGGGAAGTCCACCACACTTCTTTAGGATAATCTTTGCTTGCTCCACCATAGCCGGGACAAAATAAATTTGTTCAGTGTTGTCTTTCAGTACCTACAATGAATATAATTGTAAAATTAAGTATTTCGATTACAGAATAACTGCCGCCAAATTAAGACTATCAAATACTATACTTGTTTGTGCTAGCTTCAGCTTGTGGCTCGTCGAAGCTGAACTAGGATAAAGCCATTGCGAAAATAACAATAGGAGTTCAGTAAAAAAGATAATATTTCTAGATTTGAAAAGTTGTCAAAAAATCACACGACCTAACTTTTGAGTACTGTTTGGACAAAAGTTTTCTTGATTCTAGCTATTTATACATAACTTGAACGTTTAAAAAAAAAATTAAAGGTTGTTAGTAACTTAGAGCAATCCGTTTGCACCACTTTATTTTTTTGCTCGGGGAAAAACCAAGTCTTCCTGTGATATTCGTAGAGAAACTAGTACTTAGTATTTTGCTCTCTTAAATTATTACATATATTCCGATTTTTTAAAATGCATTTTGAAATATAATTGGTACAGAGCTCACTTGTTCCTAGGATGAAAAATAACATTTACACGATGTTTCATGTTGGGCATATGGAACAAGCTTTATTAAGCTTCCGTTGAACTAGGAATCCCTAGATAAGATGAAGACATCCAGTGATAACTCTTATAAGTAAATTTGTGTATTTTATACAAACTCTAGAGAGAGATTATTATGTTTTTTTTTCTTGCGAGAACTAAGTTTAAATGTATCATTACTTGTCTCGTACTATATAGACCACAAGAAGAATATTTCTATACAATGCAACAAAATTCGTATAATTTCCAACATCACTTTCTTTCTCCTTCCGGCGTCGCTCCACCCTGGGGAGACCGATTTCTTCTCCCCGGGGACATGGCACTGGACCAATTAAAGACTAGATCGTTCCTCAGATTAGTTTAAATCTAATTTCGAAATTCCAATTCCCAATCCAGATCTCCATGACCTTCAAATTTCGGTGAACATAATGCAGAAATCGACATCAAAATCGATGTGCTTGTACGCATGATCCCATGGCCCACGGCAGCGCGCAATGGAAAACGCAAGATAACACAGTCGACTGCCCCTAAGAGCATCTCGAAGCGATCCCTTAAAACGCCTTCGACGAGTAAAATTTGGCTAAAACTGCGCCTAACCGGTCGTTTATACTGTTAGAGGAGTCAAAATTAGAAGAGCCGGGTACCGAAAGGAGGCTAACTATGTTTGACCGCGCCACCGGCCGAGTATATTTTCCCCTCGCCCACCCTCTTCCACACCTTCCCGCCGTTTACGCGTCTCGGCTTCCCCACCAGCGCTGACACCCCCGACTCCGGTTGGAATGGAACCAACGCTCCCTTCCGCAATCCCGCTACGACACCACGCCGGCTTTACACCGCCGGAATTGACCGCCATGTCCATGGTTTGTCAAGGAAGGTTGGGGACAAAAATCACGGTGAACATCAACGCACGGGAGATCAAGGACAATGGCAAGGGTGCGGCCAAGGTCACCTTGTCTGAAACCATGGCTGGTCGGCCTCTCCTTGTTCTGGCAGGCGCCCGACCGGAGAGGAAGCCGATGAAGGCGATGAAGGCGCGCGGCGGCCCAAGTTCCAGTTCGGCCGTCGGAGAGAGGAAGACGAGGGTAGAAGAGCATAAGCTTGCACTACAAGAGGAAGGATAGCGAAAGAGAAGAAGGCCGAAGAACATGCTCTCCTTTTTTTGAGTGGAGGGCGAGAGCCCCAACCTCTGCATCGAAAAGGTGCATACGACCATCTTCATTAATTTATTCAACAAAGGACAGACAAGGAGCATACACCAAAAAAACATGAAGCCTCCACACAACACCTAATGACCCAACAATGGGTGAAGCTCGTCTCAACAGGGCCTAATGCTCGGGAAACACCAAAATCCCTCCATCAGCTAGGAACCGGGAACATTTCGCATACCCCGATTTAACGGACTCTTAGCGAGCACCCCACTACAGAAGTCGTCACCTCCATCGAAATGCCGAGAAATCTTCATTGTTAAGATCAGCATAAACGTCTCCAATCCTGCCTATGATGCCACCATGGCGCCAGACGGCGCCTCCTCCCTAAGGTGTGCGCGTCCTTTGTTGAGACTCCACAACGCCACGCCGCCGAGACCCACCGTCATTGACGCGCTAATAACAATGCCGCACCACCTCACTTGTCACCTCATGAGGGAGAAGGAGAACACCACCATCACCATGAGGGAGCATGGCGTTGAAAGTTTTGGCATCGTACGATCCGGGATACCCAAATCTAGGGTTTCCCCCGGAGCAGCACGAGTGAGTAAACGCAGACCGCAACAACGATGCCTCCAACAAGGCAACGACACTTATACGCCGCAATCGCTCGTCATGGCCGGAGTCTGATCTCGGTTACTGGCAGCCGCGCCTCATCAAACTCGCCGTCTGGACAAGATGTGGAATCTGAGAATGACACAACACAACTAGCCGGCCGACCACCTTCGGCGGAGAAGGAGAACACCACCATCACCATGCGTGGGAACATCGTCCCCAGCTTCCTCATGTTGCAGGCATAGCCCAGTATCGATTAGGTGCCATCGATCGATGAGATGAAGAAGCGATTTACAAGTCGCGGTCGTGCCCGTTCGAGCCCGCTATATGGGCCTAGATCGGGCCGGCTTGCACAACGCCAGCACCTTGCGCCGCCTGTAGCCGCCGGAACGCCACGCGCTTGGCCGCCGCTATTCGCACCAAGCGCGAAGTGGGCGGCGGTGGGAAGGGAGGTTGACGAAGGGAAGAGCTAGAAGAGCCGCCGCTGGAATGCCACGCCTCGAAGAAACACCGCCACCGCGCCCCAAACTCTGTCTGAGGAAATTCGCCGCACCACACGGTCTTTGCCAGTTAACGTCGTAGGCGGCGGCAGCGGGAAGGGAGGTCGAGGAAGGGGAGAGCTAGAAGAGCTGCCGCCGCGCAGGTGCGGGGAGGGGGGGGGGGGGGGGGGGTTGAAAAAGTTATAATAGCATATTTGGCCCCTTTTTTAGGTTTAATATTGATTTTATCAAAATGCAATAAAGTAAGCTTGGGCATGATCTCCAAGGCGCAGGAGTTGTCGTCTATGGTTAATTATTATATATCCAAATAGCTGTAAGATTCTAGACCTCAAAATTCTTAACACTCTAAGTACAAAAGAACTCTTTCCTCTTTTTGGAATGGTTTGGACATTTTCCAAGATGCAGTATTTATGTATATACAAGAGGCTTAAACAATAATTTCTTCCAAGAAGACATGACTTTCAAAATTTTAATATTTTAATTGAGAAAAAATGTAAAGCATATTTAATATAATATTAAGTGGACAAAAACTCATATGAAAAATAAGAAAGGAAGTTATAAAAGTACCTTCTTTGTGAAGAGGTCAAGTGCATCATTATCTGTAAGACCTTCGAGACTGAACATGTTCCTGTAATCTCTTGAACAATGTTGGGCAATATTTTTTTCTCTTGTGGTGATTATGATCGTTCCAGCATTATTCAAACAACCTTTGACCAAATCCCATTCAGAAGTGGATGATATATCATCAAGAACGACAAGACAATTTTGAGTTTTCAGTAGCCGGTCTAACTCCACCTTCAACTCTTTACTATTCATCAGTGCTATGCTCTTCTTTTTCTGCTGCTCAGCAACAAAAGTGTTCTTCTTTGGCACTCTGGTTGATGTCTCTCCAGGAGCATCTTCCTGAATACTTTTCTCAAGCTGCAAAGCCAAATCTCTAAGGAGTATTTCGGGGTTAAAAGGACGCAGTGCGGTGACCCATGCATGCTTCCAGACAGCAAGCTCTTGGCTTCGGTACACGCTTCGGACAAGAGTGGTTTTTCCCAGCCCACCCATTCCCCAGACTGAGATCACCTTACAGCTTTGGTTGTTGTCCGGTTGACCAACTAACTTGATAACAACAGATTTCTCCGTTTCTCGCCCAGTAAGCACTCCATCAACCAGAGCCAGTGTTCTGCTGCGATCAAACTTCTTTGTAGCAATTGGCTTAAATACTTTGTGTTCACCTGTAGTCTTGTGTCCTTCATCTTCCTGCTGTATTTCGCTTGTGGGCGTTGATGCATGCCCAGCCTGAACAAAGAGCATTTCTATATATGAGAACTTCTGTGCTTGTACTCTACACATATATGTAGAAAAAGGTCCACTTTACAACCTTGAACTGTTCTTTATCGAAAGAAAAAAAAAACAACCTTGAACTGTTGCAAAAGTTCATACTTTTACTTGAACCGGTTCTTTTTTAGTATGAAGTATCGAATCATTTTACTTTAACCCAAGGACGCAGGGCGGACCTAGTATCCCCCTGCACTTGCCTGGGCTTCCTAACTGTGCGCATCATGCGTGAAACGATTGTGTGTGCGTCTCGTGCCAGCGATTGTAATCTAAACAGATTAATGTTGTTTGTAATCTCTGGCTCCTGAGCGTTTGGCCGGTGCACCCATTCCCGTGTGGGTCTGCCTATAATGAGTGCTCTGAGGCCATGAGGCGCAAATGTATGCATGCCAGGTGGGGGCACCTTGATGGTCGGTTTGATATTGCTGGTTGCATTGACTCCACCGCCCCGTCCTCGCCTTTTTTTTTTTCCGTGGCTCGCAACCCTTCTTTGGAGACTACCGGCGGGGCTGGATGGTGTAGGCAGCCGGCGCTGCAGTCTACTGCGACGTGGCCGAGCTAGCGCCGTGACGAGCGAGGCAGCATACAGAGTCACGGAAGAACGTCTTTTGCGACTCCAACGGCGGGCGTATGATCGACTATTCCGGCGTGGGGAAGGTCGCTCCTTCTTTCTTTGAGGGCTCCACATACTGGAGCGCGGACACGGGAGACGACATTGCGCCCCTCGCTGTCGGAACTGGCTGGCAGCCGAGCAGTGCCCTTGCCTCCCTCCCTGCTGACGGCGCCAGATCCAGAAGCATCATATCCACCACCACCTGGCAGACGACGTCCCCCCCATCCGCGAGGACAACCGGTAAGACCTGCCGCACCGCTCCTCCATCTTCTGTAAATTGTGCGAGAGGTGAACAACGACCAAATCTCAGGTGAGAGAAACCAAGCCAGCCTCCCTTCTCCATCTCCCTGTGACCCCCTCCTATTTCCTCTCTCCCTTGGTCAGCTCCGTGCTCTTGCAAGCCACCTCCTAGACCTTTATGTTTGTTCTTGATTTCTACTGCCTATGATGGCTGGTGAAATTAGTGTGGATTCTTCCATTAATTATGGCATCTGGTACTTTATTTGCAGCTATTTGTGTCAGAGTAGTTTGTAGTTTGAACCCAGCCAGATGTTTAACTAAGCAGGTGTACACTTTGATTTAGGAGCATATATATGATACTTTACAGATTCCTTCCCCCTTCTACCTATATAGATGTGTGAGATATTTACTCTTGACTATTATCTGAATATACTTCAGTTTTGTAAATTCCCATTTTATTTGCAGATTAACTTACCTAGCACAAATATTTTTTATTGGCTTCTTGTTTCAGAAGATTCAGTATGGTACATAGAATACAGTTTCACATATTTTGGTATGACCGTGGGAGACTTCAGGTATATGGGATATAGCTGTAGCAATGATATGTTTTGTGATATTGTTCAACAAGCCTTCACAGTACTAGGATATTGGGATTGCTTATGTATGTGTATGTCAATGACCATGCAGTTAATTGCTCAGTCACGAGCTTATAACTGCATTTCCATTTTTTATTGGTGTGACCCAATGGCTTGGTCAGATGTTCTTTTCCTATCTTTAATTTCTGAAACAAGATTCTGATAGTTGCTTCTTATGCACCTTTTGTTAAAATGAGAGGTCAAAGGGGCAATAAATGAATACTGACGGGAGATTCAAAAAATTGCATATTTTGTTATTGACTGCTATATTTTATAAACGATTAGAAGAACATAGGCACAGACCGACATGATGAACAGAACTTGACGACTTCTTCTATGTGTATTTGTGCAGGAGTAATGCTTGGTTATTCATAAATCATTCTTGGAAGTACATGAATTATCAAAAGCAAGGGTTGAATTTATTTTGTGCCCTTGTTGAGGAGGTGACAGCGGTGAGTTACATGTGAGATGCGGATGGAGGCGGTAGTGCTCATCTGCCATGGGTGCTTCCTTGGCCGGTGAATTGGCCTTGGTGGCTTCTCAATGGGAGGCCTTCAAGACTTCGAGTAGCATAGGCTCGATGTTCTTCTCCATATAGGCGCTGATGAAGGTCTCCGATTTTCTGGTGAATTCAAATACTCTATAATTTCTGTTTGAGTACGCACCTCTACCACAGGAAGTACACACACTTCATGTCACCCGTGTTCCGGTACTGCGGAGCTGACAGGACTCTGGATATTTTGTCTTCCTAGATTGGTCATTTTGGGGCTGGTAATTATGCTTGCTCACCTTCTACATTGTTGCTGAATACTCTGTGAGATACTTCTTAATTCCTTTCTCACTGATAAATAATTACGAAGATAACTAGAATTGTTTGTCTATCTCTAATTCTCTATGATAACATTTAGGTTCGAAAAGAAAAACACTAATAGAGAAACAGGTACCACAGCTTTGATGTCAATGAAGTTGATTACGCATGTGTTTGCCTTATGTTTCAGTCATAATGTTTTAAGTGCGTCAGTACTACTGTGATAAGCATTATCCATTCATATATCCACACACTAGTAAATTACTGTTAGCAATCATTTTTCAGCATTTTTAATATGATATTCAAATGTCTAGGAAATTTTAAAGTTGGACCCTTCATGCTCATGACAATATGATCGCCAAATTATCTGTTTCGTAAGTACCTAACAATCTTTCTAATTAATTTTTAGCCCCAACTAAATTTTAGCTACCATGTCTTTTTCAATTAGGATATGCTTTGACAGAAGGCATGTCTCGGAAAGTTAAAATGTCTAAATTTCATTTTCCATCAATTTTGATTTTTTGTTAAATACTACTTCCGCACAACAAATTATTGTTTTAGAGAAGGATAGTGTCAACCTTTTGAAATTTTGACTATTAATGTATTCATGAAATTTCGATTGGATACCTGAAAATCATATATACGAGTGATTTTGGACAACACGTTTCTGCACCAGGAGCATATGCTCCTGATTCTTGAAATGCGTTTAAACGCATTTTGAAATGTCAATAAAATTTGAAAAAAATGACACATGTAAATCTTGATTTTCTATATGCTCACAAAGTTGTTTCACGAAAAACTAGTTTTTTTGTGGCATATGTAAAAAAGAAAATATTGGCGCTAAAAAGCAACTATTCACGAGAGATTTTTTTTCATCTTTTTACATAGGACACGGGAAAATTCGTTTTTCCACAAGCCTTGGTCGTGCACAAATGAAATGTTGATATGTAGGCGTGAAATTTTTATTTTGACTTTTTTACATTATAAAACATGGATTCCGGTGGCAGGAGCATATGCATATGAGATCAAAAGTGCATTTCCGTGATTTTTTTTATCCAAAATTACTTTGACTGATAGATTTTTTGGATTTTAAAATATATCCTGATTAAGCTAATGGCGAAAGCTATATTTAGTAGACTGTTAATATCCAAAATGACTAAATTTAGAAGACAAGAAGCAATATCTCTTTGCACCAGATTTAACTAATTACCTTAACTGAGATTTTATAAGCACACCAAGTAAAGCTTCTCGGAAGTAAGAGTAGTATGTCATCTTGCTTGTCATTGCAAGAGATTGCTAATCATGAGTAGCATCTAAAATATAAACACGTAGTAGTTCACGTAATTTGTCTTCAAATTTTCCATTAATTCAATTTGTTTGCATATCAAATTACTAGGTAAAGTTCAGGTTTCGTTTAGTGTGCATCTGTGTGTGGATAAAAAGAACACACTTTGAACAATTATAGAAGCCCATATAATTCACCAATATGTATTTGAAGAAATTAATTTCGATCAGCTGGAGGAGTCCAACCTTCAGTTTCTCTTCCATGTCGGTAAGCCCTTCATTGGTAGCAAACATCACCGTTCTAGCACTGGTCATGCTGTTCTCCACTGTATTCTGCAATTATATGTGAAATGAAAAGAAAAATATAGCATCTATATAGCAAACGAAACAAATGTATATACCAGAAGATATACCAGTAAGAAAGATTTACCTTCTTGTGGAAAAGATAAATAGTTTGATCACATGACAACTGCCTGAGCTCCGACACTTGGTACGGTTTCTCGGTGCACAAGCTTGCAATTTCAATATTCTGCGTTGAAACAATGATTCTACTTTGTTTCTTGTTGTTGGGAAAGTACTTTTTGATGCAATGCCACTCTTCTATTGTGGATAGGTCATTTATCACAATCAGATAGCTATTGCTACACAACTGTGCATTGAACACACTGACTAAATCACCTTGATTCATCTTCTTCATCTTTGCAAAAATGTTAGCCCCGACACATGTTTTGCTTTCTTGCTTTCCAACCTCATAGGAATTTTCATAGAATTGCCTCACCATGCTCTGCAGGAACTCCCGTGGATTGAAAGGATATCTCAACCTAACCCAAGCACAGAATCCAAACTTTTTTAATACCTCTGGATCATCATAAACCTCCTGGATGGCGGACGTCTTCCCATGATCACCGCTTGTTCCCCACAGGGCGATCACCCTAAGATCCTCCTCCTCGCTGGTGATCAGTTGGTGGAGGTCCACCTCTGCTTTGTCCTGTTCGAGGGTATTAAATGCTGCTTCGTTGATGCGAAGCATTTCTGCCCTAGCAATGGTTGCATCTTTCTCGGCCAGGGTAGCCTTGGAGCCAGAGCTATCCTTTTGGTCCTTGACGAGACGATAGCGCAGGTTCCTGTTGCTCACGTCCTCCACCTTGGCTCTCAACTCCTTCACTTCCTTGGCAATTCGGCGTCGGTCAGACAAGCTGCGGGGGATGCATCCCCAGAACGGTTTCTTCTCCGAGTGGAGGCCAAAATCCATGAGGCTGTCCTCCACTTTGTAGGCCAGGTCACCGATCTGCCTCACCCAGGTCATGAATACCTTGTTCTGGCCATTGTCCTCATCAGCCATCACTAGGAACGACTGCATCATCTGCAGCTCGTCAGTGATAAAGTCGACGTCGCCCTCAACGCCAAGCTGCAGCGCGATCTCCTCCGCCGCCTTGGACTTGGCGTAACCCAGCGCGCCATCAAGCACGGCCTTGCCCATGCTCACCACCGTCGCCTCCATGACTCCTTTCTTGCCGTGAGTGATATGGGGGTGTTGTGTTGGTGCTAATGGTAGATGTGGGTCTAGCAGAAGACCAAGACAGGTGGATATATAAATAAGGGGAATCCACTCCAGTGGCACCATGATGTGCGCTGGGTTACTTTTACGAAATGGCCAGCTGGCTCTGGTTAAACAAAGCACTAATTGATCCTAGAGTAACTGACAAGAGGACAAGAGGCTGAATCTCTTTGCCGGGGACAAGCATGCTCTGAAGCCTACTTGATTACAGTGTGAACAAATGAAAACACGAACGCTACTACTCGGGCAAAGTGTACATTACTCTAATTTTTTCCTGCCATTGGGTGCCTGGCCGATCGTCCAAAGGCTACTACTGACCATTTTAATTAAACCTAGAAGGCCTGACACCCTCCCTTAAAAAGGACAAAAATAATAGAAAGACAGCCCAGCCGGTGGGCACAGATCGGTCAATGTCGAGTACTACCTCCATTCCAAGACTTAACGTCTAAAGTTTGATCAAACTTTTAGAAAAAATTATGAACAAATATGATATTTTATAGGTATCATATGAAAACATATTTTATTATCTATCTAATGATATTGATTTTGTACTTTTTATGTTAATGATTTTTGATAAAAACTTAGTTAAACTTAACATAGTTTGACTTTCTAAAAAAAAATAACCTTAAGCCTTAGAATGAAGGTAGTATTAGTGTAACCTCAATGTTTCGAAAACAGGGATGTTAACATGAGATGTCCGCATTCATATGCATCCAGCTTGCAGTTCACTTTGAGATGAGTTGTATAACAGGAGTACATGACCTGACTATTTTTATTTTACATACAACTAATGCAAGATGGGCTTATCCAGAAATTACACATTAGTCAAAAAATAGTTGTGATATGTACAATGATTAGTGGACACAGCTAGCGCTAATGATCTTTGCTATAGGTAGAACACTATGAAGTGGGAGTAAGTACGGAACGTTTTTTCTGGCCCTTCCATATGGGCACTCGCCATGTGAACTATAATACAAAATGGAGCATCCCATTCCATCCATGCAAATAAAGACAAAAATAATAACGTCTGATTCCCTCTAATTTCAAAATTCTAAAACTCTTTAACTTTCTAAGAGCATCTCTAGGAGATACTCAAAAAGTTTGTATTCAAAAAGCGTTTAAGTAACGGCACGAGTCCTCACAGAAAAATACTCAAAAGTTGTTAACGCAAAAAAAAAACCATATACACGTTGGCCCTTCCGTTAGTGGGGGTTTCCCTGTTTTTTTTTCCTTTCCTACACATCTTCCCTATGGAAACCAACACACACGCGCGAGCCATGGCCCTCCGCCCTAGCCCCTGCCGTCCTGGTGCCACCCTTGCCTCGGCCGATCTCGTGCCACAGGTCGCACTACCGGCGCCACCCCTTCCTTACAAATTAGTGGAAAATAGTTGTGCTATGCACATAGATTAGTGGACAGAGTTACCACTAATGATCTTTGATATAGGTAGAACATGGAGTATGTAGTAGGAATTAGTACGAAACGTTTTTTTTCCAGCAGGCAATCTCCTTCCCTAGGCTCTCCAAGTGAACTACTTCCTGATCGGAAGGAATAGCAAAATTGGAGCATACCATTGAATCAATCAAATAAAGAAAAAAAATATCAACCTCGTTGCCAGTGATTCTCTCTTATCTCAAAATTTTAATATACTTTAACTCTTTAACGCTACACACAATTTACTATCTTTTTTCACTTCTGTAACATGGAGGACTTTGAAGATATGTTAATTATTGGTTGTGTTCTTGTCATGCATGTGTATCTCCTCAAAATGTGTGTGAGGTCATGTGGTGAAAAGTGGAGTAGGGTAAAGGTTCAATGGAGTTGAGCTTTAGGGCGTGATCTAAATCTCTCTTTGATGCAGCTGCTAAAGCAACACAGCCAGCTAACTAGCAAGTTCAACTGTTTCACTTCTGCTTTCTTTCCAGCTTACAGCGGGAGCATGCATCCGTCAACATGTGCGAACGCCGATAAAAGCTCAGATTCTCCACCATCAGCGTCAGCACGCGATAAAAGCCCCCAACATATTTGGTGAATACTCGTATTACACGAACAATCTGCACGCTCACCATTAATCTCAATCTCCATCGAAAACAATCAACAGCGCGCGGGTTCAGCTCGTGGCCGGTTTGCTTCACGGCTTGACTTCTTAGCCTCTGGCTAGCGTGGAACGACAGAATACTGATATGCAGCTACATAGAGGAGCGACAAGTAATCTTGGTCCCTGGGCTTACAGATCCTCAAAGCCCAAGGAGAATCTACTGTTGTAGCCATCACTGCTAAGCTGAAGAATATGCCTTTTTTTTAGTGCATGCCGTCAAGCCAGAAAAAAAGTTTCTAGTGCACAATATGAACTTTACTAACAAAACTGAATCAGGCATAGCATCAAACATGTTATGTGCACGTCCATACACCACCAACTAGCACGCCACAGCACTTGTTCCAAAACCTATTTCGTCCCACGCCACAAAACATACTTCCCAGATCGAATATACTGGCACTCCATTGCTCCTTGTGCTCTGATTAAACAAAAACGTACAAATTTTTTTTTTGAGTGCTAAAGAGCTTCATTCAAATAATGTCAGGTGATTGTTTACAATCTAAAGCCAAAGCTTTAGCAATTGTGTCCGGAAAAGAATCTAACCAGACTAAACTAACACCCACTCGGCGCACATAAGTGGCACACTCATGTGCAGCATAGTTCTGAGCTCTATTAGCTTTTACAATTTTCTAGTTACTAAGATTTGAAACACTATAAATAAAATCAGTGTATATGCTTCTGAGATGCGTCTTTGAATCATCGCCCATCTTTTGATTTTGAATAACAGCAACACAATCAGATTCAAAGATGATGTTAACTCCTGGGTAGTCTCTAGCCGTGTTAGCAGCATACAGCAATGCCATTGCTTCGGATTCTTCAGAGTGCGGACCAACGGGGTAACTGACTCGAGGTCAGGAGGCTGAATCTTCTATTGCCGGGGGCAAGCATGCTCTGAAGCCTACATGACCTGACTGTTTTTATTTTACATACAACGAATGCAATATGGGCTTATCCAGAAATTACACATTAGTCAAAAAATAGCTGTGATATGTACAGAGATTACTGGACACAGCTAGCTAGCACTAATGATCTTTGCTATAGGTAGAACACTATGAAGTAGGAGTAAGTACGGAACGTTTTTTTCTGGCCCTTCCATATGGGCACTCTCCATGTGAACTATAATACAAAATGGAGCATCCCATTCCATCCATGCAAATAAAGACAAAAATAATAACGTCTGATTCCCTCTAATTTCAAAATTCTAAAACTCTTTAACTTTCTAAGAGCATCTCTAGGAGATACTCAAAAAGTTTGTATTCAAAAAGCGTTTAAGTAACGGCACGAGTCCTCACAGAAAAATACTCAAAAGTTGTTAACGCAAAAAAAAAACCATATACACGTTGGCCCTTCCGTTAGTGGGGGTTTCCCTGTTTTTTTTTTCCTTTCCTACACATCTTCCCTATGGAAACCAACACACACGCGCGAGCCATGGCCCTCCGCCCTAGCCCCTGCCGTCCTGGTGCCACCCTTGCCTCGGCCGATCTCGTGCCACAGGTCGCACTACCGGCGCCACCCCTTCCTTACAAATTAGTGGAAAATAGTTGTGCTATGCACATAGATTAGTGGACAGAGTTACCACTAATGATCTTTGATATAGGTAGAACATGGAGTATGTAGTAGGAATTAGTACGAAACGTTTTTTTTCCAGCAGGCAATCTCCTTCCCTAGGCTCTCCAAGTGAACTACTTCCTGATCGGAAGGAATAGCAAAATTGGAGCATACCATTGAATCAATCAAATAAAGAAAAAAAATATCAACCTCGTTGCCAGTGATTCTCTCTTATCTCAAAATTTTAATATACTTTAACTCTTTAACGCTACACACAATTTACTATCTTTTTTCACTTCTGTAACATGGAGGACTTTGAAGATATGTTAATTATTGGTTGTGTTCTTGTCATGCATGTGTATCTCCTCAAAATGTGTGTGAGGTCATGTGGTGAAAAGTGGAGTAGGGTAAAGGTTCAATGGAGTTGAGCTTTAGGGCGTGATCTAAATCTCTCTTTGATGCAGCTGCTAAAGCAACACAGCCAGCTAACTAGCAAGTTCAACTGTTTCACTTCTGCTTTCTTTCCAGCTTACAGCGGGAGCATGCATCCGTCAACATGTGCGAACGCCGATAAAAGCTCAGATTCTCCACCATCAGCGTCAGCACGCGATAAAAGCCCCCAACATATTTGGTGAATACTCGTATTACACGAACAATCTGCACGCTCACCATTAATCTCAATCTCCATCGAAAACAATCAACAGCGCGCGGGTTCAGCTCGTGGCCGGTTTGCTTCACGGCTTGACTTCTTAGCCTCTGGCTAGCGTGGAACGACAGAATACTGATATGCAGCTACATAGAGGAGCGACAAGTAATCTTGGTCCCTGGGCTTACAGATCCTCAAAGCCCAAGGAGAATCTACTGTTGTAGCCATCACTGCTAAGCTGAAGAATATGCCTTTTTTTTAGTGCATGCCGTCAAGCCAGAAAAAAAGTTTCTAGTGCACAATATGAACTTTACTAACAAAACTGAATCAGGCATAGCATCAAACATGTTATGTGCACGTCCATACACCACCAACTAGCACGCCACAGCACTTGTTCCAAAACCTATTTCGTCCCACGCCACAAAACATACTTCCCAGATCGAATATACTGGCACTCCATTGCTCCTTGTGCTCTGATTAAACAAAAACGTACAAAATTTTTTTTTGAGTGCTAAAGAGCTTCATTCAAATAATGTCAGGTGATTGTTTACAATCTAAAGCCAAAGCTTTAGCAATTGTGTCCGGAAAAGAATCTAACCAGACTAAACTAACACCCACTCGGCGCACATAAGTGGCACACTCATGTGCAGCATAGTTCTGAGCTCTATTAGCTTTTACAATTTTCTAGTTACTAAGATTTGAAACACTATAAATAAAATCAGTGTATATGCTTCTGAGATGCGTCTTTGAATCATCGCCCATCTTTTGATTTTGAATAACAGCAACACAATCAGATTCAAAGATGATGTTAACTCCTGGGTAGTCTCTAGCCGTGTTAGCAGCATACAGCAATGCCATTGCTTCGGATTCTTCAGAGTGCGGACCAACGGGGTAACTGACTCGAGGTCAGGAGGCTGAATCTTCTATTGCCGGGGGCAAGCATGCTCTGAAGCCTACATGACCTGACTGTTTTTATTTTACATACAACGAATGCAATATGGGCTTATCCAGAAATTACACATTAGTCAAAAAATAGCTGTGATATGTACAGAGATTACTGGACACAGCTAGCTAGCACTAATGATCTTTGCTATAGGTAGAACACTATGAAGTAGGAGTAAGTACGGAACGTTTTTTTCTGGCCCTTCCATATGGGCACTCTCCATGTGAACTATAATACAAAATGGAGCATCCCATTCCATCCATGCAAATAAAGACAAAAATAATAACGTCTGATTCCCTCTAATTTCAAAATTCTAAAACTCTTTAACTTTCTAAGAGCATCTCTAGGAGATACTCAAAAAGTTTGTATTCAAAAAGCGTTTAAGTAACGGCACGAGTCCTCACAGAAAAATACTCAAAAGTTGTTAACGCAAAAAAAACCATGTACACGTTGGCCCTTCCGTTAGTGGGGGTTTCCTTGTTTTTTTTTTTTTTTCCTTTCCTACACATCTTCCCTATGGAAACCAACTCACACGCGCGAGCCATGGCCCTCCGCCCTAGCCCCAGCCGTCCTGGTGCCAACCTTGCCTCGGCCGATCTCGTGCCACAGGTCGCACTACCGGCGCCACCCCTTCCTTACAAATTAGTGGAAAATAGTTGTGCTATGCACATAGATTAGTGGACAGAGTTACCACTAATGATCTTTGATATAGGTAGAACATGGAGTATGTAGTAGGAATTAGTACGAAACATTTTTTTTCCAGCAGGCAATCTCCTTCCCTAGGCTCTCCAAGTGAACTACTTCCTGATCGGAAGGAATAGCAAAATTGGAGCATACCATTGAATCAATCAAATAAAGAAAAAAAATAACAACCTCGTTGCCAGTGATTCTCTCTTATCTCAAAATTTTAATATACTTTAACTCTTTAACGCTACACACAATTTGCTATCTTTTTTCACTTCTGTAACATGGAGGACTTTGAAGATATGTTAATTATTGGTTGGGTTCTTGTCATGCATGTGTATCTCCTCAAAATGTGTGTGAGGTCATGTGGTGAAAAGTGGAGTAGGGTAAAAGTTCAATGGAGTTGAGCTTTAGGGCGTGATCTAAATCTCTCTTTGATGCAGCTGCTAAAGCAGCACAGCGAGCTAACTAGCAAGTTCAAGTGTTTCACTTCTGCTTTCTTTCCAGCTTACAGCGGGAGCATGCATCCATGCTGTCAACATGTGCGAACGCCGATAAAAGCACAGATTCTCTACCATCAGCGTCAGCACGCGATAAAAGCCCCCAACATATTTGGTGAATA
This sequence comes from Lolium perenne, assembly GCF_019359855.2. NCBI lineage: Eukaryota > Viridiplantae > Streptophyta > Magnoliopsida > Poales > Poaceae > Lolium > Lolium perenne. The sequence continues at coordinate 234,538,941 of NC_067244.2, read as the reverse complement.
CTCGTATTACACGAACAATCTGCAGGCTCACCATTAATCTCAATCTCCATCGAAAACAATCAACGGCGCGCGGGTTCAGCTCGTGGCCGGTTTGCTTCACGGCTTGACTTCTTAGCCTCTGGCTAGCGTGGAACGAGAATACTGATATGCAGCTACATAGAGGAGCGACAAGTAATCTTGGTCCCTGGGCTTACAGATCCTCAAAGCCCAAGGAGAATCTACTGTTGTAGCCATCACTGCTAAGCTGAAGAATATGCCTTTTTTTTAGTGCATGCCGTCAAGCCAGAAAAAAAGTTTCTAGTGCACAATATGAACTTTACAAACAAAACTGAATCAGGCATAGCATCAAACATGTTATGTGCACGTCCATACACCACCAACTAGCACGCCACAGCACTTGTTCCAAAACCTATTTCGTCCCACGCCACAAAACATACTTCCCAGATCGAATATACTGGCACTCCATTGCTCCTTCTGCTCTGATTAAACAAAAACGTACAAATTGTTCCTTGATCAGAGTGCGGACCGACGGGGCAACAGACTCGAGGTCAGGAGGCTGAATCTTCTATTGCCGGGGGCAAGCATGCTCTGAAGCCTACTTGACTTGTTAGCTATTGTTTTTACTCGGGAACAGAAAGCATAATTACCCCAATTTTTTCCTGCAGTTGGGTACCTCTTCCACGTTCCAAAGGCTAGTTATCGACCAATTTAAATAAACCTAGGAGGCCGCCCCATCGGCATGCACACCACAGTCCATTGCAGGTCTATATGGATGCAAGAAGACTGATTAGTGTAACCCCCGATGTTTCAGAAATAACAATGTTTAATATGAGACAACATTCCTACGCATCCAGCTTGCGTTTCACTTTGAGATGAGTTGTCCACATGGATAAACCCAGTCCATGTTGCCTATGAGATTAATTTAGGTGGGCGTGTAACTGGAGGACACCATCTGACTATTTTCATTATACATACAGCGAATACAAGCTGGGTCTATTTCTAACCCTCGCGTCAATGTAGATTGGAACAGACAAGCTGCCAAAGCCCACTCATCGATCGAGGAAAAAGGTAGCAGCGACAGAAATTACAAGTTATTAATGGGAAAATGCTAGTGCTACGGACAGAGATTTTTTAGTTTGTGGACATAATTAGCACTAACTGAGCTTTGCTATATGTAAAACCTTGTGTGTTTAGACTGTAGAATTAAAAAAAAAAGCATGTAATTGTTAATACCGGCGCCTACTGTCGTTAATCCAGAAAAGTTTTCTACTAGTGCACACATGAATTTCACGAACGAAAGCTGCAACAGGCATAACATCGAACAGCTTATCTGCACTGCCATACACCAACAAACTAGCAAGCACTAGCACTCGATGTGTGAAACTGGGATGGAATTGTGGGAACCAGAGATAAGGTGACGAGAGACTTACGTCTTCGTCGTCGTTGAAGATGCAGCCCAGCATGGCTCATCAGATTCTATGGATTGGGCGGAGTGGTACAAATAGAGGACGCAGTGATGACGGCGGCGGCGCCGTTTCTTGCCCTCCTCCCCCTCCACCCTCTCTTCTTCCGCATGTAACACCGGCCTACCAGCGCTTCGTCTCCATCGCCGGGGAGCTACCTACCCACACATCGACGTCGACGGTTGCGGCGGCCGCCCGCGTCTCTGCAGTGTTACTGACGAAGTGTCGGATTCTTCAGTTATCTGTCTTCCTAGTAAGTTACGGGTTCTGGTTGATCCAACGGCCCGTGAGCTTCAGTCATCAAGCAATAAAGTGATTTCTTAGATAAAAGGCAACTTTATTGCCCAACTTTAACTTAATAAAGCCAAGGTATCACAACGGTTTAAGGATTACAACTTTACTGCGGCATACAGCTTCGCCAAAAAGTAACTAAAACATAAGGGGGTAAACGGAGGCAGCGCCCATCGTCGGGTCTGGCAGGTCGAGGGGTAGGTCGATCAGTTCTGCGAGGCCATTAGTCTCTAGGCTTCATGGATGCGTACAGCTCCCTTAGCTCTCGCTCCATCCAGCTTAGCCCTTCTCTTTCCTTGTCCTTGAACTTGGGCCTCTAGAGCTGCAAAAAGATGATAGTTTTAAAAATAATGTCAACGGGGTGAGAAATCACTTTTCTCTCAATGGTTAGTTTGTTGCGCAACGTCCAAAGGGCCTAGGATTGAGCTAGAAAAAGGGCCCAGAGGATATGACGGGTAAAACCCGAGAAACTAGCAAGAATAGCATGGAACTGTGGGAAGTTAGCAGGTCTCCAGTTACACCCTAGTAACTGGCGAAGCACCGCCCAAGCGAATTGAGCCGTAGAGCAGGTGAAGAAAATGTGGGCAGCATCCTCCGGCTCTCCGCAAAGCGCACAACCTCCCTGAGACGGGCCGTGGCGAGTTGCGATTTGCAAATTGGAGGGACGTTTATCCAGGGCCAGTTGCCAGGAGAAAATTTTGATCTTAAGCGGCACCTTGGCCTCCCAAATGTCTTTGAAGTGCGCAACCGTCGTTCCTTAAGATAGCCTGAAGTAAAGGGACTTGACTGAGAAAATTCTAGAGTTCTCAAGGTGCCAACGAACCTGATTTTTACCTGACTAAGTTGGACTGTGTCGACCAAAGCACACAGCTCCCTCCATTGCATGTTTCCTTCTTGATCTAAGGATCTGCGAAAACGGATACCTAGGCCATCCCCTTGAAGGGCCGCGGCAACCGAGATCGCCTCGTTGTCACAAATAGCAAAGAGGAGAGGGAATTTGTCCATTAGGGGGACAAGAATCGATCCACCAATCTCGCCAGAAGCTGGTGCGAGGCCCATCCCGCACCAGGTGTCTAGCCCCTACCTTGAAAAGATGCTTCACTCTGTGCAGGCTCTTCCAGAATTGTGAGCCTCCTTGTCCCGTTCCACTGAAGATGTCGTCGGCGTCCTGGTACTTGGCAGTGATCAATTTGGCCCAAATGCTATCTTCCTCCTGATAAATCCTCCACACCCATTTTAGGAGGAGAGCTAGGTTCATCTTCTTGGTATTGAGGAGGCCAAGACCCCCGACTTCTTTAGGGTGACAGACGGTAGGCCAATTGACCATGTGATATTTACGTTTCGGGCCCCCCTTCCCAATAGAACTTGGAGCGGTGGGAGTCAAATCTTGCATGAATCCCATCATGCAAGAGGAAGAGCCCCATCGCATACATAGGTAGGTTGTCAAGGCAGGCGTAGGTGAGGATGAGCCGTCCACCCGAGGAAAGCAATTTCCTCAGCCAAGGTTCTACTTTGATAGCGAGTTTCCTCACAAGGAAGAACCATTGTTCAAGCGTCAGCTTCCGGTCCGAAATAGGGAGCCCTAAGTAGATGAAGGGAAAAGCCCCCAGCTTGCAATTCAGTTTGTTGGTGATTCTGGTCTGCTCCTGTCTCTGTTGGCCCATGAGGATTACTTCACTCTTGTGGTAGTTTATCTTTAGTCCGGACATGTCCTCGAAGCACATGAGGAGGAATTTAAGATTCGCAATATCTTCATCCGAGTTTTGGATAAGGATAAGTGTGTCGTCGGCGTATTGTAGATGTGAAATTCCCCCTGGAATAAGATGTGGGATGACCCCATGGATATGTCCGGCCCTCCTAGCAGCAGAAAGGATAGCGGAAAGGGCCTTTCCGATGAAATTGAACAGCAGCGAAGAGAGTGGGTCCCCTTGCCGCACTCCTCGCTTGTTCCTAAAGAACGGACCAGTAACCCCGTTGATAGAGATCGATGTTTGGCCTCCTCCGACCAGTTAAGAGATACGGTGGATGTATCCCTGCTCGAACCCCTTAGCTCTGAGAACCTCCGCCAGGAAATCCCAATTTACTCGGTCGTAGGCTTTCTCAAAGTCAAGCTTAAGGAGAATCCCTCCTAAGTTCTTGGATTTCAGCTCGTGGATGATTTCTATGAGTGCAAGCAGGCCATCCAGGATGTTTCTGCCTTTTATGAATGCTGTCTGGTTAGCGCTGATGATTCTATTGGCCACTGGATCAAGGCGAGCTACGTACGCCTTGGAAACAATCTTGAAGATGACATTGATTAGTGCAATGGGTCTGAATTGGGTGATTTGGTCCGCACCTGGAACCTTGGGAATAAGCAAGAGGATCCCAAAATTGAGGCGAGCAATGTCGATGCGCCCCAGCACAAAGTCATTGAGAATGTGTAGGATGCCTCGCCTGACCAGGGGCCAGAAGCTAAGAAAATCACAGGCAGTCCGGCCGGCCCGGGAGCAGTGTTCGTTTTCATATCCTTGACAATGTTCTCCAGTTCTTCCTCAGAGAAGGTAAGCATCAGCCTATCGTTCTCAGTTTGCGACACCCTTTGTCGACCAGCCCAGGTATCTGGGGCTAACCCGCAACCCCTTGTTGTCGTGGTGCCCAGCAGCTCACGATAGAAGTCATAGGTGTGTTGTTGAATCAGTCTCTGATCCGTGATTGGCCCCTGACTTGTATTAAGCTTAGAGATGTGACATTTGCGCCGGCGCCCATTCGCAACAGCATGAAAATAGGCAGTGTTTGCATCGCCATGGAGCGTCCAGTGAGTTCTTCCTCTTTGCTTCCAGTATTCCTCCTCTACCCGATAGAGGTGGAGAAGCTGTTCCTCCAAGTGGTATCTCGCGGCCCATCCCTCCTCATCGAGGCCCGCAGCATCGGCCTGTGCGTCCAACTGGGTGATTTGGGCGAGCAGCGCCGCTTTTGTTTCTTTGGAGTCACGCCCCAGATTGTGACTCCAGCCTCTGAGATGTTGTCTGAGCCCCGCACTCATGAAATTCCACCAATCAAGGATATCTCGGCCTCCTACTTTGCTACTGAGATTTTCCCAAGAAGTGTGCACTATCGATCTGAACTCCGGTCGTTCCAACCAGGAGGACTCAAAGAAGAAGCGGTTTCTACGAACAGGGAACCCTTCCCCTGTGTCAAAGACCAGAGGGGTATGATCCGAGCCCAGACTTGTTTCTGCCGCTAGCAAGCATAACGGGAAGATAGCTTCGAAGTTGGGCGAGACGAAAACTCTGTCGAGGGCTGAGCGGACTGGGTTAAGTTGGCGGTTTGTCCAAGTAAACCTCGCCCCAGTTCGAGGAATTTCTCTAAGGCCCCAGCTAGCAATGTTGTCGTTGAAGAGGTCGATCAAAGTCCAGTTCAGGTTGTTGTTGTTTTTGTCCTCTGCCGCACGAATGAGGTTGAAGTCACCTCCCAAGAGCAGTGGTCTGGTTGAGGTAGCTATCTTGACCGATAGTTCTTGGAGGAACTCCCTTGAGCGCCCGTGATCGGCCGGGCCATACACTCCGATGATATCCAATGTGCGGTTCGACACCCTATGTAGAACCGCCACACAAAGGAAAAAAACTGGCCTCTGCTGATCGCGCCCACATCAAACATGATGTCACGAACACCAATGAGCATCCCACCCGATTGGCCCGAAGCGGGGAGCCAGTCCCAGAAGAACTTGTCCCCGATTTCAAGGCTCCTGAGCTCAGCGTCCGAAAAGTCCTGTTTGATGGTTTCTTGGAGCAGCACCACGTCAATATGGTGAAGGCGCAAGTATTCCTTGAGAAGGGTTCGGCGCCCCTTCCTGCCGAACCCTCGGATATTCCAGAAAAGGACCCTCATTGGGGCAACTGCTGTTGAGCCCGTGCTCGGCGGGTGAGAGGGCGTGAGCCCAATGGAGTTGGTCTGGCCATCGCTCTAGTACGCTTCATGCTGATAGGTGCACAAGTGGTTTTCTCTTTCCTTGCCGAGGGAGTCTGTCACATCCCAAATTTTCAATAAAGAAAGAAAGAGAGTTTCTAAAATACAAATTTGAGAACCAACAAAAACTTTTTATCTCCATATAGTGCTATGCATATAACTCACCTTTTTAACTATGTTAGTGTGCATTTTGCCATGATGATTGCTTGTGTGATTTCCATTGTACTAAAACCCTAACCAATGATCTCTTGATCACCAAAATAGAAAGAAAAAGAAAGGAAAAAATAAAATAGAAAAATCAAATCAACACTCACATATGGATTATGCCATTTTTGCAAATTCTTAACCTAGACCATTTTGGCTTGCACCATTGGTTGGAAATGGTTACTAAACACTTATAAACACTTTTGGAATCAAAGAAACTCAAATCAAATTGAAAACAAATGGAATTTCCAACTCACATGCAATATGGTCAAATTTGACAATCTTAGCCTGATGCCATCTTTGAGCCCTTTGTGTGGAAGTTTTTCAAACTAAAGTTTGCCAACTCTTTGCACCTCATCCAAGACAACATCAAGGTGAACAACTTTGCCCAAAACCACCCCTGCAAATTCTTGCTCAAATTCAAATGGTGATCAAGCAAAGTTGGAACCATAATGCAAAATGAAGATCATATGCATTTTGTGATTTTGCATTTCAACACCATTTTGACCACCACCACCTCCATTCTACTTCCTTTAATATATGATTACACTCCACCAAAAATCTTTCCAAAATTCAAAAATAATTTTCTTTCGGCCATTACATCAAACACCTTGCAGGCAGGGATAAACTTTGTGCCCATACTCATTTTTACATTGGACCAAGTCCCCTGGCCACCTCTACTGCTCTGGAACCTCACCTCACCCCTCAGCACCAGTCCAAGCCCCTACAACCCTTCCACTTGGTCACCATGACCAAAAACCAGACCATGCCGTGGCATGGCATGAGCTCACCATGCCACTCCTCTCTCTGGTCACCTCACCACTGCACCACCATGTCCTCTAGCTCCCTCTCACTCTCCTCATCATGCCAGACACAAGACTCGACGAATTCGTGCACCGCATTGACTGGAACGAGCCACGCCCAGACGTGCCAGTGACGCGCACGCGCACGCCAGAGCGCGCACGGCGAACGCCACGGGCACGCCAGGACTGACGTCGCCCCGACGCTCCACGCCCCCTCTTGCCATCGCCGCTCGTCAGCACCTGCGCCAAGCCACCAGGAGACACCCATACACGATCGTTTGACCGCGGGAGCGCTGTGGCCGCCGTCACCGTCGACGAGACTCTCCACTGCCCTGCAAGCTCCCGTCAAGCTCACGAGCTCGCCAGTGCATCATTTTCCCCGCAATCAAGCTTCACGTCATCGCCAGGACGTCGCCTGCACGCGTGCATCATCACCAGTGCCCCTGCATCGCTGTAGCACCGACGCCATGGATGACTTCATCTCAGACCCGCGGCACTGCCTCGCCGCTATAAAAGGAGCCCCTCCCTTCTCAATTCCAGCACACCACCACTCTTCCCTCTCACCACTGACCCTTCCTAGCCACTCCCTCCTCCACATTAGCCACGCCGTCGACGGAATTTGAAGCTCGGTGCCCGCGGAGGTGCTGAGAAGGGCGCCGTCGATCCAGGCCGCCATTGGAGTCGCCGCTGCTTCCATCTGCTTCCCCATTGTCGACTACCTCTCTGCAACCCCTCTCCGACCATCGCCGCGCCGCCGGCGAGTCTCCGACCCCCCCACCATCGCCGCCAGTGGCCGCGCCTCTCCTCGCCGTCGACGAAGGCCGTGAGCCGTTCGATCTATTTCTAATCGTGCAGGCCGCGTTGATCGTTACCGCTTCGGCGTTTAACACCCGCTGACACATGGACCCCACGCTGTCAGGCGGCCCGCTGCGCTGGACGCACTGCTGGGCCGGCCCATTTTCCTCTCCCTCTGCGTAGCCCGTTAAATTTCCCGCCAGCCCGTTTAGTTTGAATTTGGAATTCCAGTTTAAATCAATTTGCAATCTGATGCCATTTTCAAAATTAAATAGGGACAAATATACTTGGTCAAATTTCACAAATTTTATATCTTTGGAAAGCTGAGCAAATTGTCTACACAACTGCACTGGTCCCAACCCTAGATTTTGTGTTGAATTAAAATGACAAAATAAACAAGGCAGGGCCTTTTGTAACTTCAAACAATTATTAAAAATCAACCAAAAATGCTTTTGAGTTGATTCCAACTCCTATAAATCACATTTCTCTTACACTACATGTTTCTGCAAAAATATGACATGGTTACTGTGTATGATCATGGCCTAGTTTAAATAAAGGACCCTATGGCTATTCTTAGTCAATGATATTGTCCAAAACTATTTATAAATCATATGAGAGGCTTGCTCTCATTTAAATCTTATCACAAACAATTCAAAATGAGATAGAGACCATGGTCTATTAAATCTTATGTGGGATTGTTTGATGATATTAAATCATTACCATGATAGTATTGAATTGCATGAGGTGCTTCACCTCATTTAAATCATTTTCTTAAATGATAAGTATGAAGAGGTTGACTTGGGTCAACCTAGGTCATATATTATTCATGAAGGAAATTAAATCTTAAACAAGTTAATGAGAGGAAATTATTTCTCTAAAGAATTAAAAGAAACACCTCAAGTAGTATTTATAATGAGAGGAAATTATTTTTCTTAAAGAAGAAAACAAAGTCAACTAAACCTAATAGTAATGTTGTGATGCTAGCCTAAGTTTGTGTGACTCATGTGTGTGCTTAGTCTAGTACTTAAGTTTGGTGTGATAATTGTATACCTCGTATTCGATTTTAGACGCTAGTAACGAGGAGTATCAAGAGGAGGAGGAGGTCTACTTCCAAGGAGAAGAAGATCACTTTGACCAATTCCCCAACCAAGGCAAGATAATACTCTTGCAAAGTGCAAATCTCACCTAGAGCAAGGCATCACCCCTTTTTACCTTATGCTTAATTATCCTATTCCAAGTTTTTACTTTACAACCTTTATTGCTTTTGATTTATCAAAGTACTTTTTGATTCATGATTCACTTGGTTAGTATTGGATTGGTACAAGAGCATCAAAGTTAGCCTAGAAGCAAAGCAAACTACTTAGCACCCTCATACCTAGATGCTATTGCTAAGTTAAAAATGACTACTCTAGATGGGAACTTGTGTTTTTGAAATGATGGTGAAAACCTTGGAATGATGAGTTATTCCATTGAAAGATTTTTTAAGGTGAATATGACTTGAATTGAAATGGTGAACCTGATAAAAACTGATGATTGAGTTGGATGCGATACCATAACAATTCTTGAGTACCCCCACAATACCTGATTATGGGTAAGCTTAGCTGGAAGTTTATGTGTCTTAGTATGGGTTCCCTCTAAACAAGCGTCATAGAGGTTATGCCGAGGCTGCCTCCGTTGAAAGTGAAATGATGTGAACTGAGGTGAATGTACGACCCAAGCCCTGTGCAGTTCCCGGGATAATAGTTGGCTATCACCGGGAGGCCAAGCTCATAGGGAGAGGTGCCTATACTAGGGTGTGTAAGTGAAAGGTTAACGGTTGATGATCCGCGTACTGAGTTACGATTATTCGAGGTTTATCCTTGACGAATGTAATCAAATGTTGTGGCACAAGTGTGTGATAAACGTATCGATAATTTCTTATGTTCCATGCTTGTTTTGTGACAATACCTACATGTTTTATACATACTTTATGTCATATTTATGTATTTTCCGGCACTAACCTATTGTCACATCCCGAAATTTTCCAAATTTCGAAATGTAAAATAAAAATAAATTTAATGCTTGATTGTTTGAAATTGATTGAAAATTCACAAAGAATTAAAACTTTTTGAAGTTATTAAAAAGTACTTTCCAAAATGGAGTTTCGTAAACCTTAGTTTCAAAATATTTTCTAACAATACTCTATTTTATTCGGAGGTTTTAAAACTTATAAAATATTTCATTTGAGAAAACAATTTAAACCCTAAAAGGGCACTATAGCCACATAGACATATATGTCAAATTTTGGTTTTATAAAGTTTATATTTTTGCTCCAAATTTAGTCTCATATTGAAGTATTTTTCATAACGAATCCAACGGTATATTATTTGCCTTTTCCTGATTATATTTGATCCTCCAAAAACGTATTTTAAATTTCTGGATTAAAAAAAAAGAAAAAAAAGAAATTATAAAGAGAAAGGACGCAGCCAAGACTCAGGCAGCCTAACGCCCAGGCCGCGCGCCACGACGCTCGCCCCGGCCCAGCTCCGCTCGGCCCATCTCCCCGCGCCCAGGCCGCCCCGCACACACGCCCGCGATCACGCGCTGCACGTCTCTGCCCCGTTTTCCTTTTCCATTTAGTCCCACATCGCCTCATCAAGTAAAATTGCTCTAACTAACGGACATGTCATTTCTGCTCCCGGGAGCACATGCTCCTTGTTTTTAAAATAAAATTTCAACGTATTATATAATGTTGAAAAATTCCGACAAAAAATGTCATGGATACATCTTGATGTTCTATGTGTTTGCAAAGTCGTTTCACGAAAAATCGATATTTTTTGTGTCATGTGTAAAAAAGTTAAAATTCGGTGCTAAAAATAAGCTCTTCACAAGACATTTGCTTGTCATTTTTACACAGGACATAAAAATTGTTGGTTTCGCGCGAAACTTGGCATACACACATGGATTGTTGACATATATGCTGAAATTTTTGTTCGTAATTTTTGTGATAACTTAAGATGTATTTCTCGGTGGCAGGAGCATATGCACCTGAGATCAAAATTGCATTTCCGCTAACTTGTAGCCTATATAAAGACCCGCAGGGGGCAGCCCAAGCACACCAGGCCGGCGCCTCTCTTTCTCCCCCGCGCAGCACACGCAAGGGCGCACTGAGATCCAGTGACATGCTGTGGGCATGTCACCGGTGAACAGTGCCGTAACATGCGTTGCAGGCCGTTGGATTGAAAATGGATAGACAAGATCAAGCACTGTAGCGTTGCACTGTAGATGACCCTGTAGCAGATGTACTGTAGTGACGCACTGTAGATTTATCCCTGTAGCGATGCACTGTAGATTGTCCCTGTAGCGGCTACTGTTCATGTTCATCTGGCCATCCATTTTCAATCCAACGATCAAAACATGGTTGCATATCACAGCACTGTTCATCGGTGACATACCTCTTGCATGTCACCTGATCTGGGTCCCACGCAAGGTTGCTCTTTCCTAGCGCGCCCAATCCTCTTTCTATCCCGTGACGCAGCTATTTGCGACGCAACATCCGCAACGCTATTTAGGAAATGGCGCGACTCGACGCATCCCACGTCCGCTAAATAATCTATTTTCCGCTCTTTCTACGTAGACTGTTGTACGCAACTTCGTAATTTTATTTCCTTAGATCTACACCTCCGCTTAGAATAGTAGTTCTTCCGTTAAATTTGTAATTAGGTCCTCTACAACTTTCGTGTAGGAAGTTTTTTCATCCGAGCAACTTGTTCGGACAACTTTTCGTACACCATTAGAACTTTAACCACTAAGGTCTAGTTTTGTAAAATTCACATCTTGAGTTCTACAAGTCGGATTTTGGCAAACTTTATACCATTGTAATCAGCAAATCCCGTAGATCATTCTAGACATTTTGCATGTCAGTTTCGCTCAATCTATTTTCGCGATACCACCTTGATCCGCAATATCGTCTATGAAATAAATCCTACAAACTTTTTCCGAGAGATTCTTCTGGCGATACGCTTGTAATGGAATTCTCTACAACTTCCGCGTAGAAAGTTCTTCCATCCGGAAAACTTCTTCTAATAACTTTTCGCGAAAAGTGTAGTCGTATAACTGGTTTCGACATAGTTCCTTTAACCAAAATGATCCTTATGATCATACCCATCTTCTAAGACCAGTTATAATTCTTTAACATGTTCACAGATAATGCATAGCTTACCCCTGGTTGTCTAGTTCATATTATTCAAATGACAATTGAGTTATTTGAGTAATGTGTGACATGTCCTAGTTTAGAATTTACCTTGCTTTAGTAGGGTGGAGATACTCTACCTCATATCACATGTGATGAATTTTTGTATCCATTAGGCTCCGCGAACCAAATCCCGATATCATTCATGCCATTCAATCCTTCCACTTAGTTCGAAATATTCAACTTTCAAATGAGTTACTTGAGTGGTTCAATATATCATTAGTTCATATCCAATGCTATCTTGTGCTACTTTGATAAGTGTTGTCACACTATGTCAATTGCATAAGCCTTACTTTACAGCACTTCCTCCAATAGCACTACTGTCCAAAATATTTGAATCGCCTTGCAAATATTCAAATTTAAATATGTCGATTTGAGTATGTTCATTATAGAATTAATTCTATGATTCCTTTCAATATGACTCCTTCTACAGAAGTAAAACTTATGATCATACTCATCTACCAAATCCATTTAGGTATTACACTTTGACCAATATCCTTACTACATCAAACCTCTTCGCCTAATTCACATATATTCATTTGAGTTATTTTAGTAAATGGTATTGTGTCTCAATTAGGTATACCTTTGATACTTGTGTTTGATACATTTCACCTCATATCACACTTACCATGAGTCCAAACAGCCACCATCTTTCTAAATATCTTTTATACAAATTTCACCTCATGCACACTTGTTCTTACTGGCTTATATTGAACTATTCAATTTACAAATGAGTTAATTGATTAATTCAATATATCACAAATCCATACCCAAGCTTATGTGTAATATATATACTATTTTGAGTAATTGTTGTTACACTTATTCAATAGTAATTGTGTTGCACTATTTGTCACCTATGTGATTCAATTCAGCCGTTCCAAATTCTGTTCATGCTTCTTGTAAAGCATATATGTTCTTCAATTATATCTTGGATAATCCATCTCTTTCTAATCATGTGACTTTCCGTCCAAAACTCTCACAGCCATATCCTGCAAGCCGAACCTCATGCCACACCTTAGTACCATAGAGCGATTTTCGATTATTGTCTTGTTTGATTTTATTGTTGTTTCTGAATGGTGTATTTATGTTGCTATATTTTATATTATAGTTTGTACGGAGAGACACGTATTTTGATTAAGAGAAGTGAACGCGCTTCGACTACCAAAAAGGCACGTGACACTCAATTACCTACCTATTTTGTTAAGCATTAGTGTTTTTCTTAAATTAGAATGCATGGTAGGAATTTTGTTTTCCAAAATTATGCTATGCTTATTAATCCTAGTAGCCACCCTTGAACCATTGCTAGTATTCTTAGTATGCCCAGCAATAACAAAATGCCACTGCTGTTTTGATTTTTTTGGATTGTGAGAATTGAGAATTGAAATTAACAACCTTAATGAATCACCTGGGTGGATTGGTTGTGTGGTGGGCGGCTGCTCAGGGCTCCGATCCCTGGGGATGGACCAGTGGACGGGTGGGTGCCTGAGAGTGCGCAGTTGAATAGTGGTTGCCCTGGACTGCACCTCTGGTTTTCACCTGGGGATCATGCGGGGGTTTATTATCTGTAATGGTTTTAAGCCTGTGGGTTTCACTTGTGGATGGCCACCCAGGATTAAAGAGATTATTATGTCGTCCATGTTTTAGATAGCTTCCAATGCAGCCTTATGGTATTATGGGCTCTGCCGGGATTAAGTAAGTTGTGAGGTCCAACTTGTTGCTAGACATGATGATGTGGTGACGGCCAAACGGGAACGGATCTAGCTGGTTATGGTTTAAACCTTCTTCTGAAAGATCTTGTCTCATTCTTCTCTTGGGAAGGGTGGATCGTAAGGTGAAAGTGCACAACCTCTCGAGAGTAAACCTAAGATCTTAGCCGTGTCCCCGGTTATGGACAATTTGAGCTTTCTAGGCAGGGAATGTACGGAAGAATCTCATCACCTTTTTTTTGAATGAGTTAAAATTTGAGTAGCAACTGTCGGATAGTACATGGGAGATGTAACCATGATACTGTTTATGACATCATTATGAGTTTTGTAAAATGTTTTGTTTTGAAATAAATGTAGGATAAAATTGGTTTTATGCAAATTTGCCTAAACTCCACTAGCCAAATATCATGTAGATAGTCATGCCTAAAAACTGCCACCATATAAGTGTCATTTGCCAGTACATCATTGTACTGACCTCCATTCGTGGGGCTGCATATTCAAACGTGCAGGATTTTCTGAGGAGAAGTACGTGGTAGGATCTCGAGTCTACATTCCAACATGACTGCCTGTGGCACATGAAGATGATGAAGGCTCATTGCTGATTTACTTTCCGCTGTGTTTATTCTGAGCTAGTCCATGTGACTATGTAAGGTTTTACTGTACCCTCTGGATCAACGATGTAGTAATTTGATACTATTGCAATGATTACTATATTTTGTAATGTGTGTGCTATCAGTGATCCCGGGAATAGCACTATACACAGGTATCTTGCCTTTATTAAAGGGTACGGTGCTACACCTATTAACAAGATGCCGAAGAGCCAGTTGCTGTTTTCTGCTGTTTTTGGTTTCAGAAATCCTAGTAAGGAAATATTCTCGGAATTGGATGAAATCAACGCCCAGGATCTTATTTTTCCACGAAGCTTCCAGAACATCGGGGGAGATACGAAGTGGGGCGACGAGGCGACGCCACACTAGGGCGGCGCGGCCAGGCCTTGGGCCGCGCGGCCCTAGCGTGTGGGGCCCTCGTGGCGCCCCCTGACCTACCCTTCCGCCTACTTAAGCCTTCGTCGATAATAGTTCTAGTACCGAGAGCCACGATACGGAAAACCTTCCAGAGACGCCGCCGCCGCCAATCCCATCTCGGGGGATTCAGGAGATCCCCTCCGGCACCCTGCCGGAGAGGGGAATCATCTCCCGGAGGACTCTTCACCGCCATGGTCGCCTCCAGAGTGATGTGTGAGTAGTTCACCCCTGGACTATGGGTCCATAGCAGTAGCTAGATGGTCGTCTTCTACTAATTGTGCTATCATTGTTGGATCTTGTGAGCTGCCTAACATGATCAAGATCATCTATCTGTAATACTACATGTTGCGTTTGTTGGGATCCGATGAATAATGAATGCTATGTTATGTTGATTATCAATCTATCATCTATGTGTTGTTTATGATCTTGCATGCTCTCCGTTATTAGTAGAGGCTCTGGCCAAGTCGTTACTTGTAACTCCAAGAGGGAGTATTTATGCTCGATAGTGGGTTCATGCCTCCATTAAATCTGGGACAGTGACAGAAAGTTCTAAGGTTGTGGATGTGTTGTTGCCACTAGGGATAAAACATCAATGCTATGTCTAAGGATGTATTTGTTGATTACATTACGCACCATACTTAATGCAATTGTCTGTTGTTTGCAACTTAATACTGGAGGGGGTTCGGATGATAACCTGAAGATGGACTTTTTAGGCATAGATGCATGCTGGATAGCGGTCTATGTACTTTGTCGTAATGCCCAATTAAATCTCACACTACTCATCATAACATGTATGTGCATGGTCATGCCCTCTTTATTTGTCAATTGCCCAACTGTAATTTGTTCACCCAACATGCTATTTCTTATCGGAGAGACACCACTAGTGAACTGTGGACCCCGGTCCATTCTTTACATCGAATACAATCTACTGCAATACTCGTTCTACTGTTCTCTGCAAACCTCATCATCCACACTATACATCTTGACAACCTCATTGTCACGTTGGGGCAAAGTAATTTGGTTGTGTTGTGCAGGTTCCACGTTGGCGCCGGAATCCCTGGTGTTGCGCCGCACTACACTCCACCGCCATCAACCTTCAACGTGCTTCTTGGCTCCTACTGGTTTGATAAACCTTGGTTTCTTACTGAGGGAAACTTGCTGCTGTACGCATCACACCTTCCTCTTGGGGTTCCCAACGGACGCGTGCTATACGCGTAACAAGCATCAAAATTTCTGGCGCCGTTGCCGGGGAGATCAAGACACGCTGCAAGGGGAGTCTCCACTTCCAATCTCTTTACTTTGTTTTTTGTCTTGCTTTATTTTATTTACTTCTTTGTTTGCTGCATTATATCAAAACACAAAAAAATTAGTTGCTAGCTTTACTTTATTTTACTGTCTTGTTTGCCATATTAAAAACACAAAAAATTAGTTACTTGCATTTACTTTATTTAGTTTGCTTTATTTACTGTTGCTAAAATGAGTAATCCTGAAGTTGTAGTTCGTTCGTTTAAGCAACAAGGGGGAGAATGTTTGAAAGATGCTTGGTATAGAATTAGTGATGCTCATAATAGGAGTACTAAGAAACACTCTGATACGTCTCCGACGTATCGATAATTTCTTATGTTCCATGCCACATTATTGATGTTATCTACATGTTTTATGCACACTTTATGTCATATTCGTGCATTTTCTGGAACTAACCTATTAACAAGATGCCGAAGTGCCGATTCTTTGTTTCTGCTGTTTTTGGTTTCAGAAATCCTAGTAAGGAAATATTCTCGGAATTGGACGAAATCAAAGCCCAGGGGCCTATTTTCTCACGAAGCTTCCAGAAGTCCGAAGGAGAGACGAAGAGGGGCCACAGGGGAGCCACACTATAGGGCGGCGCGGCCCCCCCCTTGGCCGCGCCGGCCTGTAGTGTGGGGCCCCCGTGCCGCCTCTTGACCTGCCCTTCCGCCTATAAAAAGCCCCCGTGACGAAACCCCCAGTACCGAGAGCCACGATACGGAAAACCTTCCAGAGACGCCGCCAACGCCGATCCCATCTCGGGGGATCCAGGAGATCGCCTCCGGCACCCTGCCGGAGAGGGGAATCATCTCCCGGAGGACTCTACGCCGCCATGGTCTCCTCCGGTGTGATGTGTGAGTAGTCTACCCCTGGACTATGGGTCCATAGCAGTAGCTAGATGGTTGTCTTCTCCCCATTGTGCTATCATTGTCGGATCTTGTGAGCTGCCTAACATGATCAAGATCATCTATCTGTAATTCTATATGTTGCGTTTGTTGGGATCCGATGAATAGAGAATACTTGTTATGTTGATTATCAAAGTTATATCTATGTGTTGTTTATGATCTTGCATGCTCTCTGTTATTAGTAGATGCTCTGGCCAAGTTGATGCTAGTAACTCCAAGAGGGAGTATTTATGCTCGATAGTGGGTTCATGTCTCCGTGAATCTGGAGGGGTGACAAGAACCTCTAAGGTTATGGATGTGCTATTGCCACTAGGGATAAAACATTAGTGCTATGTTCAAGGATGTAGTCACTAGTTACATTACGCGCAATACTTAATGCAATTGTCTGTTGTTAGCAACTTAATACCGGAGGGGTTCGGATGATAACCTGAAGGTGGACTTTTTAGGCATAGATGCAGTTGGATGACGGTCTATGTACTTTGTCGTAATGCCCAATTAAATCTCACTATACTCATCATGATATGTATGTGCATGGTCATGCTCTCTTTATTTGTCAATTGCCCAACTGTAATTTGTTCACCCAACATGCTATTCGTCTTATGGGAGAGACACCTCTAGTGAACTGTGGACCCCGGTCCAATTCTCTTTACTGAAATACAATCTACTGCAATACTTGTTCTACTGTTTTCTGCAAACAATCATCTTCCACACAATACGGTTAACTCTTTGTTACAGCAAGCCGGTGAGATTGACAACCTCACTGTTTCGTTGGGGCAAAGTACTTTGGTTGTGTTGTGCAGGTTCCACGTTGGCGCCGGAATCACTGGTGTTGCGCCGCACTACATCTCGCCGCCATCAACCTTCAACGTGCTTCTTGACTCCTACTGGTCCGATTAAACCTTGGTTTCTTACTGAGGGAAACTTGCCGCTGTGCGCATCACACCTTCCTCTTGGGGTTCCCAACGGACGTGCCAACCACACGCATCAAGCAAATTTCTCGCCGTTGCGGGAGATCAAGACACGCTGCAAGGGAGTCTCCACTTCTCAATCTCTTTACTTTGTTTTTGTCTTGCTTAGTTTTATTTACTACTTTGTTTGCTGCACTAAATCAAAATACAAAAAAATTAGTTGCTAGTTTTACTTTACTTGCTATCTTGTTTGCTATATCAAAAACACAAAAAAATTAGTTACTTGTTTTACTTTACTTAATATCATGCATGTTTTTATTTCACTAGTTTGGCATAATGGACAAGAATGAGCTTCTATTTCTATTTCCTGATTTAAAACATGGATTGTTTGATGCGAAAATTAAAAAACCTATGGAATCTTATTTGCATGCTGGTAGTAATATTAGTATGAACGCTTTGAACACCATTGTTGATAATAATATAGAAAGTTCTAAGCTTGGGGAAGCTGGTTTTCATGATCTTTTTATTCCCCCAAGCATTGAGGAGAAAATTTACTTTGATGATACTTTGCCTCCTATTTATGATAATGATATTGGTCTTTTAGTACACTTTGTTATGGAGGATAAATTTGATTATGATTACAATATGCCTCCTATATTTGATGATGAGAATAATAATGATAGCTACTTTGTTGAATTTGCTCCCACTACAACTAATAAAATTGATTATGCCTATGTGGAGAGTAATAATTTTATGCATGAGACTCATGATAAGAATGCTTTATGTGATAGTTATATTGTTGAGTTTGCTCATGATGCTACTGAAAGTTATTATGAGAGAGGAAAATATGGTTGTAGAAATTTTCATGTTACTAAAACACCTCTCTATGTGCTGAAATTTTTGAAGCTACACTTGTTTTATCTTCCTGATCTTGTCATTTTGCTCTTCATGAATTTATTTGTGTACAAGATTCCTTTTCATAGGAAGCATGTTAGACTTAAATGTGTTTTGAATTTACCTCTTGATGCTCTCTTTTGCTTCAACTACTATTTCTTGCGAGTGCATCATTAAAACTGCTGAGCCCATCTTAATGGCTATAAAGAAAGAACTTCTTGGGAGATAACCCATGTGTTATTTTGCTACAGTACTTTGTTTTTATTTTGTGTCTTGGAAGTTGTTTACTACTGTAGCAACCTCTCCTTATCTTAGTTTTGTGTTTTGTTGTGCCAAGTTAAGCCGTTGATAGAAAAGTAAGTACTAGATTTGGATTACTGCACAGTTCCAGATTTCTTTGCTGTCACGAATCTGGGTCCACCTCCCTGTAGGTAGCTCAGAAAATTAAGCCAATTTACGTGCATGATCCTCAGATATGTACGCAACTTTCATTCAATTTGAGCATTTTCATTTGAGCAAGTCTGGTGCCATTTTAAAATTCGTCAATACGAACTGTTCTGTTTTGACAGATTCTGCCTTTTATTTCGCATTGCCTCTTTCGCTATGTTGGATGAATTTCTTTGATCCATTAATGTCCAGTAGCATTATGAAATGTCCAGAAGTGTTAAGATTGATTGTGTCACCTCTGAATATGTCAATTTATATTGTGCACTAACCCTCTAATGAGTTGTTTCGAGTTTGGTGTGGAGGAAGTTTTCAAGGATCAAGAGAGGAGTATGATGCAACATGATCAAGGAGAGTGAAAGCTCTAAGCTTGGGGATGCACCCGGTGGTTCACCCCTGCATATTCTAAGAAGACTCAAGCGTCTAAGCTTGGGGATGCCCAAGGCATCCCCTTCTTCATCGACAACATTATCAGGTTCCTCCCCTGAAACTATATTTTTATTCCATCACATCTTATGTGCTTTTTCTTGGAGCGTCGGTTTGTTTTTGTTTTTTGTTTTGTTTGAATAAAATGGATCCTAGCATTCACTTTATGGGAGAGACACGCTCCGCTGTAGCATATGGACAAGTATGTCCTTGGTTTCTACTCATAGTATTCATGGCGAAGTTTCTCCTTCGTTAAATTGTTATATGGTTGGAATTGGAAAATGATACATGTAGTAATTGCTATAAATGTCTTGGGTAATGTGATACTTGGCAATTGTTGTGCTCATGATTAAGCTCTTGCATCATATGCTTTGCACCCATTAATGAAGAAATACATAGAGCATGCTAAAATTTGGTTTGCATATTTGGTTTCTCTAAGGTCTAGATAATTTCTAGTATTGAGTTTGAACAACAAGGAAGACGGTGTAGAGTCTTATAATGTTTTCAATATGTCTTTTATGTGAGTTTTGCTGCACCGGTTCATCCTTGTGTTTGTTTCAAATAAGCCTTGCTAGCCTAAACCTTGTATCGAGAGGGAATACTTCTCATGCATCCAAATACTTGAGCCAACCACTATGCCATTTGTGTCCACCATACCTACCTACTACATGGTATTTTCCGCCATTCCAAAGTAAATTGCTTGAGTGCTACCTTTAAAATTCCATCATTCACCTTTGCAATATATAGCTCATGGGACAAATAGCTTAAAAAACTATTGTGGTATTGAATATGTAATTATGCACTTTATCTCTTATTAAGTTGCTTGTTGTGCGATAACCATGTTCACCGGGACGCCATCAACTTTTCATTGTTGAATTTCATGTGAGTTGCTATGCATGTCCGTCTTGTCTGAAGTAAGAGAGATCTACCACCATATGGTTAAGCATGCATATGTTAGAGAAGAACATTGGGCCGCTAACTAAAGCCATGCTCCATGGTGGAAGTTTCAGTTTTGGACAACAATCCTCAAATCTCAAATGAGAAAATTATTAATTGTTGGTACATGCTTATGCATAAAAGAGGAGTCCATTATCTGTTGTCTATGTTGTCCCGGTATGGATGTCTAAGTTGAAGAATAATCAATAGCGAGAAATCCAATGCGAGCTTTCTCCTTAGACCTTTGTACAGGCGGCATAGAGGTACCCCTTTGTGACACTTGGTAAAAACAATGCATTGTGATGATCCGGTAGTCCAAGCTAATTAGGACAAGGTGCGGGCACTATTAGTACACTATGCATGAGGCTTGCAACTTATAAGATATAATTTACATGATGCATATGCTTTATTACTACCGTTGACAAAATTGTTTCATGTTTTCAAAATCAAAGCTCTAGCACAAATATAGCAATCGATGCTTTTCCTCTATGGAGGACCATTCTTTTACTTTCAATGTTGAGTCAGTTCACCTATTTCTCTCCACCTCAAGAAGCAAACACTTGTGAACTGTGCATTGATTCCTACATATTTGCTTATTGCACTTATTATATTACTCTATGTTGACAATATCCATGAGATATACATGTTACAAGTTGAAAGCAACCGCTGAAACTTAATCTTCTTTTGTGTTGCTTCAATATCTTTACTTTGAATTGTTGCTTTATGAGTTAACTCTTATGCAAGACTTATTGATGCTTGTCTTGAAGTGCTATTCATGAAAAGTCTTTGCTATATGATTCACTTGTTTACTCATGTCATATACATTGTTTCGATCGCTGCATTCACTACATATGCTTTACAAATAGTATGATCAAGATTATGATGGCATGTCACTCCGAAATTATCTGTGTTATCGTTTTACCTGCTCGGGACGAGCAGAACTAAGCTTGGGGATGCTGATACGTCTCCGACGTATCGATAATTTCTTATGTTCCATGCCACATTATTGATGTTATCTACATGTTTTATGCACACTTTATGTCATATTCGTGCATTTTCTGGAACTAACCTATTAACAAGATGCCGAAGTGCCGATTCTTTGTTTTACTGCTGTTTTGGTTTCAGAAATCCTAGTAAGGAAATATTCTCGGAATTGGACGAAATCAAAGCCCAGGGGCCTATTTTCTCACGAAGCTTCCCGGAAGTCCGAAGGAGAGACGAAGAGGGGCCACAGGGAGCCACACTATAGGCGGCGCGGCCCCCTTGGCCGCGCGCCGGCCCGTAGTGTGGGGCCCCGTGCCGCCTCTTGACCTGCCCTTCCGCCTATAAAAAGCCCCGTGGACGAAACCCCCGATGCCGAGAGCCACGATACGGAAAACCTTCCCGGAGACGCCGCCAACGCCGATCCCATCTCGGGGGATCCAGGAGATCGCCTCCGGCACCCTGCCGGAGAGGGGAATCATCTCCCGGAGGACTCTACGCCGCCATGGTCGCCTCCGGTGTGATGTGTGAGTAGTCTACCCCTGGACTATGGGTCCATAGCAGTAGCTAGATGGTTGTCTTCTCCCCATTGTGCTATCATTGTCGGATCTTGTGAGCTGCCTAACATGATCAAGATCATCTATCTGTAATTCTATATGTTGCGTTTGTTGGGATCCGATGAATAGAGAATACTTGTTATGTTGATTATCAAAGTTATATCTATGTGTTGTTTATGATCTTGCATGCTCTCCGTTATTAGTAGATGCTCTGGCCAAGTTGATGCTAGTAACTCCAAGAGGGAGTATTTATGCTCGATAGTGGGTTCATGTCTCCGTGAATCTGGAGGGGTGACAAGAACCTCTAAGGTTATGGATGTGCTATTGCCACTAGGGATAAAACATTAGTGCTATGTTCAAGGATGTAGTCACTAGTTGCATTACGCGCAATACTTAATGCAATTGTCTGTTGTTAGCAACTTAATACTGGAGGGGGTTCGGATGATAACCTGAAGGTGGACTTTTTAGGCATAGATGCAGTTGGATGACGGTCTATGTACTTTGTCGTAATGCCCAATTAAATCTCACTATACTCATCATGATATGTATGTGCATGGTCATGCTCTCTTTATTTGTCAATTGCCCAACTGTAATTTGTTCACCCAACATGCTGTTCGTCTTATGGGAGAGACACCTCTAGTGAACTGTGGACCCCGGTCCAATTCTCTTTACTGAAATACAATCTACTGCAATACTTGTTCTACTGTTTTCTGCAAACAATCATCTTCCACACAATACGGTTAACTCTTTGTTACAGCAAGCCGGTGAGATTGACAACCTCACTGTTTCGTTGGGGCAAAGTACTTTGGTTGTGTTGTGCAGGTTCCACGTTGGCGCCGGAATCACTGGTGTTGCGCCGCACTACATCTCGCCGCCATCAACCTTCAACGTGCTTCTTGACTCCTACTGGTCCGATTAAACCTTGGTTTCTTACTGAGGGAAACTTGCCGCTGTGCGCATCACACCTTCCTCTTGGGGTTCCCAACGGACGTGCCAACCACACGCATCACACTCCACCACTATCCTCCTCAGGAATTTTTATGTTGGTATCTCTAGCTGGAATAGGTATGTTCTTGATTGTCTCGCGGGAGGTAATTTCCTAGGCACTCCTGCTTTAGAAGCTAGTTGCATTATTGAGAGTCTATTTGGAATACCACCTGTTAATGAAGTTAAAACTGAAATCTCTCTTGAAGATGTCATGAAAAAGTTGGAGACCATAGAGCAAAATCTTCCAAGTATTGAGACTAAATTGGGAGAATTACTTAATAGTAACGATAAATTTGACAAATCTCTAGGTGGAATTAATGAGAAAATTGCCATCTTAGAAGCTTGTGCTATTCATGATAATCAAACCCAAAGGATTAGTGAACTTGAAGAAGCTATGGGAACCTTGGGTTTAACTTTTTCATCTATTAAGTTTAGAGAGAAAGCTTATGTGGGTAAGGAGCAAAAGTTCATGTATGTCTCTAAGGTGCCTAAACCAAAAAACTATTATAGGCCTAAAATTGATAAAGCTCTTAATACCACTATAGAAAAGGGAGCATCTAAGATACCTAATGGGATAAGTTGTGAAAATTATGTTGATGCCTCGTTTCTTGATAATACTTGATACACACTTTCTGCGCCTAGCTGAAAGGCGTTAAAGAAAAGCGCTTATGGGAGACAACCCATGATTTTACTATAGCACTTTTGTTTTATATTTGAGTCTTGGAAGTTGTTACTACTGTAGCAACCTCTCCTTATCCTAATTTTGTTGCATTGTTGTGCCAAGTAAAGTCTTTGATAGTAAGGTTCATACTAGATTTGGATTACTGCGCAGAAACAGATTTCTTGCTGTCACGAATTTGGGTTGAATTCTCTGTAGGTAATTCAGAAAATTCTGCCAATTTACGTGAGTGATGGTCAGATATGTACGCAACTTTCATTCAATTTGAGCATTTTCATTTGAGCAAGTCTGGTGCCTCTTAAAAATTCTTCTTTACGGACTGTTCTGTTTTGACAGATTCTGCCTTTTATTTCACATTGCCTGTTTTGCTATGCTTGATGGATTTCTTTGTTCCATTAACTTTCAGTAGCTTTGTGCAATGTCCATAAGTGTTAAGAATGATTATGTCACCTCTGAACATGTGAATTTTGATTATGCACTAACCCTCTAATGAGTTGTTTTGAGTTTGGTGTGGAGGAAGTTTTCAAGGATCAAGAGAGGAGGATGATACAATATGATCAAGGAGAGTGAAAGCTCTAAGCTTGGGGTGCCCCGGTGGTTCATCCCTGCATATTTCAAGAAGACTGAAGCATCTAAGCTTGGGGATGCCCAAGGCATCCCCTTCTTCATCGACAACATTATCAGGTTCCTCTAGTGAAACTATATTTTTATTCCGTCACATCTTATGTGCTTTACTTGGAGCATCTGTATGTTTTTGTTTTGTTTTGTATGAATAAAGTTGGATCCTAGCATTCATTGTGTGGGAGAGAGACACGCTCCGATGTTGCATATGGACAAATATGTCATTAGGCTTTACTCATAATGTTCATGGCGAAGGTTAAAACTTCTTCGTTAATTGTTATATGGTTGGAAACGGGAAATGCTACATGTGGTAATTGGTAGAATGTCTTGAATAATTTGATACTTGGCAATTGTTGTGCTCATAAGGATCATGTTTAAGCTCTTGCATCATATACTTTGCACCTATTAGTGAAGAAATACATAGAGCTTGCTAAAATTTGGTTTGCATGATTGGTCTCTCTAAGGTCTAGATATTTTCTAGTAAGGGTTTGAACAACAAGGAAGACAGTGTAGAGTCTTATAATGCTTGCAATATGTTTTTATGTGAGTTTTGCTGTACCGGTTCATACTTGTGTTTGCTTCAAATAACCTTGCTAGCCTAAGCCTTGTATTGAGAGGGATTACTTCTCGTGCATCCAAATCCTTGAGCCAATAACTATGCCACTTGTGTCCACCATACCTACCTACTACATGGTATTTCTCCGCCATTCCAAAGTAAATTGCTTGAGTGCTACCTTTAAATTTCTATCCTTTATCTTTGCAATATATAGCTCATGGGACAAATAGCCTAAAAACTATTGTGGTATTGAATATGTACTTATGTATCTTATTTCTTATTAAGTTGCTTGTTGTGCGATAACCACGTTCCTGGGGACGCCATCAACTACCCTTTGTTGAATATCATGTGAGTTTTTATGCATGTTCGTCTTGTCTGAAGTAAGGGCAATTTACCATGAGTTGAATGGTTTGAGCATGCATATTGTTAGAGAAGAACATTGGGCCGCTAACTAAAGCCATGATCCATGGTGGAAGTTTCAGTTTTGGACAACAATCCTCAATCTCTTATGAGAATATTATTTGTTGTTGAATGCTTAAGCATTAAAGAGGAGTACATTATCAGTTGTCTATGTTGTCCCGGTATGGATGTCTAAGTTGAGAATAATCAAAAGCGAGAAATCCAATGCGAGCTTTCTCCTTAGACCTTTGTACAGGCGGCATAGAGGTACCCCTTTGTGATACTTGCTTAAAACATATGTACTGCAGTGATAATCTAGGTAATCCGAGCTAATTAGGACAAGGTGCGGGCACTATTGGTATACTATGCATGAGGCTTGCAACTTGTAGGATATAATTTACATAACACATATGCTTTATTACTACCATTGACAAAATTGTTTCTTGTTTTGAAAATAAAAGCTCTAGCACAAATATAGCAATCGATGCTTCCCTCTGCGAAGGGCCTTTCTTCTACTTTTATGTTGAGTCAGTCTACCCATTTCCTTCCACCTCAAGAAGCAAACACTTGTGTTAACTGTGCATTGATTCTTACATACTTGCATATTTGCATTCATCATATTACTTTATGTTGACAACTATCCATGAGATATACATGTTACAAGTTGAAAGCAACCGCTAAAACTTAATCTTCCTTTGTGTTGCTTCAATACCTTTACTATGAATTTATTGCTTTATGAGTTAACTCTTATGCAAGACTTATTGATGCTTGTCTTGAAAGTACTATTCATGAAACGTATTTGCTATATGATTCAGTTGTTTAACCATTGTCTTTACCATTGCTTTGGATCGCTGCATTCATTACATGTGCTTACAATAGTATTGATCAAGATTATGATAGCATGTCACTTCAGAAATTATCTTTGTTATCGTTTACCTACTCGGGACGAGTAGGAACTAAGCTTGGGGATGCTGATACGTCTCCAACGTATCGATAATTTCTTATGTTCCATGCTTGTTTTATGAAAATACCTACATGTTTTATACATACTTTATATCATATTTATGCATTTTCCGGCACTAACCTATTAACAAGATGCCGAAGAGCCAGTTGCTGTTTTCTGCTGTTTTTGGTTTCAGAAATCCTAGTAAGGAAATATTCTCGGAATTGGACGAAATCAATGCCCAGGATCTTACTTTTCCACGAAGCTTCCAGAACATCGGGGGAGATACGAATTGGGGCGACGAGGCGACGCCACACTAGGGCGGCGCGGCCAGGCCTTGGGCCACGCGGCCCTAGCGTGTGGGGCCCTCGTGACGCCCCCTGACCTACCCTTCCACCTACTTAAGCCTTCGTCGATAATAGTTCCAGTACCGAGAGCCACGATACGGAAAACCTTCCAGAGACGCCGCCGCCGCCAATCCCATCTCGGGGGATTCAGGAGATCCCCTCCGGCACCCTGCCGAAGAGGGGAATCATCTCCCGGAGGACTCTTCACCGCCATGGTCGCCTCCGGATTGATGTGTGAGTAGTTCACCCCTGGACTATGGGTCCATAGCAGTAGCTAGATGGTCGTCTTCTCCTAATTGTGCTATCATTGTTGGATCTTGTGAGCTGCCTAACATGATCAAGATCATCTATCTGTAATACTACATGTTGTGTTTGTTGGGATCCGATGAATAATGAATGCTATGTTATGTTGATTATCAATCTATCATCTATGTGTTGTTTATGATCTTGCATGCTCTCCGTTATTAGTAGAGGCTCTGGCCAAGTCGTTACTTGTAACTCCAAGAGGGAGTATTTATGCTCGATAGTGGGTTCATGCCTCCATTAAATCTGGGACAATGACAGAAAGTTCTAAGGTTGTGGATGTGCTGTTGCCACTAGGGATAAAACATCAATGCTATGTCTAAGGATGTATTTGTTGATTACATTACGCACCATACTTAATGCAATTGTCTGTTGTTTGCAACTTAATACTGGAGGGGGTTCGGATGATAACCTGAAGGTGGACTTTTTAGGCATAGATGCATGCTAGATAGTGGTCTATGTACTTTGTCGTAATGCCCAATTAAATCTCACACTACTCATCATAACATGTATGTGCATGGTCATGCCCTCTTTATTTGTCAATTGCCCAACTGTAATTTGTTCACCCAACATGCTATTTCTTATCGGAGAGACACCACTAGTGAACTGTGGACCCCGGTCCATTCTTTACATCGAATACAATCTACTGCAATACTCGTTCTACTGTTCTCTACAAACCTCATCATCCACACTATACATCTAATCCTTTGTTACAGCAAGCCGGTGAGATTGACAACCTCACTGTCACGTTGGGGCAAAGTAATTTGGTTGTGTTGTGCAGGTTCCACGTTGGCGCCGGAATCCCTGGTGTTGCGCCGCACTACACTCCGCCGCCATCAACCTTCAACGTGCTTCTTGGCTCCTACTGGTTCGCTAAACCTTGGTTTCTTACTGAGGAAAACTTGCTGTTGTACGCATCACACCTTCCTCTTGAGGTTCCCAACGGACGCGTGCTGTACGCATAACAAGCATCAGTGTGCAACCTCTGCAGAGTGTAAACCTATTCGAATAGCCGCGTCCGCGGTCATGGACAGTTGGAAAGGCCATACTGTTTCCGTCATCAGAATTTTCTATCAAATTTGACTTGTGAATTGAACTTGAAAGGTGACTTTGAATTTGAATCACAACAGAGTCGTGGGAATGACACTAATGTTCCCACTTGAGTTTGTTAGCCCATGAGGAGGTTTGATTAAAAATGTTTATGAACTAAAATTGGCTTTATGCAAATAACCCTAGAGCTTAGAACACCCTCAATAGAAATGTTAAGTACTTACACTAGTATTAGTTTGCGAGTACTTGAAAGTACTCACGGCTTTGTCCCTGGCTATTCAAATAGCCAGACTATGAAGCTGAACCTTATGAAGAGGATGGCCAACAGGACGTCTACGACAACTAGGAGCTTCTAACGTCAAGCGTTGCCTGTGGAATAGATAGTCCAGTACTACTTCGCTTCCGCTACGTATTCGTGTAATGATCACTGGATCAAGTGTTGTAATGAGACTGGATCATGCGATCCTATTTATGTAATGACTATGTTGGTATTGTAATGAATGATGACTCTATGATATTCAACTGTTATGTCTCGCAAAAACAATCTTCCTGGGATTGCGCTGTATGGCATAATAGGCATCTGGACTTAAAAAATCCGGGTGTTGACAAGTTGGTATCAGAGCCATTGTTTGACCTTAGGAGACCCTAGTTAGAAATGGACGTTCTGAAAAATTTAGTTTCAAAAACAAATGAAGTGAGTATTTCTAAAAAAAACTAAGTCTTTTTCTTCTCCTTGAGTTCTTTGGAAAATAAGAAGTCATGCTCTTCCTTAGAAATATACCTAAAATTTTGCCACACTTGTTCACTTCTCTAACTTAATCATCCACTTCACTTTCAGATGGAGCCCGTCAACACGAAGTTTTACCAGCTGGGGAACGGCGGGAGTTTGATCTTCGAGAGGGACCTCAACGCCCTGTCGGATCACCTTGACCGCCCTCACCCGGAGTTCCACGGAGTCGAGGTCAATGACCAGCCAGGAGGAGAGCTGCAGTGGATCATCACCGCTGACTTGAGGGGCAAGATGGAGCTCCTACTTCTGAGAGGATCCTCTTCTCCTTCAGGGAGAGCAACTGGCTGGACAGACTCGCACGCGCTCAGCAGGAAGGACTTGCACGCTTGTGCAGGATGAGTGGGGAGGCCCTCAAGGATCCTCGCTTTTCTCACCTCGCCAGGCGTAACTCCGCTGGAGAGCCCATGGACATGCAGCCCCACCCCGAGCTAAACCACCATGTGGAGCATCTAGACTTCATCCTGTACCACACACAGAAGGATCTAGACAACGCTCGTGAGTATGCCAACCAGACTCACGCCCACATCACTCAGCAGGGCGAAGCCATCAAGATGCTCGCCAAGGACCGCAGGACCTCCGCCAGCAGCGTACCAAGAAGGACGCTACCATCACGTGCCTTCGCGCGAAGATAGCATCCTTGGAGGCCACTGTCAAGGCCCAAGAGGAGCAGATGAAGAAGATGGAGGAAGATGGAGAAGACATTCAGGGAGGAGGAGCCTTCCTGAGTGACGACGACGACTTCGAGGAGGATGAGTTCACTGAGGAGGAGGACTACGAGTTCCTGGACGCCGGAGAGGATGACTACATCCCCATAGATGTAGATGAGGAGTAGATTCACATGTTCACTTACGTAGGTGTGAGTTGTATCCCGCCCCATGTATCGTAGCTTGGAGAAGAAGGGTTCTTAAAACCCTTAGCGTGTTATCTTGTAATGAGTGTTGTTTGCTATGAATGAATGTATGTTTGTTTCAACATGACAAGTCTTCAAGTTTTAAACTATTTAAACTTACTCAAAACAAGCCATAGAGAATTTCCCTCTTATCTCATGATCTATCTCAATGTTCAGATGGCTCCTCCAACCCGTAGCGCGAATCAAGATGCCATGATGCAGATGTTGCAAGTCATGCTGGAAGATAGAGAGGCTGAAAGAGCTGAACGTCAAGCCAACATTGCAGCACTTCAATAGCTTGCCAACAACAACCATGGCCATGGCAACCATGATCACCCTGGGTCGAAACTCAAGAATTTCCAAAACACCAACCCACCGGTGTTCAGCAAGACCGAGGAACCCCTCGATGCGGACGATTGGCTCCAAACCATGGAGAACAATCTAGAAGTAGCTGGAGTGGATGCCAATGAGAAAGTGATGTTTGCCACGCACTACTTAGAAGGACCAGCAAGAGCTTGGTGGACAAGGACCCGTGCTATGAACGCGGGACAATTCATGACTTGGGCAGAATTCAAGCTCAAGTTCAGCAAGTACCATGTGCCTCCGGGTCTGATAAAGAAGATGAGGGACGAGTTCCGTGAACTGAAACAAGGTAGAATGTCCGTGGTGGAATACCGCGACAGATTTCTGACTCTGTCAAGGTATGCCCCGGATGAGACTGATACCACCGAGAAGAGGAAGGAAAGGTTTCTGAACGGCCTGCATGATGAAATGCAGACTGTGTTGGTCAATATCCCCTTCGCCGACCTTGAAGCCCTAGTAGACTCTGCCATCCAGATGGAGGGCAAACTGCATCAAGCCAATGAGAACCGCAAGCGCCGCATGATGAATCAGAGTGGGCCCAGCAATACCCCAAGGTATCGCCCCAGCTCAAGCGGAGGCTTCGCCCCAAGGAACAACAAGCCCAATGCACCAATGTCACGTCCGGGTTTTCAGAACCGGAGTGGAGGAAACCCCAGGCCAGGAGGCCACCACAACAATAGCAACTACAACAACAAAAACAACAACAACTTCAACCGCGCTCCACCCAGAGCCCCCAACAACAACAACAACAACACCAACACCGCTCCGAGGACTGGGAGCAACGCCATCCCCGTCGCCACCAAGGACAAGGCCACCATCACTTGTTATGAGTGTGGAGTGGTGGGACACTACTCCAATGAGTGCCCCAAAAGGTTAGACAAGATCGCCGCCAACGCCGCTGCACATGCTCAGCAGCAACGCCGTGTCTCCACCGGCAAGAAGTTCACCCCCAACAACCCGAACAACCGGGGAGGCCGCCTCTTCCACATGAATGCCGAGGAAGCCCAGGAAGCAACCGACGTGGTGCTGGGTATGTTCTCTGTTAACTCAATACCCGCAAGAGTGTTGTTTGATTCCGGAGCATCGCATTCGTTTGTTATCGAAGATTTTGTTTGCACTAGTAAGATTCAACCAATCAGTTCGAAACATGTCATGATAGTTCAAATACCTGGATCAACCACCAAAGCTAGAAAATTTTGCAAAGATGTACCCATCAGAATTCATGAAGTAGATTTTTATGCCAACTTGATTGTTCTGGGAACAAAAGGTTTGGAAGTAGTACTGGGTATGGATTTGATGTCGAAACATCATGGATTGATTGACAGTGCCCAGAAGGCCATCACCATGACTAGTAGCACCGGAATACTAATAGAACATGTATCTGAGAGGCTACCCAGAAAGTTCACCTGCAACCAGAGTTTAGCCAAGCCCACATTGGACCAGATCAGGGTCGTTTGTCGATACCCCGATGTGTTTCCTGAGGATCTACCCGGTATGCCCCCATATCGGGATATCGAGTTCATCATCGAGTTAATCCCTGGAACAGGACCTATAGCCCAGAGAGCCTATAGCATGAACCCCGCAGAGTTAGTGGAACTGAAGAAGCAACTGGATGATATGATGTACAAAGGTCTGATTCGACCAAGTGCGTCGCCTTGGAGATCGCCAGTTTTGTTTGTGGATAAGAAAGACGGTGCCACTTGTTTATGTACGGATTACCGTAAGCTTAACGATGTCACCATCAAAAACAAATACCCCTTGCCAAAGATAGAAGACCTGTTTGATCAGCTGACTGGTGCCCGAGTGTTCTCTAAGATTGATCTTAGGACAGGTTACCATCAACTGAAGATCCGTGCAACATATATTCCTAAGACTGCCTTTACCAGTAGATATGGATTGTATGAGTACAATGTCATGTCATTTGGATTGACCAATGCCCCTGCTTATTTCATGAATCTCATGAATAAGATCTTTATGGACTTTTTGGATAAGTTTGTCATTGTCTTCATCGACGACATTCTTATCTACTCCAAATCCGAAGAAGAACATGAGCAACATTTGGAAGTTGTCCTAGAAACCCTTAGGCAGCACAAGTTGTACGCCAAGTTTAGCAAATGCGAGTTTTGGTTGAAGGAAGTAGGATTCCTGGGACACATCTTGTCTGCAGGAGGAATTGCCGTAGATCCCGCTAAGATCAAAACCGTTGAGGAATGGAAAGCCCCAACCACCCAAATCGAAGTCCGAGAATTTCTGGGATTAGCGGGCTATTACCGCAGATTCGTGGAAGGATTTTCCAGCATCGCAAGACCAATGACTCAACTGCTGAAAAAGGAAAAGAAATTTGATTGGAATGACAAATGTGAAGAAAGTTTCCAGCAACTCAAGCGCAGATTAACCACAGTCCCAATTTTGATCATGCCCGATGTCACCAAGCCTTTCGACGTCTATTGTGATGCATCCAAGATTGGTCTTGGATGTGTGTTGATGCAAGGAGGCAAGGTGATATCATACCTATCAAGGCAACTGAAGCAACATGAGAAAAACTATCCAACCCATGACTTGGAGTTAGCAGCCGTAGTCTTAGCCCTGAAAGTTTGGCGCCATTACCTCATGGGTAATCGATGCGAGATATATTCAGATCACAAGAGCCTGAAGTATATTTTCACCCAGAAGGAGCTGAATATGAGGCAGCGCAGATGGATTGAGTTGATCAAGGATTACAACATGGAAATTCACTACCACCCCGGCAAGGCCAATGTGGTAGCGGATGCCCTGAGTAGACTGCCGTGTCAGTTGAACTCCATGATCGCAATCGAGCAGCCCAGCCTGTTTCATGAGTTTGAACAGTTTAGACTAGAGCTAGTGAGCGAAGGATTCTTAGCAAGCATTGAGCTCTAGCCCACTTTGATGAGTCAAATCAAGGAAGCTCAGAAGGGAAATACCAGCACTGATGGAATCAAAAGTCAAATAGCTGCAGGAAAAGCACCGGGATTCACCGTAGATGAAGAAGGAGTTCTTTGGTACAACGGACGCTTATGTGTGCCGTCAGATTCAGAGTTGAAGCAAGTTATTCTGAAGAAAGCTCATGATACCCTGTATTCCATTCACCACGGAGGAACCAAGATGTACCAAGACCTGAAGGAACAATTTTGGTGGCACGGAATGAAGCGAGAGATAGGAAGCTATATCGCCAAGTGTGATATCTGTCAATGAGTCAAGGCAGAACATCAGCGACCCGCAGGACTGTTGCAGCCATTACAGATTCCTGAATGGAAGTGGGATTCTGTAGGAATGGACTTTATCACAGGTTTGCCCAAATCTAGCAGAGGAAATGACTCCATTTGGGTAGTGATTGATAGATTAACCAAGGTTGCCCATTTCATCCCTGTCAAGACCACATACCAAGGCCCAAAGCTAGCTGAGTTATACCTATCCAGAATAGTCAGCATGCACGGAACCCCGAAGTCTATTGTGTCAGATAGAGGATCTCAATTCACCTCAAGATTCTGGCAGAAAGTGCATGAAGGACTAGGAACCCGACTGAATTTCAGCACAGCTTATCACCCGCAGACTGACGGACAGACCGAGAGAGTCAACCAGATACTGGAAGATATGTTGAGACCTTTGTGCTAGAGTATGGATCCAAATGGGAAGACTGCAAACCTTACGCAGAATTCTCATACAACAACAGTTATAAAGCTAGCTTACAGATGGCCCCCTTTGAAGCCCTGTACGGAAGGAAGTGCCGTACCCCTCTGAATTGGTCGGAAGTCGGAGATAGTCAAGTCTTCGGCCCAGATATTCTCCGCGAAGCTGAAGAGAAGGTTCACAAGATCAGTGAATACCTCAAGACCGTGATACGCGTTCAACACGCGTCCGTTGGGAACCCCAAGAGGAAGGTGTGATGCGTACAGCGGCAAGTTTCCCTCAGTATGAAACCAAGGTTATCGAACCAGTAGGAGCCAAGAAGCACGTTGAAGGTTGATGGCGGCGGGATGTAGTGCGGCGCAACACCAGAGATTCCGGCGCCAACGTGGAACCTGCACAACACAACCAAAGTACTTTGCCCCAACGAAACAGTGAGGTTGTCAATCTCACCGGCTTGCTGTAACAAAGGATTAACCGTATTGTGTGGAAGATGATTGTTTGCAGAAAACAGTAGAACAAGTATTGCAGTAGATTGTATTTCAGTAAAGAGAATTGGACCGGGGTCCACAGTTCACTAGAGGTGTCTCTCCCATAAGATAAACAGCATGTTGGGTGAACAAATTACAGTTGGGCAATTGACAAATAAAGAGGGCATGACCATGCACATACATATCATGATGAGTATAGTGAGATTTAATTGGGCATTACGACAAAGTACATAGACCGCCATCCAACTGCATCTATGCCTAAAAAGTCCACCTTCAGGTTATCATCCGAACCCCCTCCAGTATTAAGTTGCAAAACAACAGACAATTGCATTAAGTATGGTGCGTAATGTAATCAACAACTACATCCTTAGACATAGCATCAATGTTTTATCCCTAGTGGCAACAGCACAACACAACCTTAGAACTTTCTGTCATCCTTTGTCCCGGTGTCAATGCAGGCATGAACCCACTATCGAGCATAAATACTCCCTCTTGGAGTTACAAGCATCTACTTGGCCAGAGCATCTACTAGTAACGGAGAGCATGCAAGATCATAAACAACACATAGATATAACTTTGATAATCAACATAACAAGTATTCTCTATTCATCGGATCCCAACAAACGCAACATATAGAATTACATATAGATGATCTTGATCATGTTAGGAAGCTCACAAGATCCTACAATGATAGCACAATGGGGAGAAGACAACCATCTAGCTACTGCTATGGACCCATAGTCCAGGGGTAGACTACTCACTCATCACTCCGGAGGCGACCATGGCGGCGTAGAGTCCTCCGGGAGATGAATCCCCTCTCCGGCAGGGTGCCGGAGGCGATCTCTGGATCCCCGAGATGGGATCGGCGGCGGCGGCGTCTCGGTAAGGTTTTCCGTATCGTGGCTCTCGATGCGGGGGTTTCGCGACGGAGGCTATTTGTAGGCGGAAGGGCAGGTCAAGAGGCGGCACGAGGGCCCCACACCACAGGGCCGCGCGGCCAAGGGGGGGGGGCCGCGCCGCCCTAGGGTGTGGCCCCCTCGTGGCCCCTCTTCGTCTCCTCTTCGGACTTCTGGAAGCTTCGTGGCAAAATAGGACCCTGGGCGTTGATTTCGTCCAATTCCGAGAATATTTCGTTAATAGTATATCAGAAACCAAAAACAGCAGAAAACGACAAGCGGCACTTCGGCATCTTGTTAATAGGTTAGTTCCAGAAAATGCACGAATATGACATAAAGTGTGCATAAAAGATGTAGATAACATCAATAATGTGGCATGGAACATAAGAAATTATCGATACGTCGGAGACGTATCAGCATCCCCAAGCTTAGTTCTGCTCATCCCGAGCAGGTAAAACGATAACACAGATAATTTCTGGAGTGACATGCCATCATAATCTTGATCATACTATTTGTAAAGCATATGTAGTGAATGCAGCGATCAAAACAATGTATATGGCATGAGTAAACAAGTGAATCATATAGCAAAGACTTTTCATGAATAGCACTTCAAGACAAGCATCAATAAGTCTTGCATAAGAGTTAACTCATAAAGCAATAATTCAAAGTAAAGGTATTGAAGCAACAAAAAAGAAGATTAAGTTTCAGCGGTTGCTTTCAACTTATAACATGTATATCTCATGGATATTGTCAACATAGAGTAATATAATAAGTGCAATATGCAAATATGTAGGAATCAATGCACAGTTCACACAAGTGTTTGCTTCTTAAGGTGGAGAGAAATAGGTGAACTGACTCAACAATGAAAGTAAAAGAATGGTCCTCATAGAGGAAAAGCATCGATTGCTATATTTGTGCTAGAGCTTTGATTTTGAAAACATGAAACAATTTTGTCAACGGTAGTAATAAAGCATATGTATCATGTAAATTATATCTTACAAGTTGCAAGCCTCATGCATAGTATACTAATAGTGCCCGCACCTTGTCCTAATTAGCTTGGACTACCGGATCATCACAATGCACATGTTTTAACCAAGTGTCACAAAGGGGTACCTCTATGCCGCCTGTACAAAGGTCTAAGGAGAAAGCTCGCATTGGATTTCTCGCTATTGATTATTCTTCAACTTAGACATCCATACCGGGACAACATAGACAACAGATAATGGACTCCTCTTTTATGCATAAGCATGTAACAACAATTAATAATTTTCTCATTTGAGATTGAGGATATTTGTCCAAAACTGAAACTTCCACCATGGATCATGGCTTTAGTTAGCGGCCCAATGTTCTTCTCTAACAATATGCATGCTTAACCATAAGGTGGTAGATCACTCTTACTTCAGACAAGACGAACATGCATAGCAACTCACATGAAATTCAACAAAGAATAGTTGATGGCATCCCCAGAAACATGGTTATCGCACAACAAGCAACTTAATAAGAGATAAAGTGCATAATTACATATTCAATACCACAATAGTTTTTAAGCTATTTGTCCCATGAGCTATATATTGTAAGGCGAATGATGAAATTTTAAAGGTAGCACTCAAGCAATTTACTTTGGAATGGCGGAAAATACCATGTAGTAGGTAGGTATGGTGGACACAAATGGCATAGTGGTTGGCTCAAGTATTTTGGATGCATGAGAAGTATTCCCTCTCGATACAAGGTTTAGGCTAGCAAGGTTTTATTTGAAACAAACACAAGGATGAACGGTGCAGCAAAACTCACATAAAAGACATATTGTAAACATTATAAGACTCTACACCGTCTTTCTTGTTGTTCAAACTCAATACTAGAAATTATCTAGACCTTAGAGAAACCAAATATGCAAACCAAATTTTAGCTTGCTCTATGTGTTTCTTCATTAATGGGTGCAAAGCATATGATGCAAGAGCTTAAACATGAGCACAACAATTGCCAAGTATCACATTACCCAAGACATTATAGCAAATTACTACATGTATCATTTTCCAATTCCAACCATATAACAATTTAACGAAGAAGAAACTTCGCCATGAATACTATGAGTAGAAACTAAGGACATACTTGTCCATATGCTACAGCGGAGCGTGTCTCTCTCCCATAAAGTGAATGCTAGGATCCATTTTATTCAAACAAAACAAAAAACAAAAACAAACCGACGCTCCAAGCAAAGCACATAAGATGTGATGGAATAAAAATATAGTTTCAGGGGAGGAACCTGATAATGTTGTCGATGAAGAAGGGGATGCCTTGGGCATCCCCAAGCTTAGACGCTTGAGTCTTCTTAGAATATGCAGGGGTGAACCACCGGGGCATCCCCAAGCTTAGAGCTTTCACTCTCCTTGATCATGTTGCATCATACTCCTCTCTTGATCCTTGAAAACTTCCTCCACACCAAACTCGAAACAACTCATTAGAGGGTTAGTGCACAATAAAAATTAACATGTTCAGAGGTGACACAATCATTCTTAACACTTCTGGACATTGCATAAAGCTACTGGACATTAATGGATCAAAGGAATTCATCCAACATAGCAAAAGAGGCAATGCGAAATAAAAGGCAGAATCTGTCAAAACAGAACAGTTCGTATTGACGAATTTTAAAATGGCACCAGACTTGCTCAACTGAAAATGCCCAAATTGAATGAAAGTTGCGTACATATCTGAGGATCACTCACGTAAATTGGCATAATTTTCTGAGTTACCTACAGAGAATTTTGCCCAGATTCGTGACAGCAAAGAAATCTGTTTCTGCGCAGTAATCCAAATCTAGTATGAACTTTTCTATCAACGACTTTTCTTGGCACAACAAAACACAAAACTAAGATAAGGAGAGGTTGCTACAGTAGTAAACAACTTCCAAGACACAAAATAAAAACAAAGTGCTGTAGGTAAAAACATGGGTTGTCTCCCATAAGCGCTTTTCTTTAACGCCTTTCAGCTAGGCGCAGAAAGTGTGTATCAAGTATTATCGAAGGGTGGTACTTCTACAGCGGGATGCGGAGTTTTCTCAACCAGGCATAGTATATTAGATACATAAGTTTTAGCATCTCCCTTTTCATTAGTCTTAGGCGTGCTACTCTCATCAAACAAATTTTCAGGAACAAGCCAAGCATAGTTATTTTCTAGTGCATCATTCATAGCTAGGAGCTTACATGGTATTGGTGCTTTGATCTCCCCACCATCATCCATATTATTGGTGTATCTTATTCTATCCATGTCCATCTTTTCAAGGAGACTAACAAAATTAGTATGAGAGCCAAGCATATTAAATTTAGCAAAGACCTTTCTAGCTTCTCTTGCTAGACCACCAAATTCTCTAAGAAGGGTTTCTAAAACAAAATCTTTCTTTTCCCCTTCTTCCATATCACCAAGTGTGAGAAACATGTGTTGGATTATAGGATTAAGATTAACAAATTTAGTTTCCAACAGGCGAACTAAATGCGCAGCAGCAATTTCATAAGTAGGCGCAAGGTCTACCAAGTGTCTATCTTCGAAATTTTCAATGGTACTAACATGATTGAAGAATTCTTCTATATTATTTCTCCCAACTATAGACTCACGTCCTACCGGTATGTCTTTTGTGGTAAAATTAAAAGGAAACATGATGAATCAAGTAAAGTAAATGCAAGTAACTAATTTTTTTGTGTTTTTGATATAGCAAACAAGATAGCAAATAAAGTAAAACTAGCAACAAATTTTTTTGTATTTTGATTTAGTGCAGCAAACAAAGTAGTAAATAAAACTAAGCAAGACAAAAACAAAGTAAAGAGATTGAGAAGTGGAGACTCCCCTTGCAGCGTGTCTTGATCTCCCCGGCAACGGTGCCAGAAAAAGCTGCTTGATACGCGTTCAACACGCGTCCGTTGGGAACCCCAAGAGGAAGGTGTGATGCGTACAGCGGCAAGTTTCCCTCAGTATGAAACCAAGGTTATCGAACCAGTAGGAGCCAAGAAGCACGTTGAAGGTTGATGGCGGCGGGATGTAGTGCGGCGCAACACCAGAGATTCCGGCGCCAACGTGGAACCTGCACAACACAACCAAAGTACTTTGCCCCAACGAAACAGTGAGGTTGTCAATCTCACCGGCTTGCTGTAACAAAGGATTAACCGTATTGTGTGGAAGATGATTGTTTGCAAAAAACAGTAGAACAAGTATTGCAGTAGATTGTATTTCAGTAAAGAGAATTGGACCGGGGTCCACAGTTCACTAGAGGTGTCTCTCCCATAAGATAAACAACATGTTGGGTGAACAAATTACAGTTGGGCAATTGACAAATAAAGAGGGCATGACCATGCACATACATATCATGATGAGTATAGTGAGATTTAATTGGGCATTACGACAAAGTACATAGACCGCCATCCAACTGCATCTATGCCTAAAAAGTCCACCTTCAGGTTATCATCCGAACCCCCTCCAGTATTAAGTTGCAAAACAACAGACAATTGCATTAAGTATGGTGCGTAATGTAATCAACAACTACATCCTTAGACATAGCATCAATGTTTTATCCCTAGTGGCAACAGCACAACACAACCTTAGAACTTTCATCCTTTGTCCCGGTGTCAATGCAGGCATGAACCCACTATCGAGCATAAATACTCCCTCTTGGAGTTACAAGCATCTACTTGGCCAGAGCATCTACTAGTAACGGAGAGCATGCAAGATCATAAACAACACATAGATATAACTTTGATAATCAACATAACAAGTATTCTCTATTCATCGGATCCCAACAAACGCAACATATAGAATTACATATAGATGATCTTGATCATGTTAGGCAGCTCACAAGATCCGACAATGATAGCACAATGGGGAGAAGACAACCATCTAGCTACTGCTATGGACCCATAGTCCAGGGGTAGACTACTCACTCATCACTCCGGAGGCGACCATGGCGGCGTAGAGTCCTCCGGGAGATGAATCCCCTCTCCGGCAGGGTGCCGGAGGCGATCTCCTGGATCCCCCGAGATGGGATCGGCGGCGGTGGCGTCTCAGTAAGGTTTTCCGTATCGTGGCTCTCGGTACTGGGGGTTTCGCGACGGAGGCTATTTGTAGGCGGAAGGGCAGGTCAAGAGGCGGCATGAGGGCCCCACACCACAGGGCCGCGCGGCCAAGGGGGGGCCGCGCCGCCCTAGGGTGTGGCCCCCTCGTGGCCCCTCTTCGTCTCCTCTTTGGACTTCTGGAAGCTTCGTGGCAAAATAGGACCCTGGGCGTTGATTTCATCCAATTCCGAGAATATTTCGTTACTAGGATTTCTGAAATCAAAAACAGCAGAAAACAGCAACTGGCACTTCGGCATCTTGTTAATAGGTTAGTTCCAGAAAATGCACGAATATGACATAAAGTGTGCATAAAACATGTAGATAACATCAATAATGTGGCATGGAACATAAGAAATTATCGATACGTCGGAGACGTATCAGACCGCCCAGTCAAGACAGAAGAGCTACGCTGACAAGAGACGCCGAGAGATGACTGATACGTCTCCAACGTATCGATAATTTCTGATGTTCCATGCTTGTTTTATGACATTACCTACATGTTTTGTTCACACTTTATGATGATTTTATGCGTTTTTCGGAACTAACCTATTGACGAGATGCCGAAGTGCCAGTTCCTGTTTTCTGCAGTTTTTGGTTTCAGAAATCCTAGTAAGGAAATATTCTCGGAATTGGACGAAATCAACGCCCAGAGTCTTAAAATTCCACGAAGCTTCCAGAACACCCGAGAGGAACCAGAGGGGGGCCACAGGGCCGCCAGACACCAGGCCGGCCCGGGCCAGGGGGCCGCGCCCCCCTATGGTGTCACCGCATCGTCAGCCCTCCGACTCCGCCTCTTCGCCTATTTAAAGGTCCCTGACCTAAATCTTCGATACGGAAAAGCCACGGTACGAGAAACCTTCCAGAGCCGCCGCCATCGCGAAGCCAAGATCTGGGGGACAGGAGTCTCTGTTCCGGCACGCCGCCGGGACGGGGAAGTGCCCCCAGAAGGCATCTCCATCGACACCACCGCCATCTTCATCACCGCTGCTGTCTCCCATGAGGAGGGAGCAGTTCTCCATCGAGGCTAAGGGCTGTACCGGTAGCTATGTGGTTAATCTCTCTCCTATGTACTTCAATACAATGATCGCATGAGCTGCCTTGCATGATTGAGATTCATATGAGCTTTGTATCACTATTAATCTATGTGCTACTCTAGTGATGTTATTAAAGTACTCTATTCCTCCTTCATGATGTAATGGTGACGTAGTTTATGATTATGATCTCTTGTAGATTATGAAGTTAATTATTACTATGATGGTATTGATGTGATCTATTCCTCCTTTCATAGTATGATGGTGACAGTGTGCATGCTATGTTAGTACTTGGTATAGTTGTGTTGATCTATCATGCACTCTAAGGTTATTTAAATATGAATATCGAATATTGTGGAGCTTGTTAACTCCGGCATTGAGGGTTCTTGTAGCCCTACACAATTAGTGGTGTTCATCATCCAACAAGAGAGTGTAGAGTAGAGCATATATCTATTTATTCTGTTATGTGATCAATGTTGAGAGTGTCCACTAGTGAAAGTATAATCCCTAGGCCTTGTTCCCAAATACTGCAATCACCGCTTGTTTACTGTTTTACTGCATCTGTACTGCCTGCAATATTCCCACCATCAACCACACGCCAGTTGTAGCATCAAGTATTTTCTAGCGCCGTTACTACTGCTCATATTCATTCATACCACCTGTATTTCACTATCTCTTCGCCGAAGTAGTGCACCTATACATCTGACAAGTGTATTAGGTGTGTTGGGGACACAAGAGACTTCTTGCATTGTGATCGCAGGGTTGCTTGAGAGGGATATCTTTGACCTCTTCCTCCCTGAGTTCGATAAACCTTGGGTGATCCACTTAAGGGAAAACTTGCTGCTGTTCT
Source organism: Lolium perenne (assembly GCF_019359855.2). NCBI lineage: Eukaryota > Viridiplantae > Streptophyta > Magnoliopsida > Poales > Poaceae > Lolium > Lolium perenne. The sequence continues at coordinate 234,497,204 of NC_067244.2, read as the reverse complement.
ACAAACCTCTGCTCTTGGAGGCCCAACACTGTCTACAGGAAAAGGAGTGTGCGTAGACATCAAGCTATTTTCTGGCGCCGTTGCCGGGGAGGAAAGGTAAAAGGCACTCACACTCCGGATCTCGGCTACTAAGCTATTTTCCGGCACCGTTGTAAGTGCTCGAAGCTATTTCCTTTAGATCCTGCAATTGCATCTTTTTGTTTCTTGTTTTACACTAGTTTGGCATAATGGAAAGCAACAGTGAGCTTTTAAAATTATTTCCTGAGTTAAGACATGGATGGTTTGATGCGAAAATTAAAAAACCCATGGAACATATTAGTATGAACACTTTGAACACCATTGTTGCTAATGATATGGAAAATTCTAAGCTTGGGGAAGCTGGTTTTGATGAGCATGATATTTTTAGTCCCCCAAGCATTGAGGAGAAAATTTTCTTTGACGATACTTTGCCTCCTATTTATGATGATTATAATGATAGTAGTCTTCTGGTGCCACCTACTATGGAGAGTAAATTTTATTATGATTATACTATGCCTCCTACACTTGATGAGAATAATAATGAAAGCTACTTTGTTGAATTTGCTCCCACTACAATTAATAAAATTGATTATGCTTATGTGGAGAGTAATAATAATTTTATGCATGAGACTCATGATAAGAATGTTTCATTTGATAGTTATATTGTTGAGTTTGTTCATGATGCTACTGAAAATCTTTATGAGAGAGGAAAATATGGTTGTAGAAATTTTCATGTTACTAAAACACCTCTCTTTTTGCTGAAAATTTTGAAGCTGCACTTGTTTTATCTTTCTATGCTTGTTGCATTATGCTTCTTGAATTTATTTATTTACAAGATTCCTATGCATAGGAAGCATGTTAGGCTTAAATGTGTTTTGAATTTGCCTCTTGATGCTCTCTTTTGCTTCAAATACTATTTCTTGCGAGTGCATCATTAAAACTGCTAAGCCCATCTTAATGGCTATAAATAAAGAACTTCTTGGGAGATAACCCATGTGTTTAGTTTGCTACAGTACTTTTGTTTTATATTTGTGTCTTGGAAGTTGTTACTACTGTAGCAACCTCTCCTTATCTTAGTTTTATTGCATTGTTGTACCAAGTAAAGTCTTTGATAGAAAGGTTGATACTAGATTTGGATTACTGCGCAGACACAGATTTCTTGCTGTCACGAATCTGGGCTGAATTCTCTGTAGGTAACTCAGAAATTCTGCCAATTTACGTGAGTGATCCTCAGATATGTACTCAACTTTCATTCAATTTGAGCATTTTCATTTGAGCAAGTATGGTGCCTCTTAGAAATTCGTCTTTACGGACTGTTCTGTTTTGACAGATTCTGCCTTTTATTTCGCATTGCCTGTTTTGCTATGCTTGATGGATTTTTCTATTCCATTAACTTTCAGTAGCTTTGAGCAATGTCCAGAAGTGTTAAGAATGATTGTGTCACCTCTTAACATGTAAATTTTTGATTATGCACTAACCCTCTAATGAGTTGTTTTGAGTTTGGTGTGGAGGAAGTTTTCAAGGGTCAAGAGAGGAGGATGATATACTACGATCAAGAAGAGTGAAAGCTCTAAGCTTGGGGATGCCCCGGTGGTTCATCCCTGCATATTTCAAGAAGACTCAAGCATCTAAGCTTGGGGATGCCCAAGGCATCCCCTTCTTCATCGACAAATTATCAGGTCACCTCTAGTGAAACTATATTTTTATTCCATCACATCTTATGTACTTTGCTTGGAGCGTCTGTTTGTTTTTGTTGTTGTTTTGTTTCAATAAAGTTGGATCCTAGCATTCATTGTGTGGGAGAGAGACACGCTCCGCTGGTTCATATTAGCTTTTAATGTTCATGGCGAAGGTTGAAACTGCTTCGTTCATTGTTATATGGTTGGAAACGGGAAATGCTACATGTAGTAATTGGCATAATGTCTTGAACAATGTGATACTTGGCAATTGTTGTGCTCATGATTAAGCTCTTGCATCATATACTTTGCACCTATTAGTGAAGAAATGCATAGAGCTTGCTAAAATTTGGTTTGCATGATTGGTCTCTCTAAGGTCTAGATATTTTCTAGTAAGGGTCGAACAACAAGGAAGACGGTGTAGAGTCTTATAATGCTTGCAATATGTCTTTTATGTGAGTTTTTCTGTACCGGTTCATACTTGTGTTTGTTTCAAATAACCTTGCTAGCCTAAGCCTTGTATCGAGAGGGAATACTTCTCATGCATCCAAATCCTTGAGCCAATAACTATGCCATTTGTGTCCACCATACCTACCTACATCATGGTATTTCTCCGCCATTCCAAAGTAAATTGCTTGAGTGCTACCTTTAAAATTTCCATCCTTTATCTTTGCAATATATAGCTCATGGGACAAATAGCCTAAAAACTATTGTGGTATTGAATATGTACTTATGCATTTTATTTCTTATAAGTTGCTTGTTGAGCGATAACCATGTTCCTGGGGACGCCATCAACTACTCTTTGTTGAATATCATGTGAGTTGCTATGCATGTTCGTCTTGTCTGAAGTAAGGGCGATTTACCATGAGTTGAATGATTTGAGCATGCATATTGTTAGAGAAGAACATTGGGCCGCTAACTAAAGCCATGATCCATGGTGGAAGTTTCAGTTTTGGACAAATATCCTCAATCTCATAAGAGAATATTAATTGTGTTGAATGCTTATGCATTAAAGAGGAGTCCATTATCTGTTGTCTATGTTGTCCCGGTATGGATGTCTAAGTTGAGAATAATCAAAAGCGAGAAATCCAATGCGAGCTTTCTCCTTAGACCTTTGTACATGCGGCATAGAGGTACCCCTTTGTGACACTTGGTTAAAACATATGTATTGCGGTGATAATCTAGGTAATCCGAGCTAATTAGGACAAGGTGTGGGCACTATTGGTATACTATGCATGAGGCTTGCAACTTGTAGGATATAATTTACATGATACATATGCTTTATTACTACCGTTGACAAAATTGTTTCTTGTTTTCAAAACCAAAGCTCTAGCACAAATATAGCAATCGATGCTTCCCTCTGCGAAGGGCCATTCTTCTACTTTTATGTTGAGTCAGTTCACCTATTTCTCTCTATCTCAAGAAGCAAACACTTGTGTGAACTGTGCATTGATTCCTACATACTTGCATATTGCACTTATTATACTACTTTATGTTGACAATATCCATGAGATATACATGTTACAAGTTGAAAGCAACCGCTGAAACTTAATCTTCCTTTGTGTTGCTTCAATACCTCTACTATGAATTTATTGCTTTATGAGTTAACTCTTATGCAAGACTTATTGATGCTTGTCTTGAAAGTACTATTCATGAAAAGTCCTTGCTATATGATTCAATTGTTTACTCATTGCATTAACATTGCTTCGAATCGCTGCATTCATTACATGTGCTTACAATAGTATGATCAAGATTATGATGGCATGTCACTTCAGAAATTATCTTTGTTATCGTTTACCTACTCGGGACGAGTAGGAACTAAGCTTGGGGATGCTGATACATCTCCAACGTATCGATAATTTCTGGTGTTCCATGCTTGTTTAATGACATTACCTACATGTTTTGTTCACACTTTATGATGATTTTATGCGTTTTCCGGAACTAACCTATTGACGAGATGCCGAAGTGCCAGTTCCTGTTGTCTGCTATTTTTGGTTTCAGAAATCCTAGTAAGGAAATATTCTCGGAATTGGATGAAATCAACGCCAGAGTCTTAAAATTCCACGAAGCTTCCAGAACACCCGAGAGGAACCAGAGGGGGGCCACAGGGCCGCCAGACACCAGGCCGGCGCGGGCCAGGGGTTCGCGCCCCCCTATGGTGTCACCGCCTCGTCAGCCCTCCGACTCCGCCTCTTCGCCTATTTAAAGGTCCCTGACCTAAATCTTCGATACGGAAAAGCCACGGTACGAGAAACCTTCCAGAGCCGCCGCCATCGCGAAGCCAAGATCTGGGGGACAGGATTCTCTATTCCGGCACGCCGCCGGGATGGGGAAGTGCCCCCGGAAGGCATCTCCATCGACACCACCGCCATCTTCATCACCGCTGCTGTCTCCCATGAGGAGGGAGTAGTTCTCCATCGAGGCTAAGGGCTGTACTGGTAGCTATGTGGTTAATATCTCTCCTATGTACTTCAATACAATGATCACATGAGCTGCCTTACATGATTGAGATTCATATGAGCTTTGTATCACTATTAATCTATGTGCTACTCTAGTGATGTTATTAAAGTACTCTATTCCTCCTTCATGATGTAATGGTGATAGTGTGTGCATCATGTAGTACTTGGCGTAGTTTATGATTATGATCTCTTGTAGATTATGAAGTTAATTATTACTATGATGGTTTTGATGTGATCTATTCCTCCTTTCATAGTATGATGGTGACAGTGTGCATGCTATGTTAGTACTCGGTATAGTTGTGTTGATCTATCATGCACTCTGTTGCGGTCAGAAACCCACCGGCGAGCAGCGACGGGCAACACAGTAGAGCCGGGAGGCTCCCAGGACTGCGGCTGGCCCTGGTCCCTCCGAGCGACGGCCCGCAAAGACTCGGCACGCATGTCCGATGCTGGTGCAAGGGCGTGCCACCTGACCTATACCTGGTCAGGAAGGTGATGGATGTGCCTCGCTTAGTTTCCTGCATGGCATACACGTAAACATTAAATACGAGCCTCGATCGGCTCTCAGGTTGTCCTGTGAATCGGCTCAAAGAGCCGATCCACCCATGATCCGTACGAGGTGTACGAATATATGGTGGTCCTGCTTGATCAAAATAAAGCTAAAACGACCTACTACGATTTAGGGTTTTCACCACATAATCGGAACATCCTACTCGTGATTGAGCCTGGCGGCCACGCACGGTGATCGTAAACTGACCCTAGACAAGGCCTAAAAACCAACACGAGGTTGATCCCCGGAACATCCTGTCTAGGGCTAGCAAACTACACCCTACGCGCCACTGGATCCTTCAACCTGTTTGTAAGGCCTAACTATGCAGATATTAAACTAATCCTTGGAGATCAAGGAGCAATCATAACGGATCGGATCTACTAAATAAAGATCAAGCGGGGTGCCGCCCTTACACCTAAGTGTAAGGGAGGCTAGATGTCTCAGGGTTGCACGACGACAGCATATGATACGGTGAACAATGCTAACCCTAACACGTCTAAGATAACTACGTTGCTCGCCATCAAAAAGGCTTCAGTACGAGCAACGCATGAACAGCGAATAAACATGTACTGCCTAGATCGCAAGATGCGATCTAGGCAGCATGATGCTTACCCGGAAGAAACCCTCGAGACAAGGGAGTTGGCGATGCGCCTAGATTGGTTTGTGGTGAACGTGATTGTTGTTTATTTCATAAACCCTAGATACATATTTATAGTCCGTAGACTTTCTAACGTGGGAATAATCCCAACAGGCATGAGCCAAACTCTATCTAATCGATACGTATCCTACTATATTACAGATACACGGGCGAACTAGCCCAAACTTTGCATATAAGACCGATTCATGTATTCCTTCCATGTATATTCTTCAAGCCCATCTTGATCGCGGCCCACCTCTGACTCGGTCAAATTCTGGTGATAACACATGCCCCCCTGGTTTTGGAATTGATAATTCCAAAATCACTCTGCTTTTTCTTTGTCGGGTCATGTTGTGGCAGAACCGTCGCAGTATCCTTCATCATGATGCCTTGCCTTCTCAACATCTCCGCGTGACCTGGCAATTTTTTTTTGTTGGGCACCACTTCCTCGGAAACTGCTGTGGCATTGAATCTCCACTATATCCCCTTTTATTTAACCGCTCCAAACAGTTTGCTTCTTCATCCCCTTCGCATTAGCACTCCAAAAGCCCTCCTGCGCCACCATGTCTTCTTCCTCCTCTGCCTCATCGGGTCTTCCCATCCAATCCTCCTCCTCCCGCGAGCCGACGCCGGAGTGGGACCCGGAGGAGGCCCACGCGGCCAACACCCGCCGCGCCATCGAAGCCGGGGAGGAGTCCTCGACCGACGGGGAAAGTGACCTCCACTTCCTCGCCGACGGGGAAAGGAGGAGGAGAGCGATGATGATCGCTTCTCCTGCGATGACTTCACCTCCCCCGAGGAGGAGGAGGAGGAGAAGGAGGAGGAGGACGACACCTCCTCCGATGAACCGCCGGCCAAGCGCTTCTGCCCCTGGCCGGGGAACCTCAGCGACTTCGACAGCGACGACGACGACGCTGACGAGGAGGACGAGGACAACGAGGGCCCCGCCGGCGGCCGCTGCAGCAGCGACGACGAGCCCGTCGGGAGTAGCGCCGACAGCGGCGACGACGGTGACGACGAGGGCAGCGACGGCCCGTAGATAGGACCCTTAGTATAGGATCAGCAGTAGTAGATGGGGCAATGTATCCCCTAGTACTTCCTTGAGAGCAATCAGCTCTTTATGTAAGAAATCCTTTTTATCAATGAAGAATTTCTCCCAGTTTGATTTTGCCGATTTCCTTTAAGCCGATTTCCCCTCATACTGACTTTGCCGATTGTTCACTTAGCCAATGCTCAATGAGCCGATGGCAACGCATCGGTTCTTCACAATCTATCCTTCAACTCTTCGACTGATGACTTTGAGATCTGGTGGATAATGTGGAAGACCCTTGCCTTCAAGAGAGCCCTTAAATTCCTCCTACCAGCTCCAGTGATCCTCTTCTGCAAGAACTCACCATTTTTTGAAGAAGGTTGCGACGAAGGACCAGCCGATGACACCCCAATCGGCTTCTAAAAACAGTGCATCTACCAGGCCAGCTGCCCCCCGAGCCTTAGTCAAGGCGAGAATAGCGGTGAGGATGCACAGATCAGACAAAGGGCTTTGAACTCAGGTAATTCTGAGACAGCCACCATGCAGAGCCAGCCAACTTACCCCCATCGATCGCCTCTTCTTCCGTTGAAAGCCGATATTGTAGACGAAACACCAACGGCTTAAAGAGCAAAAGGCTGCTTCGCATGCCAAAACTGACGCTTCTGACAGTACTACTGAACTGGTGCAAAGGGTTGGAAGTCCTCGAAGAGAAAGTTCGGGCACCAAAATCGGCTCATTGCAGCTGAGGAAGCTCTCATTGTTCACTCCCTCAAAGAAGCAGAAGGCCTCGAAGCTGAACTGAAGACCGACTAGGTGAAAATCCGTGTCTTGAACACGCAGCGGGTAGATCCTGTGTAATTGTACTAGAGTCGATGGCTGTGCATCGGCTTTGTTTCTTAGCTCTAAAGTCGATGTCCGTGCATCGGCTGTATACCATGTGAATTTTTTTACTGGCCGATTTTTTCTATCGGCCCCCAATATTTCACTGCACATGTATCGCACATGTTCATCTGATTAGGTGCCCCCCGAGCCGAATCTGCCAGGTAACTGCGGATATCGGCTCTGTAGTTAGCCAAGGCACTGTATTTGAACGTCGGCTCTGGTAGGACCAATGTTGATTTTTTCCAGCTCATCAGCCGACGTAAAACCGCTGCCCATTAGATTGACGTTGAAGACAGGCAGAATGTGTGGTGAGGATAATTTTGGCCGATTGCTGGAATCGGCCTCCACGTTGACTGAATCGCTCAATGAAGGTTTTGCAATGTTCCTCCATAGATCTTTGGGGCCGATCCCAAGGATCGGCCTTGCCACGTTTGTCCATAGGTTTGTTCTTGCTATACGGTCAGGCCGGTGGATAAGACCAGCCTAACCCCGTCCTTCGTCACGTCGATGCGCTCGCAGTCGTCCAAATTGATGCCTGAGAGTGGCTCTTGGCCTGTTGTCTCCCAAGCGTTCATGCCAGCCGTTGAAATCTCGGCTGAGTCATCTGCATGGACGACCTCTACTTCATCTCCATCCCACTGTATTACGCATTGGTGCATCGTGGATGGAATGCAACAGTTGGCGTGGATCCAATCTCTTCCTAGCAGGACAACATAGGTGCTCTTGCTATCGACAATAAAGAACGTCGTAGGGATGGTTTTCCTTCCTACGGTCAGATCCACGTTCAGAACACCTTGTGCGTCAGACGCTTGGCCGTTGAAATCGCTCAATGTCACGTTGGTCTTGATCAGATCCGAGCTAGAGCGTCCCAACCGACGTAGCATAGAGTATGGCATAATGTTGACTGCCGCTCCGGTGTCCACCAGCATCTTGTTGACAGGCTGCCCATCGATATAACCTCGCAAGTACAGGGCCTTCAGATGTCTGTAGCTTCTTTCTCGTGGCTTCACAAAGATAACTGGCCGTGGGCCGCAGTCAAGTTGTGCCACAGGTGCTTCGTCTAATCCTGGAGCACTAAACTCCGTCGGAAGGATGAACACCATGTTTGTGCCAGCCGATGTTTCATCATAGACTTTCTTTTGTCTGGGGCGCCTGTTATCACCGGAATTTGACCGAGTCGGAGGTGGGCCGCGATCAAGATGGGCTTGAAGATTATACATGGAAGGATATACATGAATCGGCCCTATATGCAAAGTTTGGGCTAGTTTGCCCATGTATCTGTAATATAGTAGATTATGTGTCGGTTAGTTAGAGCTTGTCTCGTGCACGGTTGGGATTATTCCCACGTTAGAGAGTCTACGGACTATAAATATGTATCTAGGGTTTATAAAATAAACAACAACCAACGTTCACCACAAATCAATCTAGGCGCATCACCAACTCCTTCGTCTCGAGGGTTTCTTCCGGGTAAGCATCATGCTGCCTAGATCGCATCTTGCGATCTAGGCAGTATAAGTTTATCAGTTGTTCATGCGTTGCTCGTACTGAAGCCTTTTTGATGGCGAGCAACATAATTATCTTAGATGTGTTAGGGTTAGCATTGTTCTTCGTTTCATATGCTGTCGTAGTGCAACCCTTATGCATCTAGCCGCCCTTACACCTATCTTAGGTGTAGGGGCGGCACCCCGCTTGATCATTATGTAGTAGATCTGATCCGTTACGGTTGCTCCTTGTTCTTCAAGGATTAGTTTAATATCTGCAATAGTTAGGCCTTACAAAGGGTTGGAGGATCCAGCGGCGCGTAGGGTGTCGTTTGCTAGCCCTAGACAGGATGTTCCGGGGATCAACCTCGCGTTGGTTTTTAGGCCTTGTCTAGGATCGGCTTACGATCACCGTGCGTGACCGCGAGGCCCAATCGTGAGTAGGATGATCCGATTATGCGGTGAAAACCCTAAATCATCGTAGATCGCTTTAGCTTTATCTTGATCAAGCAGGACCACCATATATTCGTACACCTTGTGCGAATCATGGGTGGATCGGCTCTTTGAGCCGATTCACAGGACAACCTGAGAGCCGATCGAGGCTCGTATTTAATGTTTACGTGTATGCCATGCAGGAAACTAAGCGAGGCATCTCCATCACCTTCCTGACCAGGTATAGGTCAGGTGGCACGCCCTTGCACCAGCATCGGACGTGCGTGCCGGAGTTCTTTGCGGGCCGTCGCTCGGAGGGACCAGGGCCAGCCGCAGCCCTAAGTTGTTCCCGGCTCTCCTGTGTTGTCCGTCGCTGCTCGCCGGTGGGTTTCTGACCGCAACACATTCTGGCACGCCCAGTGGGACAATCTTCTACATCAACCACATCGCCATCTACATCCGAGATGGCGGACGGCACCCCAGTCACGTACGAGGATCTGACCGATGAGCTCAAGAAGAAGTATGACGAGGTCAAGGCGATCCTCGAAGCCGACCTCATCGGCTCTTTTCACAGAACCCGTTCACATGGCATCAGGTGGAAAGGGTTCTCGCCTGAAGGTGCGCTCGATGGAATAGACCTATCCGCCCCATCAGAAGAACGCACCAGGTCCCTGCGTCAGGAGATCAACTTCATGGTAGCTCACTCGCTACACCGCCACTCTGAGAACTTGGTGAACACTTTGGAGCATGTCGCTCTTCGGGTGATCCAGGAGATCATGAGGCACCAGTACTCTCCGTCAGGACCAGCTCTCGGGACATACCAAGGAGAGATGCCACTCCAGTCCCGTCCACCGCTGCCATTCGCGTTGGCAGCACCAGAAGTGCCGAATTCACCGGCATGCGCCGTTGACATGGTGGAAGACATGTACCCTGGGAGGTGCCAGCCAAGATACTCGTTCAACATCAACATGGTAGAACTTGGGCACCGCCCTGGTAAGGGTAGAGACGAGGGCAGCTGCTCTCACAGCGAAGATAAGAAGGAAGCTGTTCCACGCGATCGGCCCCGACACTGCCAAAAGATCCTGGTGATGATCAAGATGAAGGCCGATTCTAGCGATCGGCCCGTATTATCCGTACCACCTGCTCTCCCAGTATGTGGCGTCGACCTCACAGGTGACGGAAAGCTAGGGTATGGGTTTACATCGGCTGATGAGCTAGAGGAAGTCGACATCGGTCCTGGGGATAAGCCGCGACCAACTTTTATCAGCAAGAAGTTAGATCCACAGCTCAGGGGTCAGATGATAGCTCTGTTAAAAGAATACCCAGATTGCTTTGCATGGGATTACACAGAGATGCCTGGTTTAGACAGGAGCATCATCGAACATCGGCTCCCCCTTAAGAAAGGATTTCGGCCGTTCCAACAACGGGCACGTCAGATGAGGGCCAAAATTCTGGAAGAAGTCAGGAAAGAGATCGAGAAGATGTTGGCCGCCGGGTTCATCAGGCCATGCAGGTATGCTGAGTGGATCTCCAGTATCGTTCCTGTAGAAAAGAAGGACGGCCGATGGCGTGTGGCCATCGATTTCCGAGATCTCAACGGAGCCACCCCAAAAGATGAGTATCCGATGCCTGTGGCAGAAACATTGATCAATACAGCTGCTGGCCACAAGGTGTTGAGCTTCATGGATGGCAACGCCGGCTATAACCAAATCTTCATGGCTCCAGAAGATATACACAAGACCGCATTCAGAGTACCAGTGGCAGTAGGCTTGTTCGAATATGTAGTCATGACCTTTGGATTGAAGAATGCTGGCGCAACATACCAACGAGCTATGAATTATATATTTCACGATCTGATCGGCAAGTTAGTGGAAATCTACATCGACAACGTGGTAGTCAAATCTGTCTCCATGGAGGGACACTTGGATGATTTACGGCGCATCCTAGACCGAACTCGGAAGTTCGGACTGAGAATGAATCCGAAGAAGTGTGCTTTTGGTGTAACGGCTGGTCAGTTCCTAGGTTTTCTGGTTCATGAACGGGGAATTGAGATCGGCCTGAAAAGTCAAGAGGCGGTGCGTACCATGCAGCCGCCCACCACGAAGAAGGAACTCCAACGTCTCATCGGCAAGATCAATTTTGTCCGACGATTCATCTCTAATCTGTCCGGACGAATCGAGCCGTTCATGGCACTGGTGAAAACTAAATCTGACGACGAGTTTCACTGGGGGGCAGAACAGCAGCAGGCATTTGATGAGATTAAGCGGTACCTGACGACGCCGCCTGTGCTAGTTCCGCCCCAGCAAGACAGGCCGTTCTACATCTACTTGTCAGTAGCTGGCACGTCCATCGCTTCGGTGGTGGTGCAACTCTACGAGGGTGTTGAAAAGGTCGTTTTCTACCTCAGCAGAAGGATGTTGGACGCAGAGACAAGGTATCCTGAAGTCGAGAAGCTTTGCCTCTGCTTGTTCTTCACCTGCACCAAGCTTCATCACATCCTTTTGACGGCAGAGATCATCGTCATATGCAAGTCAGACGTTGTCAAGCACATGCTATCGGCCCCTGTTTTGAAAGGCTGACTTGGTAAGTGGATGTTTGCGTTGTCAGAGTTCGATCTTCGGTATCAGCCTGCGAAAGCAGTCAAGGGGCAAGCGTTGGCCGATCTTATAGCTGAACAGATCAGTACCAATATAGCAGCACTATCTATTCGTGCATGGGCTATGTTCTTCGATGGATCGTCTTGCGACGATGGTTGTGGCATCGGCATTCTGCTCGTGTCGCCTCGGGGGGCAGCGTACTCCTTTTCCATCAGACTATCTACCCCTTGCACCAACAACGTCGCAGAATATGAGGCAGTACGTAAGGGAATGCGGTTATCTTTGGAAGCCGGGGCAGAAGCAGTAGAGCTTTTTGGAGACTCCAAGTTGGTGATTAACCAGCTCACAGATGAATATAAGTGCGAGAGTGAATCGCTTTTCCCATATTGGATGGAATGCCGTGAGTTGATGACACAGTTCCGGTACATCAACTTTAATTGGGTCCCAAGATCCCAGAACACCGAGGCCAACAATCTCGCACAAATGGCGTCAGGCTATATAGACATATCTGACGGGTCAGAAGTTTAGGTGCAGTTCCTGGAACAGGATGATTGGAGAGCCGAAATCTTCAATTACTTAAAAGATTCGGCTCGGGGGGCACCTAAACGGGTAAGATACAGAGCCATGAAGTATGTCCTCATAGGAGACGACATGTTCTACAGGACGTTGGAAGGGTTACTACTCAAGTGCCTGGGACCAACTGAGTCTAATCGGCTCTTACATGAGGTGCATGAAGGCGCCTGTGGGACTCATCAGTCGGCTCATAAGATGAAGTGGCTAATTAGGCGATCAGGATTTTATTGGCCCACCATGCTTGAAGATTGCTTCAAATACTACAAGGGGTGCCAAGCGTGCCAGATGTTCGGGAAGATTCAGATGGTACCCGCATCAGCAATGAACCCTATCATCAAGCCTTGGCCGTTTCGAGGGTGGGGCATGGATATGATCGGCGAAATCCATCCGGCGTCGAGCAAAAAACATGAATGGATTTTGGTCATCACAGATTACTTCACCAAGTGGGTGGAGGCCGTCCCTATGAAGAAGGTGAAATCAGAAGATGTGATCAAGTTTGTGAAAGAACACGTCATTCATAGGTTCGGGATTCCCCAGACTATCACGACCGATGGAGGTTCGGTCTTTATTTCTAAAGAATTCAGAAAGTTCTGCGATGACATGGGGATTAAGCTGATCCGATCATCTCCATACTATGCTCAAGCTAATGGGCAAGCTGAAGCGTCCAATCAGACCCTGATCAAGCTGATCAAGAGAAAAATTGACGAGAACCCTAGGGATTGGCATGAAAAGTTATCAGAAGCTTTGTGGGCCTACCGCATGTCGTGCCATGGAGCTATAAAAACTTCGCCATACCAGCTCGTCTATGGACAGGAAGCCGTATTACCTTGGGAAATTACGGCTGGATCAAGACGTGTCACATTTCAGAATGATCTAACAGCTGAAGAGTATGCAGCTTTGATGAGTGACACTATTGAGGACGCAACAGAACTTAGGCTTTGGTCGTTGGAGAGGATTAAAGAGAACAAAGCCAGGGTAGCTCGTGCCTACAATAAGAAGGTTAGACCAAAGGAGTTTCTGTCGTGGTATCGTCACGGCATATGCCATAGGGTGGCTAATCGAAGTGGTTCCTGAGGGATCTCACGGCGGTATCCGGATGCGGGTATGGGGACGAGCGACACGGCGACGTACCCAGGTTCGAGGCCCTCCGATGGAGGTAAAACCTCTACTCCTGCTAGAGTGTATATGATGATCACACAATACAATGGTGCTCCTAGAGCTGTGTCCGGCTGCTCCTGGGAGGCTAAGGGAGACGATGATCTCTCTCACAGGGCAGCGCTGAGGGTGGAATGGAGTAAGAAATGATCGATCCCCTACACGAGAGGGGGTAGTGCGGCTTATATAGGCACCGGCACTTTACATATAAGACCCTATAGTTTACTGGCCGGCTTGGCCGGCTCCGGCTTCCGCTCCTTCCCGAGGCGGTGACGTCAGGAGTCGTTGAGGCCTCATGGCCTGTCCCATCCGGCTGCCACGGTCAGCGGTATGGAGAGGAGGTGTCCCTGTCGCCGTCAGCCACTGTAGCCAGTACGGATCGTCGTAAGCCATGAGGGCCTGTCCGGCCCGTGGCACTATTGCTCCACAGTGCCCCGCGCTTTACGGAGGATGAAGTCAGCGTGGACTTTGGGAACCCGGATTACCAACCCGGTTCCTTCCAGTGCAAGACTCGCCAGCCTCGAGTCGGTCTGAGGTACAAACCCCAGTCGGATATGGCTTGTAGAAGCCGGCCCAGCTACAGCATTGGCGGCCGTAGCCAGGCCGACTAGGACCTAGAGCCAGCCGACTTCCGGACCAGCCGGCCACGGCGCCAGCCGGCTGCTCCTCAGCCGGCCTTTTCCGCGAGCCGGCTAGTGGCCAGCCAGCTACTCTGCGTCCATTGCCCTACCTGGGGTCTTCCCCCCGACATTAGCCCCCGAAGCTGGCAAGGTCCTGCGTTTAGAAGGACCTAGGCAGGTTTTCCTGGCTTCTTGAATTTATTTGACGGCGCTTGGAGGGGCCGACTGAGAATTCCCATTCAGCCGGCTGCGCCCTCATCCGGCTCGTTCCTGCCGGCTGCTTCTAGCCGGCCGCTTTTTGCACTTATGCAGCTTTTGCTTTCTCGCAAGTTTTGGTGGCGTCTCCGCCTTGCTGATGACTGTTGGTCCGAGTTGAACTTATTGTCCGGCTCCGGCTTGCGGCACGCCGGAGTCTCCGCCGCCTCGGGCCCTGCGCCCGACTTGACCAGTCTGACGCCTGGCCCTGCGGTCGGTTCGTCTGGTCACATCAGTGTTCCTCCGGATCCGGTGTGGTCGTGGGCGACGTGGTGTGGCCGTTTTCGGTAACCGTCGTGGTAGTGGGAGGAGTTACGATCGCCACGTGGCCGCGCAACTGGCGCGCCAGGCGGCTATAAATGCCCCCGGTAGCGGTACCGAGGCGCCCTTCTTCTTCCTCGCGCTCTTCGTTCTCTCGCTCAAGCTCTCTCCTTTCTTCGCTCGAGCGCTCCGTCGCACGCCAACACTTCTCCTCCAGCAACCTCCTGGCGAACTCCGGCGAGCGACTGCCCCGACGTTCTCCCGCCGGGCCGCCGCCGCCACTCCACCAATCCGGCGCCACGGGGCCGCGCGTTTCGACGGCGCGTCCTCAGCCGCCGTTATCGCCGCCGCGGTCGCAAGGCTCTTCCTCGCCGTTTCGCCTCTCTTGGTCATCTTCTTCCTCAGCCTCGACAATGGCCTCCCCGAGCGGATCGTGGAGGGGCTCGTACATGCGGGAGGACGACATCGAGCGGTTGGTGCGCCTCCGCCGGATCCCGCGGTCGGTGGTCACGCGGGTGCCCGGCGAGGAGACGGAGCCCACGCCGGAGCCCGGCGAGCGCGTCGTCTTCGGCGCGCACCTCGATCGCGGGCTGGGCCTGCCGGCTTCCACATTCTTCCGGCAGTTCCTCGACAACTTCGGCCTGCAGCCGCACCACCTGCCGGCCAACACGTGCGTCCTCCTCAGCTGCTTCGTCGCGTTCATGGAGGCCTACGCCGGCTTGTGGCCGGACATCGACTTCTGGAGCCGGCTGTTCTACTTGAAGGCGCAGACCACCGAGGGCCGCCTGCGGGCCTGCGGTGCCGCCTCGATCTACACTCGGCCCGGTACGCCTTTCCCCAAAATCCCCACCGTTGACTCGGTGAAGAACTGGCAGATGTCGTTCTTCTATGTGCGCAACGAGGGGCAGCTCGTCGACCGGATCAACCTGCCGGAGTTCAACCCGGCCCCTCCAGTCGGCCGGATCAACTGGAGCTACAACGCCCGCACAACGGATCCGGACGCTGAGGTGAACCAGCTTTGGGACTTCCTGGCGGCAGCGGTCGAGAATGGGCTGACCGCCGAAGAACTCCTCTGCACCGTCGCTGAGCGCCGGGTGCTGCCGCTCCAGATGCGCACCCACAAAATCGGGCACATGTCCGGCCGGTTCGACCCGAACCGGACGTCCAAGGCACCGCTCTCCAAGGCCCAGGTGGCCAGCCGGGTGAATAACATCACCAAGGCAAATGTGCCGGACGACTGGAACTACGGGCTGGCGCCCCGCGACAGGGACCATCCACCAGAGCGGGTAAGCTTTGTGTCTTTGCCAATTTCCGGCTTGCGGCTACGAGGCCGACTTCCTTTTTCTTCTGCCGACTTCCGGCTTGTTGTTTGCTCATGTTTTCTGTTTTTCTAGCTTTTTGAGCGCCAGAACACCGAGGACGGCGACCTGGTGACCAGGAGGTGGACGCCGGATCACGTCGATCCGGCTGACCAAGCCGGCGACCAGGCCGGCGACGACGACCTGCTGCAGGCGCCTGATCTAGGCGGCCAGGGGGAGCACAATCCGCCCCCTTCACCGGAGCAGCAGGAGGACGAGGAGCCGGCGACGTCCGGCACGGGGCCAATCCCCGCCGTGCCTCTGCGCGTGAGGCCGCCAAGCACCACGGCGACCTCGGCGCCCAAGGGGAGGAAGCGGGTCGGCTCCACCGCCACCTTGGAGTCGAAGGCGAAGAAGCTCCGCCGGCTTCAGCCGAAGAAGGTGCCGGAGCAGGCCGGGTGAGCTCTCTTTTCTCTTTCTTGTTTGATTCCTTTTCTTTCCTTACTCTCTATGCTTATTTTCTCTTTGTTTGTCCGGCTAGGGCCCCCATCAAGTTTACCCAGGGGGGCGGCTCCCGGCAGGCTCCGCGCGTCGTGTCGCCGCCTCTGCGCCAAAGGAGGGAGCCGACGCCGCAGCCTTCCTCGCGCGCACCTACACCGCCGCCGCCTGCGGGTACTCCGCCTCCCGCAGGGGCGCCTTCCTTTGCCGTGCCGCTGGCCACGGCGCCTGATCGCGGCACGCGGGCCGAGCCGACGCGGCAGCCGACGGCCGGACGACATGTTCCCGCGCCGGACTCGTCTTACGGACCCAGCTGCTGGGGCCGGCCGGGCATGCCGCCTTCAACCGGAGCCGGAGCCGGCGGGCTGCGCCGCCCGCGACCGGAGCCGGAGCCAGGCCGAGCGTGGTGGTGCTGGATGGGAGCCCGGAGGGGGCACCTCAGGCGCCGGAGACGACTGCGCCAACTGGGCCATCTGCATCGCCCGGAGCGCCGCCACCACCGGAGCCGACGACGGGGGAGCCGGCCAGGCAGGAGCCGGCAAGGGATGAGCCGGCGCACACGGAGGGCACCGACTCGCGCGCGCTGGTGAGGACTGAAGCCCCATCGGCGCCGCAGCAGGGCCTGCACGTGGCCAAGGGTGCCATGCTTCTGTATGTGCCATCCGCCTCCGACTCCAGCCTTGGCTCGGCCGGCACCATGGAGCAGGCGTGGCTCCGCGCTGACTCTTACGAGGTGACCAGCCGGGAGGGGAACCCCGGCCAGGCATCGGTGGAGATGTTCTTCTCCAGCCTGCAGGCCAACCTCAAGGCTAGGGCCGCGGAGACCGCAGCCAACCTCGCCAAGGTGGAGGAAGCCGGCAAGGTGAGCTTCATCTGTTTTTGATTTGGTTATCATCCTGGTAGCCCTCCGAGGCATGGGCCGGCTGCTTGGAGCCGGCGCGGGTTTCGCCTATCTGTCTGACTTTATTTTTTCCTTAGGCTATGATGGATCGGCGCACCACTCTGTACAACCGCGCCGTTACCCATTACCACAAGGCCAAGCTGGATCGGGCCGACTTGGCTCGCGAGCTGGAGGCCGCCAAGGGTAAGTTCCTGCCTCTTTCGACTCGGTGTCTTGTTTTCTTTTTTGTCTTGGTTGGCTGACGTTTCACTCCGGCCGCCTCGCAGTTGAAGCCGCCAAGGTCCCGCGGCTGGAGTCGGATCTCCGGGCTGCTCGCGCCCAGTGCGCCGAGAGCGAGGAGGCGGGCCGATCTGCCACCACCAAGCTCAAGCTGGCTGAGCAGGAGCTGACGCGGCTGCGCCTGCTAGAGCAGAACCACCTCACTGAGCTCAACTCCCTTAGGACGGCGGAGAAGGAGAAGGTGGAGGATCTGAGCCGGCGGCTGACGGAGGTGGAGAGGCAGCGGCTTGCGCTGCAGGAGGAGGTTACCGCCAAGTCCACGGAGCTGACGGCTACCGCCAAGCGCTGGACGGACGAGTTTGGCGCGCTTGATCGCGGCTTGGCGGGTGAGTGCATCTCTATGTTCCTTTCCCTTTGCCGGCTTTCGGCTGTCGGCCGACGGCTTTCGTTGGCAGCCGGCAGCAGAAACTTCTGATTTCTTTGCTATCCCATCTTCGGGCTGGGGGCAGTCGGTTCTTGCCGGCTGCCGCCAGGCTTTTTCTTTTATCCTTCGAAATCTCCATCTTCGGGCTGGGGGCAGTCGGCTCGTGCCGGCTGCCGCCAGTCTTACTTTAGAGCTTCGGAATCTCCGTCTTCGCCGCCAGGCTTACTTTAGGACTTCGAAAATTTGCGTTTTTCAGCTTATTTCGGCTTCTATGATTTCTGACTTGCTTCTTTTTGCAGCGGCCTTCCCGGAGACGCAGGACGCGGCCTTGGCAGCCGTTGGCGTTGCACGCGAGTCCAGGAGGCGGGAGACCGGCGAGGGCAGCTCAGAGTACTTCTCCATGGAGGACTACCTGGCGTCCATGGCTGCCCGCGTTGATCCCATCACCAAGCTTGGCTGGGAGCTCCGGAAGGCGGCTGAGGAGCTGGTGCCGATGCTGTGGCCCGAGGAGGCGGCGCCGCAAGATATCTCCAGCCTTACCTCTTTGATGGAGCGGGCGCCGGATCGCTTCCTCGACTGGAAGGAGTCGGCCACGCGCGCCGGTGCCGACATGGCGCTGTCCTTCGTCCTCTCCTGGTACAACGAGGTGGACCTGGGGCAGCTCGAGTTCCGGCGAGCCGGCGCGGAGGACCAGCTCCCAGCCGAACTCAAGGCCGCCCGTCTTGCCCGAGCCAGCGCCATCGCCGACTTCGTCGACAAGGGCGCCTTCGTCGCGGACCCGAACCCTCCTCCATCCGATGAGGACTACATGGAAGATGAGGAGGCGGAAGACGCGCCCGAAGACGAGCCGGCAGCCGGCTCCGCTGACGCCCCTCCGGCTTAGTTTACCTGCTTTTCAGTTGTTCTTTTGCCAAGACAATTTATTAAATCCCCGGGATGCCGGGTGCGCATGTATGAATATTATCGTCCTTTAATTAAGTCACACTTTAATGTGTTTGTTAATCATTTGTGTGCCGAGTTGCTTTCTTTCGACTCGTTCGCTTTTTCCCATCTGCCCCACTCTTTGGCTGTGCTCTTGCCGATCGTACGCCCGACTTGCGATCCATCGCCGGATCAAGAGCGGGCCGCTGGGTGAGGCCGACAGTATTTCGGCCGAACGAGCTGAATTCGGCAATCCGGCACTTTTATGAAAAGTTGCAAGTCAACTCGCTTTTACTCTTTCCCTTAGTCGTTTTTCGCGTGCCGGCTCCCTAGGCCTTACTTCCGCCAGCCGGACAGCCGGGTTGCGGTCTGTAGCTGGATCGGAAGCCGGCTGTCGGAAACCGGATCACGTTACTCAGCCGGCCACGTGAAAGGGTTCAAGCCAATTGGCGAAACAAAGCGAAAAACTTGTTGGAAACGGCGCTCTTGGCGCATGCTTTTTCATAGCTCACAAAAGGGATACAAGGGATACATACATTCCTGCTCTCATGTGTAAAATGGGCGGAGCAACCTGACATTCCAGGGACGTTTGGTCTCCTCGTCAGCCTTGTCCGGCTTGTTTTTCTTAGCCTCTTGGGCATCTATGAGATAGTAGGAATCATTAACTACTGCCTTGCTCACGATGAAGGGACCCTCCCATGGGGATGACAGTTTATGCTGTCCGGCTGTCCGCTGGATCAGCCGGAGCACTAGGTCTCCTTCTCGGAATGCTAAGGGCTGGACCTTCCAGCTGTGATAGCGTCGGAGGCTCTGCTGGTAGATAGTAGATCTGGACGCAGCCAGCAGCCGGACCTCTTCGACCAGGTCAACTCCATCTTCGCGAGCTTCTTTGGCTTCGGCTTCTGTGTAGAGCTTGATTCTTGGCGCATCGTGCTCGATATCAGTCGGCAGGACGGCTTCGGCCCCGTATACGAGGAAAAATGGTGTGAAGCCGACTGAGCGGTTTGTCGTTGTGCGCAGGCTCCACAGCACATTGGGCAGTTCTTCAATCCAGCAGCCGGCTGCTCGCTCAAGCGGCTCCACCAGCCGGGGCCGGATGCCGGCTAGTACTAAGCCGTTAGCCTTTTCCACTTGTCCGTTGGACTCTGGGTGTGCCACAGAAGATAGGGCCATCCGGATCCCCATTTCCCCGCAATAGCGAGAGAAGATGCCTTGGGAGAAGTTGCTGCCGTTGTCGGTGATGATGCTGTGGGGGTAGCCGAATCTCACGATGATTTCCTTGAGGAATGTGACAGCTGTGGAGCCGTCCAGCTTCTTGATTGGCTTGGCTTCGATCCACTTGGTGAATTTGTCAATCATCACCAAGAGATGTGTCATGCCGCCTCGCGCCGTTCTGAATGGGCCTACCATATCCAAGCCCCATACGGCAAATGGCCATGTGATGGGGATGGTTTTTAAGGCGGAAGCCGGCTGGTGTCTCTTCTTTGCAAAGCGCTGACAGCCGTTGCACTTCTTCACCAATTCTTCTGCGTCTCTGAGCGCAGTCGGCCAGTAGAAACCGTGCCGGAAGGCTTTGGCCACTATGGCTCTGGATGAGGCGTGATGTCCGCACTCTCCTTGATGGATTTCCCGTAGGAGTTCAATCCCTTCAGCCGGCTCGACGCACCGCTGGAACACCCCACTTACGCTGCTTTTGTACAGCTGGTGGTTGATGATTGTGTAGGCCTTGGCCCTTCTCTCAATCTGCCTGGCCTGGACTCTATCATCAGGCAGCACACCGTCGGTGAGGTAGGAGAGGAATTCTTGTGCCCATGAAGGTACGCATCTTATCTCGAATACGCTGACCAACAGGGCCTCCTGTGTGGGAGCTTCCGGATTCGACTGCATGGTCGCCGGGTTCGGCTTGCTAGCCGGCGGGTTCGGCTTGCTAGCCCCCGAGTTTGGCGATGAAGCCCCCGGGTTGGACTGAGAAGTCCCCGGGTTCGGCATGGTAGCCGGCGGGTTCGGCTTGTTAGCCCCCGACTTGGGCGATGAAGCCCCCGGGTTTGGCTGAGCAGCCCCCGGGTCAGCCGGCACGAATATTGAATCCGAATCCGGTGACAGTATAATGGACGGCTTCTTGAGAACCGCCAAGGCGATGCCCGGCGGAATGGCTTGCCGGGTTGAGCCAATCTTGGACAAGGCGTCAGCCGCCTCGTTGCTTGCCCGTGGCACATGGTGGAATTCGCAGCCGTCGAAGAAGCCGGATAGCTGCTGGACATGGAAGCGGTATGAGGCCATGTTGGCGTCCTTCGCGTCCCAGTTGCCAGATGCTTGTTGTATGACCAAGTCGGAGTCGCCGAAGCAGAGTATGCGACGCACGCCAATCTCCTTGGCCAGCTTCAGCCCATGAATGAGCGCTTCATACTCCGCCACATTGTTGGATGCGGCGAAGTGGATCTGCAGGACGTAGTCCAGCCGGTCTCCCTTGGGAGAGGTGATGACGATGCCGGCTCCCAAGCCGTTGCGCATCTTCGAGCCGTCAAAGTGCATCTTCCAGTGTGTGGAATCCGGCACAGGCGGCAGGTATTGCATCTCAGCCCAGTCGACGAAGAAGTCCGCGAGGATCTGCGACTTGATGGCTGTGCGTGGCTCGTAGAGGATGGTGTGGGCGGCTAGCTCCAGGGCCCACTTGGCAACCCGGCCGTTGGCATCCTTGCTGCCGATGATTTCTGCCAAGGGCGCTGTGGCAACCACCTTGACGGGGTGCTCTTGGAAGTAGTGCTTGAGCTTCTTGGCCGCCATGTAGACGCCGTAGGTGACCTTCTGGTAGTGGGGGTAGTTTTGCTTCGACTGGGAGAGCACTTCGCTAAGGTAGTAGACTGGGCGCTGGACCAGCTGCTCTCTGCCGGCTTCTTTGCGCTCCACCACCAGGACAACGCTGACCACTCGGTTGGTGGCTGCGATGTACAACAGCATCGGCTCCATTGAAGCCGGCGTTGCGAGGATTGGCGCGGTTGAGAGCACGCGCTTCAAGTCACGGAAAGCTTCCTCCGCCTGCGGTGACCAGACGAACTTGTCCGCCTTCTTCATCAATTGATACAGGGGCAGTGCCTTCTCCCCCAGCCGGCTGACGAAGCGGCTCAAGGAAGCCAGGCAGCCAGCGAACTTCTGGACGTCCTTGAGGCACTGCGGCAGTTCCATCTTCTCCAGGGCACTGATCTTTTCCGGGTTGGCTTCGATCCCTCGCTGAGAGACGAGGTATCCAAGGAGCTGGCCAGACGGCACGCCGAATGTGCACTTGGCCGGGTTGAGCTTCATCCGAAATCTTCTCAGATTGGTGAAGGTTTCTCTCAGGTCATCAAGGAGGGTAGTCGTCTCCTTGGTCTTTACAACGACATCATCCACATATGCGTGAACGTTTCTGCCGATTTGATCCTGCAAGCATTTTTGCATGCACCTTTGGTAGGTGGCGCCTGCATTTTTCAAGCCGAACGGCATAGTCGTGTAGCAGTAAGCCCCGTACGGGGTAATGAATGAAGTCTTTATTTGATCATCCGGATTCAAAGGAATCTGGTGGTAGCCTGAATAGGCATCTAGAAAAGACAACAGTTCACAGCCGGCAGTCGAGTCTATGACTTGATCTATGCGCGGCAAGGGGAAGGGGTCCTTCGGGCACGCCTTGTTCAGGCTGGTGTAGTCGATACACATGCGCCAGGAGCCGTTCTTCTTCAAAACCAGAACCAGGTTCGCCAACCAGTCCGGGTGCAGCACTTCCATGATGAACCCGGCAGCTAGGAGCCGGGCGATTTCTTCACCGATGGCCTTCCTTCGTTCTTCGGCGAAGCGCCTGAGAGGCTGCTTCACCGGCTTGGCTTCAGGCCAGACGTGGAGGTGGTGCTCAGCCAACTCCCTCGGCACACCCGGCATGTCTCTTGGAGTCCATGCGAAGATGTCCCGATTCTCACGGAGGAAGCTGGTGAGCTCGCTTTCCTATTTCTTGCTCAAGCCGGCACCGATGGTGATGTACTTGTCCGGCTGCGCCGGGTCCAGCAGGATCTTCTTGGTGTTGTCGGCCGGCTGGAAGTGAGTCGTCCCAGCCGGGTTGCCTGCAGCCGGCATGTCTGTCTGCGCGGCCTTGGCGAGGGCGACGGCGTCGTGGATGAGCTGCTTCTCGGTGGCGATGACCAGCGTCTGGGCCATCTTGGAGCTCTGCGTGGCGTAGTCCATGGAGCGACGATAGTCGCCGGCTATGGTGATGACCCCCTTGGGGCCAGGCAGCTTCATCTTCAGGTACCCGTAGTGGGGCACCGCCATGAACTTGGTCAGGGCCGGCCTGCCCAGGAGCGCGTGGTAGGGACTCACGAGGTCCACTACCTCGAACTCGATTCTCTCGGTGCGGAAGTGGTTCGGCTTCCCGAACATCACCTCCAGCGTGATCCGGCCGATCGGCTGGCAGCAGTGGCCTGGCACGATGCCATGGAAAACGGTGGGGGTGGGGCGCAACTCGGACTCCTGGATGCCCAGCTTGCGGGCGGTGTCGCGGTAGAGGATGTTGATGCTGCTGCCGCTGTCGATGAGGATGCGCGAGAAGCGCACGCTGCGCCGGGTTGTGCCGATGGTGGGGTCGAGGACCATGGCGTAGCTGCCCGGCTTCGGCAGGACAGCCGGTGTGTCGCGGCGATCAAAAGTGATGGCCTGCTACGACCAGTTTAGGTACTGGGGGACCGGTGGTATGACCGCGTTGACCTCGAGGGAACGGCTCTGCTGGCTCGTCTTGTCCTCGGGCTCGGAGGTGAAGATGATATAGGTAGCATCTTCGGCCAGATATCGGCCGTGCTGCACCTGGTTAGCCTCGTGGTGCTCGAGGTTGGCGTTCTCTGCGCCGGCTTGGCCACCCGGCCCGCCGGCTGGTGGAGGTGGGGGTGGAGGCGGGAGAGGTTCACCGCTTGTCAGCCGCTTCATGAAGTGGCAGTCGCGGGTGGTGTGGTTGGAGGGGTTCTTGCCGCTGTGGTACTTGCACGGCGAGTCGAGCATCTGCTCGAAGGTGTACTTCGGCTTCCACTGCCGGTCTTGCTTCTGGCGGCGGCTGCCGCCTGCCGCGTTGTCTGCCACGGCGGCTACGTGGGCGGAGCCGTACCGGCGGTCCGGCTGGTCGCTGTGACGCTTGCCGCGGTAATTGTCCCGCCGGCTGCCGTGCGAGGCGCCCTCGGCCGGCTTGTTGTTGTCCCTTCTGGCGGGGGCCGGCGAAATGTCAGCCGGCGCCTTGCCGGCTTCCTCAGCCAGCGCGTACTTGTCGGTGATGGCCATCAAGGCGGCCATCGACTTGGGGTCGCTGCGGCGCAGCTTGTGCCACAACATGGTGTTGGGCCGACAGCCTCCCATGAAGAAGCCGATGGCCTGGATCTCGTGCACACCCTCGCAGGAGTTGCGCATCTCGCACCAGCGCATCAGGTACGCGCGATCCGTCTCGTCGGGGCCCTGCTTGCACATCTCCAGCTGTTGGGGGCGACCCGGCCGGCGATAGGTGTCGGTGAAGTTGCTGATGAAGGCCGCTTCGAAGTCCAGCCAGCCGTTTATGCTGCCGGCTGGCAGGTTGTTGAGCCATGTACGGGCGGAGCCGACCAGCATGAGGGGGGAGTAGCGCACAGCCCAACGCTTGTTGCCTTTGGCGATGCCGACTGCGGTGGAGTAGTCCTGCAGCCAGTCCTCCGGCTTGGCGGTGCCGTCGTACTTGGGGGTGTCGCGGGGGAGCGTGAAGCCCTCGAGCGTAGGCTCGTTGGCGATGCGGGGCCCGAAGCACTTTGGGCCGGCTGGAGCTTCTTCTTCCGCAATGCGGGATTCGACCAGCCGGTCGAGGCGTTCTCGGGCGTTGGCGGGCTCGATGCGCGGGCCCAGCCGGGAGTGTGCCGGCTGGCGTGCGCCGGTTGCTTCTGGAGCCGGCCGGTGCTGACGACGGGGCTCGGAGTCTTGCTCCTGGTTCCGGCTTGGAGGAGGCCGGCTGCGGCTGCTGCCGCCTGGCTGGTGGCTCGGCCGGCTTGAGCTTGCGTGTGTGGCCCGGGAGTCACGGTGCCGGCTGGGCGCTGGGGAGGCGGACTCGGCCGAGTCCCTGGCGCCTTCCCTGTCGTTGCCTGCAGCGCCACGAGCGTGAGAAGCTCTGGGAGCATTGACATACCTGGGGTCGGAGATCTGCCGGTTGGCTGCATTGAGCAGCTCAGTCACCCGCTTGGTCTGGCGGCGTAACTCTTCGCCTTCAAGGCGGTTCAGCTCTTCTGCGGCGGCTTCTGCCGCGCGCATGTTCTTGTCGGGGGTGTTGTAGACGGGGAGCTCCACAGACGGAGCCGGCGAAGGAGCGCCGTCGCGAGCGATCTCGGCGCCAAGGTCACGGCCCCTGCGGCGGATATGGCCGGCTCGGCTTGGCTCGTCGCCGCCTGGAGTGAGGCCGTGGGCGCGGTTGTACTCGCGCTGGGTGATCTCCATCTGGCGCTTAGCAGCAGCCAGTTCTTCTGTTTGCTTGAGGAGGAGCTGGCGGTGCGCCTCCAAATCCGCCTCGATAGCGGTGGGGTCGGCACCAGGCGTGAGCGGGGTGCTCAGTTTTGCCCGGACTACATCCAGCCGGGATGGTGGTGGTGGCGCTTTCGGGCCCGAGCCGGAGGCGTTGGGGTCGATGTTGCGCTCCAGGTTGGGGCCGCGGGTGCGCGGGTTCTTGTTGGGGAGCTCCTCGCCAGCCATCATGACTTGCACGACGGCGGGGCTGGCGGGAGCGCTGCTGCCGGCTCGCGGAGGAGGGCTAGCGCAGCGCAGCACCTGCCGCGGGTAGCGCGGTGGTGCGACGGTGGCGACGTAGACATCGTGGCCGCCGAAGGAGATGACGCTGCCGCCGGCTGGGAAGGGCCGGTCGGCGAAGCAGCCAGCGTTGTCGCTGACGCAGTCGAGGGAGCCAAATCTCCAGATCAAGCCCGAAGCGACTCGCTCGCCGGTGGTGATGGTGAGGCCCGTCCGGATGAAAACACCGGCCGAGGATGCTGAAGGCCCCACGGTGGGCGCCAAATGTCGTGGTATCGTCACGGCATGCCATAGGGTGGCTAATCGAAGTGGTTCCTGAGGGATCTCACGGCGGTATCCGGATGCGGGTATGGGGACGAGCGACACGGCGACGTACCCAGGTTCGAGGCCTCCGATGGAGGTAAAACCTCTACTCCTGCTAGAGTGTATATGATGATCACACAATACAATGGTGCTCCTAGAGCTGTGTCCGGCTGCTCCTGGGAGGCTAAGGGAGACGATGATCTCTCTCATAGGGCAGCGCTGAGGGTGGAATGGAGTAAGAAATGATCGATCCCCTGCACTAGAGGGGGTAGTGCGGCTTATATAGGCACCGGCACTTTACATATAAGACCCTATAGTTTACTGGCCGGCTTGGCCGGCTCCGGCTTCCGCTCCTTCCCGAGGCGGTGACGTCAGGAGTCGTTGAGGCCTCATGGCCTGTCCCATCCGGCTGCCACGGTCAGCGGTATGGAGAGGAGGTGTCCCTGTCGCCGTCAGCCACTGTAGCCAGTACGGATCGTCGTAAGCCATGAGGGCCTGTCCGGCGCGTGGCACTATTGCTCCACAGTGCCCCGCGCTTTACGGAGGATGAAGTCAGCGTGGACTTTGGGAACCCGGATTACCAACCCGGTTCCTTCCAGTGCAAGACTCGCCAGCCTCGAGTCGGTCTGAGGTACAAACCCCAGTCGGATATGGCTTGTAGAAGCCGGCCCAGCTACAGCATTGGCGGCCGTAGCCAGGCCGACTAGGACCTAGAGCCAGCCGGCTTCCGGACCAGCCGGCCACGGCGCCAGCTGGCTGCTCCTCAGCCGGCCTTTGCCGCGAGCCGGCTAGTGGCCAGCCGGCTACTCTGCGTCCATTGCCCTACCCGGGGTCTTCCCCCCGACAGTTTCAAATTGGTGATCTAGTATGGGAAGCTGTGTTGCCGTTGGGAACTAGGGACAAGGCATATGGCAAATGGTCTCCTAATTGGCACGGTCCGTACAAAGTCGTCCAGGCCTTGAAGGGTAATGCATACATGCTGGAACAATTGGACGGCGTTAAGTTCCCAGTAGCCGTCAATGGTCAACACCTCAAGAAGTATTTCCCAAGCATGTGGGATGATGGGCAGTAAGGTATGGAGGCCGATCTTAAAATCGGCCAGTAAAAAAAAAATTCAAATCACAGCCGATGCGCAGACATCGACTTGAGAAAACATACGGAGGCAACAGTATGCGAGTACAGCCGATGCATGGGCATCGACTTCAGAATAATAAAGCCGATACATTGCTATCGACTCTAGAGGAATAAGCTCAAATTAGCAGGTTAACGGAATCGGTTCAGACCAGAAATCTTGATATTTGGGATGAATCTCCTAGTGGGTTGCTGAGGAGTTCAATCTGATGGTTTGGACGTGAGTTAGACCTGTTGGACCGCGTGTTTAGGCGACGGCTTGGCCTCAGATCGCGTTTATACTACGAGCCGATGTCCTGCTATCGGCTCTCTATGCAGCGACTTCGTTCGACGATCGGCAAAGTTGACAAGGAAGCGAAATTAATTGAGGAATATTTTCTTCATTAATAGAGGGATTTCTTACAAAGAAAGAGCTGATTGCTCAGAGAAGAAGAGGACAAAGGCCGACTACTACTACTAGTCCCTAATCTAAGGGCCGTTGCTACCCTCGTCGTCGTCGTCGCTGCCACCGGCGCAGCTGCTGATAGGCTCCTCATCGGAGCTCCCGTAACCTTCTACGGGAGCCTCATCTTCCTCCTCGTCGACGTCGCTGTCGTCGTCCCACCAGGCGCGGAGGCGCTTCACCGGTGGGTAGCCTTCGAGGGAGTCGTCGTCGTCGTCCTCCTCCGCCTCTTCTTCTTCGGAGGTGAAACCGTCCCAGGAGAAGCGGTCATCCTCGCTCTCCGCCTCCTCCTCCCCCTCGACGAGGAACTGAAGGTCGTCGTCTCCGTCGGTCAAGGATTTGTCATCCTCGGACCAGATGGAGGAATCATGTTCCTCCTTGTCCCACTCCGATGCGGCGAGAATGTCGTGCGCCGCTAGTGAGCCCCACTCCGGCGTCGGCTCGCGAGATGAGGAAGAGTCGGAGAAGACTGACGAAGTAGAGGAGGACGAAGAAGAGAAGGATTGGGAAGAAAGGTCCGACGAGGCGAAGGAGAAAGAAGAGGAAGACATGGCTACGGGAGATGGAGGATTTTTGGGTGCCGATGGACAGAACAGAGCAAGGGGATGAAGT
The DNA here is from genome assembly GCF_019359855.2 of Lolium perenne. Taxonomy (NCBI): domain Eukaryota; kingdom Viridiplantae; phylum Streptophyta; class Magnoliopsida; order Poales; family Poaceae; genus Lolium; species Lolium perenne. The sequence continues at coordinate 234,469,064 of NC_067244.2, read as the reverse complement.
GGTGAACTGTTCAGAGCAGTTATATGAAGGGGATATAGTAGAAATTCAATGCCACAGCAGTTTCCGAGGAGGCGGTGCCCAAAGAAAAGAAGAAAAGAAAACAACGGTCGAATCACGCGGAGAAATTGAGAAGGCAGGGCGTCATGATGAAGTGTGCTGCGACGGTTCTGCTCTGCCACGACATGACCCGACGAAGAAAAGCAGAGTGATTTTGGAATTATCAATTCCAAAACCAGGGGGGCATGTGTTATCACCGCAATTTGACCGAGTCGGAGGTGGGCCGCGATCAAGATGGGCTTGAAGATTATACATGGAAGGATATACATGAATCGGCCCTATATGCAAAGTTTGGGCTAGTTTGCCCATGTATCTGTAATATAGTAGATTATGTGTCGGTTAGTTAGAGCTTGTCTCGTGCACGGTTGGGATTATTCCCACGTTAGAGAGTCTACGGACTATAAATATGTATCTAGGGTTTATAAAATAAACAACAACCAACGTTCACCACAAATCAATCTAGGCGCATCGCCAACTCCTTCGTCTCGAGGGTTTCTTCCGGGTAAGCATCATGCTGCCTAGATCGCATCTTGCGATCTAGGCAGTATAAGTTTATCAGTTGTTCATGCGTTGCTCGTACTGAAGCCTTTTTGATGGCGAGCAACATAATTATCTTAGATGTGTTAGGGTTAGCATTGTTCTTCGTTTCATATGCTGTCGTAGTGCAACCCTTATGCATCTAGCCGCCCTTACACCTATCTTAGGTGTAGGGGCGGCACCCCGCTTGATCATTATGTAGTAGATCCGATCCGTTACGGTTGCTCCTTGTTCTTCAAGGATTAGTTTAATATCTGCAATAGTTAGGCCTTACAAAGGGTTGGAGGATCCAGCGGCGCGTAGGGTGTCGTTTGCTAGCCCTAGACAGGATGTTCTGGGGATCAACCTCGCGTTGGTTTTTAGGCCTTGTCTAGGATCGGCTTACGATCACCGTGCGTGACCGCGAGGCCCAATCGTGAGTAGGATGATCCGATTATGCGGTGAAAACCCTAAATCGTCGTAGATCGCTTTAGCTTTATCTTGATCAAGCAGGACCACCATATATTCGTACACCTTGTGCGAATCATGGGTGGATCGGCTCTTTGAGCCGATTCACAGGACAACCTGAGAGCCGATCGAGGCTCATATTTAATGTTTACGTGTATGCCATGCAGGAAACTAAGCGAGGCATCTCCATCACCTTCCTGACCAGGTATAGGTCAGGTGGCACGCCCTTGCACCAGCATCGGACGTGCGTGCCGGAGTTCTTTGCGGGCCGTCGCTCGGAGGGACCAGGGCCAGCCGCAGCCCTAAGTTGTTCCCGGCTCTCCTGTGTTGCCCGTCGCTGCTCGCCGGTGGGTTTCTGACCGCGCCACTCTTTCCTTTGTGGCCGACCTTCTTCGTCCAGGGTTCGCTGAATTTTAGCGGCCAGATCAGGCCGCGCCTTCCTCAACGTGTGCAGGTATAACCTTTCGGCTTCCTCCAAACCACGTAGTCGCTGAACCCTACGCTTTTGGGAACGGCTGAGTCCATCAGGGCACCACCTTGGCCGGTGGTACTTATCTTCTTCTTCTTCTTCATCGTCTTCCAATTCCTCGAGATCTTCCACCCGAGAGGACTCAGTGTGCTTGTTCCGAGGCGGGAGAGGCCCTAGACGTTTGAACACGGACACGTTAGCTGCATCCTTCCTCTTCTGTCTACATTCTGGGCAGTTGCCGATTGTAGGCAATCGGCTCATTCCTGAATCCCAGCAGTGTCTGAAGAAGGGACAGTCCCAGTGCCTATCCTCGTCGTCTTGCTCTCTTGACTTTTCCTTGGCATGGCGCTCATATCTCTCCTCGTCGCGATCATGCCGACGATGTCTCCTGGCGTCCCCAGCCAGACGATCTCTTTCACCATCGTCGTTGGGTCGTTGGCGTTGGTCATATTGACTCACATACTTGTTGAGGAGGTGATCAGAGAGAGGTCGCTGATATCTCACATTCCTCACTTCTCCCTCTGTGGTGTAGCGCTTGCCATCGTGACGGAGCCGATCACGTGAAACGGCTTCCTCTATGTCCTTGCTACGAGAGCAGCTGCCCTCGTCTCCGTCCTTACCAGAGTGGTGTCCAGGTCCTACCATGTTGATATTGAACGAGAATCCTGGCTGGCACCCTCCAGGGTAAGTGCACTCCACCATGTTAACGGCGGGGAAAGGGTGTGTGTCGACTTTCATGGCGTACTGGCTGAAAATTAGACGCCCTTGTTCTATCGCCATTTGGACTTGCTGCCGCCACACCCTGCAGTCGTTGGTGGCATGGGTGAACGTGTTATGCCACTTGCAGTATGGCTTTCCATTCAGCTCCTGCGCCGTGGGGATCTTGTGGCCTTCGGGTACCTTTAGCTGCTTCTCCTTAAGTAAGAGGTCGAAAATCTGCTCAGCTTTGGTAACGTCGAAGTCAAACCCTCTGGGAGGACCTTGTGGCTTAACCCACTTGCAGGACACGGGGCTTGCCCCCGAGTCCATTCATCCACTGCTACCTCTTGATCTCCCGCAGAGCCTTCGTCTTCATCTGCCTCAACCAGGACCACCGCACGCTTGAATTTATCCTGGTATACATCTGGGTGGCGCTATTCATATACTGACAGCTTCTGCACCATGTGCGCCAGTGAAGGGTAGTCTGCTTGGGAGGCCACGTCCTTGATCAGTGATGCGAGACCCACCACCGCCAACTCGACTGCTTCTTTTTCAGTCACACGAGCCGAATAGCATCGGTTCCTAACGGTCCTGAAGCGCTGGACGTATTCTGACACTGTTTCTCCGCGCTTCTGACGTACTTGTGCTAAATCGGCAATGCCAGCCTCGGAAGCCTCTGAGTGATACTGCATGTGGAACTGCTCTTCCAACTGCTTCCAAGTCCGGATTGAGTCTGGTGGCAGCGATGTGTACCACCCGAAAGCCGATCCTGTGAGGGACTGTGCGAAGAACCTCACACGCAGCTCATCTAATGCTGAGATCGTGCCCAGCTGTGCCAAATATCGGCTCACATGCTCGATGGGGCTGGAACCATCTGATCCATTAAACTTGGAGAAATCAGGGAGCCGATATTTGGGTGGTAGCGGGATCAACTCGTACTCGTTGGGGTACGGCTTGGAATAGCCGATTGTCCTCCTTTTCGGCACCATGCCGAACTGGTCTCTCAGGATGGTACTGATCTGATCCGTGGTGCTGGCTGCAGGAGTCGAACTCTGAAGATTCGCCGGAGTGGCATACTTAGCCAGCCATGCTTGCTTTTCCAGCTCTGAGCCAACTGCAGGAGCTGAGCTCTGGAGGTTTGTCGGAGTGGCATACTTAGCTAGCCACGTCTGCTTCTCAAGATCTGTTCCCGAAGTTCCTCCTGTTGTTCCAAGTCCCCTGCTGTTGCGATGCAGGTTTGTGAGTGCCCGATTCGCAGTCTGGCACGTATGTGCACGTGTATCCGTGAGGGATCTCCTTAGGCGCCTCATGCAAGAACTGGTAGTCACTAGGGTCACCACCGATCTTGTAGACGACGTATGCCGGTGAATTCAGCACTTCTGGTGCTGCCAACGCGAATGGCAGCGGTGGACGGGACTGGAGTGGCATTTCTCCTTGGTAAGTCCCGAGAGCTGGTCCTGACGGAGAGTACTGATGCCTCATGATTTCCTGGATCACCCGAAGAGCGACACGCTCCAAAGTGTTCACCAGGCTCTCAGAATGGCGGTGCAGCGAGTGAGCTACCACGAAGTTAATCTCCTGACGCAGGGACCTGGTGCGTTCTTCTGACGGGGCGGACAGGTCCACTCCATCGAGCGCGCCTTCAGGTGAGAACCCTTTCCACCTGATGCCATGTGAGCGGGTTCTGTGAAAAGAGCTGATGAGGTCGGCTTCGAGGATTGCTTTGACCTCGTCATACTTCTTCTTGAGCTCCTCGGTCAGATCCTCGTACGTGACTAGGGTGCCTTCCGCCATCTTAGATGTAGATGGCGATGCGGTTGATGTCGAAGATTGTCCCACCGGGCGTGCCAGAATGTGTTGCGGTCAGAAACCCACCGGCGAGCAGCGACGGGCAACACGATAGAGAGCCGGGAGGCTCCCAGGACTGCGGCTGGCCCTGGTCCGTCCGAGCGACGGCCCGCAAAGACTCGGCACGCACGTCCGATGCTGGTGCAAGGGCGTGCCACCTGACCTATACCTGGTCAGGAAGGTGATGGATGTGCCTCGCTTAGTTTCCTGCATGGCATACACGTAAACATTAAATACGAGCCTCGATCGGCTCTCAGGTTGTCTGTGAATCGGCTCAAAGAGCCGATCCACCCATGATCCGTACGAGGTGTACGAATATATGGTGGTCCTGCTTGATCAAAATAAAGCTAAAACGACCTACTACGATTTAGGGTTTTCACCACATAATCGGAACATCCTACTCGTGATTGAGCCTGGCGGCCACGCACGGTGATCGTAAACCGACCCTAGACAAGGCCTAAAAACCAACACGAAGTTGATCCCCGGAACATCCTGTCTAGGGCTAGCAAACTACACCCTACGCGCCACTGGATCCTTCAACCCGTTTGTAAGGCCTAACTATGCAGATATTAAACTAATCCTTGGAGAACAAGGAGCAATCATAACGGATCGGATCTACTAAATAAAGATCAAGCGGGGTGCCGCCCTTACACCTAAGATAGGTGTAAGGGCGGCTAGACGTCTCAGGGTTGCACGACGACAGCATATGATACGATGAACAATGCTAACCCTAACACGTCTAAGATAACTACGTTGCTCGCCATCAAAAAGGCTTCAGTACGAGCAACGCATGAACAGCGAATAAACATGTACTGCCTAGATCGCAAGATGCGATCTAGGCAGCATGATGCTTACCCGAAAGAAACCCTCGAGACAAGGGAGTTGGCGATGCGCCTAGATTGGTTTGTGGTGAACGTGATTGTTGTTTATTTCATAAACCCTAGATACATATTTATAGTCCGTAGACTTTCTAACGTGGGAATAATCCCAACCGGGCACGAGCCAAACTCTATCTAATCGATACGTATCCTACTATATTATAGATACACGGGCGAACTAGCCCAAACTTTGCATATAAGGCCGATTCATGTATTCCTTCCATGTATATTCTTCAAGCCCATCTTGATCGCGGCCCACCTCTGACTCGGTCAAATTCTGGTGATAACACACTCTAAGGTTATTTAAATATGAATATCGAATATTGTGGAGCTTGTTAACTCCGGCATTGAGGGTTCTTGTAGCCCTACACAATTAGTGGTGTTCATCATCCAACAAGAGAGTGTAGAGTAGAGCATATATCTATTTATTCTGTTATGTGATTAATGTTGAGAGTGTCCACTAGTGAAAGTATAATCCCTAGGCCTTGTTCCCAAATACTGCAATCACCGCTTGTTTACTGTTTTACTGCATCTGTACTGCCTGCAATATTCCCACCATCAACCACACGCCAGTTGTAGCATCAAGTATTTTCTGGCGCCGTTACTACTTCTCATATTCATTCATACCACCTGTATTTCACTATCTCTTCGCCGAACTAGTGCACCTATACATCTGACAAGTGTATTAGGTGTGTTGGGGACACAAGAGACTTCTTGCATTGTGATCGCAGGGTTGCTTGAGAGGGATATCTTTGACCTCTTCCTCCCTGAGTTCGATAAACCTTGGGTGATCCACTTAAGGGAAAACTTGCTGCTGTTCTACAAACCTCTGCTCTTGGAGGCCCAACACTGTCTACAGGAAAAGGAGTGTGCGTAGATATCAATGATCTTCGAGATTGGAGATTTTGTGTATCTCAAAGTCTCACCCCTCAAAGGAATGCAGATATTTCAACTCAGAGGAAAGCTCGCCCCCAGATATGTCGGACCCTTCAAAGTTCTGAGTCGCCGAGGAGAAGTTTCATATCAACTTGAACTACCGGAAGAAATGTCTGCTGTGCACAATGTGTTTCACATCTCACTACTTCGGAAGTGCTTAGAAGTACCGGAGAAGACGGAAGTGTTCAAGAACATCGATCACAGAGCTATTGACATCAACAAGGACCTGACCTACCGCGAAGTGCCTATTAGCATACTTGAAGAAGCTTTCAGGACTACCCGCACCAGGAGTATCAAGTTCCTGAAAATTCAATGGAGCAACCACACCGAAGAAGAAGCCACTTGGGAACGCGAAGAAGATATGAAGAAGGAATACCCAGATCTCTTTAGTACCTAGTTTTCTATAAGATCTCGGGACGAGATCTTTTGTAAGGGGGAAGGGTTTGTAACATCCCAAATTTTCAATAAAGAAAGAAAGAGAGTTTCTAAAATACAAATTTGAGAACCAACAAAAACTTTTTATCTCCATATAGTGCTATGCATATAACTCACCTTTTTAACTATGTTAGTGTGCATTTTTTCATGATGATTGCTTGCGTGATTTCCATTGTACTAAAAACCTAACCAATGATCTCTTGATCACCAAAATGGAAAGAAAAAGAAAGGAGAAAATAAAATAGAAAAATCAAATCAACACTCACATATGGCTTATGCCATTTTTGCAAATTCTTAACCTAGACCATTTTGGCTTGCACCATTGGTTGGAAATGGTTACTAAACACTTATAAACACTTTTGGAATCAAAGAAACTCAAATAAAATTGAAAACAAATGGAATTTCCAACTCACGTGCAATATGGTCAAATTTGACAATCTTAGCCTGATGCCATCTTTGAGCCCCTGGTTTGGAAGTTTTTCAAACTAAAGTTTGCCAAATCTTTGCACCTCATCCAAGACAACATCATGGTGAACAACTTTGCCCAAAACCACCCCTGCAAATTCTTGCTCAAATTCAAATGGTGATCAAGCAAAGTTGGAACCATAATGCAAAATGAAGATCACATGCATTTTGTGATTTTTCATTTCAACACCATTTTGACCACCACCACCTCCATTCTACTTCCTTTAATATATGATTACACTCCACCAAAAATCTTTCCAAAATTCAAAAATAATTTTCTTTTGGCCATTACATCAAACACCTTGCAGGCAGGGATAAACTTTGTGCCCATACTGATTTTTACATTGGACCAAGTCCAACCCTGGCCACCTCTGCTGCTCTGGAACCTCAACTCACCCCTCAGCACCAGTCCAAGCCCCTGCAACCCTTCCACTTGGTCACCATGACCAAAAACCAGACCATGCCGTGGCATGGCATGAGCTCACCATGCCACTCCTCTCTCTGGTCACCTCACCACTGCACCACCATGTCCTCTAGCTCCCTCTCACTCTCCTGATCATGCCAGACACAAGACTCGACGAATTCGTGCACCGCATTGACCGGAACGAGCCACGCCCAGATGTGCCAGTGACGCGCACGCGCACGCCAGAGCGCGCACGGCGAACGCCACGGGCACGCCAGGACTGACGTCGCCCCGACGCTCCACGCCCCCTCTTGCCATCGCCGCTCATCAGCACCTGCGCCAAGCCACCAGGAGACGCCCAGACACGATCGTTTGACCGCGGGAGCGTTGTGGCCGCCGTCACCGTCGACGAGACTCGCCATTGCCCTGCAAGCTCCCGTCAAGCTCACGAGCTCGCCAGTGCATCATTTTCCCCGCAATCAAGCTTCACGTCATCGCCAGGACGTCGCCTGCCCGCGTGCATCATCACCAGTGCCCCTGCGTCGCTGTAGCGCCGACGCCATGGATGACTTCATCTCAGACCCGCGGCACTGCCTCGCCGCTATAAAAGGAGCCCCTCCCTTCTCAATTCCAGCACACCACCACTCTTCCCTCTCACCACTGACCCTTCCTAGCCACTCCCTCCTCCACATTAGCCACGCCGTCGATAGAATTTGAAGCTCGGTGCCCACGGAGGTGCTGAGAAGGGCGCCGTCGATCCAGGCCGCCATTGGAGTCGCCGCTGCTTCCATCTGCTTCCCCATCGTCGACTACCTCTCTGCAACTCCTCTCCGACCATCGCCGCGCCGCCGGTGAGTCTCCGACCCCCCACCATCGCCGCCAGTGGCCGCGCCTCTCGTCGCCGTCGACGAAGGCCGTGAGCCGTTCGATCTATTTCTAATCGTGCGGGCCGCGTTGATCGTTACCGCTTCGGCGTTTAACACCCGTTGACGCGTGGACCCCACGCTGTCAGGCGGCCCGCTGCGCTGGACGCACTGCTGGGCCGGCCCATTTTCCTCTCCCTCTGCATAGCCCGTTAAATTTCCTGCCAGCCCGTTTAGTTTGAATTTGGAATTCCAGTTTAAATCAATTTGCAATCTGATGCCATTTTCAAAATTAAATAGGGACAAATCTACTTGGCCAAATTTCACAAATTCTATATCTTTGGAAAGCTGAGCAAATTATCTACACAACTGCACTGGTCCCAACCCTAGATTTTGTGTTGAATTAAAATGACAAAATAAACAAGGCAGGGCCTTTTGTAACTTCAAACAATTATTAAAAATCAACCAAAAATGCTTTTGAGTTGATTCCAACTCCTATAAATCACATTTCACTTACACTACATGTTTCTGCAAAAATATGACATGGTTACTGTGTATGATCATGGCCTAGTTTAAATAAAGGACCCTATGGCTATTCTTAGTCAATGATATTGTCCAAAACTATTTATAAATCATATGAGAGGCTTGCTCTCATTTAAATCTTATCGCAAACAATTCAGAATGAGATAGAGACCATGGTCTATTAAATCTTATGTGGGATTGTTTGATGATATTAAATCATTACCATGATAGTATTAAATTGCATGAGGTGCTTCACCTCATTTAAATCATTTTCTTAAATGATAAGTATGAAGAGGTTGACTTGGGTCAACCTAGGTCATATATTATTCATGAAGAAAATTAAATCTTAAACAAGTTAATGAGAGGAAATTATTTCTCTAAAGAATTAAAAGAAACACCTCAAGTAGTATTTATAATGAGAGGAAATTATTTTTCTTAAAGAAGAAAACAAAGTCAACTAAACCTAATAGTAATGTTGTGATGCTAGCCTAAGTTTGTGTGACTCATGTGTGTGCTTAGTCTAGTACTTAAGTTTGGTGTGATGATTGTATACCTCGTATTCGATTTTAGACGCTAGTAACAAGGAGTATCAAGAGGAGGAGGAGGTCTACTTCCAAGGAGAAGAAGATCACTTTGACCAATTCCCCAACCAAGGCAAGATAATACTCTTGCAAAGTGCAAAGCTCACCTAGAGCAAGGCATCACCCTTTTTACCTTATGCTTAATTATCCTATTCCAAGTTTTTACTTTACAAACTTTATTGCTTTTGATTTATCAAAGTACTTTTTGATTCATGATTCACTTGGTTAGTATTGGATTGGTACAAGAGCATCAAAGTTAGCCTAGAAGCAAAGCAAACTACTTAGCACCCTCATACCTAGATGCTATTGCTAAGTTAAAAATGACTACTCTAGATGGGAACTTGTGTTTTTGAAATGATGGTGAAAACCTTGGAATGATGAGTTATTCCATTGAAAGATTTTTGAAGGTGAATATGACTTGAATTGAAATGGTGAACCTGATAAAAACTGATGATTTAGTTGGATGCGATACCATTCCAATTCTTGAGTACCCCCACAATACCTAATTATGGGTAAGACTTAGCTGGAAGTTTATGTGTCTTAGTATGGGTTCCCTCTAAACAAGCGTCATAGAGGTTATGCCGAGGCTGCCTCCGTTGAAAGTGAAATGATGTGAACTGAGGTGAATGTACGACCCAAGCCCTGTGCAGTTCCCGGGATAACAGTTGGCTATCACCGGGAGGCCAAGCTCATGGGGAGAGGTGCCTATACTAGGGTGTGTAAGTGAAAGGTTAACGGTTGATGATCCACGTACTGAGTTACGATTATTCGAGGTTTATCCTTGATGGATGTAATCAAATGTTGTGGCACAAGTGTGCAACCTCTGCAGAGTGTTGTTTATGATCTTGCATGCTCTCCATTATTAGTAGAGGCTCTGGCCAAGTCGTTACTTGTAACTCCAAGAGGGAGTATTTATGCTCGATAGTGGGTTCATGCCTCCATTAAATCTGGGACAATGACAGAAAGTTCTAAGGTTGTGGATGTGCTGTTGCCACTAGGGATAAAACATCAATGCTATGTCTAAGGATGTATTTGTTGATTACATTACGCACCATACTTAATGCAATTGTCTGTTGTTTGCAACTTAATACTGGAGGGGGTTCGGATGATAACCTGAAGGTGGACTTTTTAGGCATAGATGCATGCTAGATAGTGGTCTATGTACTTTGTCGTAATGCCTAATTAAATCTCACACTACTCATCATAACATGTATGTGCATGGTCATGCCCTCTTTATTTGTCAATTGCCCAACTGTAATTTGTTCACCCAACATGCTATTTCTTATCAGAGAGACACCACTAGTGAACTGTGGACCCCGGTCCATTCTTTACATCGAATACAATCTACTGCAATACTCGTTCTACTGTTCTCTACAAACCTCATCATCCACACTATACATCTAATCCTTTGTTACAGCAAGCCGGTGAGATTGACAACCTCACTGTCACGTTGGGGCAAAGTAATTTGGTTGTGTTGTGCAGGTTCCACGTTGGCGCCGGAATCCCTGGTGTTGCGCCGCACTACACTCCGCCGCCATCAACCTTCAACGTGCTTCTTGGCTCCTACTGGTTCGCTAAACCTTGGTTTCTTACTGAGGAAAACTTGCTGTTGTACGCATCACACCTTCCTCTTGAGGTTCCCAACGGACGCGTGCTGTACGCATAACAAGCATCAGTGTGCAACCTCTGCAGAGTGTAAACCTATTCGAATAGCCGCGTCCGCGGTCATGGACAGTTGGAAAGGCCATACTGTTTCCGTCATCAGAATTTTCTATCAAATTTGACTTGTGAATTGAACTTGAAAGGTGACTTTGAATTTGAATCACAACAGAGTCGTGGGAATGACACTAATGTTCCCACTTGAGTTAGTTAGCCCATGAGGAGGTTTGATTAAAAATGTTTATGAACTAAAATTGGCTTTATGCAAATAACCCTAGAGCTTAGAATACCCTCAATAGAAATGTTAAGTACTTACACTAGTATTAGTTTGCGAGTACTTGAAAGTACTCACGGCTTTGTCCCTGACTATTCAAATGGCCAGACTATGAAGCTGAACCGCAATATGAAGAGGACGGCCAACAGGACGTCTACGACAACTAGGAGCTTCTAACGTCAAGCGTTGCCTGTGGAATAGATAGTCCACTACTACTTCGCTTCCGCTACGTATTCGTGTAATGATCACTGGATCAAGTGTTGTAATGATGACTCTATGATATTCAACTATTATGTCTCGCAAAAACAATCTTCCTGGGATTGCGATGTATGGCATAATAGGCATCTGGACTTAAAAAATCTGGGTGTTGACAAAGTCCCCCGTGGACTCTCTCGCAAGTGAGAAGTAGATGCCGCGGCAGGCGAGCTGCCCTTCAGCTCTTCCTCTTTTTTGCGCTTCATTTCCTCTTCCTCCACCTTTTTCCTGACAGCGGCTAGCTCTGCTTGTGCTAGCTCCTTTGCTTGGAGAAGAGCCACTAGCTGAGCTGGTGACTTGTCGGCCGATTTGAACAAGATGCAACGATCTTTGGCCACTTGCAAGAGGTGTTCAATGGAAGAATCTTGGAAAGCAGTAAACTCGTTGATAGAAGACGTACCTAGAATCTGTGGGGCTGGTGGGGAGGTTGCTGCAGCCTTGTCCGCCGCTGGCTTGGGCGGCGCATTATTGTCGGCGGTGTAGCGGATTGCGCGCTCCAAGACTAGGCCGTCTGTGAGGCCCTTTCCTCGCGCACTCTTGCGTTCAGCTTGAGCAGGAACGGCCTTGGATCGCGGGGCGCGGGCCAGGTAGCGCCAAGGGCAGGGATGGGAGAGTCCTCGAGAAGGAGTTGTCGCACCGTGGGGTGGCCCGAGATAGCTGGGGCCAGGTGCAGCTGGGGGTTGCACGCGGGCGAGTTCTGGTCCACCTCCTCCACTTCAACTGCCAAGGCCTTTTCGGCCGCCTCAGCTGCTTCCATCATCAAACGCCGCGAGGGCCTATCATGGTTGTTTTTGCTCATCTTCTCACTGTCGCGGCTCAGCTGCTCCTTGGATGCCTGCGGAAGAGTACTGGCAAGTCCAACAGCTTCCCTGTCAGCTTGGGACAAAGGCAATGCTTTGCCAGGGGTAGGGTCGCTTTGTCCCGCATCCAAGGGGTCCTCAGGTGTGTCGTAGATGATAGAGAAGGAGGCATGTAGGGTGTCGGTGTCCACTGAGTCAGATGGCGTCTGTGGCAATGGCTGTTCAACTGTGTTGTGCATAATCTTGGCCATCAACGGGAAAATATCTCCTGTTTCTGTGAGGTTTGTGCCATACTGAGAGAAGTCTGATGCAGGCAGCTGCACTTTAGAGGAAGGAGCTGGGGTCTGAGAAACTGGCGCAATCGTTTCCCGGGTGCACGACTTGCGAACTGGACCCCCAGCCCCTCCCGCCGGAGCGGAGGACACTTCCTTGCCGTTCTTGCGGTGCCTGCCCCTGCGGCCGTCCCAACGATCCTCGTCCGTTTCTTCATTGTCATCGTCCTTGTCCTCTTCTCCACCTTTAGCGGGGGTCGGGGGTGGCGCATGAGGCGGTGACTCAACAGCCGCGAGATCTTCTCGCTCTATCCTGATGCGGTAGCCTTGCACATTTACAAATATGGTGATGTAGTCTTGTAACTGTACTGGGGCCTGGCAGCCCACTAACATGCGGATTGGGGCAGAGGGGTGCGCGAGAGAGTCCATATCCACGCCAGTTGGGCGGCCCAGTTCCCGCGTGCAGAGGAGGCGATCGGCGTGTCGAAGCGGAGGGGGAACGCCGATCAAGCGGATCCACGTTTCCACCAGGGACTCCGACGCCAGAGGGTCCCCGACTTGCATGGTGATGATGGCTTTGAGTTTGCTGGAAGGGAGGGTCAGGCCTCCCCCGCGGATGGCAATCCTTAAGCTCTCCTTGGACGGGAAGACCACTACAAAGTCTGAGGCGCTGATCTGACGGACATGCCAGTCCCAGTTTTCATCCACCAAATCCTTAAATTCCTCTTCAACTTCTTCAGCTGTCAAGTTTCCTTGTTCAATGATCACCATGGCGGAGTTAGCCGTTGGTTGGTGAAGCTCTTCCCAAGGGACCTCACAGCACACAAATCCTTGACGCCCACTCCCGTAGCCTGCCCAGAAAGGCGCCAGGGCCCTGGAGAGAGCAGCACACATCGCCGAGAGGTGCCCAGACTTCTTGCAATTGACACAGAAGGATTCTTCGGTGCGGTCCGCCTGGACGTGTCCCTGCTTGCCACAGTTATAGTAGGTAATGTGAGCCGCATCAGGGTTGGCCGGCCCCGCCACCCAGAGGCAGAGGCGTCCGTAGGCGGCACTGCTGGTCCCGAGCCTTGCGGTTGGCGTTGCTGGCGCAGGGAGCGCTTGTTCGAAGCCCTGCCTGGGTCGCGCTCTCGCGGCCCAGGTGGGGGAGGAGGGAGACGTTCCTGTGGGTAGCGGTCGGCATCGTGGCGCCAGGAGGAGCTGCCCGCGCGATCTCCCTTACGATCGCGGAACCTCTGCTGCCGGCGCTGTTCCTCCTGCTCCCGATCCAGTTTCTGCCTGAGGTCTTGGTCACGGGAGCGGTGGTAGCCCCCTTGGCTTTCCTCGTAGGAGCGCTTCCCGTAAAACGACCTTCGATCCATCGCGGAGAGGACGGGGAGGGGGCGGTCGGAGTCGTTGGCTAGGGTTAAGGTTTTTGCCGTGGCGAGGTTGCGGCGCACGTCTCTGGGAGGAGCGGGGAAGGCGAGTGTGAGATCTAGAGTTCCCGGGGGGAGCCACCACCACTTAAGAACCCTTTGCGGAGGGGCAGGATTGGAAATATCCAAGAGCACGTCCGCAGCGCGCCTTTGGATCGCAGGAGAGGCCACGTGTAGCGCATCCGACGGCGCACTCCCAGAAACTGTCGTGCCCCTGCGGCAGACTGAGTGGGAGAGGCCCAACGCGAGCGGCCCAACAGGCCCTCCAGGCCCCGTGGCCCAAACAGGCCCGCTAGGGTTTCTTCCCCAGAAGGAGCACCAGGCTCGCGACCAGGGACGGAGGACGGCGGCGGCGGTGTGGGCCTCACCGGCGACCTCCCTGTCACCGGCAGGGGAATCGCAAAATCCCCCACACGGAAGGACGCCCCGCCCAGGTGCGCAGGGACCTGTGGAGCAGGCGAGGGCCCCGACCGTGGCATCCCCCAGGATGGCAGCAGTGGGAAGTCTCGTTCCCCCAGGAGCGGCAGCGGCGGAGCAGCACAGCGAGGGTCAGGGACGGGTTGTGGCGGCGTCGTCACCGCCGGCCCCGAGGCGGTCCACGACGGGTCGAAGAAGCTTCCAAGGCAGACAGCGGCGGGCGAGGCGACCACTTCCTCATCACGCTCCAGATCTGAGGGAACCTCCGGCTCAGACGAGGACGGCGGGCACAGAGCGTCCGCCAAGGGGGAGAACCTACTCCCCGTCGGCGAACAGCGGACGGCAACGTCCAGGCGCCCCCCATGGGCGCGGGATTTGCGGCGGTGGCGGCGGGGAGGCGCGACGACGTCCCAGTCGCCTGCCTCGTCGCCAGAGCAGGAGCGCTGAGTTAGACACATCTTCTAACTCCATAAAGTGATTTCTCTCGACACCATTGCCGAAGACAAAAGCAGGCTCATCTAGGTGCCCAAGATCATCCAAAACGCAGTTGAAGACTAATGCCAGCATGGATGAGCTGAATCTTCCCAATTTGCCTGTTTGGAAGCTGACCATTTCTGATGACAATCGTCCTGATCTGGAGCAAAGTGTGAAAGCAAAGGAAGCAAGGGCTACTGCGGTGACACCTCATTTTATTAAAGCGAAGAAAGGCTCGTCAGAAGATGGCCTGTGTTCGCCTTTTAGTTTCTCAATTCAGAAGAGCAGGATAGCACTGCCTAGTCCATGCCTGAAGACAGCATTGCGAGGCAAACAACATGTGTTCTCTCCAATATCAGAGGGCTCAAGCAAGGATGGTGTTCTCAGTGCTGGAGCAGCTGAGAGTGACAACAAGCCTTCTGCAGCCTCTGATGACATGTTGTCTGATGAAAAGGATCTGGCGTCAAGGTATCCAGAGATGTATGGGTTTAATCTACCCGCTGGAGATGTACGCCGAAGGAGAGAGGCTGATGAGGCTCTTGACTGGTTTTTGTCACCCCTCAAGACCTGTGTGTTAATGGATCCCAGTCCAACAGATGATAAGCCTATTCCAGTTCAAGCAAAGGATACTCCTTGGAAAGGTCTGGAAAGGAGTAAAATGAAGGGGAGACAGGAACTTTCAGATGCCAATCCCATCCAAACTCCAGCGGTTGGTGGTACTCCCTGGAAAGGCTTGGAAAGCAATAACCTGAAGGGAAGGCTGGATCTTCCAGATGACAATCCCATCCAAACTCCAGCGGTGCATAGCAAGGCCTTGCTTGGTACTCCTTGGAAAGGCTTGGAAAGCACTAACCTGAAGGGAAGGCTGGATCTTCCAGATGACAATCCCATCCAAACTCCAGCGGTGCATAGCAAGGCCTTGCTTGGTACTCCCTGGAAAGGCTTGGAAAGCACTAAGAGCATCCCCACTCGTTGGCGCTCCCCACGTCCAAATCCGGCGAAATTTTCGTCCGGATTGGAGGAAGATTTGGCGTGGGGAGGAGTAGTTTCCCAGTCGTGTGCTCCCCAAGCGGCGTTTCTCGGGGAAAAAGAAGATGGCTCGGGGAATCCGGACGAAAGAGGAGACACGTGGGCGTGGGCGGTTGGTTTAGCTTCATCCGGAGTCCCCGGGAGACCCCCGGGAAACCGAGGATGGCATGGGGAGTCCGGACGAAAATAGGCTCAAATCCGGACCAAAACGAGGAACCGGGGGCCTGACTGGGCCGTTTTTCGCCGTCCGGATGAAAAAAAGTGGCCGTGGGGGGCTCTGTGGGGAGACGAGTGGAGATGCTCTAACCTGAAGGGAAGGCACGCTGGTGAAACCACACTCAAGAAGGAACTCTGGACCAGATTTGAGGCGGTCTCGACCAACGATCTGCACTTTGATAAGTCAGTCTTTCAGAAGTCAGATGGAAGGCGTTTCATCGACATGCTTGAGGAGGAATCATGATTGCAGAGACTGGAACTGCGGTACTGGCCATTGATATCCAATCCTTTTGTCTATAATGGTACATCTTGTATGAGCGGCCAAAGCCAAACCTCAGTGATCAATGTATCAGGAACGGGTTCCAAGTGTCACCAAGCCTTATGTTCCAAAGTTGAGACTGGCCGTGCCTTTCTGCAGAAATGCATTTTGTATTTATTCTTCATTTTCTGATGTCAAAGTGCCACACTCCTGCCAGATTTTTCAGTGAACATGGGGCAATGGTTGATTCATCTCACAGCAGTATGTTCCATACAAGAACTGGGTGGTTAAAATATACTGCTACAAGGCTGGCTTGAAACTATAGTTGTACATGGATGATGCAGGGGTACAATGATAATGTTTTATCTGCTCTCCAGTATAGACAGCGGTATGGATGATTTCTGTGCTTTATGTCATTTTGAAACTATCGCTATCCTTTAAGTCTTATTTTTACAAGAAACGTAAAAATTGAAAAGAACTACACGAGGTACGTTCAAATAATGAAATAAATATAGGCATTATACCATCGAAACTGTGGATGATATACCGATACAGTAATAACTTATCCGGGCTGCCTATTTGACTAGATTGAGTGCATCTTCTATCCATGATTAATCCTAATCGATGATGAGTAGAGCAATAATAAGATCTAAAGTTTGTACGCCCATTTACAAAACCCTGGCTCCACTGTCAGAATCCTGGCGCGTGTTTCTACAAGAGGAATAAACTTTCCGATGTTTTTTTTTCTGAAATGAGAGCATCTTCGGTAAGCATCCCCAAACCGGGTCCGGAAAATGTGCCAAATCGGCCGAATGGCTGCCTCCCATTTCTCGTGGATCATTGACTCCAGCTTTGTCTTCAGCGTCGGCGCCTTCCGGGGCTTCGTGAAGAGCGCCTTCACCCCGTTCTTCGCTGGCGCCTTGTCCGATGGCTTGGCTGCCGCCTTCTTGGGATTATCCGATGGCATGTCTACAAGTGGAGGCGGCGATCTGCGTGGGAGGGATGAGCAGCGGGAGGGAGAAATGAAAGAAGCAGCTGGAGGTAGAAATGAAAGAATGCGGGATATAAATGGGAAATCTACTTTGGCTCATATGTGTAGATGCACCCACTATTCAAAATCATATTTCAAAAT
This sequence comes from Lolium perenne, assembly GCF_019359855.2. NCBI lineage: Eukaryota > Viridiplantae > Streptophyta > Magnoliopsida > Poales > Poaceae > Lolium > Lolium perenne. The sequence goes on along the minus strand of NC_067244.2, from coordinate 234,451,722 downwards.
GTCTAAAAATTCTGAAAAAAATCAGGGTGTACACCCGACATTCTATTTTCGCACACTGAGTTTGATGAAAAATATTATTTTTTCTGGCTAGTGTAAAAAAACAATTTCCAGCGCTCCAAAATAGCTTTTAACGAGACTTTTTTTTTTGTCTTTTTTACATAGTGCACACAATTTTTTTTCCAAACTTTTGTGACCTAACATAGAATATGTGTGCACACTCAGGATTTTATTTCAATTTTTTTAAATATTTTGAAATAAATTTAAAATACATTTTTTATAATAGGTGCATCTAGACCTAGGAGCCAAAACACCATATCCGAGAGAAATGGAATTTATTTGTGTGGATGACACCGAAGACCTGCCACTCGCCGCGTGGCTTTTAGTTGTGTCCGGCGCCCGGCGGGGATGACCTTGGGACACCGAATATCGTATTGGGCAGCACCTGATCGAATAGGACTTTGGAGCGTGTGGCAAATGTCCAACACGCCAAAAAAACAACACATTCCTAGGTGGTCAAACGTCCAACACGCCAAAATCTCTTTAAGAAATGGTTTAGGAGACCTGATTGGAGATGTTCTTAGCTAGCTGGTGACATTTGTTTTGCAGCCCAACGAATGCGACACCCACATGTTTCTATATGGACATAGATGAAAGCGGTTAATTCATTTTTTCTTGTTGCTGTTGGAGGATTAGTACGCGTACAACATCGCGGATGTTGTTGGCTGCAGACTGCAGTGCCATGCAACATGTTGGGCATGGCTGGTGCCGCCGCGAAGAAGGCGCTCCTCTGAAAAAGTAGGAGGTTGTTTGATACTCCAGTTGTATAGTATATCCAGTTGTGGCACTCCTTCTGTTATGGATTATAAGATCTCCACGTATCTTTATATTGTAAATTTAACTAATAATCTAATAAAGATATATAGTAGAAAACATATAATATCATTAGAACATTTAGATGTTCTACTTTCTAGTGACATAATTTTTGTATTGTAATGTTATGTTGGTTAAATTGGCCCTAGAAATCCATGCCGGCCTTATAATCCCTAACAGAGGTAGTAATGCAGTACGGAGCACTTCATTTTTTTACCAACCACACATGATCTCTGCATACAGTTTGTCCCATAGACGTTTTATGGTGAGTACCAAACCCGTTTTTCAAAGGAGATGCCAAAGTGCTTCCAATGCGGAAACTGCTTTCGACTCGGTCGGTCGTCTTGGTCTGCAAATGCATATTATCTGCTGCTTCGGAAACAATTCCCATTCTCCACTCGTGTGGTGTTTCGGCGGCAATCAGAACTTCAAAAAAAGCTCTAGTCCGACTCCGATGCACTTGTTTGAGTCACGCCGCAACCAAGGGTGGCACTGTTTATAGGTGAGGGTGAGACAGCCATTCGGTAAAGGTAATTCGGCCGATGCAGCTCAGTAAATCAATCATGTTTTCCAAGCCCACCACCTACTTGTCCTGTACTATCTACGTCGCAAGATCCCTATAGGCTAGTAGAGTTTCAGCATTTAATACGTACAAGACGAAACGCGTAAGTGTTTCTAGTGTTACCATCTGTGGTGGCACTCCATGTTTCTCTCTCGGTCGCCTCTTACTTCTCAATGAGGATGGCCTAGAGGGCTGACTGGAGTGTTTCTAGTGTTACCATCTGTGGTGGCACTCCATGTTTCTCAGTCGCCTCTTGCTTCTCAATGAGGATGGCCTAGAGGGCTGACCGGAGGATGAAATACAAAAAACAACACATTCCTAGGTCAGTTTGGAGCGTGCTTGCTTTTGAGGACTGAAAGAGCAAAATCTAAACCCCGGGTTTTGTGTGTTTAATGACAACATTTGAACAATCTCACCGTGTGCATTGAGTATCCTTGTTAGATTTGCAAGTGCACGGTGACCTCGTTGGACACGTCAAGATCGGAGGACTGAAGCGTAGCTTATAGGTTTTTTGGTTTTGTGTGTGTGTGTGTCGCGAGGTAACATGGTTGGAGAGAAAAAGAGGAGAAAGCAGTTTTTGTCAGGACGGTACTACCGGTACTAGTAGCGGTAGTACCGCTACCCCTACTAGTACCGACCCATGGTACCGCTCTGGAGTTCTGCGCTGGTTTTGTCCCACAGAACAGGTTACGGTACCTTTACGGTACCTTGAGAGGTAGTACCGCTTGAGGGCGGTAGTACCGCCCGAGGTACCGCTTAAGTACTGTAACTAGTTACGGCAGTACCGCTTCGGTACCGCTTGGGATCCAGTAAGGTTTGGAGCCCATTGCGGTACCTCAAGCGGTACCGCGAGCGGTAATACCGCTTTGTGTCCACGTGGACAAGTTCTGTGGGGATTTCGAATCCAGAGCGGTAGTACCGCTTTCCAAAGCGGTAGTACCGCTTAGGCAAAAACTGCAGATAACGGTTGGATTTCGGGGGGCCTATTTAAAGGGCCCTTCTTCCCCAACACGATTTTATCTCTCCTATCTTTCTCTCCTCCGTTGCTGAGCTTATACCTTGAGGATCTCCCCAACCATCCAACCAATCTTGCCCAAATTTTGAGGAGTGGTGGAGGAGACCCCGATCTATAGTTCTACCAAGAGAGATTTCACCAATACTTGCTAGTCCTTAGTGGATCTTGGTGTTAGGGTTCCTATGGTGGGATCTTGGAGAAAGTGCACCTATGGAGGCTAGCTTGGTGTTGTGCTAGCTCCATAGGTTGTTAGGAGCCTCCTTGTGGTGTGGAGCTCGCCCCAACCTTGTGAAGGAATCACCGCCTCGACCGGTGCCATAGTGGAGAAGGGGGAGCCCCTTTGTGGAGCTCTCTCGAGGAAGAATGTGAGACCTTCCTTTGTGGTGTGGCCGCCTAGCCTCTTGTGTGAGGCTAGCACCTCCTCAACGCAGACGTACTCTCTTTTGTGAGAGGAACTGCAGGAAACAAACCTCGCCTCCTCTTCGCGCCATCTGGTTGTCCCGCTCCTTACTCTTACTATCTTGCTTGTTCCTTTGCTTGTTGCTCTTGTCTAGGATCATTGTAGGAACACCGACACCGCTAAAGCAATCACCTTTACCTTCCGCACCGCTAAAATTGAAAAAGATTAAAACTTAACGTAGCATCCATTCACCCCCTCTTATTCGCTACGATCCATTCAATTGGTATCAGAGCGAGGTTTTCTTGCTCGGGCTTTACTGCCTAAGAAATGACCGAACAAGAGACAATTGTGAATGGGTCAACTTTCCTTGTGCCACCCGCTCCATCATCTCCTATCTATAGCACAACGGCTACGTTGGATGACCTAAAGAAATTGGAGTCATCCATCGTTAACCAATGAAGGCAATGATGATGGAGTTGGTTTCTCAAAAACCAACCCCTATCGTAGATCCTAAGGCAAGTGCCAAGGATCCCCCACCAAAAGCTAACCAATTTCCTCTTGCTGATTTTGTCGCGCAATCGACAAAAGATCCACAAAAGGAAGGGCTTGGGGAGACCGGCACTTCAACAAAGGGGAAGGATGAGACACCGGTTGCGGAACGTCTAGGGGGTAATCATGCGGTGCCACCACCAAGTGATTACACCATAAACGTTCCAATACCTATGTCACATATCTTGTCGCATGGTTCACCACCGTTACTTGAATCAAATAGCTTTGAAAATTGGCAATTCTTAATGCGTTCTCATGTGCGCAGCGCATCTACCGAGCTTTGGCGCATCATTGAGGAGGGCTACTCACCACGAGACCCAAAGAGCTTGACAAGAAGAGAAGTGGTGGATGACCAACTCAACGCCATCTCCATCAACATGATTCACATGGCCGTCACGCCGAAGGACCGCGCTCATATCCGCTCGCTCAAGACCGCCAAGGAAGCATGGGATAAACTCGACAAGCTCTTCCTCGGAAATGAGAGCATCCAAAGCTCTCGTTTTGATAAAGTGAACAACATGGCCGACAACTTCGTCATGAATGAAGGAGAGACCCCCGAAGAAATCTATCGGCGCCTCATCGCTCTCGCCGTACAAATGCAAGATCTTGGAGCAACGTTTGTGGATGACCATTGGATCAAGCGCAAGTTCTACAACGCTCTCCTCCCTTATGAGGAAGTGAAGTTGACGGCCATCCGCCAAAACGCCTCCTTCCGTGCTATGACATCCGATGAAGTTCTTAGCGAAGTCATCGCTTTGGACATCTCCAAGAAGAATGCGGAGGATCTTGTTGCTCGCGCCCACAACACCCGCACGCCCAACCTTGCATTGAAGATGAAGGTTCATGAGGCTAGTGAAAGCGATGAGGATCCCATTGAGTGGGGACCGGATGATCTCAAGACCAACTATCATGAGCACATGGCTCTTGCCGCCAAGAAATTTTGGGAGGGAAACAAGTCCCGAAGCACAAGACCACGAAGATCACGTGATTATCCAAGAAGCTTCTCCAAGAGCCCAAGGGAGGGGCAAAGGGGGAGAACATGCTACAATGCGGCGACAAGAGTCATTTTGTCGCGGATTGTATCTTTGAGAGAAGAGAAGATAATGGTGGAAGGCTTGTCCGCAAGGAAAAGTTCAAGTCACTTTCCAAAGGTTTCTCCAAGTTCTCCTCCAAGCCCGATGATGACAAGGTCTCCTTCACCAAGAAGCCTAGAGCCTTTATCATTTGAGAAGAGTACTCCTCCGATGAGGATGAAGAACATGAGGATAAGAGCTCCAACAAGGAAGGAGAGGGAGTGGTCGCCATCGCCATTACCACTCCCTCTATCTCCCTCTTCGACTCTCCTAATGAGAACCTCATCACCAACAACGTCCATTGCCTCATGGCACAGGTATCCTCGGAGGTAGAATCCCCTTCCAAACTCTCATCTTCAACTAATGCTTTATCTATTGATGATGCCACTAGTCTCACCATTAAGCGTGAGATTGTGGGTTTGGATTCTTTTCTCACTAACATGCAAGGGGATACCAAGACTCATGTTGGGGCTCTCTTGGCTCAACTTGGTGCAGCACAAGACCTTATAGAGGAGAAGGAGAGGCTTGAAAGGGAGGCGGCAAATGAGATTGCCTCTCTCAATCAAGCACTTGAGGAGGAACAAAATTTTCGCATGTCTCTTGAAGCTAGTGTCATCACCCTTGAAGACTCCAACAATGCTATTATCTCCCAACTCACCAAGGACCGAGACCATGCTCTTGGTTTTATGGGTGAGCTCAAGAAGAAGATGCTTTCTCTCGAGGAAGCCAACAAGGAGAAAGATGAGGAAGACCCCATCTCTTGCCATGACGAGCTTGTTGATCAAGTTGCTTCCTTGAGGAAGCACAATGCTCTTCTCTTGGAGGTCAATGCTCTTCAAGAAGAAGCCTAGGATAAGTATTACCGCTTGTGCAAGGAAAAGACCTCATGTTGCAATCATGAAGAAGAAATTGCCACTCTTGAGACCACCAAGGCCAAGCTATTGAGTTTGAGTAGCATGCAATAAGAGTCTTTGATGGAATGCCTCCGCATGAGCAAAGATAATGTCACTTGTTGTGATCATGAGGAAGAGATAGCCGCCTTGAAGAGGAGCGAAGCCAAACTCATGGAGGTCAATTCCATGCAAGAGGAAGCATTGAAGGAGTACTTTCCCTTGAGCAAGGACCGTACGTGTTGCACCCATGAAAGTGACATTGCCAAGATGGAGAGTGACAAGCGTCTACTCATGAAGATGAACTCTCTCCAAGAAGAAGCTTTTATGGAAAATTTCCGAGTGAACAAGGCAAAGGAAGTCCAAGTGTTTGATATCACTCACCCTCACCTGGAGCATGAAGATGAAGTCAATCGTTTGAAGGCAAAAATTGATAGACTCCAAGTTCAAGCCAAGTACTTGGAAGGAGTCATTGAAGCCAAAGATGGAGCCAAAGAGGGCTCTTGTAATGAAGGAGGAGTGGCTACCAAGCCAAAAAGGAAGAGGAATAGGAGGACCAAGAAGAAGAAGAACAATGTTGATTGGTCCTCAAGAGGACAATGTTGATTGGACTATTTGGGTTCCCAAACCCCTTGTTACTAACATGATAGGACCCATTGAAAAATGGGTACCTAAATCCAAGACTTGATTCCTTGTAGGATTATGCTTCCGGTGGCGCTAAGTGGGTGGTTGATAGTGGAGCCACAAGTCATATGACCGGAAGCAAGAATATTGTTGTCGACCTCGAGCCTTCTCACTCTACCGTATCATATGGCGACAACACGTGCTCTAAGGTATTGAGTCTTGGCAAGGTGGTGGTAACACCCGACATCTCACTTGTGAATGTCCTCCTTGTCGAGACCATTGGTTACAATTTACTCTCCGTTCATCAAATTGCTCGTATGGGTCTATGTACTTTCTATGATGAACATATGGTGGTCCTCTTGTGGAGCAAGGCACTCCGTGTAGCTCTTGTTGGATATGTAGAGAACGGATTGTATGTTGTTGATTTCTCCGGAAAGACAATATCTTCCGCTCTTTGCCTATTCGCCAAAGGTGACAAGGGTTGGTTATGGCATCCCCGACTAGCCCATGTCAACATGAGGACTTTGCAAAGTCTCCACAAGGGTGTCCACATTCTCGGACTAAAAGAAGATGTCTCCTTTTGCAAAGATCGTGTTTGTAGGGCTTGCATACAAGGAAAATGCATGGAGCTCCTCACAAGGCCAAGACAATCATCTCTACCACAAGATGCTTGGAGCTCCTACATGTTGATCTCTTCGGTCCACCGTCTCATGAAAGTCTTGGAGGAAAGAAGTATTGCCTCATCATTGTTGATGACTATTCACGCTATTGTTGGGTATTCTTCTTCAAGTACAAGGGTGAGACTCAACGGACCATGATGGAGTTTGCCAATCAAGTTCAACGCAAGTACGACACCAAGATCCTCGCAATAAGGAGCGACAATGGAATGGAGTTCAAGAACTACACCTTGGATGACTTCCTCAGCGAAGAAGGAATCCAACATCAATACTCCACGCCATATACTCCCCAACAAAATGGGGTTGCCGAAAGGAAGAATCGAAACTTGATCGAAGCCGCTCGAACCATGATGATGGAGTACAAGTCTAACTACAATTTTTGGGCGGAAGCTATCTCTACCGCATGCCATGCTACTAATCGTCTCTACTTTTGCAAAGGTCTAGAGAAGACACCATATGAGATTCTCACCAGCAACAAACCCAATGTGTCATATTTCAAGGTCTTTGGATGCAAATGCTATGTGCTTGTCAAGGACACACGTCTATCCAAGTTTGATTCAAGAGCTCGAGAAGGAATTTTCGTTGGCTATGCTACGGATTCTCACGCCTATAGAGTCTTAGACAAGTCAAATGGGCGAGTTGTAGAATCTTGTGATGTGACATTCAATGAAGATGATAGATCTTTGGAGGAGCAAAGTGCTTCTTGTGAGAAAGGAGATGCAATTCCCCCGGATGCCATAGGAAGGATGGGTGTTGGCATTCGCTGACCTCAAGAGCTACCTTCTATGAGTACCCGTGACATAGGGATCCCCAATGGGCCTGCCGAAGATGGTACCCGGGGTTTACTAAAGGCCCACAGGTCGAAGACTATGAAGTTCGGAAGCCCAATTAGTTGTTAAGGAAAGATAGAGTTGTATTAGGAAAGTAGAGATTTGTAACTTTACGGGTTGAACTCAGTGAGTCTCCCGGAATCTGTAAACTTGTGTAATACGAAACTCTCGGCTCCGCCTCCTATATAAGGGGGAGTCGAGGGACAAAGAGAGGATTGGATCATTGTCAGCGCAACCCTAGTTTTCATAAGCAGTCGAGTACTTTTTCGGCTGAAACCCTCGAGATCTACTTGCCCTCTACTTCCAACAAAACCCTAGTATACAACTTGTAGGCATTGACAAGTTAATCCCTTGTAAATTGGCGCCGACCGTGGGGATTAGAGGCGACAAGGAGCTGATCTCGATGGCACGTTCAAGATCGTCGACTTCTTCGGTAGCAAGCAACGCGATGGATAGAGGTAAATGGATCGAAACTGATCTAGTCAATTTTGTTCCTCACCCGCCCTCCCGTTTGGATGCATATGCGGATCTGGAGGAGCCTATGAAATGATGTTCGGAAAGTTCCACTTCTGCGTCGAGAAAGAAGGATCGTATCGTCTCGAGTTTCCAACTTCATCGGGACTGCCGGAGGTCGATTCCGATTTTACGGACTCGACGCCATCAATCGAGTCTGGCGATGAGGAGATTTCGCCACCACGCTTCATCAACACTATGGCAAGCGAAAAGCTCGTCAAGATCTTCGGCGACATGTCCTTCGAGTCGTCTGCGGACTCTGATATAAGCAGCGACTCGGACAGCATCGACAACTTCAACTTCATCGACAGACCCATTATTGTTGGAGAGGTCTTCACCGATCTATATGACGGTGTCCCTAATCCCGGCAAATATCAAAGTTCAAAATATCATCAAATCTATGCAATTGGAGATACAAGTCGTCCACAGGAGGAGACATCAGAGAACTTCGATAACGCGGGAAATCCGTACGTCGATCCCGCGGATCTCACGCGAGGTTTGAGGACCAAATATATTGGACCTGGAACACGAGAGATGGTTCCATTTCCGCAGGCAGTATGGGATAGAGTTGCAAGAGCTACTGATGGCACAGAGCCAATGACCGTAACGGCGACACCTGAAGAGTTACAAGCATACCAATATAGATTTGCCCGTACTAGATGGGAGCTCAAAAAACAGAAAATTGAGCTAGATAGGAGGCAAGCCGCGGCTTCCGCGTCAAGCAGGCGAAGGGCGGAGTTGAGCCTACAATCAGGTACTTCGGGAGATAGTCACAGAGCAGCTCGAAACAGAGCAAGATCTCGGCTGCAAAACATACCTGAGGCTGACAGGGAGAATCTAGTTCAAAACCTCGACATGTCCTTTATGTCCATCGACACAAGGGGGAATATTATTCCCAAAACACCAGAAGCTGGATACATGGCGACGCAAGCTTTCATCCTAGCATCCACGCCACCTCCCAGAGATCCAAGAGAGGCGTTGTATAACATGGCCATGGCAGGAGTTGGAGCCATGGGAACAGCATTCGCAACTACACCTCGTGAAGGATCTGCAAGGCAAAATAGTCCACGACCTACTGCAGCAGTGCAGGATCCCGCAAGAACGAGTGGGGCAAGAGATGCAGCGACTCAAGCAAGGGTGGATAGAGCGCGACATGATAGAAGGGAACGACGGCATTCACCAGAAGTTGGTGAAGAAGATATGTGTGGACTCCCGTGCTTTACGAGACGAGTCCGAAAAACTCGGGTCCCGTCAGGATTTAAGCTGCCCGATAATTTCAAAAAATTCGATGGCTTACAAGATCCTGAGGACTGGCTAGTTGATTATCTCGAGACGGTGAAGCTGATAGGTGGAACTAGAGCAACAACCATGCAGAGCATCCAAGTACACCTGAGTGGAGCTACACGATCGTGGATAAAGAAGCTGCCTCCGGGATCTATCGACAGCTGGGAAAGCTTGGAGGATATATTCGTGAAAATTTCCGATCCACGTGCAAGAAACCCGCATCATTGTAGGAGTTGGGGGCTTGCAGGCAGAAGTACGACGAATCAATGAGAAAGTATATCCAGAGGTGGAACATAATCAAAAACTCAGCAGAGAACATATCTTACGAGAGAGCAATAGATGCGTTTGTCGCTGATATTCGAAGGAGAGACTTTGTCGAGGATTTGGGAAGAACCAACCCAAAGACAATATCAGCATTAATGGAGATAGTGAATCGGTGGGCAGATGGAGAAGATGATGTTCACAACAAAAGGCATAGGTCGCCTGAGGAGGACCGCAGCCGAAACTTTCAAAATAGGCGACGATTTCGTCGACAGTTTTCAGATTATTATGCTCCTGGCCAAATATCGGCTGGGTTTCGAGGAAATAGCAGTGGAAACAATCGAGATGATTATTAAAAAAGTGGTGAGCAACGTAGCGACTACAAGGACGGCTCCCGTCCCAACAGACAAAATAGTGGTCCAAGGTTCCAGAGACCATATATATCTCCCGAGGATATGATGAACGGGCCATATCAAATGCATTTTTATCTCGACAATAATGGGAAGAGGCAGTCGGGACATCTACAGAAGGATTGTCGAACTTTCCAGGCGTTGAACAGATATGCAGGGCACGCTAACGCACAGGCAGCACTGTGAAACCCTCAAGGGCCAAGGAGTGAGATCCACCTTCCACCCCCTCCCGCGATTACGGATGCAAATCGACAACATCTGCAAATAGCGGCGGCTCCAAACCCACCTCCTTATATCGATACCAATGGCGCAGTTTCGATGATTCAGAAAGCCAGGCCGTCTAACAGAGCTCAGAAAGTAATCTCGCGACAAGTGTTCATGGTAGAGAAGATGCCTCCACCAACAATTGAGTACATGAATTGGTCGGGATAGGATATTGGCTTCACCATAGTGGACCACCCGCAGCAAGTTCCTCGACCAGGGAAATCAACACTGATTTTAGCAGCAGTGATCGCAGGATTCGACGTTTCACGGGTGTTTATGGATGGAGGCAGCAGCTTAAACCTTATGTACGCAGATACATTGAGGAAAATGAACATATCCCTAGCGAATCTAAAACCAACTGACACACGTTTCCATGGTATTACACCAGACAAGCCGAGCTATCCGCTGGGGAAGATCAATCTTGATGTTCAGTTTGGAACCCGAGAGAATTACAGAATAGAAAGGCTAGAATTCGAAGTTGTGGATTTCCCGTCGCAGTATCACGCTTTGTTGGGATGACCAGCTTATGCCACTTTCATGGTGGTACCACACTACACATACTTGTTATGGAGGCTCCCTGGACCCAAAGGACCAATTACAGTAAAAGGCAGTTTTGTGCTAGCTTATAAGTGCGACAAGGATTTTCATCGACTGTCAGAAACTTTCAGGATGCAAGCAGAGTATATGGAATCAAGGTTAACAACTAACTATGATGTGTTGCCAGATGTAGAGAGGCCACTCAAGGAACCAACCTTCGACACTACCAAGAACTCTAACGAGGTACAGATTCACCCGACAGATCCCAAGAAAATGACATCCATTGCAGCAAACATGGACCTCGCATAGGAAAGCGCGCTCGTCGAGTTCCTCCGTGAGCACTGGGAAATCTTCGCATTGTGTCCAGCGGACATGCCAAGAGTACCCAGGGAACTTGCCAAGCACCACCTCAATTTGGATCCAGTGGCGAGACCAATCAAACAACCCTTGCGGCGTTTTTCGGAACTAAACCGCAAGGCTATGCTGTCAGAAATCAATCGACCCAGAGAGGCTGGCTTTATCAAAGAGCTGCATACAGAGGCCACATGGGTAGCTAACCCAGTACTGGTCCCGAAGAAAAACACGAAAGTCCTTCGCATGTGCGTCGACTTCACGTGTCTCAATAAACATTGTCCAAAGGATCACTTTCCCCTCCCGAAGATCGATCAAATTATCGACTCCACGGCAGGATGTGAACGTCTTTCCTTCCTGGATGCATACTCTGGTTATAACCAGGTCAGACTAAAAGAAGATGACGAGGTCAAAACAACTTTTATAACACCTTATGGCGTGTTCTGCTATAGAATAATGCCTTTTGGATTGAAAAACGCGGGAGCAACATACCAGCGGATGATGCAGAAGTGTCTTCCAATACAGATTGGCAAACACGTACAAGTGTATATCGACGATGTTGTCATAACAACAAACAAGGGGTCAACTTTGATCGGGGATCTGAAGGAAACTTTCGATAACCTTGATAAGTTCTGCCTCAAGTTGAACCCGACAAAGTGCTCCTTTGGCGTTCCTACGGGAGAACTTCTCGGGTTCCTAGTCTCAGCAAGAGGAATCGAGGCCAATCCAGAGAAAATCCAAGCCATCGTAACAATGAGGAAGCCAACAAAGTTGAAGGAAATACAACAGCTGACTGGGCGAGTCGCAGCTTTGAGCAGATTCGTCGCCAGGCTAGGAGAAAAGGCGTTGCCGTTTTACGTTTTGATCAAACAAGGAGAAAAGTTCCAGTGGAACGAAGAAGCAGACAGACCTTTCGAAGATCTTAAGCGCACAATCTCAACACTACCAATCTTGGTGGCGCCTAAGGAGAAGGAGCCTCTCCTGTTATACATCGCAGCCACACCTCAGGTGGTCAGTACAGTCCTTGTGGTTGAACGAGAAGAAGAAGGAAAACTCCATGGAGTGCAGCGGCCAGTATACTTCGTCAGCGAAGTTTTATCACCATCAAAACAGCGGTACCCACAGTACCAGAAGCTAGCATATGGAGTGTTTACAACCGCAAGAAAACTGTGACACTATTTTTCGGCGCATCCGATAATAGTAGTCAATGAGGCGCCTTTATCCAACATATTAAACAATCCAGAAGCTACGGGGCGTGTCTCCCTTTGGGGAATAGAACTTTCCCCTCGGGACATCACATACGAAAAAAGAAAAGCAATAAAGTCACAGATCCTACCAGACTTCATCGCAGAGTGGATGGAGCTGCAAAACACGGGTCCTCCAGATTTATCGAGAACTTTGACGTGGGCATTACCCTTCGGGTAACCGACATTGCCCTATCCTGTATTGACTAATTGGAGGCCCATGAAGTCACCTGGAGGCAAGATGGGCCACCTGGACGGCGCACCAGAGGAATCCTTGACGAACAAGACAAGGAAGCAGCCGAACAAGGAAAGATTAGATCCAAAACTATTGTAAACCTAGTCGTACTCGGTTAGAACTCTTGAGACCTGGCCTCCTATATAAAGGCCAGGAGAGGGGCTGCCGAGGAACAGAATCAATCATATCAACCGTAGCGACCAGAAAATCTAGAGCTAGGTCGCCGTAACACTTAGCCTCTCGACGAGATCTCAGCCGAACTATTCGGCACCCCATTGTAACCCATTATCATCATAATCAAGAACAGACAGGTAGGACGTAACGGTTTTACCTCATCGAGGGCCTTGAACCTGGGTAAATCGCTCTCCCCGCTTGTCTGTGAACCGATGTCTCGTGTCAGCTTGCAGGATTCCGCTAACCCTAAGCCCCAAACAGAGGGCATTGCCGAGGAGTACCCTCGACAATTGGCGCCGTCTGTGGGAACCCTGTCGGCACAAGATCGGACATCGGCGGAGCCCGTCATGTCATCAACAGCTTCATCAACACCATCATCGCCTCATCTGGGAAGCCCGATTCGTTACGGCTCCTATGAATTCACCCCGCACAACGATTCGTCTCGCTCGACCTTCTCCGATCTGCAAGGCAACATGGAGATGACCTTCGGGAGCGTCCACTACAACGTCAATTCGTAAGGAATCCTTCGGCTGCTGGAATCACCCATCTCCAGATCGACGAGCCCAAGCGCGTCGTCATCACTCGACCTTTCGGCTGGCCTGACAAGCCCGTCGAGTCCGCCCGCGCCTTTGACTCCCCGTTCGGCATCCTCCATGTCGGTCGGATCCGACGATCCCACGTCCTCGGAGCTAACCTCGTACTACTGCATGAACTGTGATACCAGACACGGGCTGGGATCGAGCGACACACCGTTCATCTGCAATGCCCATTATTCATCGGGAGAGGACAGCATCGATAGCATCGCTCGAGGAGACACCCGAAGAGCGGCGCCCCACCAAGTTTATGTTGCTAACAGGGGAGACGGAGATCGCACCCCCCGTTCCAGCAGGCGAGCTAGCTTTGAGAACAGCGCCAGCAACAACAACAGTGACCACACCATCGCAGATGAGGAGTGGGCAGCAGCCAAGGTAGCCGTGCTTAACAACATGCCACTTCCGGCAGGAACCACGGTTGGCACTCTCAATGCTTACCGCTCCATATTGGAGAAAAATCGGGAGCGACTATCCAAGGAACAAGCCACCCTCGAGAGACGCCTATCTGCGGCAGACCGATCCAGCGAGCGACGAAGGGGCTCGCAAGGAAGTGCCTCTCGAAGTACTCACGGGGGAGGCAAACATCGATCAAGAATGTCCAGGCTCTCGGAAGACGATGCTAGAGAAATAACATCAAATCTGACCAAGTCCTTCATGACCACAGACACCGCGGGCATGCCACGACCAAAGACCGTCGCGGGAGCAACCGCCAATCTCGCTTTATACCTCATCAATCAGCGCCCTGAAGGTTCCATGGCTCAAGCCCACCGAGGTGCCCTAGAAAGTCTCACGATATTGGGAGACAATCTGGTCCCAAGAAAGGAAAAGACCACGTTGCAAGCTAGTGGCTCAAAACACCATGCGAGAGATGCTCGGGACGAAATTACTCAGAGCAGGATCGACAAAGCAAGGCGGCGACGCGCCGCCAGAGAGGAACACGACAGTGATTCTTCGGATGAGAGCCAGGAGAACGACGGCGAGCTTAGGGGAGCCGATTGTTTAAGCTACAAAATTCGGGAGGCAATGCCACCCCTACCGACGCTGCCAAATACGATGGGCAGCAGGAGCCGAGATCCTGGATAGAGGATTATCTACAGACAGTGATTCTGCAAAAAGGAAACCAGATAGCAGCAATGCAGTGCCTGCAGCTTTACCTAAAGGACTCAGCGCGAGCCTGGTTAAGAGGTTTGCCGAAGGGTTCCATCAAGTCATGGGACGACCTAGTAGAAGCTTTCATCGCCAACTTCCAAGCAACGTACAAAAGGCCCGTCGGGATCGAAGAGTTACGGCATTGTCAGCAAAAGCAGAAGGAGTCGATGCGCGCATACATCGGGAGATTCACCAAGCTCCTGAACGCTGCAGAAGACGTATCTGTCGACAGAGCAATCGACGCCTTCAGCGATGGCATCCGACGTGAAAGCTACATAGAAGAACTCGGACGCAAGAAGCCGAAAACCATAACCAAGTTAATGGAGATCGCCAACAGCTGGGCCGATGGCGAAGACAACGTTCGAAAGCCACGACAACGCAAGGACGACGAAGATGATGACCAGCCAAAGCACTATTCGGGTGGTCGAAGGGATCGCAACAAGAGAAGGAAGAACCGCAGCTATGATGACAACAACCTGGTAGCCGCAGGGTACTCTGATCGGCAGGACGATCGGTATGACGACAGGCGAGATGATCAACAGGATGGTAATCGGAACAACTCTGGGAACTGTGGCAACTATAAACCACGACAACAGAGAACTCCCGAACTACCCTACGCTGAGCAGATCAATGCTCCCTACTACCTGCATTCGTATACCGATTCCAAGGATGGTAAAATAAAGTCCAGCCACCTACTCAGGGACTGTCGGCAGTTCATTGATATGCATAAACTCATCCAGCAGGCAGGCCAGTAGCAGCTACCACCACCACCACCACCCCCACCGCAACACCAGGTCCAGCAAGCTCAACCTCATCAACCCAACGAGGCATTTCCACCACCACCTGGGCAGATGAGTATGATCCACAGGACAGACGTTTTGAGGAGAACATCCCTGAGTATGTCGAGTGGTCGTTGATGTCTACGCCCCCTCCTTTTCCTGTAGACAGTGTTGGGCCTCCAAGAGCAGAGGTTTGTAGAACAGCAGCAAGTTTTCCCTTAAGTGGATCACCCAAGGTTTATCGAACTCAGGGAGGAAGAGGTCAAAGATATCCCTCTCATGCAACCCTGCAACCCTGCAACCACAAAGCAAGAAGTCTCTTGTGTCCCCAACACACCAAATAGGTGCACTAGTTCGGCGAAGAGATAGTGAAATACAGGTGGTATGAATAAGTAGCAACGGCACCAGAAAAGTGCTTTGCCCAGGACAGTAAACAAGCAGTAGTAACGCAGCAGTAGTAACACAGTAAAACAGTAAACAAGCAGCGATAGCAGTATTTAGGAACAAGGCCTAGGGATTAGACTTTCACTAGTGGACACTCTCAACTTTGATCGCATAATAAATAACTCTTTCTCATATGTGCTACATACACTCTTTTGTTGGATGATGAACACATTGCGTAGGATTACACGAACCCTCAATGCCGGAGTTAACAAGCTCCACAATTCAATGTTCATATTTAAATAACCTTAGAGCATAATAGATCATTGCAAAATAAACCAAGAACTAACATAGTGCACACACTGTCCACATTACACTATGAAGGAGGAATAGATCACATCAATACTATCATAATGATAGTTAACTCCACAATCTACAAGAGATCATGATCATAGCCTACGACAAGAACCACACGGTGCACACACTAGTCACCTTTACACCATGCAGGAGGAATAGACTACTTTAATAACATCACATGAGTAGCACACAACTAGTAGCGATACAAAGCTCATCATATGGATCTCAATCATGTAAAGCAGCTCATGAGATCATTGTATTGAAGTACATAGGAGAGAGATTAACCACATAGCTACCGGTACAGCCCCGAGCCTCGATGGAGAACTACTCCCTCCTCATGGGAGCAGCAGCGGTGATGAAGATGGCGGTGGAGATGGCAGCGGTGTCGATGGAGAAGCCTTCCGGGGGCACTTCCCCGTCCCGGCGGCGTGCCGGAACAGAGACTCCTGTCCCCCAGATCTTGGCTTCGCGATGGCGGCGGCTCTGGAAGGTTTCTGTGGGTTTCGTCGATCGTATCAGGGTTTTCGCGACGGAGGCTTTAAATAGGCGGAAGGGCAAGGTCGGTGGACTTCTGGAGGGCCCACACTATAGGGGGGCGCGGCCCCCCTCTGGCCGCGTCGGCCTAGGGTTTGGTGGCCCTGTGCCCCCTCTCTGGCGGTTCTCGTGTGTTCTGGATGCTTCCGGGCAAAATAGGAACCTGGGCGTTGATTTCGTCCGATTCCGAGAATATTTCGTTACTAGGATTTCTGAAACCAAAAACAGCAGAAAACAGCAACTGGCACTTCGGCATCTTGTTAATAGGTTAGTTCCAGAAAATGCACAAATATGACATAAAGTGTGCATAAAACATGTAGATATCATCAATAATGTGGCATGGAACATAAGAAATTATCGATACGTCGGAGACGTATCAGCATCCCCAAGCTTAGTTCTGCTCGTCCCGAGCAGGTAAAACGATAACAAAGATAATTTCTGGAGTGACATGCCATCATAACCTTGATCATACTATTGTAAAGATATGTAATGAATGCAGCGATCAAAACAAAGGTAATGACATGAGTAAACAAATGAATCATAAAGCAAAAACTTTTCATGAATAGTACTTCAAGACAAGCATCAATAAGTCTTGCATAAGAGTTAACTCATAAAGCAATAATTCAAAGTAGAGGTATTGAAGCAACACAAAGGAAGATTAAGTTTCAGCGGTTGCTTTCAACTTATAACATGTATATCTCATGGATAATTATCAATGCAAAGCAATATAACAAATGCAATAAGCAAGTATGTAAGAATCAATGCACAGTTCACACAAATGTTTGCTTCTTGAGGTAGCGAGAGATAGGTGAACTGACTCAACAATAAAAGTAAAAAGAATGGTCCTTCAAAGAGGAAAGCATCGATTGCTATATTTGTGCTAGAGCTTTTATTTTGAAAACATAAAGAGAGCATAAAAATAAAGTTTTGAGAGGTGTATGTTGTTGTCAACGAATAGTAGCGGGTACTCTAACCCCCTTGCCAGACAAACCTTCAAAGAGCGGCTCCCATTTTATTTTATTTTTGGATGGCACTCCTTCCAACCTTTCTTTCACAAACCATGGCTAACCGAATCCTCGGGTGCCTGCCAACAATCTCATACCATGAAGGAGTGCCTTTTAATTTTAGTTTTATTATGATGACACTCCTCCCAACCTTTGCTTACACAAGCCATGGCTAACCGAATCCTTCGGGTGCCGTCCAACAATCACATACCATGGAGGAGTGTCTATTTTTGTTAATTAATTTGGGACTGGGAATCCCATTGCTTCCTCATGAGCTATAAAACATTGACACAAATCAGAGGTGATAAATTTTGAATTGTTTAAAGGTAGCACTCAAGCAATTTACTTTGGAATGGCAGGAAATACCATGTAGTAGGTAGGTATGGTGGACACAAATGGCATAGTGTTGTTTGGCTCAAGGATTTGGATGTATGAGAAGTAATCCCTCTCGATACAAGGTTTAGGCTAGCAAGGTTGTTTGAAGCAAACACAAGCACGAACTAGTACAGCAAAACTCACATAAAAGACATATTACAAGCATTATAAGACTATACATCGTCTTCCTTGTTGTTCAAACACCTCACTAGAAAATATCTAGACTCTAGAGAAACCACTCATGCAAACCAAATTTTAGCATGCTCTATGTATTTCTTCATTAATGGGTGCAAAGCATATGATGCAAGAGCTTAAACATGAGCACAACAATTGCCAAGTATCACATTACCCAAGACATTATAGCAATTACTACATGTAGCATTTTCCAATTCCAACCATATAACAATTTAACGAAGAGGAAACTTCGCCATGAATACTATGAGTAGAACCTAAGGACATACTTGTCCATATGCAACAGCGGAGCGTCTCTCTCTCCCACACAAAGAATGCTAGGATCCATTTTATTCAAACAAAACAAAAACTAAAACAAACCGACGCTCCAAGCAAAGCACATAAGCTGTGATGGAATAAAAATATAGTTTCAGGGGAGGAACCTGATAATGTTGTCGATGAAGAAGGGGATGCCTTGGGCATCCCCAAGCTTAGACTTTTCACTCTTCTTGATCATAATATATCATCCTCCTCTCTTGAACCTTGAAAACTTCCTCCACACCAAACTCGAAACAAACTCATTAGAGGGTTAGTGCATAATCAAAAACTCACATGTTCAGAGGTGACACAATCATTCTTAACACTTCTGGACATTGCCCAAAGCTACTGGAAGTTAATGGAACAAAGAAATCCATCCCACATAGCAAAAGAGGCAATGCGAAATAAAAGGCAGAATCTGTCAAAACAGAACAGTCCGTAAAGACGAATTTTAAAAGGGCACCAGACTTGCTCAAATGAAAATGCTCAAATTTAATGAAAGTTGCGTACATATCTGAGGATCACTCACATAAATTGGCATAATTTTCTGAGTTACCTACAGAGAATTAGGCCCAGATTCGTGACAGCAAGAAAACAGTTTCTGCGCAGTAATCCAAATCTAGTATTGACTTTACTATCAAAGACTTTACTTGGCACAACAAAACACAAAACTAAGATAAGGAGAGGTTGCTACAGTAGTAAACAACTTCCAAGACACAAATATAAAACAAAGTACTGTAGCAAAATAACACATGGGTTATCTCCCAAGAAGTTCTTTCTTTATAGCCATTAAGATGGGCTCAGCAGTTTTAATGATGCACTCGCAAGAAATAATATTTGAAGCAAAAGAGAGCATCAAGAGGCAAATTCAAAACACATTTAAGTCTAACATGCTTCCTATGCAAAGGAATTTTGTAAATAAACAAATTCAAGAAGCGTAATGCAACAAGCATAGAAAAACTAGACAAGCTCAACTTCAAGATTTTAAGCATATAGAGAGGTGTTTTAGTAACATGAAAATTTCTACCACCATATTTTCCTCTCTCATAATAACTTTCAGTAGTGTCATGAGAAAACTCAACAATATAACCATCACATAAAGCATTCTTATCATGAGTCTCATGCATAAAATAATTACTCTCCACATAAGCATAATCAATTTTATTAGTAATAGCGGGAGCAAATTCAACAAAGTAGCTATCATTATTATTCTCATCATCGAATATAGGAGGCATATTGTAATCATAATCAAATTCATCCTCCATAACAGCCGGCAACAAAAGACTACTATCATTATAATCATCATAAATAGGAGGCAAAGTATCATCAAAGTAAATTTTCTCCTCAATGCTTGGGGGACTAAAAAGATCATGCTCATCAAAACCAGCTTCCCCAAGCTTAGAATTTTCCATAGCATTAGCAACAATAGTGTTCAAAGCATTCATATTAATAACATTCCCATTAGCATGCATATAAAGTTCCATGGGTTTTTTAATTCTCTCTTCAAACACGTCATGTCCTAATTCAAGATAAAGTTCATAAAGATCTCTCATATTTTTGTTGTTTTCCATTATGCCTAACTAGTGTAAACAAGAAACAAAAAGTTGCAATTGCAGGATCTAAAGGAAATAGCTTCGAGTACTTACAACGGCGAAAATAGCTTAGTAGCCGAGATCCGGAGTGTGAGTACCTTTTACCTTTCCTCCCCGGCAACGGCGCCAGAAAATAGCTTGCTGTCCACAACTGGCGCGTAGTTGACGTGGGAGGTTTAATGGCGGTTGACGGGCTTGGTGGAGTGTCTTGATTCGTCCCCGGCAACGGCGCCAGAAAATAGCTTGATGTCTACGCCCCCTCCTTTTCCTGTAGACAGTGTTGGGCCTCCAAGAGCAGAGGTTTGTAGAACAGCAGCAAGTTTTCCCTTAAGTGGATCACCCAAGGTTTATCGAACTCAGGGAGGAAGAGGTCAAAGATATCCCTCTCATGCAACCCTGCAACCACAAAGCAAGAAGTCTCTTGTGTCCCCAACACACCAAATAGGTGCACTAGTTCGGCGAAGAGATAGTGAAATACAGGTGATATGAATAAGTAGCAACGGCACCAGAAAAGTGCTTTGCCCAGGACAGTAAACAAGCAGTAGTAACGCAGCAGTAGTAACACAGTAAAACAGTAAACAAGCAGCGATAGCAGTATTTAGGAACAAGGCCTAGGGATTAGACTTTCACTAGTGGACACTCTCAACTTTGATCGCATAATAAATAACTCTTTCTCATATGTGCTACATACACTCTTTTGTTGGATGATGAACACATTGCGTAGGATTACACGAACCCTCAATGCCGGAGTTAACAAGCTCCACAATTCAATGTTCATATTTAAATAACCTTAGAGCATAATAGATCATTGCAAAATAAACCAAGAACTAACATAGTGCACACACTGTCCACATTACACTATGAAGGAGGAATAGATCACATCAATACTATCATAATGATAGTTAACTCCACAATCTACAAGAGATCATGATCATAGCCTACGACAAGAACCACACGGTGCACACACTAGTCACCTTTACACCATGCAGGAGGAATAGACTACTTTAATAACATCACATGAGTAGCACACAACTAGTAGCGATACAAAGCTCATCATATGGATCTCAATCATGTAAAGCAGCTCATGAGATCATTGTATTGAAGTACATAGGAGAGAGATTAACCACATAGCTACCGGTACAGCCCCGAGCCTCGATGGAGAACTACTCCCTCCTCATGGGAGCAGCAGCGGTGATGAAGATGGCGGTGGAGATGGCAGCGGTGTCGATGGAGAAGCCTTCCGGGGGCACTTCCCCGTCCCGGCGGCGTGCCGGAACAGAGACTCCTGTCCCCCAGATCTTGGCTTCACGATGGCAGCGGCTCTGGAAGGTTTCTGTGGGTTTCGTCGATCGTATCAGGTTTTCGCGACGGAGGCTTTAAATAGGCGGAAGGGCAAGGTCGGTGGACTTCTGGAGGGCCCACACTATAGGGGGGCGCGGCCCCCCCTCTGGCCGCGCCGGCCTAGGGTTTGGTGGCCCTGTGCCCCCTCTCTGGCGGTTCTCGTGTGTTCTGGATGCTTCCGGGCAAAATAGGAACCTGGGCGTTGATTTCGTCCGATTCCGAGAATATTTCGTTACTAGGATTTCTGAAACCAAAAACAGCAGAAAACAGGAACTGGCACTTCGGCATCTTGTTAATAGGTTAGTTCCAGAAAATGCACAAATATGACATAAAGTGTGCATAAAACATGTAGATATCATCAATAATGTGGCATGGAACATAAGAAATTATCGATACGTCGGAGACGTATCAGTCGTCTCAGAACATCACGTTCAGCCAAGCGGATCACCCGATGACTATACCAAAACTAGGACACGCTGCCCTAGTGGTCGAAGCGCAGATAGGAGGATTCAAGATGAGCAAAGTCTTCATGGACGGAGGAAGTGGACTCAATCTGATATTCCTTGACACAATCAAGAGTATGGGGATCACCATGAGAATGCTAGAAGAATCAGACACCCGCTTCCATGGGATCCTCCCTACTTCACCAGCGTACTCTCTTGGCAAAGCGTACCTGAACGTCGTCTTTGGCAAACCCGACAATTTCAGGAAGGAAAAGATCGAGTTCGAAGTCGTGAACTGGGAGTCGCAGTATCACGCTATACTCGGGAGACCAGCTTATGCCAAGTTCATGGCTGTACCGCACTACGCATACCTCAAGCTGAAAATGCCTGGGAACAACGGGACAAATATTACAGTCTATGGAAGTCTCTCACGCACGGACAATTGTGATCGGGACTTTCAGAGGATTGCTGCTAAGTTTGGCCTGAGGCAGGAAATTGCTGACCTTCCGCCGAAGACTTCGTCACGCAGTATTAAGGAAGAAGAACGCGTTAAAGGAGCAAAGAAGAAGTCAGCCGACCTCGCCTTTGAAGCTCCGGCAGCACAAACTTCGGCAGCCCAAGCTTCGGCAGCAAAAGCTTCGGTAGTTGAAGATGCAGAAGATATAGGAGGCAGCAAGACACTGACAATCGCTGCCCAGATCCCTGGCGAAGTCGCCGACGCTTCCAAAAACACCAACACGGTGACCAAGCCAGAAGATGAGAAGAACCCCTTCAATACTTAAGCAATCTACTAGTGTTTAGTTTCATTTTCCTTTACAAACAGGGCTTCCCCTTTTTTCGCCCTTTAGTCCCGCGTTTTTATTAATAAGAACTTAAGTTTCGATTCCTTAAAAATCTTTGCAGTTGACCGGAGCACCTAAACCGCATCTTTGTAAACCTTGGCAAACGATGGTCCAACACAGTACGCGGCAAAGGATCGTGCTCCGAAAAATGCCTCTACGAGTGCTACAGGCTGCAAAATAAACAAGGATATTAACCCTTCCCTCTGCTATAGATGCCTCTACGAGCGCCGTAAATAGCAAGAGTCTGGAAGTACACATCAACACAACCCACGTTCGATATTTTACTTACGGAAATATCAAGGAACAACGGGTTCACCGGCAGTCATTACACTCGAATAATTCGGGAATGACTGTCGAAGCATACATCGGTTGAAGGCAAAGTTGCGCATACAACGGGATTAGCAAAACCCGCAACACGAGCTGATCACTCAAAAGATTTGCCGACCAACGAAATACATACACGACTAAACGAGCAATTAAGATTTGCTCCTTCAAAATTTGCCAACGGCATCAACATGGTAAAAATACATATACATGTATCTACCAAATAATAAACGATCCTAACACTTGGATCAAGTAGTCAAAACATTTATACAAACAACCTTAACTCCTGACATCACCCTTGCGGAGTGTCTTTTTCTTCAGGTGCCTTCGAATCCTTCTCCAGCTTGTCGACAATCATATTGGCAGGAAGCAAAACCTTCGGATACAACGTCTCCAAGTCACCAGTTGCATTGGCAATAGACAGTAAACTCGCTGAAGGATAACGCGCAAGTACAAGAGCAAGCGTAAACCTGGCCCCTGCAAAGACTTGAGCTCGCACCAAGTCCCGAATCTTCTTGGTATTCCCAAACTCCGACATCAGAGTTAAAAGCGTGGGGGAACTCTGTTCAAAGGAAACATTGTCCTCCAAACCACCCTCAGGGCTTTGTAGAATTTGTCGAAGAAATGGTGGACCTGTTGGACCCGATCTTGAAAATGTGCAACAGCCGAAGCTTTCGACTGCTCCCGCCAAAAAATCTCTTCGGCTGACGACAACTGGGTTAATGCGTGTACGCGCTCATTGACCCGCTTGCTCTCTTCAGCACGATTCAAAGATATGACTGGCAAGACAATTGAAGGAAGATTAGGCAAATATGGTTTTGGCGGAAGAACAATGAATGCAAGGGTCAGAGAACTTACAGTTCAAACTTTCAGTGGCTTTATGAAGTTCAGTAAGGGCGTAACGCTCTACATCAGCCGCAATCTCGCCCTTCTTCTTGATGATGGCAGCCAAGGCGTAGGTGCTGCGCAGGTCCTTCTCTAACTGTGTGATCCGATCCTTCATACGTTGGACCCGATCATCTTCAGAAAGAGCACCCGAAGTATCTTCGACAAATGCGGGCACGGGGAACACCTGCAAGAAACAACGCCAACAAGCATGACAAACTGATTCACACCAGCATCGGAAGATACTCCCATCGGGAGAATGCAAGTGACAATATTATAACGAAGAGTGTGCTAGCAACATTGCTAGCACAAAAGTTTATTACAACCAAAGGTTATCCAAGCAAGACAATGTTTCACATCCAATCGAAAGAAAAGTCTGCTACAAAAATCAGAGGTCTTGGGTCTGAGTTGATAAACTAGGGCCTGTCGATGCCTTCCTTGATGAAACCAACTCGAGGAGCTGGCGCACACATCTAACAGCTGACGCCTTAAAAGTGCTCAAGTCAACAAACCGCCCATCCTCCTCCTTCGGCAGTTCCTTGGACATTTCTTCAATATCGGCCTTAAAGACGTGACCCATCATAAGCTGGAAGGCAAGGACGGCACTATAGGTACGCGAAGTACGTTTGAATACCTCGATAACCTCCTTGGTGTCAACCGCGAAGGCGTCGATTAACTCCCCCAGAGTTTTATCTTGACTGATTTTGGGGAAGATCATCGAGTGTATCCGCGCCATGGCACCCTTTCCCTTCTTAAGAAGCTCCCGCGTGAGATGATGGGAGGCAAGAGTCATCGACAGGCCGTTGGCCGGAGAGTTGCTTGAAATTTTGTCCAAAGCGTCGGCAGGAATGTTGGCGGCTTCTGCAGGAGAAAAATGAGAAAGATCATTGGTAAAAGGCCGAACCCACAAGTGTGATAATCGACAGAGGAGCACAGAGGGGATTACCAAGTAAAGCCAAGGAAGACTGACGAAGGAGTTCATCCTTCTCAGCCGCCCAAGCTTCGGCAGCCAGCCTGGTCGCCTCTTCCTCCTTCAACTTTTCCTTTAGCTTGCCTAGCTCCTCCTTCAGGGAGTCAACTTCTTGGCGGGCCTCGGCAGCTATCTTGACCGCACCATCCAACTTTGAGGAAGAAGATTTGACCTCCTTCTGCAGCCGAACCTTCTCTGCCTCCAGAGAAGTGAATTGGGAAGCGAAGGCCTCCAAAGGGGAGATAACTCCTCGCAGGTCCTAAGAAAAAAAAAGAAGATTAAGCAAGGTACACACCAGAAAGACTCGTGTTGCAATCAAAAGGGACTTACATAAGGAGGAGTCTTGGTGGCGGCAGTTGAGGGAGCATCTTTCCCTTTGGAAAGGGAGGAGGCTGTTGATACCTGGGCAGCAGGAGCTGCTTTAGGAACTGACGCTTCAGAAGCAGCGACCTCCGGCAGAACAGCTCCGGATTTGGCCTTCTTGGCCGGTGGCTCGACAAAACCTTCGTCACTGTGATTGGCAAAAAGTTATGAAAGGAATGCAAGGAGTAAACGGACACTATGCGGCTTCACGGAAAAAGATGCTTACATGTCGAAGAGGTCGTCTTCATCGGCAAAGCCGCCAGTCGATCTCTTCGCAGGTGAAGCCCGGGCCTCCTCCACAGCTGCATCAATAAAGGCATCATGATCAGCGTCATCATCACACACTGATACCTCTGTGTTGCAAGCATCGTCGGCTGAGGAAGGAAGGTTGACATGGGCAGCTTCCGAATCTATCGGGTCATCATATTCATGTTCTGGGTCTACATGTTCGGTAGTACGGAAGTAAACAGGGACTGAGGAGCCTCTTCCTTCAGAATTGTCATTTGGTGAATCTTGCAAGTTGCCAGAAACTACGGGAACCTGCCGAAGAAAGGTGCAAGTAAGAATAATGGGAAATATGTCGACTAAGCAATAGCAGCATAATAAGAGTATGAGGAAGAGAATTACCTCTGACAGTGGATGATTGACGTCGAGAGGAGTATAGGAGGGTATCAATGGGATCGGGTCTTCTTGACTGAAGAGAGTAAGACGACGGACTTCATCGAGCAGCTCCTTTTCCGACAGTTCAGCGACATTGATCATGGTTTCATCTTTTGGACCCGTATACAACCACATTGGTCGAACTCTCGCCATGACTGGCTGGACCCGACGCTTCAGGAACACCGCTGCTACCTCTGTACCAATCATAGTTTGTCCATCGGCTTCTTTGATCCGGAGGAATTTAGTGAATAATTCATCGGCAGCTACCCTTTCGTCGGGAGAAAGAATGTTCTTCCAGGAATCCTTCGGCTTATCCTCAAGAACATCGACAAAGCAAGGGAGCTGGGATTCGGTTGTCATAGAGTCTTTGACATAAAACCATTTCAGTCTCCATCCTTGCACAGATTCTCTCATTGGGAAACTGAAATAGTTAACCTCCGAGCGAGCCACGAACCCCACGCCTCCAATGACGAAGGACCCATTGCTACTGTTGTACCTCTTAACATAGAAGATTTTCTTCCACAATCCAAAATGAGGTTCAATGCCCAAAAATGCCTCACAAAGAGTGATAAACACAGCAACGTGAAGGATCGAGTTGGGAGTAAGTTGCCACAGTTGGATTTCATAAGTCCGTAGGAGACGAAGAAGAAACTCATGGACAGGAAGCGAAAGACCCCGATGTAGGAATGATAAGAACACCACGGTAAAACCAGCAGGGGGATTGGGCCGAGAAATCGCACCTGGAAGTATCACGTTCCCCTCGTCAGGGGAGACTAATCCAAGGCTTCGAGCTCTCTTCTCATCACGTTTCGTGATGGAGGATGCCAGCCAATCTCCTGGCTTGGCTATTGAGCCTAGTGGCGCCGACGGCGCCGGAGCTGAGGGAGGAGCATCTGAAGAGCTCTTCTTTGGAAGAGTAGAGGAAGATTTGGCGGCGGCGCCACCGGTCGTAGAGCTGCCGGCGGCAGTAGCGCTCTTCTTCTTCACCATTGTCTAGATCTGGGGAATATTGGAGAAACGGTGGTGGCGGCGCAGCAGTTGCGGAAGAAAGAAGAAATGCAAAGGTAGATGTGGGAGAAGATTAGGGATTTCTTGCCCTTCAGAGATCTTAAGAGGAGAAGAGTTGCGTGGGCACGTGTTGTTGATGCCAGTCTATCAAGCGGACCTTTTCCCAATTGATGGCTGCGGAAATCGAGGAGACACCTTGGTAACTATGTGCAGAGGGCGGAAATTGCTTGAAAATAGGACCAGACAGAGAGAGAATGGGCCCAGCGGGTCACGTCTTGTCAGTCAAAATCAAGACACCATAAAACGTCATCAATGACGTCATGAAGAGTGCCTGGGGCACTCGAAGGAATAAAAAGCTATCGGATGGAGAACTTGAGTCTATGCACAGATTGCAAAGCATCTGCGCTTAGACTCGGGGGCTACTCCCATCGGGAGCGCTGGACGCGCACCCGATATATTGAGGACTCGAAGAAAAAGGATGAAGAAAAAGATGATTGCTTAGCTCGAGTCTGCGCTCAGTTGCAAGCACCCGTGCCCAGACTCGGGGGCTACTCCCATCGCGAGCGCTGGACGCGCACCCGACTAAATTTTTTGTGATCCAGGATCATGCCCGGGGACTTGATTCTGCGTAGAGTAACGTTGTCTTGCCATCGGTAGTTAACCAACAAAAGTTGGGCACGTTACTCATTATCCCTTGCAAGAGGAAAATATATCGGATGATCTATGAAGACCTGCGGAAAACTTCGGCAGAGAAGAATGTTCGAGTAGTACAACTTGAGTCTACGCACGGAGTGCAAGCATCCGTACCTAGACTCAGGGGCTACTCCCATCGGGAGCGCTGACGCGCACCCGATAAAAAGGACGATGCTGATTTAAGATGACCAAGGACAATCAAAGAGAAGAACATCAATAGAAGACATGCTTCAGTCTCTACCCGAACAACGTTCGGCTAGACACTCGGGGGCTACTAACGTGGGCATTACCCTTCGGGTAACCGACATTGCCCTATCCTGTATTGACTAATTGGAGGCCCATGAAGTCACCTGGAGGCAAGATGGGCCACCTGGACGGCGCACCAGAGGAATCCTTGACGAACAAGACAAGGAAGCAGCCGGACAAGGAAAGATTAGATACAAAACTATTGTAAACCTAGTCGTACTCGGTTAGACCTCTTGAGACCTGGCCTCCTATATAAAGGCCAGGAGGGGCTGCCGAGGAACAGAATCAATCATAGCAACCGTAGCCACCAGAAAATCTAGAGCTAGGTCGCCGTAACACTTAGCCTCTCGACGAGATCTCAGCCGAACTATTCGGCACCCCATTGTAACCCATTATGATCATAATCAAGAACAGACAGGCAGGACATAAGGGTTTTACCTCATCGAGGGCCCCGAACCTGGGTAAATCGCTCTCCCCGCTTGTCTGTGAACCGATGTCTCGTGTCAGCTTGCAGGATTCCGCTAACCCTAAGCCCCAAACGGAGGGCATTGCCGAGGAGTACCCTCGACAAACTTGGACCATGAACTTTGACGGATCCAAGAGACTAGAAGGGGCTGGAGCAGGCGTGATACTAGTATCACCTCAAGGCGACAAACTAAAATACGTACTACGGATGACGTTTCCAAACGCATCTAACAACGAATCAGAATATGAAGCACTTATACACGGGATGAAGATGGCGAAAACTTGTGGTGCAACTCGATTAAAAATCTTTGGCGACTCACAACTGGTGGCTCAACGGTGATGAATCAATGCGACGCAGTCAATGATAGCATGATAGCATACAAGGAAGTTTATAACGAGCTTGAGAAGCTGTTCGCCGGATGTGAAGTTAATCATATTAGCAGGCTCAGCAGCGATGAAGCCGATGTTCTCACAAACATCGGGTCGCAATGTCTCGCAATACCACCTGGCGTGTTTTGGGAAGAAATAGGTGAAAGATCAACCAAGGCGAAGAAGCAGCAGAAGAAGGAGAAGGATGAGAAAGCCTCGGCGGATCCAGCAGCACCATCGGAAGATGAGGAGGAACCGCACGTGATAATGGTGGTACAGATTCCTTGGATGCAGGCGTACATACCATACATCTTGAGGAACGAACTACCCGATGATCCAGTCGAAGCAAGGCGAGTTATCAGGCGTTCTAGAGCCTTTACCGTGGTCAAGGGAGAGTTATACAAACGAAGTATTTCAGGAGTGCTACAAAGGTGCGTCACACCCGAGGAAGGAAGGCTAATTCTAAAGGATGTACACGACGGGGTGTGCGGACATCACGCAAGCAGTCGAGCTATAGCAGCTAAGGTTTTCAGAGCAGGATTCTATTGGCTAACAACAATCGAGGATGCAAAGGACATATTACATACTTGTGACGCATGTCAAAGATTCGCCGCCAAACCTCATTCTCCGGCAGCAGAGTTGATGCCAATACCATTGTCATGGCCCTTTGCTCAGTGGGGTCTTGATATGGTGGGAAAATTGCACAAGGCTTGGCCAGGAGGATACGAGTATATGCTCATAGCTGTCGACAAGTTCACAAAGTAGATAGAAGCGAAGCCGATAAATTCACCGGATACAGCGTCCGCAATCAAGTTTGTTAAGAGCATCGTTTTTCGGTTTGGAGTACCTCATAGCATCATCACAGACAACAGCAGCAATTTCACATCCAAGGAATTCAAAGCTTATTGCGCAGAGGTAGGCATCAAACTACACTTTGCATCAGTTGCGCACCCGCAGACCAATGGTCAAGTCGAGAAAGCAAACATCATCATCTGCAACGACATCAAGAAACGTCTGCTAACACCATTGGAAAAAGCTCGACACACATGGCCGGAGGAGTTGCCTAGTGTGTTATGGAGTATTCGAACAACACCAAATACATCGACACAGGAAACTCCGTTTTTACTGGTCCACGGAGCTGAGGCAGTACTGCCGATAGAAATAGAACACAATTCCCCGAGTGTGGCGGAATATGACGAAGAAACTTCAAGAAAGGCATTGGGGATGATGTTGATGCGCTTGATGAAGCTCGAGACGAAGTACTATCACGAGTCACCAAATACCAGCAAGATCTGAAAAACTACCACAGTCGACGTTTGCGACCAAGATCCTTCCAGGTAGGCGACAATTCTTCGGCTTACGCAAAATAGCCATGAGAAACTCGAGTCACCATGGATTGGCCCATACATCGTCACAGAAGTAATTGAAGGAGGAGCATACAGAATAAAGGACAAGAAGACAGGAGTCGCCGAGCCAAATCCCTGGAACGTAGCGCAACTTAGGCGGTTTTATGCTTGAAGTCGAAATATAGTCATCTTTGTAAACATACAATGTACTGAAACGCCCGCGAGTTTTTAGACGCACTCTTTTCCTTTCAGGGCACCGAGTGGGGCTGAAAGGTTTTTAATGAGGCGGGCTCGCGGTGCTGCAATATAGTAAAGATATTGGTGATATACATCTTTTTTCAATCGACAGGCTCAGGGGCTCATGACCCGCGATAACAATATATATTCCGCAAAATAGTTATTCGCCCTGGCGCAAAAATAGTTTACAGACCAACAAAGATAAAAACATTGGCCAACAAAAAGTCTCGGGGGCTCGATAAAAGAAAAAACGTATCAGCTGTTTTACAATACAGATTGTGTTTACAACATACATAACCTCACCGTCACGGAAAATTCGACAAGGAAAAAGAAAATTTCAGTTATCACCTATTATGTTATCTATGTTTACCCTCTCATTGCTTGCAGCCCCAGTCCTATGTTCAGCATAGCTACCTCTTACGAAGAATTCGGCACTACCCGAAGTAATTCATCCATCATCTCTTCAGCTACAGGGGTTACAACATCATTGATCTTATCGATGTTCCTCTTCCTCCTAGTCAGTTTGGCTTGACATTTGGCGACAATTTTGGTCATGTCTAACTTCGGGTAGCAGATCTGCAACATAATCATGGCAAATCTTGCTCCAGCAGTCAGTTGGGCCCGCACAAACTCGTGGATTCGAGGGGCATCCCGAAATTTGCCCATCAGA
Organism: Lolium perenne; assembly: GCF_019359855.2. NCBI lineage: Eukaryota > Viridiplantae > Streptophyta > Magnoliopsida > Poales > Poaceae > Lolium > Lolium perenne. The sequence continues at coordinate 234,420,844 of NC_067244.2, read as the reverse complement.
GCAGAAAGAGTTTCTGGCTGAGAGTTGCGTGGAAACATGGTGTGATAAACCAAAGCTAATGTCCTTGTGCAGAAGTCGAGAAAATCGCGGACTTGACCTGCGCGATCTTGAAATCTGACGATTTGTCGGGTACGTTCAGGCGTAGCCCAGAAATTAGAACCATGCTCCAGTGCAAGCTTGAGAAGCACATTGGACCGAGATTCAACACGCTGATCTTCGGCAGCAGTATCCAAAAAAGAACCTATCCAGCGGAAGCATCAACGCGAGATAGAAAACGATAAGAATAAAGTCAAATATGGTCAAGTTCAGGAAGTGTACCCGCCATATCCAAGCTGGAGTCGTTCATCAGTCGAAGCATATAATCTTCCCGTGAAATAGCCTTGGCAGCCTCAGCAACCGCGGTTTCCTTCAACGCTAGGGCTTCCTGAGCTTGCTGAAGAGCAAGTTTTTCCCTTTCAGAAGATCTTCGAGACTGTTCCATTATCACGAAAGCTAGTTTCTTCATCGACTGAAGTTGTTGTCGAAGTTCGTTCAAATCTTCATTCTGTGCAGCACTTGAAGAACCTTCAATAAACTTGTCAACGGAGGTTTTTCTCGAGTAGGACGCGGCCGGTAACGCATCAGAAGGAACGAGGCACCACGGTATAGTTGTCAAAAACCAACTGGAGAGAAATATTTCGACATCAATAACTTGGCAAAGATAGCATTGTATTGATTCATTTGGGTATTTACATGAGCATTACAAAAGAGGGTCCTGATGCGTGTAGTTGACACGTCCGTTGGGAACCCCAAGAGGAAGGTGTGATGCGCACAGCGGCAAGTTTCCCTCAGTAAGAAACCAAGGTTTAATCGAACCAGTAGGAGTCAAGAAGCACGTTGAAGGTTGATGGCGGCGGGATGTAGTGCGGCGCAACACCAGAGATTCCGGCGCCAACGTGGAACCTGCACAACACAACCAAAGTACTTTGCCCCAACGAAACAGTGAGGTTGTCAATCTCACCGGCTTGCTGTAACAAAGGATTAACCGTATTGTGTGGAAGATGATTGTTTGCAGAAAACAGTAAAACAAGTATTGCAGTAGATTGTATGCGATGTAAAGAATAGGACCGGGGTCCATAGTTCACTAGAGGTGTCTCTCCCATAAGATAAAAGCATGTTGGGTGAACAAATTACAGTCGGGCAATTGACAAATAGAGAGGGTATAACAATGCACATACATGTCATAATAAATATAGTGAGATTTAATTGGGCATTACGACAAAGTACATAGACCGCTATCCAGCATGCATCTATGCCTAAAAAGTCCACCTTCAGGTTATCATCCGAACCCCTTCTAGTATTAAGTTGCAAAACAACAGACAATTGCATTAAGTATGGTGCGTAATGTAATCAATAACTACATCCTTATACATAGCATCAATGTTTTATCCCTAGTAGCAACAGCACATCCACAACCTTAGAACTTTCTTTCACTGTCCCAGATTCAATGGAGGCATGAACCCACTATCGAGCATAAATACTCCCTTTTGGAGTTAAGAGCAAAAACTTGGCCAGAGCCTCTACTAATAACGGAGAGCATGCAAGATCATAAACAACACATAGGTAATAACTTGATAATTAACATAACATAGTATTCTCTATCCATGGGATCCCGACAAACACAACATATAGTATTACAGATAGATGATCTTGATCATGTTAGGCAGCTCACAAGATCCAACAATGAAGCACAATGAGGAGAAGACAACCATCTAGCTACTGCTATGGACCCATAGTCCAGGGGTGAACTACTCACTCATCACTCCGGAGGCGACCATGGCGGTGAAGAGTCCTCCGGGAGATGAATCCCCTCTCCGGCAGGGTGCCGGAGGAGATCTCCAGAATCCCCCGAGATGGGATTGGCGGCGGCGGCGTCTCAGTAAGGTTTTCCGTATCGTGGCTCTCGGTACTGGGGGTTTCGCGATGAAGGCTATTTGTAGGCGGAAGGGCAGGTCAGGGGGCCACACGAGGGGCCCACACTATAGGTCGGCGCGGCCAAGGCCTGGGCCGCGCCGCCCTATGGTTTGGCCACCTCGTGGCCCCACTTCGTCTCCTCTTCGGTCTTCTGGAAGCTTCGTGGCAAAATAGGACCCTGGGCGTTGATTTCGTCCAATTCCGAGAATATTTCTTTACTAGGATTTCTGAAACCAAAAACAGCAGAAAACAGCAACTGGCACTTCGGCATCTTGTTAATAGGTTAGTTCCAGAAAATGCACGAATATGACATAAAGTGTGCATAAAACATGTAGATATCATCAATAATGTGGCATGGAACACAAGAAATTATCGATACGTCGGAGACGTATCAGCATCCCCAAGCTTAGTTCTGCTCGTCCCGAGCAGGTAAAACGATAACAAAGATAATTTCTGGAGTGACATGCCATCATAACCTTGATCATACTATTTGTAAACATATGTAATGAATGCAGCAATCAAAACAATGGTAATGACATGAGTAAACAAGTGAATCATAAAGCAAAGACTTTTCATGAATAGTACTTCAAGACAAGCATCAATAAGTCTTGCATAAGAGTTAACTCATAAAGCAATAAATCAAAGTAAAGGTATTGAAGCAACACAAAGGAAGATTAAGTTTCAGCGGTTGCTTTCAACTTGTAACATGTATATCTCATGGATAATTGTCAACATAGAGTAATATAATAAGTGCAATATGCAAGTATGTAGGAATCAATGCACAGTTCACACAAGTGTTTGCTTCTTGAGGTGGAGAGAGATAGGTGAACTGACTCAACATAAAAGTAAAAAGAATGGTCCTTCAAAGAGGAAACCATCGATTGCTATATTTGTGCTAGAGCTTTTATTTTGAAAACATGAAACAATTTTGTCAATGGTAGTAATAAAGCATATGAGTTATGTAAATTATATCTTACAAGTTGCAAGCCTCATGCATAGTATACTAATAGTGCCCGCACCTTGTCCTAATTAGCTTGGACTACCGGATCATCGCAATACACATGTTTTAACCAAGTATCACAATGGGGTACCTCCATGCCGCCTGTACAAAGTTCTAAGGAGAAAGCTCGCATTTTGGATTTCTCGCTTTTGATTATTCTCAACTTAGACATCCATACCGGGACAACATGGACAACAGATAATGGACTCCTCTTTAATGCATAAGCATGTGGCAACAATTATTATTCTCATATGAGATTGAGGATATATGTCCAAAACTGAAACTTCCACCATGAATCATGGCTTTAGTTAGCGGCCCAATGTTCTTCTCTAACAATATGTATGCTCCAACCATTAAGGTGGTAGATCTCTCTTACTTCAGACAAGACGGACATGCATAGCAACTCACATGATATTCAACAAAGAATAGTTGATGGCGTCCCCAGAAACATGGTTATCGCACAACAAGCAACTTAATAAGAGATAAAGTGCATAAGTACATATTCAATACCACAATAGTTTTTAAGCTATTTGTCCCATGAGCTATATATTGCAAAGGTGAATGATGGAATTTTAAAGGTAGCACTCAAGCAATTTACTTTGGAATGGCGGAGAAATACCATGTAGTAGGTAGGTATGGTGGACACAAATGGCATAGTGGTTGGCTCAAGTATTTTGGATGCATGAGAAGTATTCCCTCTCGATACAAGGTTTAGGCTACCAAGGCTATTTGAAACAAACACAAGGATGAAGCGGTGCAGCAAAACTCACATAAAAGACATATTGTAAACATTATAAGAATCTACACCGTCTTCCTTGTTGTTCAAAACTCAGTACTAGAAATTATCTAGACTTTAGAGAGACCAAATATGCAAACCAAATTAGCAAGCTCTAGGTGTTTCTTCATTAATGGGTGCAAAGTATATGATGCAAGAGCTTGATCATGAGCACAACAATTGCCAAGTATCAAATTATTCAAGACATTTTAGAATTACTACATGTAGCATTTTCCAATTCCAACCATATAACAATTTAACGAAGAAGAAACTTCGCCATGAATAGTATGAGTAAAGCCTAAGTACATACTTGTCCATATGCTACAGCGGAGCGTGTCTCTCTCCCACACAAAGAATGCTAGGATCCATTTTATTCAAACAAAACAAAAACAAAAACAAACCGACGCTCCAAGCAAAGCACATAAGATGTGACGGAATAAAAATATAGTTTCAGGGGAGGAACCTGATAATGTTGTCGATGAAGAAGGGGATGCCTTGGGCATCCCCAAGCTTAGACGCTTGAGTCTTCTTAGAATATGCAGGGGTGAACCACCGGGGCATCCCCAAGCTTAGAGCTTTCACTCTCCTTGATCATATTGCATCATACTCCTCTCTTGATCCTTGAAAACTTCCTCCACACCAAACTCGAAACAACTCATTAGAGGGTTAGTGGACAATAAAAATTAACATGTTCAGAGGTGACACAATCATTCTTAACACTTCTGGACATTGCATAAAGCTACTGGACATTAATGGATCAAAGAAATTCATCCAACATAGCAAAAGAGGCAATGCGAAATAAAAGGCAGAATCTGTCAAAACAGAACAGTCCGTAAAGATGGATTTTATTGAGGCACCAGACTTGCTCAAATGAAAATTCCCAAATTGAATGAAAGTTGCGTACATATCTGAGGATCACGCACGTAAATTGGCTTAATTTTCTGAGCTACCTACAGGGAGGCAGGTCGAAATTCGTGACAGCAAAGAAATCTGAAACTGCGCAGTAATCCAAATCTAGTATGAACTTTACTATCAAAGACTTTACTTGGCACAACAAAACACAAAACTAAGATAAGGAGAGGTTGCTACAGTAGTAAACAACTTCCAAGACTCAAATATAAAACAAAAATACTGTAGTAAAAACATGGGTTGTCTTCCATAAGCGCTTTTCTTTAACGCCTTTCAGCTAGGCGCAGAAAGTGTAAATCAAGTAACATCAAAAGACGAAGCATCAACATCATAATTTGTTCTAATAATAGAATCATAAGGTAACTTCATTCTCTTTCTAGGGAAGTGTTCCATACCTTTCTTGAGAGGAAATTGATATTTAATATTACCTTCCTTCATATCAATAGTAGCACCAACGGTTCGAAGAAAAGGTCTTCCCAATATAATGGGGCAAGATGCATTGCATTCAATATCCAAGACAACAAAATCAACGGGGACAAGGTTATTGTTAACCATAATATGAACATTATCAACTCTCCCCAAAGGTTTCTTTTTAGCATTATTAGTGAGATTAACATCCAAATAACAATTTTTCAATGGTGGCAAGTCAAGCATATCATAGACTTTCTTAGGCATAACAGAAATACTTGCACCAAGATCACATAAAGCATTACAATAAAAATCATTGACCCTCATTTTAATGATGGGTTCCCAACCATCCTCTAGCTTTCTAGGAATAGAAGTTTCAAGTTTTAGTTTCTCTTCTCTAGCTTTTATGAGAGCATTTGTAATATGTTTTGTGAAAGCCAAGTTTACAGCGCTAGCATTGGGACTCTTAGCAAGTTTTTGTAAGAACTTTATAACTTCAGAGATGTGGTAATCATCAAAATCTAAATCATTATGAGCTACAGCAATGGGATCATCATCCCCAAGGTTGGAAAAAATTTCAGCAGTTTTATCACAAGCAATTTCAGCAGTTTTAGCAATTTCAGGCAGTTTTGTACGCTTTGCACTAGGAGTAGAAACATTGCCAACACCAATTATTTTACCATTAATAGTAGGAGGTGCAGCAACATGTGAAGAATCAACATTACTTGTGGTGGTAATAGTCCAAACTTTAGCTACATTTTTCTCTTTAGCTAGTTTTTCATTTTCTTCTCTATCCCACCTAGCACACAATTCAGCCATTAATCTTATATTCTCATTAATTCTAACTTGGATGGCATTTGCTGTAGTAACAATTTTATTTTCAATATCCCTATTAGGCATAACTTTCGATTTCAAAAGATCAACATCAGAGGCAAGACTATCAACCTTAGAAGCGAGAATATCAATTTTATTGAGTTTTTCCTCAACAGATTTGTTAAAGGCAGTTTGTGTACTAATAAATTCTTTAAGCATAGCTTCAAGTCCAGGGGGTGTGTTCCTATTATTATTGTAAGAATTCCCATAAGAATTAGCATAACCGTTACCATTATTATAAGGATATGGCCTATAGTTATTACTAGAATTGTTCCGATAAGCATTGTTGTTGAAATTATTATTTTTAATGAAGTTTACATCAACATGTTCTTCTTGGGCAACCAATGAAGCTAACGGAACATTATTAGGATCAACATTAGTCCAATCATTCACAAGCATAGACATAATAGCATCAATCTTATCACTCAAGGAAGAGGTTTCTTCGACAGAATTTACCTTCTTACCTTGTGGAGCTCTTTCCGTGTGCCATTCAGAGTAATTAATCATCATATTATCAAGAAGCTTTGTAGCCGCCCCCAAAGTGATGGACATAAAGGTACCTCCAGCAGCTGAATCCAATAAATTCCGCGAAGAAAAAATTAGTCCTGCATAGAAGGTTTGGATGATCATCCAAGTAGTCAGTCCATGTGTTGGGCAATTTTTAACCAAAGATTTCATTCTTTCCCATGCTTGTGCAACATGTTCAGTATCTAATTGTTTAAAATTCATTATGCTACTCCTCAAAGATATAATTTTAGCAGGGGGATAATATCTACCAATAAAAGCATCCTTGCATTTAGTCCAGGAATCAATACTATTCTTAGGCAGAGATAGCAACCAATCTTTAGCTCTTCCTCTTAATGAGAAAGGAAATAATTTTAATTTTATAATGTCACCATCTACATCCTTATACTTTTGCATTTCACATAGTTCAACAAAATTATTAAGATGGGCAGCAGCATCATCAGAACTAACACCAGAAAATTGCTCTCGCATAACAAGATTCAGTAAAGCAGGTTTAATTTCAAAGAATTCTGCTGTAGTAGCAGGTGGAGCAATAGGTGTGCATAAGAAATAATTATTATTTGTGGTTGTGAAATCACACAACTTAGTATTTTCAGGGGTGGCCATTTTAGCAGTAGTAAATAAAGCAAACTAGATAAAGTAAATGCAAGTAACTAATTTTTTTGTGTTTTTGACATAGAGTGCAAGACAGTAAATAAAGTAAAGCTAGCAACTATTTTTTTTTTTGTGTTTTGATATAATGCAGCAAACAAAGTAGTAAATAAAATAAAGCAAGACAAAAACAAAGTAAAGAGATTGGGAAGTGGAGACTCCCCTTGCAGCGTGTCTTGATCTCCCCGGCAACGGCGCCAGAAATTTGCTTGATGCGTGTAGTTGACATGTCCGTTGGGAACCCCAAGAGGAAGGTGTGATGCGCACAACGCCAAGTTTCCCTCAGTAAGAAACCAAGGTTTAATCGAACCAGTAGGAGTCAAGAAGCACGTTGAAGGTTGATGGCAGCGGGATGTAGTGCGGCGCAACACCAGAGATTCCGGCGCCAACGTGGAACCTGCACAACACAACCAAAGTACTTTGCCCCAACGAAACAGTGAGGTTGTCAATCTCACCGGCTTGCTGTAACAAAGGATTAACCATATTGTGTGGAAGATGATTGTTTGCAGAAAACAGTAAAACAAGTATTGCAGTAGATTGTATGCGATGTAAAGAATAGGACCGGGGTCCACAGTTCACTAGAGGTGTCTCTCCCATAAGATAAAAGCATGTTGGGTGAACAAATTACAGTCGGGCAATTGACAAATAGAGAGGGCATAACAATGCACATACATGTCATGATAAATATAGTGAGATTTAATTGGGCATTACGACAAAGTACATAGACCGCTATCCAGCATGCATCTATGCCTAAAAAGTCCACCTTCAGGTTATCATCCGAACCCCTTCTAGTATTAAGTTGCAAAACAACAGACAATTGCATTAAGTATGGTGCGTAATGTAATCAATAACTACATCCTTATACATAGCATCAATGTTTTATCCCTAGTAGCAACAGCACATCCACAACCTTAGAACTTTCTTTCACTGTCCCAGATTCAATGGAGGCATGAACCCACTATCGAGCATAAATACTCCCTTTTGGAGTTAAGAGCAAAAACTTGGCCAGAGCCTCTACTAATAACGGAGAGCATGCAAGATCATAAACAACACATAGGTAATAACTTGATAATTAACATAACATAGTATTCTCTATCCATGGGATCCCGACAAACACAACATATAGTATTACAGATAGATGATCTTGATCATGTTAGGCAGCTCACAAGATCCAACAATGAAGCACAATGAGGAGAAGACAACCATCTAGCTACTGCTATGGACCCATAGTCCAGGGGTGAACTACTCACTCATCACTCCGGAGGCGACCATGGCGGTGAAGAGTCCTCCGGGAGATGAATCCCCTCTCCGGCAGGTGCCGGAGGAGATCTCAGAATCCCCGAGATGGGATTGGCGGCGGCGGCGTCTCGAAGGTTTTCCGTATCGTGGCTCTCGATGCGGGGTTTCGCGACGAAGGCTATTTGTAGGCGGAAGGGCAGGTCAGGGGGCCACACGAGGGGCCCACACTATAGGTCGGCGCGGCCAAGGCCTGGGCCGCGCCGCCCTATGGTTTGGCCACCTCGTGGCCCCACTTCGTCTCCTCTTCGGTCTTCTGGAAGCTTCGTGGCAAAATAGGACCCTGGGCGTTGATTTCGTCCAATTCCGAGAATATTTCTTTACTAGGATTTCTGAAACCAAAAACAGCAGAAAACAGCAACTGGCACTTCGGCATCTTGTTAATAGGTTAGTTCCAGAAAATGCACGAATATGACATAAAGTGTGCATAAAACATGTAGATATCATCAATAATGTGGCATGGAACACAAGAAATTATCGATACGTCGGAGACATATCAGGTCCCTGGTGAACCAGTGGTAAGCTGTCGCAAAAGCTACTACGACGACAACAACAAAAGAGGAAAAAAAGCAAAAGCAAAATCAGAGACAAGATGGTCTACTTGACCTCCGGCTTTGACGAACTAGGGGAAGGAGTTGGTTTGCATCCGAGGAAGGAGAGGATCTTCTTCGAGTTAGGCTTGGCAGCCTTAATCAAGGATTGCCACCTCTTTGTCTCCATCTTCTTCGCATCACCAACCTTCGCCCAGTCGACGCTTTGTTGGCTGTCGGCAACCAAAGCGATGGTGCCTTCAACGCCAATCTTCAAGCCCACTTGACGGAGACTCAGCCCAAGATCTTCTTTGGGGATGAAGCACTTGGTCAGGGCAGCAAAAGTGGCGGGCTCCTCTTTCTTCGCGAAGAAGTCGGGGAAAATCTGCGAAAACCCCGACCTAGCATCAGAGATGCTCTGGCGAACTTCGTCTCCATGAATTTCAAGGAGAGAAAGAGCGTCAAGAAGATGATCATCTTTGGGAGTTTCGAGGTCAAAATCTTGGTGCATCCTCCCTGCTGAAACAAAATCTTCGAGTTGTCAAGAGGTGCAAGGAAAAGCAAGCGTCTACAACGAATCAAAGTGGTTAGGGCACTTACTAACGAAGTGCCGATTTTGCGACTCCAAGCGGGCGATGATGTCTTCCTCGCGAGCAGATTGCCGAGCTGTGTTCTCACTCAAGGCATTTTCCGCGTAATGGAGCCTCTTTCGAAGACCCTCGACAGCGGCAGCATCTAATTCAGCCTTTTCGCGAGCTTTTTCACTTTGCTCTAGCTTGAGGGCAAGATCATCAGCGCGCTTATTCGCCTCAGAAAGGGCCTCTAGCAAAATAAAGGATGACAAAGGTTATAACAAAATAGAAGAGGAGAATCTACTCGATGAAATGAAGCAAGAAAGAATACCTTTCAACTATTAGCATGGTCACGGTACCCGATAAATCGGGTACCAAGACGAACGAATTCCTTCATCAAAGGCTGAAAAGTAACACGGAATGAGAAAGGGCTGAAAACATTCGACAACAAAAAGAGTTGAAAACGTTCGACAACAAAAACAGAACGAGAAAGGCACTTACATCGTCCATAGGAGGAGTCGCCGAGCTATCGGTCAAGAGACTTAACTCTTTGCCCGGATCAGTCCTTGCTCTTTTTGGCGGCGGAGCACGGGGGCTCACGACAGGACTGGGATGTCCTATATCCTGTTGAGGAGGCGAGGTTTCGTCCGCGTCAGGACGAGCCTCGGAAATAACTAAAGTACGAGACGTGCTCGTTCGAGCAGTCACGTCAACAGGAGGATTTTCCTCATCATCACCACTATACACCAAGAAAAAGTATAAGAAACAAAACAGGCAAAAAACTTGGGTGCAAAAGAAAAAGGCGACAGAAACTTACGAGCTGACGAGGGCATCATCATAAGGGTTGAAGGGTTTTTCCTCCTCTTCGGGTGGAGTTTCCTCGAGAGGGGACCTATCAGTTTTGGAGGTACCGGAGTCTGCGACTACATCCCTTTTTCGATTGTTCGTTGGAGAAGCAGCAGAGGTGAGGGAATGCATAGACTCGGTGGCCTCGGAATCAACTTCTCTTTCAGAGGAAGCCACGGATTTGTGAGAACCTGCAACTTCGCTCTCAGGGCGAGAAGTGCCTTGGTTCTGGTTGGTGACGACGGTTCGTTCTTCGACTTCCCCGCCTTCAGGCAGAGGAGGAAGAGAAGATAAAACTTGATGTTTCTACAAGAAGACAATATATATCGACAGTAAGTTACACCAGGGAAATCAGCAAAAAAGCAGTCGACAAATGTAAAAAATAGCAGTCAACAAAATAGCAGTAAGGACAATGATAATTTACCTTGGGGAGGGCGTTGGCGCCGCTATACGGTTCCACGCGACAGGAGGATAGAACGGCATCTTTCTTGCTAAGCGATGAGATTCTCCGGACAAGCTTTTCCAAGTCCTTCACTGGAAGATCCTTGGAAAGCCGGACGACATCTTTTTCGCCAGCATACATCCAGAGAGGATTCTTGCGAGCCTGCAGAGGCTGCACCCTAATCCTAAGGAAATACGCTGTAATTTGGATACCCGATAGTTCCTTGCCACGAGTATTTTGGAGCTCGCGGATACGGGTCATCAGCGCCTCTGTCGCCGTTTTCTCTTCTTCGGTGGCCTCTGCGTCCCAGGATCAGCAGCGAAGAATTTCGGCACCCCCGTCGAAGGGGGCGATGTTATACTCCAACGAGTCGGGACATTCCTCGTGGACGTACAACCATTTTTTGCGCCACCCTTGGACGGAGTCGGGAAATTTGACGTCAAAATATTCAACATCAGGGCGGACGCAAATAACAACACTGCCTATGTTATAGGCGATGTTGTGGGAGCCATTGCGGCGGAGGCAGAAGATGCGCTTCCACAGAGCCCAATTAGGATGGACTCCGATGAAGCACTCGCAAAGTGTGATAAAAAATAGAAACATGGAGGATGGAGTTGGGAGTCAGCTGATGAAGCTGCAACCCGTACACGAAAAGCAAACCACGGAGAAAATCGTGGATGGGAGCAGAAAGGTCGCGGATAAGATGGTCAACAAAGCTAACCCGATATTCCATAGGAGGCGTCGGGTAGCTCTCCTCGCTGGGTAAGCGCAGAGCATCTTTCTTCTTCGTCAGCCCAAGCTTCTTCTTCAGATTGATGTCTTGGTTGGAAATCTTGGATCTTTCCCACTCCGAGGTTCCCAGATCTTGCGCCGCCATCTTCGATTCGGGTGTGCTGTGCCTTGTGAGTCTTGCGCGTGGTGGCATCAACAATGGTGCTGGAAGCAGAAGGGCAGTGCGTGAGCGCTGGAGCTTTGGTGGTTGCAGAGGGGATTTTTTGGAAGAACAGAGGCGCGGCACAGCGAAGGGGAGCACGGAGGAAGAATAAGGTCTTTTATAGCAACCTTGCGAATCGACGCACCGTTGGATGGAGCAGTAATAAACCTGATGAGTTACACGTGGCTCAAGGGGTAAAATCGTATTTTCACTGAGAAGGAACTGGACAGGCGCTACAGTAAGCATGCCAGAAAAAGCGGAGGACGTGTGTCCCCCACTTGCGTAACGTGTCAACATGCCACAAATTTTGGGTCCACAATTCAGTGATAGGACAGAGTTCGCGTGTTCTCGATACAGAGTTCGTGGCTATCGTCAGCATTGATGTCACTTTACCAAAGGAAAATTTCGACTACGGTGTTATGAAGTTTGATGATAGTGCAGAAGTGATGATAATTTCGAGAGCTTTTGGTCAAATATAAGTTTTTGATCAAATGCTCGGGGGCTACTTTAGAATGAAGAAAATCTCGAGTATGGCAAGAAAGAAATGGCGAGAGCCTATGATCAAATACAAGCATTTGTCCATATGCTCGGGGGCTACTCCCATCGGGAGCGCTGGTCGCGCACCCGAGAAAGATATGAGAATTCAAAAAAAGATGATAATATAGCGACAAAAGGAATTAAAATGGTGAGCCTACAACCAACTACTTGGACTTGGTTGTAGCCTTGGGGGCTACTCCCATCGGGAACGCTGTTCGCGTGCCCGATGAATTTGGAAACAGCATGATGACTATATTTCGAGTTATACAAATAACTCTTCATATACTCCCATCGGGAAGACAATACAAAAATATACAAATCATCCGCTTGACTCGAATAAATGTGCTATTCCATCAGTCGAAAAAGGCACTCGACAATATATTCTAAGAGCGCCTCAGTCGCGAATAATCTCTGAATGCCGCAAAACTTTGTGAAGGTAAGTCCCCGGATCTGTCCTGAGCGGCGTGGCACCATCTCTGACGGCGGTTTGCTACTGTTTTCTGTATCAACAGATACGAATAAAAATCCTAACGGACGCGTTAGGTACCCGATAAAACATGACTGGAACTCGGCATATGGTAAGACCTTAAGCGGCACATGTTGAGTTACGCCAGTATCCCGAGATCATGTCCAGGGACGTGATCTTGAAGTAGGTTTTTGCGGATTGCCACAAGAGCAGTTAACTAGTACCTGATCCATCAGATGAACTAGCCCCAATTACCATTATCCCTGTACAATATATGATTGTTTTATTAAAGATATGTGTTAACTCGAAGAAGTTATATGATAATTATAAAGTTGGAGATTTTCCCTGATTCTTCGATTCAAGCAAAATCTCGGGGACTACTGACATAGGAATCCCCAATGGGCCTGCCGAAGATGGTACCCGGGGTTTACTGAAGGCCCACATGTCGAAGAATATGAAGTTCGGAAGCCCAATTAGTCGTTAAGGAAAGATAGAGTTGTATTAGGAAAGTAGAGATTTGTAACTTTACGGGTTGAACTCACAGAGTCTCCCGGAATCTGTAAACTTGTGTAATACGAAACCCTGGGCTTCGCCTCATATATAAGGGGGAGTCAAGGGACAAAGAGAGGATCGAATCATTGTCAGCGCAACCCTAGTTTTCATAAGCAGTTGAGTACTTTTCCGTCTGAAACCCTCGAGATCTACTTTCCCTCTACTTCCAACAAAATCCTAGTCTACAACTTGTAGGCATTGACAAGTTAATCCCTTGTCAATCGGGGAAGGACCAAGTTCCACCCAAGTGGAGCCATCTACACCACAAGGCCAAGCTTCTTCCGTTGATCATACAAGTGCAAGTCAACCTCTACAACAACCTCAAGTTCAACCTAAACAACTACAACAACAATCAAGTACAAGTCCACCTCAACAAGCTCAAGAACAACATCTACCGCAAGCTCATCTACCTCAACAACCAACATCAAGTGACCAAGGCAAAGCATCAAGTTCTTCACCGATTGGCTCGGGGATGATCTTTATGGACAATCCCATTCCTAGTACCCCGAGTCATCCGGCTCTCATGATGATGATGATGACGATGCACCGTTCAACAACAATGAAGGTCAAGGCGAGGACCTAAACCGTGATGAAGGCCAAGAGGACCTACAAGAATCTACTCCTATAGCCGATACTCGCCGTGAAGATCCTACTACAAGACACTTGCGCCTCAAGTCCCATTCTTTGCGTAATGTTATTAGTGACTTAAAGGGCAAAGTAACCACCCGGAGGCAACTAGCAAAATTTTGTGAGCACCACGCCTTTGTCTCTATGGTGGAACCACTCAAGGTTAATGATGCACTTGAAGATCCCGATTGGTTGATTGCAATGCAAGAGGAACTCAACAACTTCAAGAGGAATGATGTGTGGACTCTCATGAAGCGACCCTATCATTGCCGCAATGTTATCGGCACCAAATGGTGGGTCTTCAAGAACAAGCAACATGAGCATGGCATCGTCATCCGCAACAAAGCAAGATTGGTGGCACAAGGCTATTCTCAAGTTGAAGGCGTGGACTTTGGTGAAACCTTTGCACCCGTTGCAAGGCTTGAGTCCATCCATATCCTTTTGGACTTTGCCTCTCATCATGGCTTCAAGTTGCAACAAATGGATGTTAAAAGTGCTTTTCTTAATGGTCCTTTACATGAGGAGGTATATGTGAAGCAACCCCCGGGGTTCGAGGACCCCCATTTTCCGGACCATGTCTTAAATCTCAAAAAGGCCCTATATGGACTCAAACAAGCTCCTAGAGCTTGGTATGAGCATCTAAAGGAGTTGCTTGTAGACTGTGGTTTCGAAGTGGGGAAAATCGATCCCACTCTTTTTACTAAGAAAGTCAATGGGGAGCTCTTCGTATGCCAACTTTATGTAGATGACATCATTTTTGGCTCAACTAACACAAAGTTAAATGATGAGTTTGCTAAGTTGATGACTAATAGGTTTGAGATGTCGATGATGGGTGAACTCAAGTACTTCCTTGGGTTCGAGATCAAGCAAATGCGACAAGGCACCTTCATCAATCAAGCAAAGTACCTTCAAGATATGCTCAAGCGATTCGACATGAAGGATGCCAAGGGGATTGGAACTCTGATGCATCTCAAGTGTCAACTCTCCCTTGACGAGACCGGCAAGGCGGTGGATCCCAAGCTCTACCGTTCGATGATAGGTTCGCTTCTTTACCTTTGTGCCTCTCGCCCGGATATAATGTTAAGCGTCGGTATGTGTGCACGATTTCAAGCAAGCCCGAAGGAAAGCCACATTGTAGCGGTCAAAAGGATCTTTCGATATTTAGTTGATACCCCACACTTCGGACTATGGTACCCAAGGGACACGGACTTTGCTTTGGTTGGCTTCACCGACTCCGATTGGGCGGGCGACAAGGTTGATAGGAAGTCTACATCCGGAGCTTGTCACTTTCTTGGGAGATCATTGGTGTGTTGGTCCTCGAAGAAGCAAAATTGTGTCTCCGTCTCCACCGCGGAAGCCGAGTATGTAGCCGCAGCAAGTAGTTGTGCTCAAATCTTGTGGATGAGGCAAACCTTGCGGGATTATGGACTCGAGTATAGCAAGATGCCTCTTTTGTGTGACAATGAGAGCGCAATCAAGATCGCCTACAATCCGGTTCTTCATGGCAAGACGAAGCACATTGATAAGGAACCACTTCATTCGAGATCACACTGCTCGCGGAGATATTGTTCTATCCTTCATTGGTACCAAGGAGCAATTGGCGGACATCTTCACGATAAGGTGCCTCGTTCGTTGTTTATCTCTTCTTGTGGCTACATCAATTCTATGGAGGCACCTTATGGTGAGTTTGGGTATTCTCAAGGCTAAGGTATGATAACTTCACCCAAAACTCCTTGCATGATCTTGTATTGCCTCCATATTGTGCATATGCTAGTTGAACATGTCATGTATTCTAGTTGCATATGTGCTTGGTTTGCAAAATCTAGGGGGAGTTATGTCTCTAGGATGTGTGCATTTGTATTCAAATGCATATCCAAAATATGCACATGTCTAAGGGGAGCTCCGTCGAGCTTTTGCAAATCTAAATATCATATCATAATATCTCTTGCCATTGCAATTTCTTGTGTTGTCATCAAACACCAAAAAGGGGGAGATTGAAAGAGCAAAGTCTAAACCCCGCGTTTTGTGTGTTTAATGACAACACTTGAACAATCTCACCGTGTGCATTGAGTATCCTTGTTAGATTTGCAAGTGCACGGTGACCTCGCTGGACACGTCAATATCGGAGGACTGAAGCGTAGCTTATAGGTTTTCTGGTTTTGTGTGTGTATCGCGAGGTAACATGGTTGGAGAGAAAAAGAGGAGAAAGCAGTTTTTGTCAGGCTGGTACTACCAGTACTAGTAGCGGTAGTACCGCTACCCATACTAGTACCGCCCCATGGTACCGCTCTGGAGTTCTACGCTAGTTTTGTCCCACAGAACAGGTTACGGTACCTTTACGGTACCTTGAGCGGTAGTACCGCTTGAGGGCGGTAGTACCGCCTGAGGTACCGCTTAAGTAACGTAACTAGTTACGGCAGTACCGCTTCGGTACCGCTGCGGTACCTCTTGGGATCCAGTAAGGTTTGGAGCCCATTGCGGTACCTCAAGCCGTACCGTGAGCGGTAGTACCGCTTTGTGTCCACGTGGACAAGTTCTGTGGGGATTTCGAATCTAGAGCGGTAGTACCGCTTCCCAAAGCGGTAGTACCGCTTAGGCAAAAACTGCAGATAACGGTTGGATTTCGGGGGGCCTATTTAAAGGGCCCTTCTTCCCCAACACGATTTTATCTCTCCTCTCTCTCCTTCATTGTTGCTGAGCTTAAACCTTGAGGATCTCTCCAACCATCCAACCAATCTTACCCAAATTTTGAGGAGTGGTGGAGGAGACCCCGATCTATAGTTCTACCAAGAGAGATTTCACCAATACTTGCTAGTCCTTAGTGGATCTTGGTGTTAGGGTTCCTATGGTGGGATCTGGGAGAAAGTGCACCTATGGAGGCTAGCTTGGTGTTGTGCTAGCTCCATAGGTTGTTGGGAGCCTCCTTGTGGTGTGGAGCTCGCCCCAACCTTGTGAAGGAATCACCGCCTCGACCGGTGCCATAGTGGAGAAGGTGGAGCCCCTTTGTGGAGCTCTCTCGAGGAAGAAGATGAGACCTTCCTTTGTGGTGTGGCCGCCTAGCCTCTTGTGTGAGGCTAGCACCTCCTCAACGCAGACGTACTCTCTTTTGTGAGAGGAACTGCGGGAAACAAACCTCGCCTCCTCTTCGCGCCATCTGGTTGTCCCGCTCCTTACTCTTACTATCTTGCTTGTTCCTTTGCTTGTTGCTCTTGTCTAGGATCATTGTAGGAACACCGACACCGCTAAAGCAATCACCTTTACCTTCCGCACCGCTAAAATTGAAAAAGATTAAAACTTAACGTAGCGTCCATTCACCCCCCCTCTTGTTCGCTACGATCCATTCAAGGACTCAGGCATTGCGCTCATTCAAAAGCCGCCCCATATCTAAAACCAGCTAATCCATCCTAGTTTTTGCATTAGAATATATATATTTCGTGGTCGCCTCTTGCTTCTCGATGAGGATGGCCTAGACGGCTGACCGGAGGATAAAATACAAAAACACATTCCTAGGTCCAGTTTGGGGTGTGCTTGCTTTTGAGGACCCATGCATTGCCCTCATTATAAATCCGCCCCATATCTAAAACCAGTTAATCCATCCTAGTTTTTGCATTAGAATAATTGAGATATTCATGTTAGAATTTACATTATTACTAAGCTTTCCATGTTAAACAAAAACATCATAAGTTATTTTTAGAGATTATACAATTGCTCATATTCATGCAGCAAAGATTAGTAATAATGTGAACAACTGATTCTGCAAGTAAATTTTGTGTATTAAGTGCATAAGCGAGTGGCAAAATAATCAACTCACAAATACTCATGAATGTGTAAGCATGCAACAATGACAATGGTACTGGTATAATTCCCGCTCAATATCTGCAGAAGAGTATCTAACCCAACTTAATGGGTACAAATAATTAAATTCAAGAAAAATATAGAATTATTGTGAAATTTTGGGGCAAAGTGAGGAGGATTTCACCATCGATGATGTGGAAATTCACAACATTATCGTCATCACTAATCAGAGGACCAGAAAACATATCATAACGAATTAATGCATATCAAAAACTTCGTAACAAGTCTGATGAGCACCTCTAGACCGAGCCAGCCACTAACAGACTAACTCCCAGTGTTGGCTAAACCGCTAAAGAGATACAAAAAAAAAAAAATTGATGCTGAACAGTGGGGAAACCGACTGCATATTTCTAAACTAAGAGCTAATAAAATACATGGCTTTTTGGCCTCTAAGCTAAAGGTTAAGGGAAATAATTCACCAAAGCTATGATGTCAGTATAAGATCTCCTTGTGGAGAGGCCTTGCCAAGGAGGTCTAAGTCATCCTTAAAAAAAGATACGATATATCATAATAACAAAATTCATATCACACCAGCCTGATTGGGCAAATCAGATGATTTCATATGAAGATCTAATGACTGTAATACATCTCATGGGGATGCCCTGAGTAGCGAGTAGTCAGGTCATCCACTCAGCTTAAAGTTTAGAGGAGTTACATTTCGATAGAAACCAACGGTAGGTCACGTGGTACTGTCAATCAGTAAATTACATCATGAAGTCTAAGCAATAAGAGCTTCGATCTATGAGGTTACATTGTCTATGCCAGCCCATTGTTGCATAATAGATACAGAATTATGACACACGAGGCATCTCCATCTCGAGGACCAGTAAACTGCTGGCAGAATTATGACTCACGAAATACTCAGTAGATGTCTACGTGAAGAGAACATATAATCAGAATATCACTGCAGTAACTATAACCAATGTTGATTTTTAACTTAAGTATCTATCTAACATTCAAAACGTGATCAAACAAACTATATCAAATCTGTTTTTTTCTTACACCAGGTTTGATGCCAAAGACGTAGTGACTGAGGATTTAGATATATTAGCTTTCTTAGCACCACCAACGGCAGCAGGTATATATGTGAGTGAAAATGCAGAAGAGACAACATAAACATGCACAATGGTTTCAAAGAAAAAACAGGACATCAAGAGGTGAATGCATGATTTGAAATCACCAGCTGCATGATCGTAGCGACTTCCGTGAATCGTCTTGCCACCATTAGGTGACCAAGAACACCCAATCGGCCACATCAAAACATAAGTAGGAGCAGCAACAAAGTACCGCAGAAAAAACCCTGAGATCAGAACAAAAATTAAAGGATGGGGACATATTGTGAAAAAAAAAGCACGCAACCACGCTACCAGCAACCTACAAACCACTGCCGTCAACAACCTCACCTAGCCCCGTCAACCTACATATAATCAGAATATCACTGCAGTAACTATAACCAATGTTGATTTTTAACTTAAGTATCTATCTAACATTCAAAACGTGATCAAACAAACTATATCAAATCTGTTTTTTTCTTACACCAGGTTTGATGCCAAAGACGTAGTGACTGAGGATTTAGATATATTAGCTTTCTTAGCACCACCAACGGCAGCAGGTATATATGTGAGTGAAAATGCAGAAGAGACAACATAAACATGCACAATGGTTTCAAAGAAAAAACAGGACATCAAGAGGTGAATGCATGATTTGAAATCACCAGCTGCATGATCGTAGCGACTTCCGTGAATCGTCTTGCCACCATTAGGTGACCAAGAACACCCAATCGGCCACATCAAAACATAAGTAGGAGCAGCAACAAAGTACCGCAGAAAAAACCCTGAGATCAGAACAAAAATTAAAGGATGGGGACATATTGTGAAAAAAAAAGCACGCAACCACGCTACCAGCAACCTACAAACCACTGCCGTCAACAACCTCACCTAGCCCCGTCAACCTACATAACACTGAAATAAACTGCAGGTATAATACTACGAAAACATATGAGATCATGCATGAACCTGCTCATGGCAGAACATTTCCTTCAATACTAAAAAAAATTCATAGTTTACTCTATTTTTTGATAGATTTAAACACCAACTCAAATTGACACGTGGAAGCCAAATGGTTGAATTTAGGACATACTTCCTTTTTCCGAGACATTTGTGCCAGTTTATAACACTTGCAAATACGAAACACATTCCATTAGACATAAATCCTAATTAAGGAAAGACAAATCAGCTTCTTGTTGTTATTTAGAGTTCTGAAAGATTTAATAGTTGTACTTAAGAAAAGAAGATCTCATATGGTGAAAAGTCCATAAACAAAGTTTAAATCTGGGATAAGAATCCATGTGTCGCTTGTAATATACATATCACTTTTACCTTTCCAGCCTATATTATTCCTACCATAATCATTGAATCAACACATTCATAGGATTCCGAAAAAATATTAAGCGTATTGATGTTTCATATCTGGTATAAAGTCAAATAGCTGCAAAGAGAGAGGTATCATATTGCTACGGAGAGCACATGATACTGAATGGGCAAATTTATTTGACTTAAATAGAATCACTTAGCTTTAAAATTTGCATGTTACCTTGCATCTCCCAGGCAACCGAGAAGATAATTAAATCTTAGCAATCTGATGGAAGATTGATAGAGAATAAATCAAGACACCATGTTCTTTTGGTCAATAGTGTAATAATATAATATATAGTCACTAAAATCAACGGGTTCATTGCAACATAGGCCTTTAAGCTTGTACTTATCCTCTTATGACTCCTATAGCACTTTCAAATGAGCAATTATTTCTTGGCTTCTAAAATAACAATATTAAGGATGCATTTACCGCAGGAGGAATATTTTAAATCGAACTGTAGTCGCAGGCATGAGTTATGAATTAAATTCACACAATTCCATATCCATATGTCTATGTGTAAAGAAAGTGACATCCAACAAACTTTAGACCATTTTTAGTGAGAGAATTAACTTTAGATATATAGCCTAATCGGTTTATTCATAGTAAACAAAAAACTAAATGTAAATGACTCATAAAGAGCGTGCTTCTTGTAATTAGGTTATTAGGACAAAGCCAAGTATGTCAAACTTTTATGTTATTATTAAGAAATGAAGACACAAGTTGGTCCCCGAACCATGCCATACTGAACATCTTATTCAGATAAGTAAATCTAAAGTACCCAACTCATGAACTGTGAATTAATTTCCAATTTATGCAGCATTGTTCTCCAGAACACTATGTGGTTGTTGATTATTTTATTAAGATAATCCTTTCCAAACATAGTATGTTGTCCATTTACAAACTTACATTTGAAATAAGCTGATATTAGTTACTGATAAATAAGTAGCAAATAAACTTGCAATCTAAAAGCAAACAAATCCTAAGATACCTAATTGTATGCCAAGAAAAAAAGAAAATGAAAGAGGTTCTCATTGATAATTACTGTAGACATGTTAAGAAACAATGAATTAAACAAAGCAATGAAATGTATTTACCACTACAGACGTTTTCTAGGGAGTTCGGTAAAGCCATCATCCTGCAATTTTCATACTGTATTTGACAACTTCCGAATCTTTCTTTTGGTGAATGGAAAAGAGACACATAAGTTAGAGCATCTCCAGTCGCGTCCCCCAAAGCGTCCCCCAAACCGCGCCGGATTGAGTGTTTGAGGGACGTGTTTTGTTCGTGCCGCGTTTGGGGGACGTCGGTCCCCAGCCGCGTCCCCCAAACGCCGCCCCAAAACATTAAAAATACTTCTTTTTGGCATTTTTATTTCAATTTCCACAAACTAATACATAATTGGGAACGTGGTTTTCCACAAACTAATACATAGTTTGAACCATGGTGGACACAAATATAAAATTTTGCAAAAAAACTAAACCTAAGTAGGCCATGCATCGAAGGTTTCTTGTGTTCGCTGCTAAGAAAGAACACTCGAGGGCACACCCAGTCACCCAAACTGGAAAATCCAGCTGCCCTTGTTGGTTCTACCGATGAGACGAACATCCAGAAACTTCCGTGCACGTATTCGCTGCGAAGAAACAACACTCTTCATTATCAGTCGTCCTCCTCGTCGGTGCTGTCGCCGTGGTAATCCCGGCGGCAGCGCATCTCGTCGAAGACCTTGACACTCATGTCCCTGTCACCGAAGTAGGAGAACAGGAGGATGAAGCCGGCTTCGAGGCTGTGGTGGCGCGCGAACTTCTCCCAGCCGATGTTGAGGTACATCTTGCCGCGCGCATCGTAGATCACGTCGACGATCCACCGGTAGTAGCCGCACGAAGCCTCCCGCAGATGCATCGTGCGTGGGCGGTCGTCGCCGGCGACGTACTCGGCGAAGGAGTCCGGTAGCCTCTGGATGCCGCGTGCAGGACCGGTCCTGAGGTTTCGAGGGCCCAGGGCGGAACTAAAATCCAGGGCCCTATAGGCATGAGAATAATTAGTTGGTGAAATTTGCTAGGATGGAGATCCTCCCAACTTTATTCACTTTATTCTTCCTTTTGTCATTCATGATGTAACCCTGTTTTCAGTTCAATAAAATCCGCAAGGCATCCCTTTAAAAAAAATTGCGCGATCTCCCCCTTGGCTCAATGGTATTAATGTTGAAATGTTGAATAATAGGCGATTTCATTTATATATCTTTTATTTCACCGTGAATTTTTGTGTGTATCATGATTACATGATCAATAAATAAGATACAAAGATCTGTGGCAACACACGTGGATTCAACTAGTTTATATAGCCTTGCAGTTTTAGGTATGCCAACAATCAGAAAAATTAAGACGTAATAGAAAAGCAAACTGCATCAAAAAAATACTGTAAATTTTATGGGAATATTGAAACAACAAAGAACTGTCTAGTCTAGACCACCGGCTTCATTCTAGTTTTTTAACCAACCGAACACCTGTCCCCTGATTAGTCGCTTCATATTGAAGTTTTTTTGTTAGGATAGTTGCTTCATACAACTAACGTAAAAAAAATTCAACAGCACAAAAGGAAAAAAAAAAGCCCAAATCAGCCAAAAGGGCCCAAGTACCAGCATAACCCTTCATCTTGGTCGCTGAATGACGCGAGAGAACTGCCGTCCTCTAATGGCGGCGCCAAACTATCTCCTCCCCGCAAAGCTATCTCTTCGTCCTCTGCAGGTATGCATGCCTAACGAGCTGGGATTTGGGGCCCCTAGTTTTCTTGGGCCCAGGGCGGCCGCCCCCCCCCCCCCCCCCCCCCCACCTAGGGCCGGCCCTGGCGGCGTGGGTCACCCTTGAGGACGAGGACGAACTCGAACAGTACGCCCGGCTCCACGTCCATTTCCGACGGTGAAGACGACGACGTGGCAGGCGACGGCGAGCGTGCCGCTCTGCCACGGCCACGACCACGGCCACGGCCACGGCCACGAGCTCGGCCTCCGCCTCTACCAGACATGGCGTCGACTCTTGTTGAGATGGTGGCGGCTAGGGTTGGGGAGAGAGGCGCTAGGGTTTGTGTGTGAGAGGGACGATGAGAGGCGGCCCTTTTTATAGGCCGGAGGGAGGCGGGGGAGCGGTGGCGCTCATTAACGCCGGCACGCAGAGCTAGGCTCGACGAGACGCGTCGCTCCGCCTCTGCGGGAACTGCACCGTCGCTGCGCGCCAATAACTTCCGTCGCGAGGTAGGCGGTTAGGTCAAAATTTATTGTGCCGCTGATGGGTCGGCCCCGCCACTCCACGCCTCGCTTTTTGGTGTGTCCGGCGTCCCCGGTGCGTCCCCTGTGGGGCGGGGACGGGCTCGGGGCGCCGGACACCGTATCGAGCACGCCGGACAAAATTGGGCTTTGGGGAACGCGGCTGGAACCGTTTTCTGGTCCGGCGCGCCCCAAATTGCTTTGGGGGACGCGACTAGCAACAACAATAACACGCCTGCGATCACCAACACTAATGGACATAATCGATGCTGAGTAAAGTGTCGGATTCTTAACACATCTTAGTCCTCCTACAATGAAAGCAAGACGCCTGATTATTTGTCTTTTATTCATATACAAATGCTTAAACATAGAATAAAAAGTAAATTTTGAAGCCATAATTCATTGAATGGATCACTTAATGGTAAAGAAGGGGGGCTAAAAAAATGCGCATTTTAAACGAATAACCTGCTACTGCAGTGTACTATCTTTTTTTCTTTTTATTGGCATTTTTTTGCCGTTTTGGTGCCCAAGCCAAAAGGCTTCCACATCGTCAAATATCTGAAAACCTTGAATGCATTGTTCCAAGTACTGGGATAGTAGCAATCGCTACAACAAAAACAATATCGAATAGTCCCTACAGGATCTAAAGTAAGTCTCATGGTTATACTGAGGGGCTACCTAATGAAAGCTCTCTTATAGCTGAATAAAAAATAATTCGCAATAAGAAATTAAACTGAAAATGAAACGACGCTGATGAAAAATAGCTAGCAACAAAGATATATAGTGGCTACCTTGGAAATATGCACCCCGAGGCTTCTATGAGCCACAGAACACTTGATACAAATGAATGTGCCAAACGTTAGTGACCTGCAAACACCACAACATTGGAAGATTGAAAAAGTGCAGAGCCGAAAATACGATGCAGGTAAAGCCTGTAAACTTCACAGCTCTGAATTTAATAACTATTTGGGGTTGCAATTCCAGGTGAAAGCCATAAAGGGAAAACCTGGTTGATTATTGGCTCGGTCGCTAGTTCCCGTATTGGCACCTAGTTGATTGGTTTGGTCGCTGGTGGCCATCTATGGCCTATGTGCCTGACGACATGTGGTCTGCCCGCAACTCCGGTTGGAATCAAACGCGAGGTCGCCGGAGCCACAACTGCATACCGAGCAGAGCAGCCACACTGCGGCAGGGATCGAGGCCGGCGGACCAGAGGGCGCTGGGCGTGGGCGAAGAAGAGGGTCGTCCATCAGATCTCTAGAGGCCGGAGGCGCGACCTGGGGCTGGTCGGGTGGGCCGGTCCGCCTGTGC
This sequence comes from Lolium perenne, assembly GCF_019359855.2. Lineage (NCBI taxonomy): Eukaryota > Viridiplantae > Streptophyta > Magnoliopsida > Poales > Poaceae > Lolium > Lolium perenne. The sequence goes on along the minus strand of NC_067244.2, from coordinate 234,396,108 downwards.
CATGCGGGTCGACCGCCGGAGTTGGCGAGGAGGCGCGACCTGGGACAGGAGGGATTGAGGCGAGGGAGGCGCGACCTGGTCACCTGGGTCTGGGACACGGAGAACGACGCCCACTCGACCACGGAAATTTTAACTCTGCCCACAAAAATATGCTCCAATCGCAACAGGATTACATGTTTAGAATAATAATGTAAATCAGCCATTATAAGTTCGGAGCCCTATGAATGTGTTGATTCAATGATTATGGTAGGAATAATCCATCCAACAAGAAGGAGAAGAAGGGAAAGATACACACATCTGTGGAATTCATACATCTTTCACGACGACGTGCTTCTGACGCTCCCCTAGCTGGCTCAGCATCTCTGGCTTCAATGATTCCGCATAAGCACCCAGCCTAATTTCCTTGAGGCTTGTGAGAACTGATAGCCCAGAGATTTTCTTCAGACTGCGGCAAGTACCAACTTGTAGCAGCTCGAGCCTAGGCATTGCGTCTTCTTCAAACATCACCGATTCAAGGTTCAGTAAGCGATAAAGCTCCAGCACCACGAGACTCGGGAAAGCCGAGTTTTTGAAATGGAGCTGTTTCCCCACGAATGAAAACTCCTTCAGGCGTAGAACTGCAAGATTTGGTAGCACCCCAAGGGCCTGTATGGCATCATCTTGCTCCAAAAAGCTATCCTCCAGCAACAACTTGCAGAGATTCTGAACCTGATGGATCCAATCTGTTACCCTGACAAGTTTGCCGTACAGCTTGAGGCTCTCAAGCCAGCTTGGTGGCGACAAACCCTCACCCAGACAACCATCTAACTCATCCTTCCACGATTTCCCTATCACTGAAAGAGACCGGAGATGATAGTGACCAGCAATGGCAGACCAGAACTCCATGCTGTTTTTGCTGTTGATACCAACCACTCCAAGCTTGCGCAATTCAGTAAGCCCTATGAACTCTTTTACAGTGGCATTCCCCTCAACATAGGCACCACTTAGTTTGTGCAGGGCCTTCAGCTGACCAATTCCTCTAGGAACTTTAACACCTTCATTGCCAGGAAACTGATAGCGGAACAGATTGAGTACATCACGCCTGTTCAAACCACCATCTAAAACTTGTGGTCTCAATAAAAGAGGAACTGTAGACATCCAAAGGCAACGTGAGTCAATCACGGACGGGACAATATCATGAACGTACTCATCATACGCAACTTCTATGTCCTGCTCTCCATTGACATTGGCGCGGCTTACCGATACACGAAGGTTCTGTAGCATTCCAAGATTGGTGATTGTTCTTGGTAACTCAAATATTTGTGTATCTCTAACATCAAGTGTTTGGAGGTGCAGCAAATTCCCGAAAGAATTAGGCAAAAAGTAAATATTCCAACATCCTCGTAGAGAAAGGTACTTAAGGTGATGGAGCTGTCCGACACGGTCAAGATGGTGATCTCTCAACCCTAGTGTGTCTTCCAAATCGAGCACTCGGAGAAACCTCATATTCTCGGAGATGAAAAACGGTCTCCAGTCTCCAAACACGGTCAGTGACCGTACGTGAGACAAGTCCAGCACACCCGGCAATGCATCTCCATCCCTTTTCCAGTTGCTGCCTATGACAAGATGGCGTATTGGACCTTGTGTGCTACTCAAACAACACCCATCCTCCAGTTTGAAGACAAGGTTTTCCTCTCTGGCCTTTGAGATGCATATTTCCCTGATGATATCATGAAGTTGGCAAGAATTAATTTTGCCATTGTAATCATTTACATCTTCCCCTGGCAGGATCATACTCCTATCCAAAAGCTCTTCAAAGTACCTACGACCGAGCTGCTCAGCAGTGATGCCATGAATATCTCGTGAGTATCCCTCTGCAATCCACCGCCTCACTAGACGATCCAACCTAATTACTTGATCTTCTTGAAATATTGATAGGTACAGGAAAGCAGACTTGAGATAATATGGCAAACCATCGTAGCTCCTCATAAGAACTGTCTTTATTGTCCTAAGTTCAGGATTGATCTCTAGTTCAGCACTAATACGGTCATTCATCATTCTCCATTCAACAGCAGTTTTTGGCTTAGTGGCTAGAAATCCACCTATGGTTGATATTGCAAGGGGAAGACCGTCACACTTCTTCAGTATAATCTGTGCTTGCTCCATCATTGCGGGGGCTAAATCAACTTTTTCAGTCTTGTCCTTGAATACCTACAATGAATATAATTTTACAAAGAGAAGTACTTTAATTAAACACTAGTTGTTGCTTAATTAAGACTATCAAATACTAGACTTGTTTGTGCTAGCTTCTGGCTTCGAACTGAAAGAGATTTAGCATATTTAATACGATATTATGTGAAGTAAAACTCGTCTTTGTGTACAAGATACTAGGGTGTAAACATTAATTTCTTCCTTGAAACATGTCTGCTAAACTTATAATCTTGAATTGAGAGAATTTTAAAGCATATTTAAGAGAATTTTAAAGCATATTACGTGAATTAAAACGCATATGAGAATGAAGAATGGATACAAGTTACTAAAGTACTCCCTCCGTTCCTTTTTAATTGACTCGAATTTTGTACAAACTTGTACTAAATCCAAGTCAATTAAAAAAGAACGGAGGGAGTACCTTCTTTGTGAAGAGATCAAGTGCAGCACCACCTTTCAGACCTTCAAGACTGTACATGTTCTTGCATACTGTTGAACAGTGTTCAGCAATATTTCTTTCTCTTGTGGTGATTATGATCCTTCCAGCACTATCCAAACACCCTTTCACCAAATCCCATTCATAAATGGATGATATATCATCAAGAACAATAAGGCAATTTTGTGTTTTTAATAGCCGAGCTAATTCCACCTTCAACTCTTGAATTTTCATCAGTGATATTCCTTTAGTTGATGTTGCTCCAGCAGTATCTTCTTGAATACTTTTTTGAAGCTGCAAAGCCAAATCTCTAAGGAGTACCTCAGGGTTAAAAGGACGCAATGCAGTAACCCATGCATGCTTCCAGACAGAAAGCTCTTGGCTTCGGTAGATGCTTCGGACAAGAGTGGTTTTTCCCAGACCACCCATTCCCCAAACTGAGATCACCTTACAACTTTGATTGTTGTCGGGTTGACCAATTAATTTGATGACATTAGATTTCTCTGTTTCTCGCCCAGTGAGAACTCCATCAACCAGTGCCAGTGTACTGCTGCGATTAAACTTCTTTGTAGCAGTTGAATTAAAAACTTTATTGCCACCTGCAGGCTTAGGTCGTTCATCTTCCTGTTGTATTTCATTGGTTGGCATTCCTTCATGCACAGCCTGAACAAACAGCATATATTAGAAGCTTTGTACTTGTACTCTACACACTAGAAAAAAAAGTTTCACTTTTCAATCCTGAACTGTTGCGAAAGGTCACATTTGAACTTCTTAACTTTAATTTTTAACTATCCAATCAGTTTTATTTAAACCCTTGACTCTATCCCAAGCATCTCGATTTGAAACTTAGCAAACTTGTGGCGTCACTTTTTAATGTTAGCATCTTGCGGTGTCATACCTTTACGTACAAAACAGCAGAAAAAAGGGAATACTTTTTTGATAAATCTAGAAGTAGAACTCTTAAAGTTTTGGGGAAATAAAAAAGTTAGCAAATATTAGCGATTTCAAAGTTGCACCGGTTTCAGAGTTCAAGGTTGAAAACTAAACTTTTGCATTAGTTGAGGTTTAGAAGTGGACATTTATATGCTGTTGATTTTAAAGGACATGCTGTTAACTGTGCCCACCAAATTGCCTTTTTTAGATGATGACCCAAAAACCTTTGTAGATAGTTGCATAGCTCCAACTCAACTTCAACTGCCATGTCTTGTTAAATGATTTCTCTGGCCCCACAAAATTATTGTCGTAGACAAGGATAGTGTCAACCTTCAGAAATTTTGAGTATTAATACCTTCACAAATTTTTGATCGGGCACTTGAAAATCATAGATATGATTGTTTTCCTCAAAAAATACTTTGACTTATACATTTTTTTATTTCATAATATATTTTCATTAAGTTAATGGAGAAAATTGTACTTCAAAGACCATCCCAATATCCAAAATGATTGGGAGGAAAAACTAGCATGCAAGGAAAAATGAGAACTCCAAGTGCATTGAATAATATGGTATTGTTTCGAAATATTTCCATCATGAATGTTTTGGTTCAAATGGACCGAACTGGTCACCTAGTCCAAAATATAAATTCTTTTAGATATTCAAAGTCATAATTAAATAATTGACATCATACATTGGGTCGTGTATTCATAAGTACATGAATATCATTATTTGTATTACAGTATTACTACGGTGACTCTCTATTAGCATCTTTCCTAGGCTATAGTATATATTTATAGACAAAAATCCCGATGCATTGTACTCCCTTCGTTCCAAATTTAAAATAAAAACAACAGTTCATGTTAATTTTAATGAGTCTTCAAATTTCTCAACTGAATATGTCAATATGTTTGCACACCAAATTTACTAGGTAAAGTTCTGGCACGCATAGTGTGCTTTTGTGTGAGGATAAAGGGAACACACTCCATTCATTTATAGAAGTGCATATAATTCACAGGCATGTATTCAAAAAAAGAACTTCGCTCGGCTGGAGAAGTGCAACCTTCAGTTTCTCTTCCACGTTAGTAAGCCTTGCTTCGTTAGTAGGAAACATCACCATACTAGCACTGGACATGCTGTTCTCCTTTGTATTCTGCAATTGGATGTGAAATGAAGAGAAAAATATATCATCTATATAGCAAACGGAACAAATGGATAACACAAGATATACCAGAAATTACCTTCTTGTGGAAAAGATAAATAGTTTGATCACATGACAACTGCCTGAGCTCCGACACTTGGTACGGTTTCTCGGTGCACAAGCTTGCAATTTCAACATTCTGCGTCGAAACAATGATTCTACTTTGTCTCTTGTTGTTGGGGAAATATTTTTTGATGCAATGCCACTCTTCTATGGTTGATAGGTCATTTATCACAATCAGGTAACTATTGCTATGCAACTGTGCACTAAACACACTGATTAAATCACTTTGATCCATCTTCTCCATCTTTGCAAAACTATTAGCCCCGACATTTGTTATACTTTCTTGCTTTCCAACCTCATCATGAGATTTTTCATAGAATTGCCTCACCAAGCTCCGGAGGAACTCTTGCGGATTGAAAGGATACATCAACCTAACCCAAGCACACAATCCAAACTTTTTTAATACCTTTGGATCATCATAAAGCTCCTGGATGGCGGACGTCTTCCCATGATCACCGCTTGTTCCCCACAAAGCAATAACCCTAAGATCCTCCTCCTCGCTGGTGATCAGCTGGTGGAGGTTCACCTCTGTTTTTTCCTGCTCCTGAGTGGCAAGTGTTGCTTCGTTGATGCCAAGCATTGCAGCACTAGCAATGTTGGCCTGTTTTTCGGCCGCGGTAACCTTGGAGTCAGAGTTACCTTTGCGGTCCTTGATGAGGCGGTAGCGCAGGTTCCTGTTGCTCACGTCCTCCACCTTGGCTCTCAACTCCTTCACTTCCTTGGCAATTTGGCGTCGGTCAGATAAGTTGCGGGGGATGCACCCCCATAACGGCTTCTTCTCCGAGTGGAGGCCAAAATCCATGAGACTGTCCTCCACTTTGTAGGCCAGGTCGCGGATCTGCTTCACCCAGGCCATGAACACCTTGTTCTGACCATTGTCCTCATCAGCCATCTCCAGGAACGACTGCATCATGTGCAGCTCGTCCGTGATAAAGTCCACGTCGCGCTCGACACCGAGCTGCAGCGCGATCTCCTCCGCTGCCTTGGACTTGGCGTAGCCCAGCGCGCCATCAAGCACGGCCTTGCCCATGCTCACCGCCGTCACCTCCATGACTCTCCTTTCTCGCCGTGATCGAGATATGAGGTGTGTTGCGTTGGTGCTAATGGTAGATGTGGGTCTAGCTAGCAGCTAGCCAGGGCAGGTGGATTAATAAGGGGAATCCATTCCAGTGGCACCATGACCTGCGCTGGGCAGCTGGAATACTAACAAAGTAATTTAATTGAATCGCCTTCTGGCTCTAATTAATGAAACAAGTTGTATTAGTTTGTTCTTGATCACAGCGACGTAGCAGCTGGCTTGAATCTCTTTTATTGCAGGGGGCAAGTACGTTCTGAAGCCTACTTAATAACAACCTGAACAAATGAATGCGAACGCTAGTTAGCTGTTTTTACCCAGGAAATAAAGTAGTACTCCTATAAGCCAAAGTAAATATTCCAGTATATAAGTGGCTCTATTACGTTCCTGCCGTTGGTTGCCTCTCCCATGGTCCAAAGGCTGCTTATCGATCAGTTTAAAACGCCACCCCATCTGGCGTACACAGATCCATCAGTATGTGGATGCAAGAAGACTAACTGCACAAGTCTTATTAGAGCAAGTTCAATAGTAGAGTCAACCATTGGCTATAAGCCAACTGCCATGTTATCTATAATTATTCTAGAGCCAACATGAGCTATAAGGTGACAGTGGTTTACACGTCTAACTTTAAGACCCAGGGGATCGCGACCATGCGCGCAACAGAGGACCTCCCACCGCCGCCGCCTTGATCTCCCACTCCGTCGAGCTCCGTTGCCGCCGTGGCCGGTGACGTGGGCACTACCCTTCGGGTAACCAACATTGCCCTATCCTGTATTGATTAATTGGAGGCCCATGAAGACACCTGAAGGCGAGATGGACCACTAGGACGGTGCACCAGAAGGTTCCTTGACGGGCAAGACGAGAAAGCAGCCGAACAAGGGAAGATCGGATCTAAAAATACTGTAAACCTAGTCGTACTCGGTTAGGACTCTTGAGACCTGGCCTCCTATATAAAGGCTAGGAGAGGGGCTGCCGAGGGACACGATCAATCTTAGCAATCTTAGCCAGCAAAAGCTTAGAGCTAGGTCACCTTAGCAATAGCCATCTCGACGAGATCTCTGCCGAACTATTCGGCACCCCATTGTAACCCATTATCATCATAATCAAGAACAGACAGGCTGGACGTAAGGGTTTTACCTCATCGAGGACCCCAAACCTGGGTAAATCGCTCTCCCCGCTTATCTGTGAACTGATATCTCGTGTCAGCTTGCAGGATTCCATCAACCCTAAGCCCCTATCGGAGGGCATTTGCGAGGAGTACCCTCGACAATTGGCGCCGTCTGTGGGAACCCTGTCGGCACAAGGCAAGTCATCGGCAGTACCAGTTACGTCCGCGGCGTTCTTACTCGAATCGCCGACGCCGGCATCAAGAGATCTGATCCGCTGCAGGTCCTTCGAGTTCGTGCCGCGCTGCGAAGCACTTCACCAAAACTCTATGGCACCGTCTCTCCACACGGAGGCTGTCTTCGGTGGCGTCCACTTCGTCATCGATTCCGGAGGGTTCCTTCGCCTCCCGAGGGCCGGCGCATCCGACTCAAAGGCCGTACCTCTGGAGGGTGCCCCTTCGGCGACAACCCAAAAAATTCCGCCCAGAAGCACACAAGAGAGCAACCGAGGGGATCTCGACACCATGGCTGGACAAAGAAAGAGACGAAGAAGCTCACACCGTGAGGAGGAAGGCAGAACAGCAGCTCACCCTCGACAGTTCGAGCAAGGATGCCACGACACATCGTCAATCAGGGGCCGTACCCGTTCTCCGTACCTTTCGGCTACAGAGCAACTCGAGGCGCCATGTTACCTCCACTCCTACTTTGATCCAAAAGATGGTCGGGAGAAGTCCAGTCATTTGTTGAGGAACTGCCGACACTTCCTAGAGATTCGACAGTTCTGTGATGATCTTAGAGCCGAAGCTATATCAAGAGTTCACATGATGGAGGAGAAGGCAAGGTCCTACGACCATCCGCCAGAACCGTATGTGCCAGAGCCATACGAACCTATGGAAAAAGACGAATATGTATCAACCGAAGTATTCCCAGCGCTGCGCGGACAAATCAACATGATCCATAAAACCAGCTTTTCGAAGAGAGAAATCAAGAAGTTCTCCCGAGAAGTAAAATATGCGGAAGTCGCCATGGTTGATACGCCGGATTTCATCGACTGGTCTGAACAAAGCATCTCCTTCAGCAGGGCGGATCACCCGAAAGATGTCCCAAGGCCTGGTCACGCGGCCCTTGTCCTTGAAGCACAGATTGGAGGGTATAATATGGGCAAAGTATTCATGGATGGAGGAAGCGGCTTGAACCTGCTATTCGCCAGCACAATGAGAGCAATGGGTTTAACAGTCGACATGCTAAGAGAATCTGACACAGGGTTCCACGGCATTATACCGACTCGACCCGCTTACTCGCTAGGCAAAACATCATTGGACGTAGTCTTCGGCACGCCCAGTAATTTCAGGAAAGAAAAGATCGAGTTCGAAGTAGTCGACTGGGAATCTCAGTACCACGCATCCTCGGCAGGCCTGCATTTGCCAAATTCATGGCCGTGCCTCATTATGCATACCTGAAACTGAAGATGCCAGGCAACAACGGGACCCCAATAACCGTTCATGGCAGCTTTGCTCGATCAGACAACTGCGACAGGGAGTTCCAGAAGATCGCCTCGAAGTTCGGAGCCAAGGAAGAACTCAACGCGATCGATACCGTCACAGACCACACACAACCACCAGCCGACAATCGAAATATAAGATCCGATGAGTTCGACGCTGCAAAGGAAACTAAGAAGCTGCAGGTGCACCCTACTGATCCGAAGAAAACGGTCAATACTTCGGCTGACCTCGCTGACGCATAGGAAAGCGCGCTCATCGAGTTCCTCCGTGAGCGCTGGGAGATATTTGCATGGGAACCATCCGACATGCCAGGTATCCCCAGGGAACTCGCTGAGCACGCCCTAAATGTTGACCCGACGGCCAAACCAGTACATCAATCAATGCGACGATTTTCTGAACCAAAGAGAAGAGCAATCGGCGAAGAAGTTAATCGACTCCGCAAGGCAGGATTTATTCGAGAGCTTAAGGAATCCGAGTGGGTGGCCAATCCCGTCATGGTGCCGAAGAAGGACACAACCGCCCTCCGCATGTGCATCGATTACACCAGCCTTAACAAGCACTGCCCGAAAGATCATTTCCCGCTGCCTCGAATAGACCAAATAGTAGACTCCACGGCTGGATGCGACCGTCTCTCTTTCCTCGATGCATACTCTGGGTACAATCAGATCAAACTGAAGAAGGAAGACTAGGAGCTAACCGCGTTCATCACTCCACACGGCGTTTTCTGTTACAACGTCATGACCTTCGGGTTGAAAAATGCAGGAGCTACTTACCAACGATGCATGCAAGCCTGCCTTGCGGAGCAGATTGGAAGAAACATTGAAGTTTACATCGATGACATCGTGGTGAAAACAAAGCACGCAGCCACGCTCATCGATGACTTGCGAGAAACCTTCGACAATCTGGACAGATACAAAATCAAGTTGAATCCCAAAAAATACTTCTTCGGAGTGCCAGGAGGACAAGTACTCGGATACTTCATATCGGCCAGAGGAATCTAAGCCAATCCCTTAAAGATCAAAGCTATTCTCGATATGGAGCCGCCAAAGAATCTGCACCAAGTGCAGCAGTTGGCAGGCCGACTAGCAGCGCTCAGCTGGTTCATTGCGAAGCTAGGGGAGAAAGCTTTGCCCTTCTACAACTTGATGAAAAAGTCGGAAAAGTTCGAGTGGACAAAGGAGGCACAGGAATCCTTTGACAACTTGAAGAAAGTCTTATCGACCTCCCCAGTGCTTGTGACTCCGCGCGAGAAGGAGACGTTGCTCATGTACATAGCCGCAACAGCACAAGTCTTCAGTAGCATTTTGGTCGTCGAACAAGAGGAAGCAGGGAGAGTACATGGTGTGCAGAGGCCCGTTTATTACCTCAGTGAAGTGCTCACTCCTACAAGGCAGAGGTATCCCCATCATCAGAAGCTGGCGTATGCAGTATGGAGGTCAGCTCGCAAGTTGCGGCACTACTTCGCGGAGCACCCGATTATCGTTGTAAGTGAAGCACCCCTGAGGAGCATAATGACCAATCCGGAAGCCACAGGTCGAGTGTCCCAATGGGCTATCGAACTAGCTCCCCATGACATAACTTACGTTAATCGAACGGCGATAAAGTCCCAAATCCTCCCAGATTTCGTGGCAGATTGGATCCAATCACAAACGCCGGCAGCACCCGACATGTCGGGGTCATGGATAATGTACTTCGGTGGGTCAAAACGGAGTACAGGTGCAGGAGCAGGAGTGGTGCTGATATCACCGCAGGGAGATAAAATGAAGTATATACTACGTATGAATTTCTTTCTGCCGACAAACAACGAAGCAGAATACGAAGCGCTGTTGCACGGAATGAAAATGGCAAAGGCGTGTGGTGCTACTCGTCTAGAAATCTATGGAGATTCAAACTTGGTGGTGCAGCAGTCGATGAACCTGTGTGACGCAGTCAGCGACAACATGATCGCCTACCGGCAGCTGTATCAGAATATGGAAGCTAAATTCGAAGGATGCGAGCTCAAACATATCGGCAGAGCCAGTAATGAGGAAGCCGACACTTTGGCAAACATCGGGTCTACATGCTCCCCCATCCCAGACGGAGTGTTTTACGAAGTGATCACTCAACGATCAATAAAAGAAAAGACGTCGGCACCTCCAAAACCATCGGCTGATGAATTAGAGGCAAGCTCACAGCAAACTCCTTCGGCTGAAGAATCTCCAACTCCTCCTGCTGAACAAGTCCTCCTCCTCGAGCCACTATGGACCAAGCCGTTCCTAGCGTATCTGACAAAGCAAGAGCTGCCAGAGGACTCTGTGGAAGCTAGGCGAATCGTCAGACGTTCAAAGGCCTTCGCCGTGATAAATGGTGAGCTTTACAAGCGTAGCATCTCAGGGATCTTCCAAAGGTGCATCGCCATTGACGATGGAAAAGCACTATTGCGCGAGATACACGAAGGAACCTGTGGGCATCACGCAGGGAGCAGGTGAAGGAGATATGCCCTAGAGGCAATAATAAAGTGGTTATTATTTATATCTTTATGTTTATGATAAATGTTTATATATCATGCTATAATTGTATTAACCAAAACATTAGTACATGTGTGATATGTAGACAACAAGAAGTCCCTAGTATGCCTCTTAAACTAGCTTGTTGATTAATGGATGATTAGTTTCATAATCATGAACATTGGATGTTATTAATAACAAGGTTATATCATTATATGAATGATGTAATGGACGCACCCAATTAAGCATAGCATAAGATCTCGTCATTAAGTTATTTGCTATAAAGCTTTCGATACATAGTTACCTAGTCCTTATGACCATGAGATCATGTAAATCACTTATGCCGGAAAGGTACTTTGATTACATCAAACGCCACTGTGTAAATGGGTGGTTATAAAGGTGGGATTAAGTATCCGGAAAGTATGAGTTGAGGCATATGGATCAACAGTGGGATTTGTCCATCCCAATGACGGATAGATATACTCTGGGCCCTCTCGGTGGAATGTCGTCTAATGACTTGCAAGCATATGAATAAGTTCATAAAAGACCACATACCACGGTACGAGTAAAGAGTACTTGTCAGGAGACGAGGTTGAACAAGGTATAGAGTGATACCGATGATCAAACCTCGGACAAGTAAAATATCGCGTGACAAAGGGAATTGGTATCGTATGTGAATGGTTCATTCGATCACTGAAGTCATCGTTGAATATGTGGGAGCCATTATGGATCTCCAGATCCCGCTAGTGGTTATTGGTCGGAGTGAGTACTCAACCATGTCCGCATAGTTCACGAACCGTAGGGTGACACACTTAAAGTTGGATGTTGAAATGGTAGAACTTGAATATGGAATGGAGTTCGAATATTTTTTCGGAGTCCCGGATGAGATCCCGGACATCACGAGGAGTTCCGGAATGGTCCGGAGAATAAGATTCATATATAGGAAGTCATATTCCAAGTTTGGAAATGATCCGGTGCATTTATGGCAGGTTCTAGAAGGTTCTAGAAAAGTCCGGAAGAAATCACCATGGAAAGTAGAGTCCCGGAGGGACTCCACCTTGCATGACCAGCCAACCCTAAAGGGGAGGAGTCCAAGGTGGACTCCCCTAGGGTGGCCGGCCAACCCACCTCAAGGAAAGGTGGGAGTCCCACCTTGGGTAGGACTCCCTCCTTGAGTAGGTTTCCCACATATGGGAGGTTTTAGTGTTGGGGTCTTATTCGAAGACTTGGACTAGAACTCTTGGTGCTTCCACCTATATAATGAGGGGCATAGGAGAGGGGGGCTGATCACTTTAAGCCTCAGCCTTGGCCGCACCCCTTAGAGGGCCGGCGCCCAACCCCCCTCTCTCCCCAAACCCTAGCGGTCTCTCTCCTCCACCACATCCCGCATGCTTAAGCGAAGCTCCGCCGGATTTCTCCACCACCACCGACACCACGCCGTCGTGCTGTCGGATTCAAGAGGAGCTACTACTTCCGCTGCCCGCTGGAACGGGGAGGTGGACGTCGTCTTCATCAACAACTGAACGTGTGACCGAGTACGGAGGTGCTGCCCGTTCGTGGCGCCGGAACCGATCGTGATCAAGATCTTCTACGCGCTTTTGCAAGCGGCAAGTGATCGTCTACCGCAGCAATAAGAGCCTACTCTTATAGGCTTTGGAATCTCTTCAAGGGTTAGTCTTGATCATCCCCTCGTTGCTACCGTCTTCTAGATTGCATCTTGGCTTGGATTGCGTGTTCGCGGTAGGAAATTTTTTGTTTTCTATGCAACGTTATCCTACAGTGGTATCAGAGCCGTGTCTATGCATAGATGGTTGCACGAGTAGAACACAATGGTTTTGTGGGCGTTGATGCTCTTGTTATCTTTAGTTTGAGTACTTTGCATCTTTGTGGCATAGTGGGATGAAGCGGCTCGGACTAACTTTACATGACCGCGTTCATGAGACTTGTTCCTCGTTCGACATGCAACTTGTATTGCATAAGAGGCTTTGCGGGTGTCTGTCTCTCCTACTATAGTGAAGATTCAATTTACTCTTCTATTGATAACACTAGTATCACCGTTGTGGTTCATGTTCGTAGGTAGATTAGATCTTACTCAAAAACCCTAAACCACGTAAAATATGCAAACCAAATTAGAGACGTCTAACTTGTTTTTGCAGGGTTTGGTAATGTGATATGGCCATAATGTGATGATGAATATATATGAGATGATCATTATTGTATTGTGGCAACCGGCAGGAGCCTTATGGTTGTCTTTAATTTTCATGTTGAGTAGTATTTCAAAGTAGTTGTAATAGTTGCTACATGAGGTGAACAACCATGAAGCCGGCGCCATGAACCTTGACGCTACGCCGACGATGATGGAGATCATGCCCAAAGATGATGGAGATCATGTCCGTGCTTTGGAGATGAAGATCAAAGGCGCAAAGACAAAAGGGCCATATCATATCACATATGAACTGCATGTGATGTTAATCCTTTTATGCATCTTATTTTGCTTAGATTGCGACGGTAGCATTATAAGATGATCCCTCACATTAATATCAAGATAATAAAGTGTTCTCCCCTCGTATGCACCGTTGTAACAGTTCGTCGTTTCGAAGCATCTCGTGATGATCGGATGTGGTAGATTCAACGATTCACATACAACGGGTGTAAGCCATGTTGCACACGCGGAATACTTGGGTTTGCTTGACGAGCCTAGCATGTACAGACATGGCCTCGGGACAACGGAAACCGAAAGGTTGAACACGAGTCATATGGATGATATGATCAACATGTTGATGTTCACCATTGAAGCTACATCATCTCACGTGATGATCGGTTTTTGGTGTAGTGAATTTGGATCGTGTACTACTTAACAACTATGAGGGATGTTGTATTAAGTGGGAGTTCATTAGTAATTAGATTAAAACATGAACTATTTATCATAAACATAGTCTAAGTAGTATTTTGAATTAATTTGTAGTATTGGCATCCGTTTTTCTACCAAGCGCTAGTCTTATTATTGAGATAGAAATACTGTTAAAATCTGAAAATAAACTTTACGGACTGGTACCGTATTGTTAAAGAATCAAGAAATAATTAAGTCCTATTGCAAACTTTTAGTAAACCTCACATTGTTGATTCAAAGAACTATGGTTTCAATTAGTACCTAAAGTTATCTTGTCTCCGTGAAACTCGAAGTTCAAATCTGTTTGAAAAGTAAGGAGCTGAAAATTTAGTTTTCAGAAATAATCAAGGTATGAGATATATGTGATATCTAAGACCTTATTGCAAGATGATAGAATATAATTTGGTGAGACTACATAAACTCATAAGTTTTATGGGAATGTACGAAGGTTGAAGACGCAAGGCGTCCCAATCCTCCAACTATTGGGGCACTAACAATATTCGCATATCCATGAAGTTATCATCCTTAGTATGCACCGTTGCTAAGACTCGTCGTATCGAAGCATCACGTGATGATCGGGTGTTATAGATTCTACGTGTGCATACAACAGGTGCAAGCCAGATTTGCACATGCGAATACCAAGGTTAAAACTTTATGAGCCTAGCATGTACAGACATGGTCTCAGAAAGTCATCATGATACAATAGATAAAATTATGAGTGAAATTGCTCATCATATTACAAGGTTACTAATAGTAAAATCCGGAACACTTGTCATATGATGATCAACTTCAAAGTAAGGACCTCAAGGTTATTGGTATTTGACCAACAAACCGAGAAGTTATTTAAGTTGATGTGTTTTTCTGAATAATGAGGAAAGCTAAAAGAGAAACTACAAAAGATTATTGGCAGAAAGAAAGAAAAGACTAGAATGTCTAGCTCAGGTGTATATCAATGATATACATGTTATGGATGTATTCCTCGTTTGGTCACACAATGAAATTCTTGGGTATTTGTACCATATTGGTTGGTATGAAGTGTCATACAAAACAACGCAATACAAGAATACAATGGCCTAAGTGACTGACAAGGAATATGATAGGAATGCACGTCTGGAACAAAAATAAAGTGTTATTATGTTCATCATTGGCATTCTATCTAGCCCTTAGAATTTATAATAAAGAACTTAATAATTATTATTTTGCTCTTGTCAAATAAAAACAATGAGTTGTTTAAATTGTGACATTACTCCATGAACGATGGATAAGTTATTATAAATTTTAATGGTGAAACACACGTACATAACACTGACGCTAAAATGCCGTAAGGCAAATGATTTGAATTCCACTTATTTGTGGAACCGCCATATTAGGTCATGTTGGAAAGGAACGCATGAAGAAACTCCATACAAATGGATTATTGGAGTCATTTGATTTATGAATCATTTGGCGCTTGCAAATCTCTTCTAAAAGGAATGACTGAAATACCGTTCATAGGCCAAGATTTGAACGGGCAACTAACTTAGTGGAAACATACATGATGATGTATATGGTTCACTGGGCATAGTTGTGTGCGGGAGATTCTTCTACTTCATGAAAACTTCAAACAATGAATTGAGTATATATATGTGGATATATTCGATAAGGAAGAAGTTTGAAACATTTGAATGGATTCAAATAAATTTCAGCATGAAGAGGAAATCATCGTAATAGAAAATCAAATATCTATGATTGGATCATAGTGAAAATATTTGAATTACGAGTTTTAGCGAACATCTAAGAGAGTTATGAAATTGTTCTACAACTCACATTTCTTGAAGTATCATAGTGATGATGAAGTATCCAAGAGATGTATCCAAACCTTGTTGGGTCAATGATGAGATAAAATATTAATGCCATTATAATTTTTGTGGATTATGCTTTAGAGACTACCGCTTTTACACTAAATAGAGCATCATCATGATCCGTTGAAATGATACCATACAAGTTATGGCATGGGTATAAACCCTAATAGTCCTTTCTTTAAATTTTGGTCTAACAGTTTACAACCAAAAACGGATAAATGTCTTTGTTGGATATCCCAAAAAATTGATTGGGAATTCTTTCCACTATGAAATAAAAGACAAAAGTGTTTGTCAATGTTTTTTATTTCCAAGAAATTGTTTTCTAGCGAAGTATTTGAGTGGGAGGACAATAGAACTTGATATGGTTTATTAACCTGAGCATAATGATCAGAGTAGCGCAACATCGGAAATGGTTCCGGAAGCAGCCACAACAATCATGGCTTCCATGACTACAAAGTGTTTTTAGCCATGGAGATCAAAGTACTTATTGAACCTTGTAGGTGTGATTTACTTTGTGATCAAATAAATGATTTGTGGACAAAGGATTGATTTTGAACAATGATAAACCAACTACGAACAAAGAAATTATGATGGGCCCTGACTCCATTAAAATGGCTATACGCCATGAAATCCAAGATAGATGAATACTTTCTGAAAGTAAATGGATCTATAAAATTGATGGACTCGGATGGAATATCCTTGAATAAGCTCGACTTGTCGAAAACTTGTTTACGACAAAGTTCAAAGAGTTGAATACGATAAGATTAGATCTTCCGTAGCAATGCTTATAGTCTATGTGGATTATTCTAGTAATCACTACATATTTCTTATATGAGATATGCTAGTAGGATGGCAAAATACATTACTTAACAGAAGAATGTATTAAAGGTGTATACAAGATACAACCAAGAGTTTTGCTGGTCCATAGAATACTAGATAGGTATACAAACTTCAATTGGATGAAGTGAGTATCGCGGAGTTGGAATCTTCACCAAGATAAAATAGTCAAAGAGTTTTTGATTTCATCAGAGACGATGAAGAGGCTTGCATTTGCAAGAAATTAAGTGGGAGCGCTGAGACATATTTATAATACTTATGTAGATGACATATAGTTGGTTATAAATGATGTAATTATATACTTGATTAAAAGGTTTCATTGAAAATTAAACTTCAATGAAAGGATATGGACTGAAACAAATTTAGTGTCAATATCTATGAAGATAGATTGAAACACATAAATAAGTTTAAGTCAAAGTACATAGAATAGATATTGAAATGGTTCAATATAGAAATATTAAGAAAATATTCTTGTCATGTTAAAGTTTTAACAAGACTTGAGTGTATCTGACACTCAATGAGTAAAAACACATGAGTGATTATAGATCACGAATAATATGTACACAATCAGATATCATGTGCTATAAAGTGTTATGAGCATATACCAGAATGATTCATATAATGATCATTGGACGACAGTAAGAATATCCTTGAGTACTTTAGAAGAACTAAGGATATATATATATATTTGTATGAAGAAATGACAAACAAATCGCTGTAAGGTGTTACAAAGATATTGGTTTTGTCACATATAAAATACAATTTCAATCTCAAATTAGACTAAGTGTTGTTTAAAAGGTAGCACAATGAGCTAGAAGTTGTCTATGCTAGATTTAGAAGAGTTCTAAATATTGTGACGGATTCTACAAAAGAAGGCAGAGTATGTCATTGTTTTGACAATGACATAGGATGTTAAGTCAAGAGGTTCTTTGAGAACTTGGTGTAGTTCCGACAGAGTCAGAACTTTGAAGCTATATTGTGTGTGACAATATTAGTGACATATTTTAGACCGCGGAATTAAGGTTCCACCAGAAGATCAAAACATATTTAATGCCGACTCATTTGGAAATGAGTGATGCGTTGAGACGCAAATGAATTACAAAATACATACGTTTCTGAACGTGTCAGATTCGTTGACTAAAGCTCTCCCTAGGGCAAAGCATGACCAACACCAGAATGCCATGGGTGTTAGGTATATTACAATATAATCTAGATTATTGACTCTAGTGCAAGTGGGAGACTGAAGGAGATATGCCCTAGAGGCAATAATAAAGTGGTTATTATTTATATCTTTATGTTTATGATAAATGTTTATATATCATGCTATAATTGTATTAACCGAAACATTAGTACATGTGTGATATGTAGACAACAAGAAGTCCCTAGTATGCCTCTTAAACTAGCTTGTTGATTAATGGATGATTAGTTTCATAATCATGAACATTGGATGTTATTAATAACAAGGTTATATCATTATATGAATGATGTAATGGACGCACCCAATTAAGCATAGCATAAGATCTCGTCATTAAGTTATTTGCTATAAAGCTTTCGATACATAGTTACCTAGTCCTTATGACCATGAGATCATGTAAATCACTTATGCCGGAAAGGTACTTTGATTACATCAAACGCCACTGTGTAAATGGGTGGTTATAAAGGTGGGATTAAGTATCCGGAAAGTATGAGTTGAGGCATATGGATCAACAGTGGGATTTGTCCATCCCAATGACGGATAGATATACTCTGGGCCCTCTCGGTGGAATGTCGTCTAATGACTTGCAAGCATATGAATAAGTTCATAAAAGACCACATACCACGGTACGAGTAAAGAGTACTTGTCAGGAGACGAGGTTGAACAAGGTATAGAGTGATACCGATGATCAAACCTCGGACAAGTAAAATATCGCGTGACAAAGGGAATTGGTATCGTATGTGAATGGTTCATTCGATCACTGAAGTCATCGTTGAATATGTGGGAGCCATTATGGATCTCCAGATCCCGCTAGTGGTTATTGGTCGGAGTGAGTACTCAACCATGTCCGCATAGTTCACGAACCGTAGGGTGACACACTTAAAGTTGGATGTTGAAATGGTAGAACTTGAATATGGAATGGAGTTCGAATATTTTTTCGGAGTCCCGGATGAGATCCCGGACATCACGAGGAGTTCCGGAATGGTCCGGAGAATAAGATTCATATATAGGAAGTCATATTCCAAGTTTGGAAATGATCCGGTGCATTTATGGCAGGTTCTAGAAGGTTCTAGAAAAGTCCGGAAGAAATCACCATGGAAAGTAGAGTCCCGGAGGGACTCCACCTTGCATGACCAGCCAACCCTAAAGGGGAGGAGTCCAAGGTGGACTCCCCTAGGGTGGCCGGCCAACCCACCTCAAGGAAAGGTGGGAGTCCCACCTTGGGTAGGACTCCCTCCTTGAGTAGGTTTCCCACATATGGGAGGTTTTAGTGTTGGGGTCTTATTCGAAGACTTGGACTAGAACTCTTGGTGCTTCCACCTATATAATGAGGGGCATAGGAGAGGGGGGCTGATCACTTTAAGCCTCAGCCTTGGCCGCACCCCTTAGAGGGCCGGCGCCCAACCCCCCTCTCTCCCCAAACCCTAGCGGTCTCTCTCCTCCACCACATCCCGCATGCTTAAGCGAAGCTCCGCCGGATTTCTCCACCACCACCGACACCACGCCGTCGTGCTGTCGGATTCAAGAGGAGCTACTACTTCCGCTGCCCGCTGGAACGGGGAGGTGGACGTCGTCTTCATCAACAACTGAACGTGTGACCGAGTACGGAGGTGCTGCCCGTTCGTGGCGTCGGAACCGATCGTGATCAAGATCTTCTACGCGCTTTTGCAAGCGGCAAGTGATCGTCTACCGCAGCAATAAGAGCCTACTCTTATAGGCTTTGGAATCTCTTCAAGGGTTAGTCTTGATCATCCCCTCGTTGCTACCGTCTTCTAGATTGCATCTTGGCTTGGATTGCGTGTTCGCGGTAGGAAATTTTTTGTTTTCTATGCAACGTTATCCTACAGCAGGGCCCTTGTGGCAAAAGCCTTTAGGGCAGGATTTTACTGGCCAACGGCAGCGTCGGATGCTAGGGATCTAGTCATGAAGTGCGATCCCTGCCAACGTTTTTCACCAAAACCACACGCTCCTGCAACGGACCTAATGACAATACCCTTGGCATGGCCTTTCGCTCAATGGGGGCTTGATCAAGTTGGACCGCTGCCAAGATCATCACCCGGAGGACACACGTACTTATTGGTTGCTGATGTCTACGGGAGCTTCTATTCTTGTAGACAGTGTTGGGCCTCCAAGAGCAGAGGGTTGTAGAACAGCAGCAAGTTTCCCTTAAGTGGATCACCCAAGATTTATCGAACTTAGGGAGGAAGAGGTCAAAGATATCCCTCTCAAGCACCCCTGCGATCACAATGCAAGAAGTCTCTTGTGTCCCCAACACACCTAATACACTTGTCAGATGTATAGGTGCACTAGTTCGGCGAAGAGATAGTGAGATGCGAGTAATATGGATGAGTATGAGTGGTAATAGCAATCTGAATAAAATATGGCAGCGAGTAAACATGCAACAAAACAGTAAACAAACGGAGATTTGATGCTTGGAAGCAAGGCCTAGGGATCCTGCTTTCACTAGTGGACACTCTCAACAATGATCACATAATAGGACTACTCTACACCCTCTTGTTGGATGATGAACACCACTAATTGTGTAGGATTACACGAACCCTCAATGCCGGAGTTAACAAGCTCCACAATATTCGATATTCATATTTAAATAACCTTAGAGTGCAAGATAGATCAACACAATTACACCGAGAACTAACATAGCATGCACACTGTCACCATCACACTATGAAGGAGGCATAGATCACATCAATACTATCATAGCAATAGTTAACTTCATAATCTACAAGACATTACAATCATAACCTACGCCAAGTACTACACGATGCACACACTGTCACCATTACACCGTGCAGGAGGAATAGAGTACTTTAATAACATCACTAGAGTAGCACATAGATGATATTCAACTAGATCACATAAAGAGAGAGATGAACCACATAGCTACAGCGGAGCCCTCAGCCCCGGGGGTGAATTACTCCCTCCTCATCATGGAGACAGCGATGGCGGTGAAGATGGCGGTGGAGACGGCGGTGGAGATGACTCCGGGGGCAATTTCCCGTCCCGGTGGCGTGCCGAAACAGAGACTTCTGTCCCCTGAATTGGAGTTTCGCGATGGCGGCGGCTCTGGATGGTTTTCTCTGGTTTCGTCGAACTGGGCCGAGGATTTAGGTCAGGGACGACTAAATAGGCGAAGAGGCGGAGTCGGAGGGGCCACGGAGCCGCCACACAATAGGGGGGCGCGGCCCCCCCTCTGGCCGCGCCAGCCTCATGTGTGGGGCCCACAGGGCCCTCCTCACAGTCCCCTTTGACTTTCTGGAAGCTTCGTGGAATTATAAGATCGTGGGAATTAATTTCGTCCGATTCCGAGAATATTTCCTTTGTAGGATTTCTGAAACCAAAAACAGCAGAAAACAGCAACTGGCCCTTCGGCATCTTGTCCATAGGTTAGTTCCGGAAAACGCATAAAAACGATATAAAGTATGCATAAAACATGTAGATATCATCAATAATGTGGCATGGAACATAAGAAATTATCGATACGTTGGAGACGTATCAGCATCCCCAAGCTTAGTTCCTGCTCGTCCCGAGTAGGTAAACGATAACAAAGATAATTTCTGGAGTGACATGCCATCATAATCTTGATCATACTATTGTAAACACATGTAATGAATGCAGCGATCAAAGCAATGGTAAATGACATGAGTAAACAAATGAATCATATAGCAAAGACTTTTCATGAATAGTACTTTCAAGACAAGCATCAATAAGTCTTGCATAAGAGTTAACTCATAAAGCAATAATTCAAAGTAAAGGTATTGAAGCAACACAAGGGAAGATTAAGTTTCAGCGGTTGCTTTCAACTTATAACATGTATATCTCATGGATATTTGTCAATGCAAAGTAATATAACAAGTGCATGTAGGATAATGTTGCATAGAAAACAAAAAAATTCCTACCGCGAACACGCAATCCAAGCCAAGATGCAATCTAGAAGACGGTAGCAACGAGGGGTTTATCGAGTCTCACCCTTGAAGAGATTCCAAAGCCTACAAGAGGAGGCTCTTGTTGCTGCGGTAGACGTTCACTTGCCGCTTGAAAAATCGCGTAGAAGATCTTGATCACGATCCCTCCGGCGCCACGAACGGGCAGCACCTCCGTACTCGGTCACACGTTCGGTTGTTGATGAAGACGACGTCCACCTCCCGTTCCAGCGGGCAGCGGAAGTAGTAGCTCCTCTTGAATCCGACGGCACGACGGCGTGGTGTCAGTGGTGGTGGAGAACTCCGGCGGAGCTTCGCTAAAGCACGCGGGAGCTATGGAGGAGAGGGGGGCGGCTAGGGTTTGGGAGGGGGTGGCCGGCCACTATGGGGGGTGCGGCCAGGTGGTGGTCTTGAGGTGGCCGGCCCCCTCCCCTTGTCCCTCATTATATAGGTGGAAGCCCCAAGGGTTGGACTACAAGTCTCCGAATAAGACCCGAACCCAAAACCTTCCATAAGATAGGGAAACCTACCCAAGCTAGGACTCCCACTAGAGGTGGGAGTTCCACCTTCCATGGAGGGGGTGGCCGGCCCCCTTTGGGGGAGTCCACTTGGGACTCCTCCCCCACTAGGGTTGGCCGGCCATGGAGGTGGAGTCCCTCCGGGACTCCACCTTCCTTGGTGGTTTCTTCCGGACTTTTCTAGAACCTTCTAGAACCTTCCATAGAACCTTCCGCATCATTTTAATTCACATAAAATGACATCCTATATATGAATCTTATTCTCCGGACCATTCCGGAACTCCTCGTGATGTCCGGGATCTCATCCGGGACTCCGAACAAATATTCGAACTCCATTCCATATTCAAGTTCTACCATTTCAACATCCAACTTTAAGTGTGTCACCCTACGGTTCGTGAACTATGCGGACATGGTTGAGTACTCACTCCGACCAATAACCAATAGCGGGATCTGGAGATCCATAATGGCTCCCACATATTCAACGATGACTTTAGTGATCGAATGAACCATTCACATACAATACCAATTCCCTTTGTCAAGCGATATTTTACTTGTCCGAGGTTTGATCTTCGGTATCACTCTATACCTTGTTCAACCTCGTCTCCTGACAAGTACTCTTTACTCGTACCGTGGTATGTGGTCTCTTATGAACTTATTCATATGCTTGCAAGACATTAGACGACATTCCACCGAGAGGGCCCAGAGTATATCTATCCGTCATCGGGATGGACAAATCCCACTGTTGATCCATATGCCTCAACTCATACTTTCCGGATACTTAATCCCACCTTTATAATCACCCATTTACGCAGTGACGTTTGGTGTAATCAAAGTACCTTTCCGGTATAAGTGATTTACACGATCTCATGGTCATAAGGACTAGGTAACTATGTATCGAAAGCTTATAGCAAATAACTTAATGACGAGATCTTATGCTACGCTTAATTGGGTGTGTCCATTACATCATTCATACAATGATATAACCTTGTTATTAATAACATCAATTGTTCATGATTATGAAACTAATCATCCATTAATCAACAAGCTAGTTTAAGAGGCATACTAGGGACTTCTTGTTGTCTATATATCACACATGTACTAATGTTTCGGGTAATACAATTATAGCATGATATATAAACATTTATCATAAACATAAAGATATAAATAATAACTACTTTATTATTGCCTCTAGGGCATATCTCCTTCAGTCTCCCACTTGCACTAGAGTCAATAATCTAGATTACATTGTAATATACCTAACACCCATGGCATTCTGGTGTTGGTCATGCTTTGCCCTAGGGAGAGCTTTAGTCAACGGATCTGCTACATTCAGATCAGTGTGTACTTTGCAAATCTTTACTTCTCCATCTTCGATGTACTCGCGAATCGAGTGATAACGCAGCTTGATATGCTTCAGCCTCTTGTGTGACCTTGGCTCTTGTGCATTGGCGATGGCACCCATGTTATCACAGTAAATGATTGATGGGTTGATGCGTGTGGTTGGCACGTCCGTTGGGAACCCCAAGAGGAAGGTGTGATGCGCACAGCGGAAAGTTTCCCTCAGTAAGAAACCAAGGTTTAATCGGACCAGTAGGAGTCAAGAAGCACGTTGAAGGTTGATGGCGGCGAGATGTAGTGCGGCGCAACACCAGGGATTCCGGCGCCAACGTGGAACCTGCACAACACAACCAAAGTACTTTGCCCCAACGAAACAGTGAGGTTGTCAATCTCACCGGCTTGCTGTAACAAAGGATTAACCGTATTGTGTGGAAGATGATTGTTTGCAGAAAACAGTAGAACAAGTATTGAAGTAGATTGTATTTCAGTAAAGAGAATTGGACCGGGGTCCATAGTTCACTAGAGGTGTCTCTCCCATAAGACGAATAGCATGTTGGGTGAACAAATTACAGTTGGGCAATTGACAAATAAAGAGAGCATGACCATGCACATACATATCATGATGAGTATAGTGAGATTTAATTGGGCATTACGACAAAGTACATAGACCGCCATCCAACTGCATCTATGCCTAAAAAGTCCACCTTCAGGTTATCATCCGAACCCCCTCCAGTATTAAGTTGCAAAGCAACAGACAATTGCATTAAGTATGGTGCGTAATGTAATCAACAACTACATCCTTAGACATAGCATCAATGTTTTATCCCTAGTGGCAACAGCACAACACAACCTTAGAACTTTCTCACATCGTCCCTGTGTCAATGCAGGCATGAACCCACTATCGAGCATAAGTACTCCCTCTTGGAGTTACAAGCATCTACTTGGCCAGAGCATCTACTAGTAACGGAAAGCATGCAAGATCATAAACAACACGTAGATATAACTTTGATAATCAACATAACAAGTATTCTCTATTCATCGGATCCCAACAAACGCAACATATAGAATTACAGATAGATGATCTTGATCATGTTAGGCAGCTCACAAGATCCGACAATGATAGCACAATGGGGAGAAGACAACCATCTAGCTACTGCTATGGACCCATAGTCCAGGGGTAGACTACTCACTCATCACACCGGAGGCGACCATGGCGGTGTAGAGTCCTTCGGGAGATGATTCCCCTCTCCGGCAGGGTGCCGGAGGCGATCTCCTGGATCCCCCGAGATGGGATCGGCGTTGGTGGCGTCTCTGGAAGGTTTTCCGTATCGTGGCTCTCGGTACTGGGGGTTTCGTCACGGAGGCTTTTTGTAGGCGGAAGGGCAAGTCAGGAGGGCACACGAGGGCTCCAGATGACAGGGCCGCGCGGCCCAACCCTAGGCCGCGCCGCCCTGTAGTCCGGGCGCCTCGTGGCCCCACTTCGTTTCGTCTTCGGTCTTCTGGAAGCTTCGTGGAAAAATAGGCCCCTGGGCTTTGATTTCGTCCAATTCCGAGAATATTTCCTTACTAGGATTTCTGAAACCAAAAACAGCAGAAAACAGCAACTGGCACTTCGGCATCTTGTTAATAGGTTAGTTCCAGAAAATGCACGAATATGACATAAAGTGTGCATAAAACATGTAGATAACATCAATAATGTGGCATGGAACATAAGAAATTATCGATACGTCGGAGACGTATCAGCATCCCCAAGCTTAGTTCTGCTCGTCCCGAGCAGGTAAAACGATAACACAGATAATTTCTGGAGTGACATGCCATCATAATCTTGATCATACTATTTGTAAAGCATATGTAGTGAATGCAGCGATCAAAACAAAGTATATGACATGAGTAAACAAGTGAATCATAAAGCAAAGACTTTTCATGAATAGCACTTCAAGACAAGCATCAATAAGTCTTGCATAAGAGTTAACTCATAAAGCAATAATTCAAAGTAAAAGCATTGAAGCAACACAAAAGAAGATTAAGTTTCAGCGGTTGCTTTCAACTTGTAACATGTATATCTCATGGATATTGTCAACATAGAGTAATATAATAAGTGCAATATGCAAATATGTAGGAATCAATGCACAGTTCACACAAGTGTTTGCTTCTTGAGGTGGAGAGAAATAGGTGAACTGACTCAACATTGAAAGTAAAAGAATGGTCCTCCATAGAGGAAAAGCATCGATTGCTATATTTGTGCTAGAGCTTTGATTTTGAAAACATGAAACAATTTTGTCAACGGTAGTAATAAAGCATATGCATCATGTAAATTATATCTTATAAGTTGCAAGCCTCATGCATAGTGTACTAATAGTGCCCGCACCTTGTCCTAATTAGCTTGGACTACCGGATCATCACAATGCACATGTTTTTACCAAGTGTCACAAAGGGGTACCTCTATGCCTTTGTACAAAGGTCTAAGGAGAAAGCTCGCATTGGATTTCTCGCTATTGATTATTCTTCAACTTAGACATCCATACCGTGACAACATAGACAACAGATAATGGACTCCTCTTTTATGCATAAGCATGTAACAACAATTAATAATTTTCTCATTTGAGATTTGAGGATATATGTCCAAAACTGAAACTTCCACCATGGATCATGGCTTTAGTTAGCGGCCCAATGTTCTTCTCTAACATTATGCATGCTTAACCATAAGGTGGTAGATCTCTCTTACTTCAGACAAGACGGACATGCATAGCAACTCACATGAAATTCAACAATGAATAGTTGATGGCGTCCCCAGTGAACATGGTTATCGCACAACAAGCAACTTAATAAGAGATAAAGTGCATAATTACATATTCAATACCACAATAGTTTTTAAGCTATTTGTCCCATGAGCTATATATTGCAAAGGTGAATGATGGAATTTTAAAGGTAGCACTCAGGCAATTTACTTTGGAATGGCGGAAAATACCATGTAATAGGTAGGTATGGTGGACACAAATGGCATAGTGGTTGGCTCAAGTATTTTGGATGCATGAGAAGTATTCCCTCTCGATACAAGGTTTAGGTTAGCAAGGCTTATTTGAAACAAACACAAGGATGAACCGGTGCAGCAAAACTCACATAAAAGACATATTGAAAACATTATAAGACTCTACACCATCTTCCTTGTTGTTCAAACTCAATACTAGAAATTATCTAGACCTTAGAGAAACCAAATATGCAAACCAAATTTTAGCATGCTCTATGTATTTCTTCATTAATGGGTGCAAAGCATATGATGCAAGAGCTTAATCATGAGCACAACAATTGCCAAGTATCACATTACCCAAGACATTTATAGCAATTACTACATGTATCATTTTCCAATTCCAACCATATAACAATTTAACGAAGGAGAAACTTCGCCATGAATACTATGAGTAGAAACCAAGGACATACTTGTCCATATGCTACAGCGGAGCGTGTCTCTCTCCCGTAAAGTGAATGCTAGGATCCATTTTATTCAAACAAAACAAAAACAAAAACAAACCGACGCTCCAAGAAAAAGCACATAAGATGTGATGGAATAAAAATATAGTTTCAGGGGAGGAACCTGATAATGTTGTCGATGAAGAAGGGGATGCCTTGGGCATCCCCAAGCTTAGACGCTTGAGTCTTCTTAATATATGCAGGGGTGAACCACCGGGGCATCCCCAAGCTTAGAGCTTTCACTCTCCTTGATCATGTTGCATCATACTCCTCTCTTGATCCTTGAAAACTTCCTCCACACCAAACTCGAAACAACTCATTAGAGGGTTAGTGCACAATATAAATTAACATATTCAGAGGTGACACAATCATTCTTAACACTTCTGGACATTGCATAATGCTACTGGACATTAGTGGATCAAAGAAATTCATCCAACATAGCAAAAGAGGCAATGCGAAATAAAAGGCAGAATCTGTCAAAACAGAACAGTTCGTATTGACGAATTTTAAAATGGCACCAGACTTGCTCAAATGAAAATGCTCAAATTGAATGAAAGTTGCGTACATATCTGAGGATCATGCACGTAAATTGGCTTAATTTTCTGAGCTACCTACAGGGAGGTAGACCCAGATTCGTGACAGCAAAGAAATCTGGAACTGTGCAGTAATCCAAATCTAGTACTTACTTTTCTATCAACGTCTTAACTTGGCACAACAAAACACAAAACTAAGATAAGGAGAGGTTGCTACAGTAGTAAATAACTTCCAAGACACAAAATAAAAACAAAGTACTGTAGGTAAAAACATGGGTTGTCTCCCATAAGCGCTTTTCTTTAACGCCTTTCAGCTAGGCGCAGAAAGTGTGTATCAAGTATTATCGAAGGGTGGTGCATTCTCAGCGGGGTGCGGAATTTTCTCAACCAGGCATAGTATATTAGATACATAAGTTTTAGCATCTCCCTTTTCATTAGTCTTAGGCGTGCTACTCTCATCAAACAAATTTTCAGGAACAAGCCAAGCATAGTTATTTTCTAGTGCATCATTCATAGCTAAGAGTTTACATGGTATTGGTGCTTTGATCTCCCCACCATCATCAATATTATTGGTGTATCTTATTCTATCCATGTCCATCTTTTCAAGGAGACTAACAAAATTAGTATGAGAACCGAGCATATTAAATTTAGCAAAGACCTTTCTAGCTTCTCTTGCTAGACCACCAAATTCTCTAAGAAGGGTTTCTAAAACAAAATCTTTCTTTTCCCCTTCTTCCATATCACCAAGTGTGAGAAACATGTGTTGGATTATAGGATTAAGATTAACAAATTTAGTTTCCAACAGGCGAACTAAATGCGCAGCAGCAATTTCATAAGTAGGCGCAAGGTCTACCAAGTGTCTATCTTCAAAACTTTCAATGGTACTAACATGATTGAAAAATTCTTCTATATTATTTCTCCCAACTATAGACCCACGTCCTACCGGTATGTCTTTTGTGGTAAAATTAAAAGGAAACATGATGAGTAAAGTAAATGCAAGTAACTAATTTTTTTGTGTTTTTGATATAGCAAACTAGATAGCAAATAAAGTAAAGCTAGCAACTAATTTTTTTGTATTTTGATTTAGTGCAGCAAACAAAGTAGTAAATAAAACTAAGCAAGACAAAAACAAAGTAAAGAGATTGAGAAGTGGAGACTCCCCTTGCAGCGTGTCTTGATCTCCCCGGCAACGGCGCCAGAAATTTGCTTGATACGTGTGGTTGGCACGTCCGTTGGGAACCCCAAGAGGAAGGTGTGATGCGCACAGCGGCAAGTTTCCCTCAGTAAGAAACCAAGGTTTAATCGGACCAGTAGGAGTCAAGAAGCACGTTGAAGGTTGATGGCGGCGAGATGTAGTGGGGCGCAACACCAGGGATTCCGGTGCCAACATGGAACCTGCACAACACAACCAAAGTACTTTGCCCCAACGAAACAGTGAGGTTGTCAATCTCACCGGCTTGCTGTAACAAAGGATTAACCGTATTGTGTGGAAGATGATTGTTTGCAGCAAACAGTAGAACAAGTATTGCAGTAGATTGTATTTCAGTAAAGAGAATTGGACCGGGGTCCATAGTTCACTAGAGGTGTCTCTCCCATAAGACGAACAGCATGTTGGGTGAACAAATTACAGTTGGGCAATTGACAAATAAAGAGAGCATGACCATGCACATACATATCATGATGAGTATAGTGAGATTTAATTGGGCATTACGACAAAGTACATAGACCGCCATCCAACTGCATCTATGCCTAAAAAGTCCACCTTCAGGTTATCATCCGAACCCCCTCCAGTATTAAGTTGCAAAGCAACAGACAATTGCATTAAGTATGGTGCGTAATGTAATCAACAACTACATCCTTAGACATAGCATCAATGTTTTATCCCTAGTGGCAACAGCACAACACAACCTTAGAACTTTCTGTCACATCGTCCCAGTGTCAATGCAGGCATGAACCCACTATCGAGCATAAGTACTCCCTCTTGGAGTTACAAGCATCTACTTGGCCAGAGCATCTACTAGTAACGGAAAGCATGCAAGATCATAAACAACACGTAGATATAACTTTGATAATCAACATAACAAGTATTCTCTATTCATCGGATCCCAACAAACGCAACATATAGAATTACAGATAGATGATCTTGATCATGTTAGGCAGCTCACAAGATCCGACAATGATAGCACAATGGGGAGAAGACAACCATCTAGCTACTGCTATGGACCCATAGTCCAGGGGTAGACTACTCACTCATCACACCGGAGGCGACCATGGCGGTGTAGAGTCCTCCGGGAGATGATTCCCCTCTCCGGCAGGGTGCCGGAGGCGATCTCCTGGATCCCCCGGGATGGGATCGGCGTTGGCGGCGTCTCTGGAAGGTTTTCCGTATCGTGGCTCTCGGTACTGGGGGTTTCGTCACGGAGGCTTTTTGTAGGCGGAAGGGCAAGTCAGGAGGGCACACGAGGGCTCCAGATGACAGGGCCGCGCGGCCCAACCCTAGGCCGCGCCGCCCTGTAGTCCGGGCGCCTCGTGGCCCCACTTCGTTTCGTCTTCGGTCTTCTGGAAGCTTCGTGGAAAAATAGGCCCCTGGGCTTTGATTTCGTCCAATTCCGAGAATATTTCCTTACTAGGATTTCTGAAACCAAAAACAGCAGAAACAAAGAATCGGCACTTCGGCATCTTGTTAATAGGTTAGTTCCAGAAAATGCACGAATATGACATAAAGTGTGCATAAAACATGTAGATAACATCAATAATGTGGCATGGAACATAAGAAATTATCGATACGTCGGAGACGTATCATGGGTCCAATGCACTAGGAACCACACCGAGCTCTACAAAGAACCTCTTCATCCATACGGCTTCTGATGAAGCCTCTGAAGCCGCTATGTACTCTGATTATGTTGAAGACTTCGCCACCGTGCACTGCTTCGAGCTTGCCCAGCTTACTGCAGCACTATTCAATACAAACACGTACCCAGACTGTGACTTAGAGTCATCAGGATCAGTGTTCCAACTTGCATCGGTGTAACCACTTACAACGAGCTCTTGGTCACCTCCATAACAAAGAAACATATCCTTAGTTCTTTTCAAGTACTTCAGGATATTCTTGACCGCTATCCAGTGTTCCATTCCTGGATCACTTTTATATCTGCTAGTCAAACTAACAGCATGTGCTATATCCGGTCTAGTACATAGCATGGCATACATGATAGATCCTACTGCCGAGGCATAGGGGATATTACTCATCCTTTCTCTTTCTTCTGCCGTAGCCGGTCCTTGAGTCTTACTCAAGACCTTGCCTGGTAACATAGGTAAGAACCCTTTCTTACTTCCGTCCATTATAAACTTCTTTAGAATCTTGTCTAGATATGTACTCTGTGATAGCCCTAT
This sequence comes from Lolium perenne, assembly GCF_019359855.2. Taxonomy (NCBI): domain Eukaryota; kingdom Viridiplantae; phylum Streptophyta; class Magnoliopsida; order Poales; family Poaceae; genus Lolium; species Lolium perenne. The sequence goes on along the minus strand of NC_067244.2, from coordinate 234,365,167 downwards.
TAGGCGTCTTGATCTATCTCTATAAATCTTGATGCGTAATATATACGATGCTTTACCAAGGTCTTTCATTGAAAAACTATTATTCAAATAACCTTTAACACTGCTTAATAGTTCTATATCATTCCCGATCAATAATATGTCATCTACATATAATATCAGGAATGCTACAGAGCTCCCACTCACTTTCTTGTAAATACAGGCCTCTCCATGACATTGTATAAACCCGAAGTCTTTGATCACTTTATCAAAACGTCGGTTCCAACTTCTTGATGCTTGCTTCAGTCCATGGATTGAACGCTGAAGCTTGCATACTTTGTCAGCATTTTTAGGATCGACAAAACCTTTGGGTTGTACCATATACAACTCTTCCTCAATGTCTCCATTAAGGAACGCCGTTTTGACATCCATCTGCCAAATCTCATAATCGAAAAATGCAGCTATTGCTAACAAAATCCTCACAGATTTTAGCTTCGCTACAGGTGAGAAAGTCTCATCGTAGTCAACTCCTTGAATTTGTTGGAAACCCTTTGCGACAAGTCGAGCTTTATAGACAGTAATATTACCATCAGCATCTGTTTTTCTCTTGAAGATCCATTTATTCTCGATAGCCTTTCGGCTATCAGGTAAGTCTACCAAAGTCCATACTTTGTTATCATACATGGATCCCATTTCGGATTTCATGGCTTCTTGCCATTTGTTGGAATCTGGGCTCATCATCGCTTCTTCATACGTCGCAGGGTCCTCATCATTGTTATCCACAATCATGACATTTAGACAAGGATCATACCAATCAGGAGTGGCACGTTCCCTTGTCGATCTGCGAGGTTCAGTAGTTTCCACGTTCGAAGTTTCATGATCATTATCATTAGCTTCCTCTGTTGCCGGTGTAGGCGGTACAGGTACAACTTCCGGTACTGCGCTACTCTGATCAACGAGTATAGATTCATCAATCTCATCGAGTTCTACTTTTCTTCCGGTCACTTCTTTAGTGAGAAATTCTTTCTCAAGAAAGGTTCCGTTCTTAGCAACAAAGATTTTGCCTTCGGATTTGTGATAGAAAGTGTACCCTATAGTTTCCTTAGGGTATCCTATGAAGATGCATTTCTCCGCTTTGGGCTCTAGCTTGTCCGGTTGTAACTTCTTTACATAGGCTTCGCAACCCCAAACTTTCAGGAACGACAGCTTAGGTTTCTTATTAAACCATAATTCATACGGTGTCGTTTCTACGGATTTTGATGGTGCTCTATTTAAAGTGAATGCGGCTGTCTCTAATGCATAACTCCAAAATGATAACGGCAAATCAGTAAGAGACATCATAGAACGAACCATATCTAAGAGAGTTCGATTACGACGTTCGGACACACCATTTCGTTGTGGTGTTCCCGGCGGTGTCAATTGTGAAAGTATTCCGCATTTCTTTAAATGCATGCCAAACTCATAACTCAGATATTCACCTCCACGATCAGATTGTAGAAATTTAATCTTCTTGTTACGTTGATTTTCTACTTCACTTTGGAATTCCTTAAACTTTTCGAAAGTTTCGGATTTATATTTCATGAAATAGATATACCCATATCTACTCAGATCATCTGCGAAGGTTAGAACATAACGATAACCACCGCGCGATGCTACGCTCATTGGTCCGCACACATCGGTATGTATGATTTCCAATAAGTCAGTAGCTCGCTCCATCATACCAGAAAATGGAGTCTTAGTCGTTTTACCCATTAGACATGCTTCGCATCTATCAAGTGACTCAAAGTCAAGTGATTCAAGTAATCCATCAGTATAGAGTTTCTTCATGCGTTTCACTCCAATATGACCAAGATGACAGTGCCACATATAAGTAGAATTATCATTCAATTTAATTCGCTTAGCATCAATGTTATGTATATGCGTATCACTACTATCGAGATCTAACAGAAATAAGCCATTCTTTTCTGGTGCTCGACCATAAAAGATATTATTCATAAAAATAGAACAACCATTATTCTCAGACTTGAACGAATAACCGTCTTGCATTAAACAAGATCCAGATATAATGTTCATGCTCAACGCGGGTACAAAATAACAATTATTTAGGCTTAAAACTAATCCCGAAGGTAGATGTAGAGGAAGTGTGCCGACAGCGATCACATCGACTTTGGATCCGTTTCCAACGCGCATCGTCACTTCATCTTTCAGTAGTCTTCGTTTATTCTTTAGTTCCTGTTTCGAGTTACAAATATGAGCAACCGAACCAGTATCAAATACCCAGGTACTAGAACGAGAACCAGTGAGATAAACATCTATAACATGTATATCAGATATACCTTCTTTCTTCTTCTTGACAAGGCCGCTCTTCAGATCAGCCAGATACTTGGAGCAATTACGCTTCCAGTGTCCCTTCTCCTTGCAGTAATAGCACTCAGCATCAGGCTTAGGGCTGTTCTTAGGTTTCATAGGAGGCGTGGCAGCTTTGTTGCCACCCTTCTTGAATTTTCCCTTAGACTTGCCCTGTTTCTTGAAACTGGTGGTCTTGTTGACCATCAACACTTGGTGCTCTTTCTTGATCTCAATCTCAGCAGCTTTTAGCATGCCAAAGAGTTCAGGTAACTCCTTGTTCATGTTCTGCATATTGTAGTTCATCACAAAGTTCTTGTAACTTGGTGGCAGTGATTGAAGGACACGATTAATCCCCAGTCTGTTAGGAATCACTATTCCCAAGTCACTGAGTTTCTTCGCATGCCCGGTCATGGCGAGCATGTGCTCACTAACGGAGCTGCCTTCTTCCATCATGCAGCTGAAGAATTGTTTCGACGCTTCATAGCATTCCACGGCCGCATGAGTCTCAAAAATAGCTTTCAGCTCTTTCATCAACTCATGAGGATCGTGGTGCTCAAAACGTTTTTGAAGATCGGAATCCAGACTGCACAGGATGGCACACTGAACTTGAGAGTACCGAATTTTCCGAGTCCCGTAAACAGCTTTTACTTCATCGGTTTCAGTTTCTGCAGGAGGGTCACCTAGCGGTGCATCAAGCACATATTGCAGATTTCCGCCAGAGAGGAAGATCCTCACATGACGGAACCAGTCGGTGAAGTTGCTACCGTTGCTCTTAAGTTTTTCTTTCTCTAGGAACTGGTTAAAATTGATTGGGGATGCCATCTCTACAACATATATTTGCAAAAGTTTAGACTAAGTTTATGACAAATTGAGTTCAAAATTTAATTCAACATAATTAAAAATCTAGGTGAACTCCCACTCAAAACAATATCCCTCGCATTGTCTTAGTGATCACACGAACCAAATCCACCGCACCTAAGTCCGATCATCACGAGACAAGGTGTGATTTCAATGGCGAACACTCAAAGTGTTCATCATATCAACCATATGATTCATGCTCTACCTTTCGGTATCACGTGTTCCGAGACCATGTCTGTACATGCTAGGCTCATCAAAGCCAGCTTAGTATCCGCATGTGCAAAATTGTCTTGCACCCGTTGTATGCACTTGTTGATTCTATCACACCCGATCATCAGGAGATGCTTCGAAACGACAAGTCTTGGCAACGGTGCTACTAAGGATGAACACTTTATTATCTTGAGATTTTAGTGAGGGATCATCTTATAATGCTACCGTCGCGATCTAAGCAAAATAAGATGCATAAAAGGATTAACATCACATGCAGTTCATATGTGATATGATATGGCCCTTTTGTCTTTGCGCCTTTGATCTTCATCTCCAAAGCACGGACATGATCTCCATCATCTTCGGGCATGATCTCCATCATCGTCGGCGTAGCGTCAAGGTCAATGGCGCCGTCTTCATGATTGTCCTCCATGTAGCAACTATTACAACTACTTTGAAATACTACTCAACATGAAATTTAAAGACAACCATAAGGCTCCTCCCGGTTGCCACAATACAATAATGATCATCTCATACATATTCATCATCACATTATGGCCATATCACATCACCAAACCCTGCAAAAACAAGTTAGACGTCTCTAATTTGGTTTGCATATTTTACGTGGTTTAGGGTTTTCGAGAGAGATCTAATCTACCTACGAACATGAACCACAAGGTTGGTACTAATGTTTTCAATAGAAGAGTAAATTGAATCTTCACTATAGTAGGAGAGACAGACACCCGCAAAGCCTCTTATGCAATACAAGTTGCATGTCGAACGAGGAACAAGTCTCATGAACGCGGTCATGTAAAGTTAATCCGAGCCGCTTCATCCCACTATGCCACAAAGATGCAAAGTACTCAAACTAAAGATAACAAGAGCATCAACGCCCACAAAACCATTGTGTTCTACTCGTGCAACCATCTATGCATAGACACGGCTCTGATACCACTGTAGGATAACGTTGCATAGAAAACAAAAAATTTCCTACCGCGAACACGCAATCCAAGCCAAGATGCAATCTAGAAGACGGTAGCAACGAGGGGTTTATCGAGTCTCACCCTTGAAGAGATTCCAAAGCCTACAAGAGGAGGCTCTTGTTGCTGCGGTAGACGTTCACTTGCCGCTTGCAAAAGCGTGTAGAAGATCTTGATCACGATCCCTCCGGCGCCACGAACGGGCAGCACCTCCGTACTCGGTCACACGTTCGGTTGTTGATGAAGACGACGTCCACCTCCCGTTCCAGCGGGCAGCGGAAGTAGTAGCTCCTCTTGAATCCGACAGCACGACGGCGTGGTGTCGGTGGCGGTGGAGAACTCCGGCGGAGCTTCGCTAAAGCACGCGGGAGCTATGGAGGAGAGAGGGCGGCTAGGGTTTGGGAGGGGGTGGTCGGCCACTATGGGGGGTGCGGCCAGGTGGTGGTCTTGAGATGGCCGGCCCCCTCCCCTTGTCCCTCATTATATAGGTGGAAGCCCCAAGGGTTGGACTACAAGTCTCCGAATAAGACCCAAACCCAAAACCTTCCATAAGATAGGGAAACCTACCCAAGCTAGGACTCCCACTAGAGGTGGGAGTTCCACCTTCCATGGAGGGGGTGGCCGGCCCCCTTTGGGGGAGTCCACTTGGGACTCCTCCCCCACTAGGGTTGGCCGGCCATGGAGGTGGAGTCCCGCCGGGACTCCACCTTCCTTGGTGGTTTCTTCCGGACTTTTCTAGAACCTTCTAGAACCTTCCATAGAACCTTCCGCATCATTTTAATTCACATAAAATGACATCCTATATATGAATCTTATTCTCCGGACCATTCCGGAACTCCTCGTGATGTCCGGGATCTCATCCGGGACTCCGAACAAATATTCGAACTCCATTCCATATTCAAGTTCTACCATTTCAACATCCAACTTTAAGTGTGTCACCCTACGGTTCGTGAACTATGCGGACATGGTTGAGTACTCACTCCGACCAATAACCAATAGCGGGATCTGGAGATCCATAATGGCTCCCACATATTCAACGATGACTTTAGTGATCGAATGAACCATTCACATACAATACCAATTCCCTTTGTCACGCGATATTTTACTTGTCCGAGGTTTGATCTTCGGTATCACTCTATACCTTGTTCAACCTCGTCTCCTGACAAGTACTCTTTACTCGTACCGTGGTATGTGGTCTCTTATGAACTTATTCATATGATTGCAAGACATTAGACGACATTCCACCGAGAGGGCCCAGAGTATATCTATCCGTCATCGGGATGGACAAATCCCACTGTTGATCCATATGCCTCAACTCCTACTTTCCGGATACTTAATCCCACCTTTATAACCACCCATTTACGCAGTGGCGTTTGGTGTAATCAAAGTACCTTTCCAGTATAAGTGATTTACACGATCTCATGGTCATAAGGACTAGGTAACTATGTATCGAAAGCTTATAGCAAATAACTTAATGACGAGATCTTATGCTACGCTTAATTGGGTGTGTCCATTACATCATTCATACAATGATATAACCTTGTTATTAATAACATCCAATGTTCATGATTATGAAACTAATCATCCATTAATCAACAAGCTAGTTTAAGAGGCATACTAGGGACTTCTTGTTGTCTATATATCACACATGTACTAATGTTTCGGTTAATACAATTATAGCATGATATATAAACATTTATCATAAACATAAAGATATAAATAATAACCACTTTATTATTGCCTCTAGGGCATATCTCCTTCAGTGCAATATGCAAGTATGTAGGAATCAATGCATAGTTCACACAAGTGTTTGCTTCTTGAGGTGGAGAGAGATAGGTGAACTGACTCAACATAAAAGTAAAAGAAAGGCCCTTCGCAGAGGGAAGCATTGATTGCTATATTTGTGCTAGAGCTTTGATTTTGAAAACATAGAGAGCATAAAAGTAAAATTTTGAGAGGTGTTTGTTGTTGTCAACGAATTGTAGCGGGTACTCTAACCCCCTTGCCAGACAAGCCTTCAAAGAGCGGCTCCCATTTTATTTTTATTTTTGGGTGGCACTCCTTCCAACCTCTCTTTCACAAACCATGGCTAACCGAATCCTTCGGGTGCCTGCCAACAATCTCATACCATGAATGAGTGCCTTTTTATTTTAGTTTTATTATGATGACACTCCTCCCCACCTTTGCTTTCTCAAGCCATGTCTAACCGAATCCTTCTGGTGCCGTCCAACAATCACATACCATGGAGGAGTGTCTATTTTTGTTAATTAATTTGGGACTAGGAATCCCATTGCCAGCTCTTTTTGCAAAATTATTGGATAAGCGGACGAAGCCACTAGTCCATTGGTGAAAGTTGCCCAACAAGATTGAAAGATAAACACCACATACTTCCTCACGAGCTATAAACATTGAAACAAATCAGAGGTGATAAATTTTGAATTGTTTAAATGTAGCACTCAAGCAATTTACTTTGGAATGGCGGAGAAATACCATGTAGTAGGTAGGTATGGTGGACACAAATGGCATAGTGGTTGGCTCAAGGATTTGGATGCATGAGAAGTATTCCCTCTCGATACAAGGCTTAGGCTAGCAAGGTTATTTGAAACAAACACAAGTATGAAGCGGTGCAGCAAAACTTACATAAAAGACATATTGTAAACATTATAAGACTCTACACCGTCTTCCTTGTTGTTCAAACTCAATACTAGAAATTATCTAGACCTTAGAGAGACCAATTATGCAAACCAAATTTTAGCAAGCTCTATGTATTTCTTCATTAATATGTGCAAAATATATGATGCAAGAGCTTAAACATGAGCACAACAATTGCCAAGTATCAAATTATTCAAGACATCATACCAATTACCATATGTAGCATTTTCTGTTTCCAACCATATAACAATTAACGAAGCAGTTTCAACCTTCGCCATGAAAATTAAAAGCTAAGAACACATGTGTTCATACGAACCAGCAGAGCGTGTCTCTTTCCCACACAAGCATTTATTCAAACAAAAACAAAAACAAACAGACGCTCCAAGTAAAGTACATAAGATGTGGCCGAATAAAAATATAGTTTCAAGAGAAGGAACCTGATAATTTGTCGATGAAGAAGGGGATGCCTTGGGCATCCCCAAGCTTAGATGCTTGAGTCTTCTTGAAATATGCAGGGATGAACCACCGGGGCATCCCCAAGCTTAGAGCTTTCACTCTTCTTGATCATATTGTATCATCCTCCTCTCTTGACCCTTGAAAACTTCCTCCACACCAAACTCGAAACAAACGCATTAGAGGGTTAGTGCATAATCAAAAATTCACATGTTCAGAGGTGACACAATCATTCTTAACACTTCTGGACATTGCTCAAAGCTACTGGAAGTTAATGGAACAAAGAAATACATCCCACATAGCAAAAGAGGCAATGCGAAATAAAAGGCAGAATCTGTCAAAATAGAACAGTCCGTAAAGACGAATTTTATTGAGGCACCAGACTTGCTCAAATGAAAATTTTCAAATTGAATGAAAGTTGCGTACATATCTGAGGATCACTCACGTAAATTGGCAGAATTTTCTGAGTTACCTATAGAGAATTCAGCCCAGATTCGTGACAGCAAGAAATCTGTTTCTGCGCAGTAATCCAAATCTAGTATCAACCTTGCTATCAAAGACTTTACTTGGCACAAAAATGCAATAAAATAAAGATAAGGAGAGGTTGCTACAGTAGTAACAACTTCCAAGACTCAAATATAAAACAAAGTTACTGTAGCAAAATAAACACGTGGGTTATCTCCCAAGAAGTTCTTTCTTTATAGCCATTAAGATGGGCTCAATAATTTCAATGATGCACTCCCAAGCAATAAGAGTTGAGGCAAAAGAGAGCATCAAGAAGCAAATTCAAAACACATTTAAGTCTAACCCACTTCCTATGCAAAGGAATCTTGTACACAAATGAATTCATGAAGAACAAAGTGACAAGCATAAGAGGATAAAACATGAGTAACTTCAAGATTCTCAACATAAAGAGGGGAAACTTAATATTATTAAGATGCCTATAACCATGTTTCCCTCTCTCATAATAACTTTCAGTAGCATCATTGATGAAATCCACAATATACCCATCACTTAAAACATTCTTATCATGGTTCATATGCATAGAAGTATCATTAATTTTGGCATAAGAATAGTTCTTCTCATTAATAGTAATTGGAGCAAGATTATTATCAAGAATTTGAACATGGTAAACAAGTTGCATATTAAGGGAATTGTTTTTGGCAATCCAATCATAACTATGACAAGTTTCATAAGGATAGTTATAACCTATATCATAGCATTCTTTATAATAATCATCAAAGGTCGGAGGCATAATGTCATCATAAGAAATAGAATAGTTATCTTTCACAGTCGATTTATCTGTGACCATACCATCATTGTTATTAGAAGGAGATGTATCAAACACATAATGATCAGTAGCAAAAGGATTTTCAAACACCTCTTCCCCAAGCTTAGAGCTTTCTATATCATTATGGGAGGAAGCATGGATAGCACTGATACTATGGCAATTATTATCATCATCATTTTCAGAATTAGTTTCCCAGAGATTTGCAATATCAAAAGTAGTGTGCTCATTCAAATCATGATCACTAATGTATGTAAAGGGTATAGGAAGATCATTGTATTCAGATTCATTATCATAATAATCATTAGGAGCAACATACTTACGGTTACCTAGCGTTATCTCATTCACGCGGGGATATGCCATTACCTCTTTCTCTTTATTCTCCTTCTTCTTCTTCTTCGTTCCCTTCTTCTTCTTCTTCTTCTCTTCCTTCTCCTCGTTCCCTTCTTTAGGAGGAAGAGGCTTGAAGGATGGCTTGTCCGCATAACCTGATTTACTTTCAGAAACAATAGAAGAAACTTGGGAGGATTCCTCCTTTTCATTAATTAGTTCAAAACACACAGCGGTCCTATCATATTTTGGCAAGGTGTCATCTTCTAAAATATTTTGTATGTAAGTATTTGTATGGCTATTATCAATGCAATAAGAAAAACACCCATGCAGGACATCATCAATATCAAGATCATTAATATCTAACAAAGAAATTTTCCTTGATAACTCTTCACACCACAAAAATAAAGTGAGTTCATCATGCTGATTAGGAGTAATTTCATCATTGCAATACAACTTTGTAGCACTCATGGGGTTCAGATTATCATTGGAGGAGCATTGAAAATTAAAATGACCCACTCTATGGCAAAATTCACAAATAAAAGGATAGAGGGCACACACTTTTTTACCAAGATCATCTAGAGCCCTAAACCACTTTCTAGTTTTTTCATTAATATGATGGATACATTATTCATCTTTGATTTGATTAATTCCACAAGGTCTATGCATTCCACAAAAATTAACATGCTTATAGGAAATAGCATTCTTAGGAGTTTGAGCATGCTTATTGCAATCATTAACAACAATTTCATTCTTCATGCAAGCCTCTTTAAAAGGTTCATGATACTTATCAAAATTCTTCTTAGGCAATTCAAAATGAGAAGCAAAGGCTTTATAAAGATTTGCAGCAACTTGAGAGTCAAGACCATAAGTAGCAGTCGTATTTCGGAATTTATCAGTATCCATAAAAGCTTCAATGCATTCATAATCATAATTTATACCTGACTCTTCACCTTTGTTGTTCTCCCATCCTTCAGCGTTCTCCTCAATCCGATCAAGAAGATCCCACCTAGCTTCAACCTCCTTGCTTGTGAAAGATCCCTCCGAACAGGCATCCAGATAGTCCTTGTGTTGTCCTGAAAGCCTCGCATAAAAATTGTTAACAATAACATTACGGGGGAGCTCATGGATGGAACATTTGAGCATTAGTGACTTCAATCTCCCCCACGCTTGAGAGATACTCTCTCCATCACGAGGATAAAAGTTATAAATGTAATTCCTATCAATATGCACTTCATGAGGAGGATAAAATTTAGAGTAAAAGAGAGATACAATTTCCTCCCAACCAAGAGAATGACTATTCTTCAACAATTTATACCAATGCGCCGCTTTACCAGACAGCGAAATAGAGAATAGCTTCTTCCTCACTTCATCCATAGAGATACCTGCACACTTGAATAACCCGCATAATTCATGCAAAAACAGTAAATGATCTCCAGGATGGACAGTTCCATCCCCTTCATAGCGGTTATCCATAACACGTTCAATAATTTTCATGGGTATCTTGAAAGCAGTACTTGCAGTTGGTGGATTTAAAATATCACAAGCATCATTAGAGTTATCGCATATGGGAGATAAAGCATTATCAGAACAAATTTTCTCCCCTAAAGATGGGAAACTAAAAAGATCACAAAAACTAGCTTCCCCAAGCTTAGACTTATCCATAGCATTAGCAGTGATTGCGTTCATACTAATAACATTGCTACTAGCATGCAATTGAGGCTCCATAGGTTCTTTAATTTTCGCATCACACAATTCATGTCCTAACTTAGGAAATAAATTAAAAAGCTCATAGTTGTATTCCATTATGCCTAACTAGTGTAAAACAAGAAACTAAAAGATGCAATTGCAGGATCTAAAGGAAATAGCTTCGAGTACTTACAACGACGGAAAATAGCTTGGTAGCCGAGATCCGGAGTGTGAGTACCTTTTACCTTTCCTCCCCGGCAACGGCGCCAGAAAAGTGCTTGATGTCTACGGGAGCTTCTATTCTTATAGACAGTGTTGGGCCTCCAAGAGCAGAGGGTTGTAGAACAGCAGCAAGTTTCCCTTAAGTGGATCACCCAAGGTTTATCGAACTCAGGGAGGAAGAGGTCAAAGATATCCCTCTCAAGCAACCCTGCGATCACAATGCAAGAAGTCTCTTGTGTCCCCAACACACCTAATACACTTGTCAGATGTATAGGTGCACTAGTTCGGCGAAGAGATAGTGAGATGCGAGTAATATGGATGAGTATGAGTGGTAATAGCAATCTGAATAAAATATGGCAGCGAGTAAACATGCAACAAAACAGTAAACAAACGGAGATTTGATGCTTGGAAGCAAGGCCTAGGGATCCTGCTTTCACTAGTGGACACTCTCAACAATGATCACATAATAGGACTACTCTACACCCTCTTGTTGGATGATGAACACCACTAATTGTGTAGGATTACACGAACCCTCAATGCCGAAGTTAACAAGCTCCACAATATTCGATATTCATATTTAAATAACCTTAGAGTGCAAGATAGATCAACACAATTACACCGAGAACTAACATAGCATGCACACTGTCACCATCACACTATGAAGGAGGCATAGATCACATCAATACTATCATAGCAATAGTTAACTTCATAATCTACAAGAGATTACAATCATAACCTACGCCAAGTACTACACGATGCACACACTGTCACCATTACACCGTGCAGGAGGAATAGAGTACTTTAATAACATCACTAGAGTAGCTCATAGATGATATTCAACTAGATCACATAAAGAGAGAGAGATGAACCACATAGCTACAGCGGAGCCCTCAGCCCCGGGGGTGAATTACTCCCTCCTCATCATGGAGACAGCGATGGCGGTGAAGATGGCGGTGGAGACGGCGGTGGAGATGACTCCGGGGGCAATTTCCCGTCCCGGCGGCGTGCCGGAACAGAGACTTCTGTCCCCCGAATTGGAGTTTCGCGATGGCAGCGGCTCTGGATGGTTTTCTCTGGTTTCGTCGAACTGGGCCGAGGATTTAGGTCAGGGACGACTAAATAGGCGAAGAGGCGGAGTCGGAGGGGCCACGGAGCCGCCACACAATAGGGGGGCGCGGCCCCCCCTCTGGCCGCGCCAGCCTCATGTGTGGGGCCCACAGGGCCCTCCTCTGGTCCCCCTTTTACTTTCTGGAAGCTTCGTGGAATTATACGATCGTGGGAATTAATTTCGTCCGATTCCGAGAATATTTCCTTTGTAGGATTTCTGAAACCAAAAACAACAGAAAACAACAACTGGCCCTTCGGCATCTCGTCAATAGGTTAGTTCCGGAAAACGCATAAAAACGATATAAAGTATGCATAAAACATGTAGATATCATCAATAATGTGGCATGGAACATAAGGAATTATCGATACGTTGGAGACGTATCAGTTGCAGTCGACAAATTCACTAAGTGGATCGAGGCAGTACCTGTGCGAAACCAAAAAGCTGAAACAGCGGTTCAATTCTTCAAGGGAATAACTTGTCGATTCGGTATGCCCCACAGCATCGTCACAGACAACGGCTCCAATTTTGATTCCGAGGAGTTCAGGAAGTTTTGTGATGATGGAGGAATCAAACTGAAGTTCGCATCAGTCTCTCACCCCTAGACCAACGGCCAGGTGGAAAGGATCAATGGTCTAATAGGAGATGGCCTCAAGAAACGCCTTAAAGGCGCGGCCGGAGCCTGGGTCGAAGAGTTACCATCTGTACTCTGGAGTTTGCGTACCACACCCAACAGGTCGACTCAATATACTCCATTCTTCTTGGTGCACGGAGCCGAAGCAGTTCTACCAGCCGATGTCCGATTTGAAGCTCCTCGAGTGACAGCATACACAGAGTCCTCCTCCAACATCGCGTTACAAGATGCTGTCGATCTCCTTGACGAAGCACGAGATATCGCCTTGGCAAGAACAACGGTATACCAGCAAGCGCTGAGAAACTACCACAGCCGACGAATACACAGTCGAAGTTTCAATGTTGGGGATATGGTACTTCGGCTGAAGCAAAAAAGACCCTTGAAGCTAGAATCTCCATGGGAAGGACCATACATCATCACTGAAGTGATACCAGGAGGAGCTTATCGGCTCAAAAATCCAGCTTCTGGAAAAGACGTCGAGAATCCATGGAACATCGCGCAGTTGCGCCGGTTTTATACATAAGACACGATTGTTTTTAATCATTCAACAGCCTATAAGGTTGCTTTTACATTATGAATAAAGATCTAATCAGATTTTCTACCTTTTTCCTGCTCCAGGCTTTGGCACCCGAACATAACGTTTGGAGCCCTTATCATCGGCTCTAACTCCCATCGGGAGCGTTGGCCCAAAAGAAATGTGCTCACACAGTGTCATTAATTAAATACTCTCAGCGAGAGCTAAGATTAATGACACACAAAAACAACCAATCCAAGCCTCGAAAAATACGCGAGTGCTGCAGTCGATGGTTACATTATCACAAAATAAGGCTCAAACCGGTGCACCGCGTGACGAAGCCAAGCTCTCGAATAAATTACATATCAACTTCGCAATAACATTGCGTAAAATTCAACGAAGTCGTCGAGAAAGCAGGTTGAACTTATCACTCAGCCGCACTCGACAATAAAATATCAATAAAACTAACATAGCATGCAGCGCACGCAGTAAACAATCTTATGCAGATACAAGGTTATTACATTCATAATCGGGTTCCCCGGTCCCAGTGGGCCTTCAGTTCCTTTTCAAGGCATGACTCCATCCGAGAAACAACGGTGTAAGCAGGACCTCTAGCAGCGTCATAATACTGGCTTAAATCCCTCTCAGTATTTGCTACGGCTCTCAAGTCTAAAGATGGATGGCACGCCAATATCGAAGCAAAGGCAAGCTCAGCACCAGCCAGAAGCTCTTTCCACACCAACTGTCGAATCCTCTCAGGAGACTTGAATCAGGTGAACAGGCCAGACAAGGTGTCAGGTGCTTGGTCCAGAGGAAACAAGGTGTTCCAAACCATCGTGAGATGAGCATAGTACTTATCAAAATAGTAATGCGCCTTCATCACCCGGTACTTAAACTTCGCCATGACAACAGCCTTTGGACGATGCAGCCATAAACCATGCGTCGGATGCGCAACATCGGTCATCGCCTCAACCTCTTCATGAATCTTCTTGTTCTCTTCAGCTGCATCCGAAGCTACGACTGGAAAAGGAACGAATGTCAGATAAAAGAACATTCAAGCTATGCCAGAAATCAGAAGATAGGCTAATACTTACAGCCCAAGCTTTCAGTAGCAACATGGAGACCATCGAGAGCGTATTGTTCGACAGCAGTCGCTATCTCTCCCTTTTTCTTCACCAAAGCTGCTATCGCATGAAGAGAAGTGATGTCTTTATTTAGACAAGACACCTGATCACGTAAGCTACGAACAAGGCCTGACTCGTCATTACTCGAAGGGTTCGGAAAGAGCTCGGCACGGGAAGAAGATGAAGGAGTCTGCAGTACAATCCCCAGTTCAGACCAAGCATTAACATAAAAACTCCCATCGGGAGCGCTTAGCATACAAAAGGATGTTTGAATTGGCAACAGAGCCGAAATTTAATTGAGCTACTTCGAGTTACGGATGATCTTATTTACAACAAATCAAATAACAGTTCAAGGGTTCGCTGACGATGAACCAGGGGCAGACTCAGGAACAGGCTTGGCTTGTGCTTCATCCACCAGCTTCAGAAGTCGGTTGGCGCAAGTTATTGCCGATCTTTTGAAAGGCTCAAGGTCAACCAGATGGTTTTCATCATCAACAGGCAGTACCTTAGAAAACTCCTCCAATTTTGACCCCATCCCATGGCCCATAAGCAATTGAAAAGTAAGAACCGCCCCAACCAAGCAGCTACAGCGTTTCAGTACCTCCACGGGTTCGGAAGGGTCAACAAGGAAAGCATCCGCCATCTCGTCGAGAGTCTTGTCCAGCTTCATCTTCGGGAAGATCATCGAGTATAACCTCGACAATGCTCCCTTAGCCTTTTGCAGTAGTCCAAGGACCTGGACATTAGACTCAGCGGCAAGTGACAAGGCATCGGCTGTGGAGTCCTCCCGAAGCTGATGGCGTCGGCTGACAGTTATATTGGCGGCCTCTGAAAGAAAGACATATCAGTAATCAATGAAGAAACATCAAGAAGGAAGCGGAATACCATGAGGATTTTTACCCAATAAATTCTTGACGGATTCACGGAGGACACCTTCCTTTTCATCGACTGCAGCCGCCGCTGCACGCCTGGCATCTTGTTCATCCTTCATCTGACGCTTCAGCCTTTTCACTTCTTCCTTCAACAAGGTGTTCTCATTCTTGGCATCGGTAGCAAGCCTGTTGGCCTCAACCACCTGATCAGCCGAAGATTTGACGGCCTTCCGAAGTTGGGAGTTTTCAGCCTCAAGGCGAGTGAATTGCTCAGCGAAATCCGCCACATCATCGACTGTAGCGTAAATCGGTTGCAGCCAGAAAAATCAAGAGGAGTCAGACGACAGAAACTCGACAAAGCCAGATAGATTAAGCCGACGGGGTGGGAGCATCATCAGGAGGAATAACTCTCGACACTGGGACCTTCTCCACACCCGTTCGCGAGGGAGGTGTTGACTTGGCAGGAGAAGGATTTGACTCCTTAGCCGATGCTGCTCTCTCAGAGACTAGCTTGGCACTCTTCGCGAGAGGAACATCGTCATCATCAGAGCTGCTTAAGTACAGTGCACAGTTAGCATGCAGGATGACAGGAAATAAATTAAGAAAAAAAAGAGTATAGATGCTCACAGGTCCAGATCATCTTCGCCCGCGAAGAAACTTGTTGAACTCTTCTTAGCAGGAGGAGGCGAAGCAGCTTCGTCGGCATCATTATCTCCTCCTCTAGGACTTGATTCAGCCGATGTGATAAGATCATCGTGTACCTGCTTACGACGCCAGCTCCTGAGGAAGGCGTCATCTTCGGCAGCTTCCTCCTCTTGGACATCGCTGTCCTCAAGAACATGCTGAGCGTCCTCGGTTCCCTCAGAATCGTCATCATCATCCTCCAGTACCACGCCGCTCTCGGGTGAGGGAGGATAGCATTGGGCAACGATGGGAGCCTGTCAAAAGAAAGAAACTTGTAAGGCACAACAGAAAAAGAAATAATAATAGTAAGCGAGGAGCGGTAAGATTACCTCGGACGGGAGGTGGTCGAAATCATAGGGAGGACGAGCCGATGTCAAGACGATGGTGTCCTTTGTACTGAGGCATGTTAGGCGACGAACCTCGTCCCGAAGCTCATCTGCCGAAAGGTCGGCAGAGTTGATCCTTGACTTGTCGCCTTTGCCAGTATAAAGCCATAGCTGGTGAGGGCGGGACATCAGCGGCTGCACTCTACGTTGTAGGAACACTGAAACTACTTCAGTGCCGCACATCGTCAGGCCTCCTGTATTCTTCAAAGTAACTATCTGCTCAAACAGTTCGTCGGCTATCGCCTTTTCTTCGGGAGAAAGGGTGTTTTGCCAAGATTTTTTCTTCTGAGCTACCAAGACGTCATCAAAGGGAGGGAGATTAGAACGCCGCGCAGAAACGGCGGGATCTCGCAGGTAGAACCACTTGTTGCGCCAGCCTTGGACGGATTCCTTCATTGGGTAGTCGAAGTAGTCGACCTCCTTCCTGATGACGAAGCCAACGCCACCGACAACGGGGGGGCCATTACTGTCGTTGTGACACTTCACATAGAAGATCTTCCTCCAAAGGCCCCAGTGAGGCTCAATGCCGAGGAAAGCCTCGCAGACGGTAATAAAAATGGAAAGGTGGAGGATGGAATTTGGGGTCAGCTGCTAGAGCTGAATCCCATAGAAGAAAAGGAGGGAGCGAAGGAACTCGTGGGCCGGAAGATAGAGGCCACGAAACAGGAAAGCAACGAACATGACAGTGAAGCCCTTCGGGGGCTTTGGGCGAGAAACCGAACCTGGAAGACGAATGTCTTCCTCAGATGCGGAGATGAAGCCGAGAGCGCGAAGCTTGCTGATGTCGCGGTTCGAAATGGCGGAGGCGCTCCAATCGCGGCTAACTTTGGCCACCTCCGAGGTGCTGCCGCTCTTCTTCTTGCCCATGGTGAACGGAGCTTCTGATGAAGAGGCAGAGGAACGGGAAGGCTTCAGAAAGAAGATGAGCAGTAAACAGGGTAAAAGATAAAAAAGAGGAGGCCCCCTATTTATGCTGTAAGAATTTGTGCCAAATCGTGGCCATAACTCCACGAAGCATCGTGGGGAGTGGAGCAGATCTGACTGTACACGTGGCGCTTGAAGGAGTGGAACCGGCGGCCCATTATTCCCACGTTGTGCGAAAATCGAGGAGACGCCTCGATCGCCGCGCGTGCATTGGTCAAGCCCTAAAAACTGCCCGCGCAGAGCTAGGGTGGGCCCGTCAGGTCAAGTCCTGTCAATCAGCCCGCAACAGTTACACGTCAACGGTGACGTCATAAAAACACCTTGAGGCACCCGAAGGAAAAAATGAAAAGTTATCGGATGAAGGACTTGAGTCTACGCACGGATTGCAGACATCCGTACCTAGACTCGGGGGCTACTCCCATCGGGAGCGCTGACGCGCACCCGATAAAATGAAGACTCGACAGAATGAGCAGTCGAAGGAAAAAGGAATTGAAGAAATATTGTTTGAATAGCTCGAGTCTGCACTCGATTACAGGCACTCGTACCCAGACTTGAGGGCTACTCCCATCGGGAGCACGCACCGCGCACCCGATAGAAGTCTTTTGCACTCCAGGATCATGCCCGGGGACTTGATTCTGTGTAGGGTAACGTTGTTTTGCCACCGGCAGTTAACCAACAAAAGTTGGGCACGTTACTCATTATCCCTTGCATAAAGAAAATATATCGGATGACCTATGAAGACCTGCGGAAAACTTCGGCAGAGGAAAATATTCGAGTGGTACAACTTGAGTCTACGCACGGATTTCAAGCATCCGTACCTAGACTCGGGGGCTACTCCCATCGGGAGCGCCGACGCGCACCCGATAGAAGAAGATGAAGCAGATTCAAGATGAACAAAGGCAATGAAGGAGAAGAACATCAGGAGAAGACATGTTTTAGTCTCTACCCGAACTATTTTCGGCTAGACACTCGGGGGCTACTGACGTGGGCACAACCCTCCGGGTAACCGACATTGCCCTATCCTGTATTGACTAATTGGAGGCCCATGAAGACACCTGAAGGCGAGATGGGCCACTAGGACGGTGCACCAGAAGGTTCCTTGACGGGCAAGACAAGGAAGCAGCCGAACAAGGGAAGATCGGATCTAAAAATACTGTAAACCTAGTCGTACTCGGTTAGGATTCTTGAGACCTGGCCTCCTATATAAAGGCCAGGAGAGGGGCTACCGAGGGACACGATCAATCTTAGCAATCTTAGCCAGCAAAAGCTTAGAGCTAGGTCACCTTAGTAATAGCCATCTCGACGAGATCTCTGCCGAACTATTCGGCACCCCATTGTAACCCATTATCATCATAATCAAGAGCAGACAGGCAGGACATAAGGGTTTTACCTCATCGAGGGCCCCGAACCTGGGTAAATCGCTCTCCCCGCTTGTCTGTGAACCGATGTCTCGTGTCAGCTTGCAGGATTCCATCAACCCTAAGCCCCTATCGGAGGGCATTGGCGAGGAGTACCCTCGACAGCCGGATCCGGATCCTTCTTGGCGTCCTCTCCCCGCCCATCCCGACATTCATCGCGTCAGTCGCCGGGTCGCAGCGGACGCCCTGGCCGCCATGTCGCCGGCTCCGCCTGCACAAGCTCGTCGCCGGGATCTCCCTCCACCGGCTGCCCCTCCTCGACCCCGGACATCCCTGCCTACTGCTGCCCCTCGCCGGTCGTCGCGGCTACCCCCGGCTGGACGGTTTTGGGTGGAGAACTCCGGCAAGCTGGTATCCGGTCATGAAGATCATGCCTGAGATCCTAGAGTTGTGTGGTGGTGTGCTTACGCCTCCCTCCGTCGAGGAAGTGAGGCCCGGCTCACACGTTTCCTTGGATGTGGCTTCTCCGACGTGTCTTGGCTTTGAGAAATGTGACGTTGTTGACGCTGCAGTCTCTCTCTCTCTCGCTTGACTCTGACAGGCAGATGGTTCCTATTGATGATGGGGTACCTAAGTCTGGATTGTCGACTTTCGTGCCTGGAGCTATCGTCACCCGGGAAGTTTGCGATTTTCTCGCCACCTTGGCTACTGCCTACCCTGGATCTGTGGTTGGCTGACGGGTGCCCCCAATGTCGTAGCATGTCCTTGACGGCTCAATGTTGGAGTGTCTTGTGTGAGTTTTTGTTAGTGTTGCGGTGTTGAAGTGTTGGAGTATCTTGTTTGTGGGTGTGTGTGTGGGTATGTTCTTTGTGTGGGCTTGGCCCTGTCGTTTTAGGTTTTTGCCCGGTTTTCTCCTGAAAACTGGGCACTCTCTTCTTAATTAATAGATGAGGCAAAGCTTTTTCCTCCATTTCAAAAAAAAAATATGAGCTATAAAATTATACTACTTTATCTATGTATAGCCCACCATTCACTATCACATAGTACCTAGTGTCTAGGAGCACGTGCTAGAGCTGGCTGAGCCCACTCCTCTTCTCTCTCCTCCTCTCTCTCTTCCAACTAAGCAATACTATATTATTTTAATCGGTTTATAAGGCACGGCGCGCTGCTGCCACCGCCTTGATCGGTGTGCTCCGGCCACCTCTGCCCTCGCTGCGACCAAATCGAGGCTCTCCTCAGTGCGCTCTCTCTTCCCAGGGTCTTCTCTCCTCGGCACGCTCTCTCGGACGGCGAGGTTAGGGCGGAAGATCTTCGTCTCTCCAGCCAGCCCGGCCTCTACCATGGCCTCCTCCGCGTCTCGTTCGAGGACGCTCAGCCCGTCGCCCCTCGTCCGGCTGCTCTTCGACCGGCTGCTCAGCTCGTCTTCCCTGCGCGAATCCTATTCCTCGCTCATAGCGGCGCCTATTTGGGACGCCGCGCAGGAGAGGGATTCGTTGGGCCGGCCCATCACCAGCGATATGGCGTTTTCCGGGTTTTCGTGCATTCTGATTAGACGTGTCTATTTCCTGGTTCTTCTATGGTTTTTATTTTTCTTTTTGGTTTTCTTCTCGGTTTATTTTCTATTTTTCTTCTGTTTTTATACTTTTCTACGAACCGTTTCAAAATCTTAACAACTTTTGAAATTCAAATTGAATTAAAAATGTTCAAAATTTGAACTTTTTTTAGAACTGAACAATTTTCAAATTTGAAATTTTTCAAAACCTAAATATTTTTAAAAATCGAACAGTTTTCTAGGTGGAACATTTTCTGAATTTAAACATTTTTCAGATGTGAACTATTTTCAAGTTTGATTTTTTTTGAAGTTTGAACTTTTCAAAATCAGAACAATTTTTTATATTTGAACAATTTTCAAAATTAAACATTTTTGTATTATTTTTTCTTTCTTCTCTTTATTTATATTTTCTCTTTTGTTTTTATTAATTAATAAAAAATAGTTGACATTTTTCTAAGAAAAATCATAGATTAAAACTATATGTTCGCATGTTTGATAAAATGTTCACATATTCAAAAAAACATAGGTTAAAAGTAAGTTGTCGTTCCAAAAATTGCTCAATGGGTTAAAACATGTTCACGTGGTTTAACATAATTTGCCGATCGAAAAATGTTTGACCGGCATAAAAACTGTTCACGTGGTTCAAAATAATTCGCCGACCAAAAAATGCTCGATGGGCTAAAAAAGTTCATGTGGTTTGAAATAATTCGTTGATCGAAAAATAGTTTGTCAGATTAAAAAAATGTTCAGAATAATTTGCCGATCCAAAAATTGTTCATCAACATAAAAACTGTTCACGGTGTGCAACATAATTCTTCGCCCAAAAATTGCTCGTCGGGTTAAAAAATATTCAAGTGGTTTAAAATAATTCGCCGATCCAAAAATTGTTCATCAGATTAAGAAATGTTCAAATGATTCAATATAGTTTGCCAATCAAAAAATTGTTCTTCAGGTAAAAAAAATGTTCACGTTCTTTAAATTTTCATGTTTAAAAAAATCATATTAAAAATGTTCATATATAAAAATATTCTTGTTGAAAAAATGTACACAATGTTGAAAAATAAAAAATACGTTCGAAAAGTACGTTCGTGGATTGAAAGAATTCTCACATGTTTAATAAAATCAATGGTTCTGAAAAAAGCTATTCATGTATTTGGAAAATATTCACGAGTTCAAAAAAATATTAATTTTACAAAACAAAATTCCTTCTCTGCAAAAAAAATAAAATAGTCAAGATGGCTCATAAAATGTTTGTGGGTTTGAATAAGACATGCTCACGAATTCCAAAAACCATTCACTGGTTTGAAAAATGTCATACATATGTCCATTTAATATACATATTAATTTCTAGATTTATTTTAAATTAAATAATGATGAGAAACTGCACATGTTTACATGGTTTTCTACTCCCTACTTTTTTTAGATAGATGATGAGACCTTTCCAGCAGCGAATTTATACGCGATAGATAACACCTCGTTTAATTCGGGACTCGAACCCGAGTGGGCTGGCTGCGCACTCGCAAGCCTTACCACTGAGCTAGCACTCAGTTCTCTTTTCTAGTCCCTACTTGTAAGCCTAGAGACAAATAACAAACGAAAACAGAAGAAAGAAACTGGCCGACTGATCCGAACTTCCGAAGGTAGCGTGCGCGCGGGGTGGGCCGCAGCCCAGCCAAAGGCAGCGTGCTCTCCGAATGTGCGGCGCCTCTGTTCGGGGCCGCTTAAGGCGGTGTATAGGAGACCCCTCTTCCCTAGGCTGTCTGCCGGCTGCGGGTGCTCAGCTGGGCTCGACATGAGGTCGCCCTCTCTCAAGGCCTCTTCGGTGGTCCCCCTCGCGCGTCCAGGCAGCCGCCAGCAAGTAGGTTCCGGCAGGAGAACATCGGCGTGATGGCTTCGCGCATAGGCATCTCCAAGCCTTCGACGGGGACTGCTTCAGGCCCGACGCCCACCACGTCTACTGCGCTTGCTGATGTCGTCTCTGACTTGTTGCCGCCTCTGGTGGCAGGCTGCAATGTGCCTGCTGATGAAGCACCTCCGGTGCTGACCCCAATGTCCGCCAATCTGGCCGCTACTTCGCCGTCACTCCACTTTGCGGGTCTGCAGTGGCCAAGTTATGGGTCTCCCTCGCCGACGAGGATGATGGCTCCGATGATGAGAAGTTGGATCCGATGACGCCGCCAGCTACTAGCATCTCCTCTCTGGCCAGCGACCCTGCCATGTTGGTTGAGGGGCTTGGCTCCTTGTCACTATCGCAGTCGTCGGCTGAGGTGCCCCTTGCTGATGATGCGCTGCTAGCCCCAAGCTTGCTTTGGTTTGCTTCTTTGGGCTCCGATGAGGACGATGACGATGAAAAGTTGGCTCCGCGGTCGCCATTGGCCGTCTCGGTACATGTTGAGGAGGCGCATGCGGAGCCTTGCGGTGGCCTTTCTGCTGTTGTTGACGCTCTTGGTGACAACGACGACCGGGTGCAGGTGGGTCGAGGCGTCCGTCCGAGCCGCGGGCCATCATCTTTGCTTCGAAAGGAGGGCCTCGACCGTAGTCTCGCCTTCAAGCGTTGGGCTCGGGGGAGATGCTTTCGTGCCTCGAGCGTAACCACTAGGTCAGCTCATGCCATGTGCCCTTCAGATGCATCCGTTGTCGTCGTCCTGGTCATAGGGAGCGATTCTGTCGTGCGCGCTTTCCCGCCGCTCGCTCTCGCTCTCCGGACGCTCGTGCACGTTCTTCGAAAGCACGTGCTCCTTGCCAGCAGAGCCGCTTCCCAACTGCTCAACCACATCGTCTCTCGGCATCCCGGAGTTGGGCCGAGGTTGTTTGCCACTCGTCGTCGCCTACAACATCGCCGCCAAGGCCCTCTCCAAGGTATTGCTAGGAGTTCAACGGCAACGCATGTTTCAACTCTCACTTCCAGTGCCAGTTTGCCTTGCTGCGCTTGGAGCTCGCTTAGTTGGTTGCTAACCGCGTCGAGGAGTCATCTCGCCCTCTTCGTGAAGAGGTGGCCAGTCTCAAACTGTTGTTGGCACATGTTGGGCTCTTTTGGTGAGCAGGAGCTTGCCACCGTGCAGGCTTCCTTTCCGCTTAGCTCCACTGAGCAGATGTCATCGGTGGTTGAGATCACGCCAGAGCTACCTGAGTCTGAGTTGTGTGTGGATTCATCTATGGTGGGTGGTGCTGAGGTTATGCCTCCTTCCGTCGAAGAAGTGAGGCATGGGGTTTCTATTGGTGTTGAGGTTGCTAAGTGAGACTTGCTGGCAACGGTGCCCGGAGGTGTCGTCGCTAGAGAAGTTTGCGATTTTCTCGCTACTTTGGCTGCTACCTACCCTGGATCTGCAGTTGATTGATGGGTGCCCCCCATTGTCATTGTGTGTCTTTGTCCGTGCAGTGTTGGATTGTCGTGCTTGGAGTTCGTTCGTGTCACCATGTGGTTTTTGTGTGTGGCTAGTGTGGGTGCGGCTCTGTTGTTCATCTCTTTGTGAGGCTTGGCTGTGAGTGTTGGCGTGGGTTGTTGTTATCGGTTTTCGCCTGGTTTTCTCCTTAAACTAGCCACTCTCTTTTTAATTAATGAATGAAGCAAAGCTTTTGCCTCCGTTTCAATTTTTTTATTTTAATCTTTATAGCCAACTGACTAGGACTTATTGTACTTTCTCTTAGAGCTAGTATAATAGATCCTAGTCAGCTGGCTATAAGAATTAAAATAGTATATTGTTGATTAGTTGGAGGAGAGATAAGAGAATAGAGAAGGGAGGTTGGCTCTAATCCAAGAGCTAGCTTTTGCACGTGCTCCTAGACAATTTGAGAGAGTGGAAGGTGGACCATGCATCAATAAAGTAGTACAATTTTGTAACTAACTATTGTACATATGACTATATGGCTAACTATAGATGACATGATCATAGCCAACACTTCACTCTATCATTAAACTTGCTCTTAGTGTAATCCCCCATGATCAGAACCAGCGCTATAATGAACCCTGTAGTAGTTAAGCCTGGAGGTAGTTATATGCATCCAGCTAGCATTTGACTCTGAGATGTGTTGTCCACATGGCTAAACCCAACTCAAGTTGACTTTGAGATTAGATTAGGTGGGTGTGTAACAGGAGGACACGACCTGGCTATTTTCATACGACGAGTGCAAGCCGGGCCTGTTCTGAATGAGCGCGTCAACTGAGATTGGAATGGTCAAAGCCCATTCAGGACAATGGTGGCGGCGACAGAAAGTACAAATTAGTGGGGAAAAACTTGTTCTATGAACATAGATTTGTGGACAGGATTAGCACTAATTTGTGACAACGTCAAAGAGACAGAGAAATGGAATAAAAGAGGACACTAACTGGAAAAGTATGTTCTTCTTAGTGCTACCAAGTCACAAATAGTGAATGCAGTTAACGTATGATCATGATGTTCTATTAACACCCGTTCAACAAATGCCAATACAACCCAGTCTATTCGTGGTAATGCACAATTATAATTAGGCTATGGGGCTCGCCCATTGGACGAAGCTCGCGGAAGATGGCAACCGTGTCAGCCTTTAGAAGCCGTCGGTGAAGCTTGGGATCCATTACGAGAGTGATGGGGCCAAAGGTGCACCTACGAGCTGAGGCAATCTTGGCCAACGACCTGCACTTTGCCAAGCCAGTCTTCCAGAACTCAGAAGGAATGGAACGCGTTTTATCGATATGCTTGAAGCGGCCTCGTGATTGCAGAGTAGAAGGAGGGCGCTTGTATGGTTATTTTTGGCTGTAGCTTTATCAAACCCTTATATATAAAAAATACATTATGAGTAGCCAGAAAATAGAGAAATAGACTAGAAAGACGCACAAAAAATAGACTATTTATTGTCACCTCTCTCAAGCACTAAAGCCAAGAGATTTATGTTGAGAATTTCATTGGGTTTCTGCAGAAGTCGGGAGGGGAAAAAAGCTGCCCCAAGTTCAGTCTAGAGCCAATGTAGTGGACAAAAAAACTCCCACAAGTTCAAGGGGAAGAACAAGGTCTTTCAAACCACCAGCAAAACATATGAGGAGAGCATGTTTCATTGCGTTTTACTCCTTCCGTACCATCAAGGTTGTCTGAGATTTATTTAAATTTAGATATATCTAGCTGTGTATATGAATGTGAGTCAACTGGACAACTCACTCAAAGTCAAATGAAAGCTGGATGCATATGAATGTGTTACGGGAGGACACGACATGACTTCTTTTATTATACATACAACGAATGCAAGTTGGGTCTGTTAGGAAATAATACATGTGATCAATTGTGTATGGGAGGGATGCCTCCCAGGAGGTGTCTGTTGGGGAAGAGGTGTCTCCCCAACACACCCCTTCAGCCTGTATATAAGTGGGTCTCCCACATTGCAATAAAACATGAGATTCATTTGCTTCATTCCTTTGTGTCTCTTCTCTCTATATTACAACACGTTATCAGCACTGTTGCTCTCCGATAGAGATATGGGCGGTTTCAGATTGATTCCTTGCCGGTCGGCGAGGCACGACGATGGACGGCGACTCCTGCCGAGCGTATACACTGCGACGGCGCAAGAGTCAAGACACCATGCAGATTCTCTACTATTTCGTTTCGGGCGTGCCGTGATCAATCAGTGATTATGTTTCCTGTACACCTTGCCCAGGAACAGATCCATCTGCTTGAACATGTAACATGAAGAAATGGAAACGGTTGCACCCGAAACAGGAATAGCAGTGTTGCCGATCGATGATGCGTTCAAGCACTTTACTCTCCATCAACGAGTAATCGGCAAAAGACGACGAAGTTGTGTCAGTCGGATGATCGGACAAATTTGATCTCGATGCATGCTACACCCGTTCAGACAAATCAATGGATCAATGCATCTGTTGTTTGCTCGTTTCTTTAACTAAAGCAAACAAACAGGTTAATCAATTCTAATGTTGCTTCCGCATGCATACACCCGCTAAAGGGAAATTAATCTGATCGTCTGGCATTCACCATCGGTGTGATTGCATGCGGCATGCCCTCGTGAAAATCAGGAGATTGCTAGTTTGTTGTCTTCTTATGATTAATGATTGATCAAAGAACTAATTGTTTTTTCCTTGTATCAATGTCTGTCTGCAGTATGCACATGATATTGCTGTTCAGCGGAAGGCGTTATGGACGCACGGCGAGCCCATCGCACGTCGTTGTTGTCCATGATAACGCTAGATTCTCCAGCGCGCGGGGTAAAACAGGCTCAAGACATCAGCGCACACTGACGTACGCTCCGCCTGACCGCGCGCGACCTTCGGGGCAGCGGCGGCTCGAGGGCACCTAGCCAGCGACGGCGGCGGCCAAGGGCCTGCGCGGAGTTACTTGGCCCTCGGGGCGGTAGCGACCAAGGGAGGCGACTCGACGCAAGGCTCGGCCAGCGGCGGCGCCCCTCCACAGCAGCGGGTTTTTTTTTCCGTGAGGAAACGGCAACCGCGCGGGAGAAGATATGATTTTCCTCTCTCTCTTGTGATTTTCCAAATCAGGCCCTGAATTCTTTGGTAATCACAGAAGTCCATGAAATTTCGGGTTCACCACCAGATTTTTCAGATCTTTAGGTCTACCTCTTGGACTTACATAAATTGCAATCGAGTCTCGTTAGACTCTTGCTGTTTTCAGCAGTTTGACCATGAGTTTATTGTTATTTGCGAGGCTTGAGAGCAAATATACATGATAAACTATTGTGTCCTGCTGAATTGTATAATAATAAATTATGCATCATTTTACACATGTAAAATGGCGTGTGTATTACATCAGTAATACTGTTGCAAAGCAATATGGTAGCTCCATTATTCTTATAGAATATGGAATTTGCTTGCAAATTTGGAAAACATCAGGTAGCAAAGTATATGACACTTGCATAATTATGTCAAGTTTATACTTGTCAATTAGAAGGTAATTGATATGTGACATCTACTACTTAACTGTAGATTATGCACCGTTACCTTAAGGTCTAAATTATGTCATTATGACATAATGACCCCTTCAATTTTGCATACAATTTATGGATTGCATGATGGCAACGAATTTATTTCGTTCTCAACTGCGAGGTCTACACCGCCATGCGGTGATTACCTTCAATGTGTTTTAATTAACACAAGGTTGAAAAGCTCCATAAGAGTGAGGTCTACACTACTTGTAGTGATTATCTCCATGTGTTTCAAGCAAAAATGAAGGCAATAGTTATGGCATAGTATCATAGCAACGAAATATTTTTTGTTTAAAACTATGATGTCTACACATCTGGTGACTACCTTGATGAAGTTTTTCCAAATGCTTCGCAACTTCATAGAATTTGTCATTGGTTGTGACTTTAGTGTCATGTACTCCACCAAATGTGGAACCAAGACATTGGCGATGATAACATCGCCATGTTATGCTATGAAGAGAATTATGCAAAATATTTGCATAATTTGGTGATTACCTTCCATGCAAACACAACTTATGAGACGCCATCATAGCTACGAATTAATTTTCAGGCACAACTGAGAGGTTTAACACCATTTTGTGGTGAATACCTTCATGAGTTATAAATAACATAAGGTTGTGGAGGCTATGATCGATGAGAATGTCCATAAGAGTGAGGCACCACTAGGTGGTTGACTACCTCCATGTGTTTTAAGGAAATTAAACGTTTGTCCCTTTTGAGGTGACTAACTTTAATTTGAAGATCTACACCACATTGTGGTGTTCTTGTGGAAGGCTTGACCTATGGGTCACTACGAATCACCATGACCATGATTATGCTCAGCCATAGCATTTTCATCCTACTTAATTTACTAGTGGTAAATTAATGCATGAATATTTTTTTGCATCATATGGCTGACCTTTCTCGAAAGGTAGTCCGATGAGATGACATTATGTGGGAGTAATCATTTAACATGGGTCCTGGGCATTGATGATTTTGTCGACCCGTGGCCATGTCGCCACAGAAACTCCACATGTAGATAATGTCATGGCTATTTATAAGATAGCAAAATCGCAATGACTCGATTCTCAAATTGAGTATTTAAATGGATGGTGAATATCCATTGTCCCCTTTGGGACCCCCTTAAGGAGATATATTGGTATAAGCATCACACGAATGACTATTGATTCGTGTTTGTGACTTCAAGTCTGTTGAGGCTTATATGTCTTTTGTCTACAAATCAACATCGAGTTGACATTATATGATAAGGCAATTTCGGATACATATCTGGTTGTAAGTCCTTACTGCACTTTACATTCTCCTATGATGGTAAATATAAATACCATTTTTATTTCAAGGTGAAAATATGATGAACTTCTTATGAAGGAACGTCACATTCAATGAGTGTTATACCATTGCCTGAAATTCATGCTAGTGCTCTTAGCGCTCAGCAATTTAGTGGTTACAAAACCACGAGGAGTTGAATGTAAAGTGAAGAAAAAATGAAAAATACAAATGGAGTATATCTCTCAAAAGGGCATGAATCATTTAAGAGAAATGATCGCTATGACAACTCTCAAGTTTGTCAAAGGGGTGGTAGTACGAAATATCGTACCAATGGTTATCAATCTGTCAAGCATTGGATTGAACCATACCACCAACTCCTTATCAGAGAAGGCAAATGAGTTCAATGGGATAAGATTGAAGTTCAACTTCAAAGGAACAACCGGAAATATTCTGGTACTGTAGAAGGAAAATTAAACTCCGCTACAATGATGATATACTTGTGGATGGTTATTCCCAAGATGTCCTGGAGATCTCGTGTAGTCTCCTGGTTATCCCAAATATCATTAGCCTCTGATTGTACTACTACATGTAGTATAATTCGCAACATTATGTCCCGAGGACATGATAGTTGAGAAAATTGAGTGTATGAATCATTTCATACTCAATTTTGTTGCGTACACAATAATTTTTCCTCCTTGATCACTATGGTATGGGAAGTTAGAGAAATTATTGGAAATTCTGTTTACCAACACTTGATTGTTGCAATATTCCCGACAACCATAAGATTTTATGTGCACCGGATGTGCCATAAGGGAATTAATTTTAAGGCACTCTCACCTTAAAATTCAAAATGAGCCACACATTACTCTTGAAAGCATTCAAGAATGTATGTGGATTACTCAACCATTGTGTGGGTTATGTTGGTGCTTCGTGGTTGCACAGATGCATCTTGAAGATGGTCCTATGTGTGTATCATTCACACAAAACCATGTGAATACTGAATTAAGTGCTCAAATTGACGAATTTAGAGCAAAGTATCCTAATGTGGGATAATGCCATTGGATTGGAATTTTCGTTGAATTTGATTCACGAACATTCAATGGTTATATTCAGTATATTTTGTACATACCCATAATGGTTTGGCTGGATCTCTTCTGAAAGAGAGTCAAAGTTGCACAGTCAATGTTACAGAATTGTGATTTGCCAATATTTAATTGGTGGTAACATGCGGAATCACACGCCACATGTTTAATACTGTGTCCCCTTGCAGTTTGTACGTGGAAATAGGATTTCCCATCTGCGGTAATCGGTTGCATCCGATATCACCACCCCGGCGTATGTTATGGGCCCTCACATATATTTGGGATCTATGTGAGGAATAACTGTGGTATGATTGTTAATCCGTCACATACCTTAACCCTGAAAAGGGAGTTAGGGGCCTATACGCTGATTGCTTTTGCAATAAGTACATTTCCTGGCATTAGGGGGAGATGTGTACCACACGGAATGCCAGGAAATGGCTAAGAAATGTCGTTGACATTTGACCACGTACTTAAGAAACTGAACTAGAGGTTCAGGTTATGAGAAATTTGCATGTTATTGCAAATAATCTGCCAATATATTTACTAGTGACAAAGGTGTCATTTTGGTCATGTATCGGATTAAGTGGAGGTACCTAATAAACCACTCGTCTCCCCATATGAGAGCAAGTGGGGGAGAATTCTGATCATATGAGACTAAGTTCTCTTTGTTTTTGTTGGAACAAAAGAGATGGTCTCCCAATCACTAAATGTGGTTCAACCTGAGGTTGGATGACACCTGTAGGATGTGTATCATCCAGGAACCCAGCACAGTGTGCACACATTTTTGTGTGCTGGGACATCGAAACACCTTGACTTTGTTGTTATGGGAAGTCACAACGAGTTGAGAGGCACAATGTGAATTCCACAAATGATACTGATTCATGAGAATCGTATATGAGAAAGTCTACATATGTCGACATATAAATCTTCCTGGAATTGCTAAAATCCTTTTGGGCCCTGAACCAAAATCCATGGAGAGTGTTGTTGCACTTATATTGGTTCAAATGAAAGGAAGCAATTGAGGAAAAATAGCGCTCGCTCATTAGAGAGAGGTATTTACGATAGTAAAACCTTCTCCTCATAAGTATCTCCCATAAGGGAAGAGAGAATGAGGTGGTGATAAAGCGAGGCTTTTGTAGCACAAGGGTTTTTCGCAGAAACTCGACATCAATCATGATGTGGCATACCATCTTGGTATGAGTGGAATTATGTTTCGATACTAAATGTCATTGGCAGTACTGATCCATGTGGTTGATGTATATAGTTGTGCCTACATACTCCTACTAGTCACTCATTTTGGACTTATATATTGAAGTCATTGAAGGACTTAATATTCTGAATCCAAAGGAAAATCGCAACATGTGTGTGGGAAACTTCTGGAGTCATTATATGACTTGAAGTAGTCGGAGATAATTTCGTGGTACAACCGACTGTGTGAGTTATTCCATGATGAGGATAACTCTAATATCAATGATTGTTGATGTGTACTCATGGATAAATCCTTAATTGGATTTTACGTCACCTAAGTGGTGTTGATGATCTTATCATCAATATCTTTATGCAAGACATTTCAGATACACACAATCATTTTAAGACGGAGATTTGGGTCAAACCAAATCGTGCTTAAGTTTTTAACTTGAGCTTGTTCCCCCCAGGAATAAATGTATATCAGTATTCATATATCCCAAAATATTGAATAAGTTCAATACGGATATATAATATCAGATACATATATGGTCATATTATACCTAATATGGGATACCAATCCTTGAAAAGGTGGGAAGATGGTGAAGTGATAGATGGAGCTGAAGTTCCATATCTACCATCGGAGCACTGAGATATCTTGCAAAATACGTCAGGCCTGACATTATGTTTGTTGGCAATTTATTGAGAGTGCAATCCCCCGAAAGGTATAAGGTTTGTTTATGGATTATTCTACGATATATCCAAGGCACAAAACTCTTGATTAATTCTAGTATGAAAATCAAGATGGAACCAATGTGTGATATATGATAGTGGCTAATTATCTGATCCCAACAGTGCCATATCAAAGACTGGATTTACTGGAAGAGTATTCAGAAGGAAACCTTCAGAATAGACTCTAAATGGGTCCTTCCGGTGAGCATTCTGCAAAAATCATATGAAGCATCACAAGATGTGTATGAATTCGCATAATGATTGGCCACATGTGAGTTCATGTGGAGATTCATTCGAATCACCTATCATTATCTACTAAGATAATGTCACTTGTATTTCTTATGAGTTATATTTATCCTCATAAATTACAGAAATGTAAGAGGATAATTTGCAAACAAAATATTGTGATATTCGCAGTATCTCTACCAACAGTTGTATTTCATAATTAAGTTTGTGGAATTGGTACGAGACAACCTTTAGGTTTGCAATGTTGAGGGGGAGTAATCCCTAGTTATAACTCGTTGATGATCTTCCGATCACTGATATTGTACTCTTTTTCCCTTTATGAGTTTTCCCTAAGGTTTCTCATACAAGGTTTTTAACGAGACAATATAAATACAAGTGCGGACGTATGACACATGGTTTCTCCTTAATTTTTCCCACTGGGTTTTAAAGGAGTTTTCGGTGGCATATCGTTATAATATTTCTCCTCAGTTTTTCCCACAGGGTTTTTTAGGAGGAGTCTTCGGATTGCAATATACAGATGACAAATTGATCAAGGGGGAGTGTTAGGAAATAGGGAATCCGGCAGTTTGGCTCCTACACGTATGCACATAGTCTGTATGTGAATCGGTGATTAGTACTAAAGCAACTACGAACATACGCATTGGTCAATTTTTTAACGAAAGTTCGTCATATAAAATCCCACCTAAGTGTGAGTAAAATCTATCGACTTGGAGGCAGTGAAGAAACAGTATATATATCGGTGATTAGTACTAATTAAGCAACTACAAACATACGCATTGGTCAATTTTTTAACTAAAGTTCGTCATATAAAATCCCACCTAAGTGTGAGTAAAATCTAAAGACTTGGAGGCAGTGAAGGAACAGTCTATATATTGTTTTGGAAAAAAAGACCAGATATTCCATTGCCTTCACATTTATTGCATATAAAGGACTGTTGTCTAAAGAAAAAGAATAGTAGCATGTTTCACATTATAATTTACAAAATAAATAGGCAACGACATATACGGCAAAGTATACCTATAATTAAGAGTCCATACATGAGGTAATTAATGTTTGCACTGCACTAGCTCCAATATTTTTGTAGTATTGCCGTAGCATAAATGTATGTGATATATTCGGACTCTAGAAATGCATGTGATGCTATCAGTCTTCGATAATAGAGTGCTACATTAGCATAAATATGTTTCATATGCATGTCTTGGATCTCTCCGGTACATGTGTAAATATCCGATTCTCTCCTTACAGCGGCCGACGCATTTTAGACGTCTAAATTATTCGCCCGCGTTCGTTTGCGTTGGCCCGCGGATGCAAAAATGTCATGCGTCCGTTTACGTTGGAGGTGGCTCCAGCGGCCCGACGCATTTCGGCCATGAGGTATATATTTTCAGAAATATTGAAAAATAGGAGCAACAAGAAAATAACATCAATATATGGCATCATATTGGCTCAAATTGAGGTCTCAATAAAGTTCATCACATTGTGCACAAATTACGATACAAAATGTAGTCCAAAAGCCAGGATGCCGTGTGGACTTGCGAGGGTGCGGGCGTACCAGAACACAGCTGGGAACTTACCGAGCTCGCCGACGAGGCTGGGGGAGAGACCCACATGATCCTCTCTTTCTTGACGAGGAGCATGGCCTCTGCTAGGCCCGGATGGAGGCCAGGATGGAGGCCTACATGGGCGTCGGCTTTTAGCTGCATCTGCCACGCCATTTGGGCAGCGGCCTATGCCTGCTTGGCGGCCGCCGCCGCTGCATTCCTCTTCTTCAGATTCTTGCACCGGCTGCGACGCTTCATGGTCTCGACGCCTTTCTTCTCCTTCGACAGCAACTTCTTTCCCGCCTTCGGCTTAGCTTCCCGTCCACCGGTGGCGGCACACTTTGAGTCGGCCAGAGATGCGGTCTCCCTTGGGGCTCTGCTGGTGACTATGGGGAGTCCGGGGCGGTGGTTGTGAGTGTTCCCTCGGAATTCATGGTGGTTGCGGCGACGAGGACGTCCATCGCAATGGCCCAGAGTGTTGGCGCCGGTCAACTTTGATTTTTTGCGCCGGGAATAGCCACTGGCGGGAATGTTAGCGGCGTCCCAACCACTGACACGCGGGTCGTACGTGAGATTCGGTGGATACTCGGCGCGTCCGTGCAGCGTCCGCGAAGATGCAAACTCGACGCATATTTGGACCAGGTTTGCGTCTCCGCGGACAGCCCGACCACTATGCGTCGGGCTGCTGGGCCTGGTCCCCGACGCATTTTTTGACTGCGCGAACGCAAATGGTCGCTTAGCGTCCATTTGCGTCGCCCCATTGGAGATGCCCTTACATGTCTAAAACTTGGTGTGTCAAAACAAATTTTAGTGCGTTCATGCCTATTTCACATCTTTTGTATATTACCATGTAACCCTATCTGGAAGAAAAGAGCGTGAACCGTTCCCCTTTTCTCCTCTCCTCTCACGCACATGCGACTAGGGTTTGTCGCCTCCTGTCTGTGCTTCCGCTGTTCTGGCTCACCTTTGTGGCCTCTAGGCCATGGAGTCCGGGTGGATCTAGGCTCCTACCGGCGGGAGGGCTTCGTTTTCCCTGTTTTTAGGGTTCATGTTTGGTGGGGCAGCGCTCAGGTGATGGTGGCGGTGTCTCTTTCAATAAGGTCTCCTCGGCTTCAACCCCATCTCGACAGCGATGTCGAGAACCTTGTGGGAATGGTGTGATCTTCAATGGCTTCTTCTGGCTGTGAGGATCTCGTCAAGGAGCTTCATCAGCAGTTCATCCTTCTTCTTCATCTCTCAAACAGATGTGGTCTTCTTGACCCTTTCGGCGACTTCCCATCTGCAATCAGCAACGTTAGGCCGGCCCGAGGAGGTGCGGCAGTGGCGGCGCGCCGTCAACGCGGTCTAGAGGTTAAAGATGAAGGGCTTCTTAAGGATTTCGTTATAATTTTTGTTTTTCTTGAGGTGCTTTGTACTGTTCGTTGTAAATTTTAATGCCAGGTTCTATTAGCAAAAAACCCTATCTAAAAATAAATAAATAACATTATTAGCTGCCAAGCAGAAAATAGCAACTATAATGTTCAAATGTTGGATAATCTATGATACATAAATGAAGACTCTTATTAATAAAATACAATTACTACTATCTGCTATCAGGAACACACAAAATTCCTAAGATGAGTTGTGCTAAAGATGGTTTACAATCGGCAATACAATGAAGGAAACGATAACATTACATGTGAGGAGAATACAAAATGGCATTACAAATTACAATTTATTCATATACATTCAAAACCAATAGATGTATGCGTGTTTGAATTACTATTATTGTTGGTATCCTCACACTTCAGCCGCTTTCTATAAAGACGGTATATCAAAGAAAATGGTAAATATATATACATTTTCATAAAAATCATTTCATAATTTTTTTTAGTATCCCCCTAACAACATAATGTCAAAAAAATAAAGGATATCAAATATTGCTTTAAAGGAGAAAATAGGAGAAATTGGTGTCTATATAAGATCAAAAAGTAGGAAAAAAATTCAATCACCAAATAGGATGCCCTCGCATTTGCGAGGGCCACCTTGCTAGTTATAACTAATAATTGGACTTTGCTATATGTAGAACCTTATGTATTTAAGACTTAAGACCCAACAAAAAAAAACATGTAGTTGGCACTAACAGCGCCTAAGAGCATCTCCAGTCGCGTCCCCCAAACCGTACCCCAAAACGCGCCGGATTGAACGTTTGGGGGACGTGTTTCGTTCGTGCCACGTTTGGGGGACGTCGCTCCCCAGTCGCGTCCCCCAAACAAAATTTCGGATTCGATTAGATTCGTCCAAACTTACATAGATTCGAAAGACATTTGACTAAATTTAAACTAAACCTAATCTAGAAGTACTTGCGGCGGCCGGAGGCGTCGTAGTACTGCTGGAAGTTGTACATGTCGTCGGTGACGACCTCCTGCTTGACGCGCTCGTCGACGGGCTCGTACTTCACCAAGCCGCTTGGTCTTGCCTCGCCGTCGTCGGTGAGGTCCACGAGCGGCTTGCCGGAGTCGCGGATGGACATGGTGATCGCCATGTCGAGGTCGCCCCTCCAGGCGTCCTTGTCGTTCATGGACGCCAAGCACGCCGCCCGCAGCCCTGGGCAGTCCTCGGGGTCGTCGCTGTTGGCGATGAGCCGCTGCTGCCGCTCGTACTCCGCCAGCAGCGTCGCCTGCGCCGCTTCCTCCGGCTCCTCCTTGACCTCCGGCTTCAGGATGAGGAGGGCGCCTCGCCTCTCTTGTTGCCGCCGGCTGCCGCTGCCGCCACGCCTCGTGTTGACGGGCATCGCCGGCTCTTCCTTCACCTCACGTTTGGGGACGCTGTAGGGCACCGAGCGGTACGACGAGGACGGCGTCGATCGGGCCGGTCCTGAGGAAGAAGAGTTCGAGGACGACGAGTACGTCGTCCTCCTCGGCTGCCATTGCGGTGGTCCTCCTCGAGGAGACGGTGGCGGTGACGACGGCATCTCCAACCTTGGAGCGCCGTTGCGGATGCCGCGGATGACGTTCTCGAGGATGCGCCCCGGAACGCCCCAGAACAGGGCGCGGTCGTCCTTGTTCCAGCTGTTGGGCCCGTCGACGAGCCCATGGGTGCTGTACATCTCGACGTCATACTTCGCCTTGAAGTACGTCTTCCACCAGCCGTCGTTGTTGTTGGCCGTCCACGTCGGATCCAACCACTCCTCGGCGGTGAGTTGAGCCCGCTGGGCCTTGCACTACTAGGAAAAGGCCTATATATAGGTGGAGGCAAGTGGTGCCGGCGCACCACCATAGGCATGCGCCGGTGGAACTTGTTGCCGGCGCACCAAATAAGCGCCGCACCGGCGATGGACCTATACTGCCGGCGCACAAAAAAAATTAGTGCGCCGGGGATAAAATTCGAAGAGATCTGGCCGGAACCAAAAATTATGGGCAGCTTACCCCCGGCGCACCTCTATGGTGGTGCGCCGGTGGTAGACAATTTACCACCAGCGCACCACCATAGAGGTGCGCCGGGGGTCCGCTGCCTAGATTTTCTCTCCACACCCCCCCAGGAATCGCCTTTTCAGTTTTCGAAAAAATAATAGAAAATGATAGAAAATTCAAAAAATAAAATCCTTTGAAATGCCCATGTAATATGTGATCTAGTTTTAGTAAAAAATTGAAAATTTGAATTTCGATGTATTATGCAAAATGGCGTCATCTTTCGGTAAAACGGGATTTCTGGTTGCATACGACCTCCGATGAAAAACTTTTTTATATCAAAATCGATCTACTCGAAATTTCCTATTCGAATTGAACGGCCTACGGCCGTTTGGAGAAAAAATGGATTCGTCAAATTCAAAACAGAAACAGGACTTTTTTCAGATTTAAGATTTGGGAGAAAAAAAGAAAAAAAATACCCCCGGCGCACCACCCTACTTGGTGCGCCGGCAGTAACCTATGGTATATATATACTCCACACCTGCCTGTGCTCCTCACTTTCACATTTTCCTTCTCTTTTCCTCCTCCTCCTCCTCCTCCTCATCTACTACATCGAGCTACTGCGGCGAGCTACTCCGGCGACCTTTACTGCACCGACGGCCACGATGGCCACCGACGGCCACAACGTCCTCCGGCCTCCTCCAACACCTCCGGCCTCCTCCACCACCTCCGGCCTCCTCCACCATGTCCGGCCTCCGCCACCATGTCCAGCCTCCTCCACCACCTCCGGCCTCCTCCACCAACTCCGGCCACCTCCATCAACTCCGGGCTCCCCGACCTACTCCGGGCTCCTCCACCTCCGGCCTACTCCTCCTCCTCCTACACCGACGCGATGACCTCGGGAGCTTCCGCCATCATCCTGCACCTCCTGTACCTCCTACACCGGCGCAGAGACGACAACCACTGATTAGCTAGATCTAGATCTAGATCTAGATCTAGATTTGATTTTTTTTTGTTTTCTTGTATAACCTACCGCCGGCGAACAAGACAGGTGCGCCGGGGATAACGCGAGTTACCACCGGCGCACCAACTGGTGCGCCGGCAATAAGCGATTATCACCGGCCTGTTCCCACCGGCGGGCTCTAAGTGCGCCGGCAATAGGCTTTTTTGGTGCGCCGGCAATAGGCCTTTTCCTTGTAGTGTTGATGCCGTCCCTCCATTGCTCTGTGCCCAGCTTCGGCGGCGGCGGGACGCCAATGCTTAGCAGCTGCATGTCTGGTGGGACTGGATACCGGGCGTGGTACAGCGCCTACGCCTCCGGCACGGTTAGGCTGCTGCGGCCGAAGCCGTTCGCCGCGGCGATCTTGCGGGAGGACGAGCTCGACATTTTTGGAGCGGCGAGGAGAAGATCAAGGGGGGAGGCGGCGGCGACGAGAAGGTTTGGGAGTGGTGAGAAATTGGACGAACTGCAGGGCGTCTTAAAACAGCGGCGGCAGCGGGTGGTTGCACGCAATAACGTCGGCGCGGACGGCCACGCGGCCATGCACGACGAGACACGTCCCTGCGTCGCCTGGGAAAACAGAGACGACATTAACGTCGCTTGACGAAAGGTAGGCGATGGGGTTTTAGCCTTCCGAGCCGCTGACGGGTCGAGCCCGCGTCGCTTCGCCGCGCTTTTCATTGTGTCTGGCGTGCCCGGAGCGTCCCCTGTGGGACAGGGACGGGCTCGGGACGCCGGATACCGTATCGGAGCGCGCCGGACAAGGCTTTGAGAGACGCGGCTAAAACCGTTTTTTATCCGGCGCGCCCCAAATTACTTTGGACTCTAAATGTCCTCAAGACAGAGAAGCTTTCAGTGCACACATGAACTTGACGAGCGTAAACTGCATCAGGCATAGCATCGAACATGTCATGTGCATAGCTATAGACCACCAACTTGCACGCCATTGGTGGAAAAAAAAACAATAGCCAAATTGAAGGCGTGCACGGTCGTGGCTAATTGGGATGGAAATGTTGGAGCAGGAGATCGAAGGTGATGCAATTGCTTACCGAATGAGGAGAAACTTCTACTTCTTCGCCGCCGTTGAAGATGCAGCCCGGCATGGCCGATCCGCTTCCGTCCCGCGCCCAAACGCGCCTCCTATGGGACCAGCCACCAACACAAGCTGCTGGCTCCACGCCCACGCCGCGCTCAGAATACGGACGCCTGCTCGAGCCGCGTCTCGCTCACGCTGTCGCCCTCTCCCACCAGGCCACCACCCTCGCCTCCCACAGGTAACAGCAGACTACCACCGCTTCGTCTCCGTTGCCGGCGAGCTACCGACACAGCCACGGCTGCGGCGGCGGCCGCGTGTCATCCCCGTATGAGCGGCTAAAGAGAAACTGCAGCGATCAACGCATCGGCAATGGGTTCAGACTTCAGAGTGTTCTCAAGTTGAGATTGGCCGCACCCTATACCAGAATTGCATTTCGGATTTATTTTGTTATTTATTTTCTGATGTCAAATTGCACACTCCTGCCACTGCCAGAATTTTCCTGTGATGGTGGATGCTTGTTGGCTCATCTCACGGGAGTATGTTCTACACAATGAAATGAATGGTTAATATACTGCTACATGTATAACATACTATTCCATGCAGTAATGCATTTATCTGCTATCGAGTATAGTGGTTTGGGTGTGTTCTATGTCATTTCGAAATGGCACAAACATGTAAAACCTGTTGGCGCAAGGATGGTGATGTTCGTGCTTGAAGTCTTACTAGAGTGGTACAGGCAGGAGGTGGGTACAGGGACGATGATTAATCTGCTATCGGGTATACTAGTATTGTGGGCCGTCGACTTTAGACCATATTGCTTCGTCTTCATTAAAAGACTCGTTGCACTTGCACCATGACATGCGCTGGGCCTCTGGAATAGTAGCAAAGTAATTTAACGAAATGGCCGGCTGGCTCTGATTAAACAAGTATGAACTGCTCCTTCATCACAGCGACGCAGCAACTGACTTGAGGTCAGGCGGCTGAATCTTTTATTGCCGAGCTCTGAAGCGTACTTGATTTTGATTACAATCTGAACAGATGAAAATGCGAACGCTGGTTAGCTATTGATTTTGGTCACTCTACTACTTTTTTGTTATTCACCAGTTTGATTAAATCTAGAAGGCCACCCCATCCGTGTGCACAGATCACTTGCAGGCGTATATGGATACAAGAAGACTGACTGCACAAGTCTTATTACTAGTTTAATTAGATTAGGAAACAGGACGATTAGAAAACATCAATGATTGATCGGTACGTAAGCCTTGAGGTAGACTACATTCATATACATCCAGCTCCCATTTCAATTTTAATTAGGTGGTGTGTAACAGGAGATCAGGACCTGACCTTTTTAATTGAGCATACAACAAATGCAGGCCGGATCTATTTCTAACCCACACGTCAACGTAGATTTGAACGTCCAAAGCGAATTCTTCGGTTGAGGACAAAGGTGGTGGTGACAGAAATTACAAATTAGTCAGAAAGCATACACACTACCGTTTATGTACATAAATTTGTGGACACAATAAGCACTAATTAAACTTTGTTACAAGGGATTGTTGGTCCTTTCTGATGTCCCTGACCTAGCCGCCGTCCCTCCACCCTCCGAGCGCCCCCTCCACCACCGCCCCCTCCCATCCCCTCTCCTCCCTTCCCATCTTTGCCCCGGGTCGTCTCGCGTGAGGCGGCTCCGGGCGACGACCCGAACCCAAGAAGACGCGGCCCATCTTCCTCTCCTGGTTGCTGCCGCCGTCGGGGTCGGCGGTGGCGGCCGCGTCCGGCTGCCAAAGGCAGAGGCGGTGGTGGCGTGTCCATTGACTCCCATTCGCGCGGAGGCGGCGTCTTCCAAGGCGGCGACGGTAGACAACGGGTCTGGTGGCGGTGGGCTTCGGCTACTTCACCTAGATCATGGCAGGAGACGCGGTGGTGTGGCGGAACTCGGCGGGGAAAGGGCGGCAGCGGTGAAAGGACACGGATGTCGCCTAGAGGGGGGTGAATAGGCGATTTAAAACTTTTACGAGATGAGCTTAACAAATGCGGAATAAAACTAACGTTTACTTTGTCAAGCCCAAAGCCTATATACTATGGTTCACCTATGTGCAACAACAACTTATTCTAAGCAATGGTTCACCTATGTGCACCAACAACTTATGCTAAGCAATACAAGCAACTAGGTGATAGCAAGATATATAACTTCAAGCACGATGGCTATCACAAAGTAAAGTGCATAAGTAAAGAGCTATGTGCATCAACAACTTATGCTAAGCAATATAAGCAACTAGGTGATAGCAAGATATATAACTTCAAGCACGATGGCTATTGCTGCGCGAAGTTGACGTATGTCTTTTCGTTCAACACGCGTCCATTGGGAACCCCAAGAGGAAGGTGTGATGCGTACAGCAGTAAGTTTCCCTCAGTAAGAAACCAAGGTTTATCGAACCAGTAGGAGCCAAGAAGCACGTCGAAGGTTGATGGCGGCGGAGTGTAGTGCGGCGCAACACCAGGGATTCCGGCGCCAACGTGGAACCTGCACAACACAACCAAAGTACTTTGCCCCAACGTAACAGTGAGGTTGTCAATCTCACCGGCTTGCTGTAACAAAGGATTAGATGTATAGTGTGGATGATGATTGTTTGCAGAAAACAGTAGAACAAGTATTGCAGTAGATTGTATTCGATGTAAAAGAATGGACCGGGGTCCACAGTTCACTAGTGGTGTCTCTCCGATAAGAATAAGCATGTTGGGTGAACAAATTACAGTTGGGCAATTGACAAATAAAGAGGGCATGACCATGCACATACATGATATGATGAGTATAGTGGGATTTAATTGGGCATTACGGCAAAGTACATAGACCGCTATCCAGCATGCATCTATGCCTAAAAAGTCCACCTTCAGGTTATCATCCGAACCCCTTCCAGTATTAAGTTGCAAACAACAGACAATTGCATTAAGTATGGTGCGTAATGTAATCAATAGCTACATCCTTAGACATAGCATCGATGTTTTATCCCTAGTGGCAACAACAAATCCACAACCTTAGAACTTTCTGTCACTGTCCCAGATTTAATGGAGGCATGAACCCACTATCGAGCATAAATACTCCCTCTTGGAGTTACTAGCAAAAACTTGGCCAGAGACCCTACTAACAACGGAGAGCATGCAAGATCATAAACAACACATAGGTAATAGATTGATAATCAACATAACATAGTATTCTCTATCCATCGGATCCCAACAAACACAATATATAGCATTACAGATAGATGATCTTGATCATGTTAGGCAGCTCACAAGACCCGAAAATGAAGCACAATTAGGAGAAGACGACCATCTAGCTACTGCTATGGACCCATAGTCCAGGGGTGAACTACTCACTCATCACTCCGGAGGCGACCATGGCGGTGAAGAGTCCTCCGGGAGATGATTCCCCTCTCCGGCAGGGTGCCGGAGGCGATCTCCTGAATCCCCCGAGATGGGATTGGCGGCGGCGGCGTCTCTGGAAGGTTTTTCGTATCGTGGCTCTCGGTACTGGGGCTATTGTCGACGAAGACTTAAGTAGGCGGAAGGGCAGTCAGGAGGCGTCACGGGGGCCCCACACGCTAGGGCCGCGCGGGCCCCCCTGGGCCGCGCCGCCCTAGTGTGGCGGCGCCCCGTGGCCCCACTTCGTGACTCCTTCGGTCTTCTGGAAGCTTCGTGGCAAAATAGGCCCCTAGGCGTTGATTTCGTCCAATTCCGAGAATATTTCCTTACTAGGATTTCTGAAACCAAAAACAGCAGAAAACAGCAACTGGCTCTTCGACATCTCGTTAATAGGTTAGTGCCGGAAAATGCATAAATATGACATAAAGTATGCATAAAACATGTAGGTATCATCAATAAAGTGGCATGGAACATAAGAAATTATCGATACGTCGGAGACGTATCAGCATCCCCAAGCTTAGTTCCTACTCGTCCCGAGTAGGTAAACGATAACAAAGATAATTTCTGGAGTGACATGCCATCATAATCTTGATCATACTATTGTAAGCATATGTAATGAATGCAGCGATCAAAACAATGGTAAATGACATGAGTAAACAAATGAATCATGTAGCAAAGACTTTTCATGAATAGTACTTTCAAGACAAGCATCAATAAGTCTTGCATAAGAGTTAACTCATAAAGCAATAAATCAAAGTAGAGGCATTGAAGCAACACAAAGGAAGATTAAGTTTCAGCGGTTGCTTTCAACTTGTAACATGTGTATCGCATGGATATTGTCAATATAAAGTAATATAACAAGTGCAATATGCAAGTATGTAGGAATCAATGCACAGTTCACACAAGTGTTTGCTTCTTGAGGTGGAGAGAGATAGGTGAACTGACTCAACATAAAAGTAAAAGAAAGGCCCTTCGCAGAGGGAAGCATTGATTGCTATATTTGTGCTAGAGCTTTGGTTTTGAAAACAAGAAACAATTTTGTCAACGGTAGTAATAAAGCATATGTATCATGTAAATTATATCCTACAAGTTGCAAGCCTCATGCATAGTATACTAATAGTGCCCGCACCTTGTCCTAATTAGCTCGGATTACCTGGATTATCATCACAATACATATGTTTTAACCAAGTGTCACAAAAGGGTACCTCTATGCCGTCTGTACAAAGGTCTAAGGAGAAAGCTCGCATTGGATTTCTCGCTTTTGATTATTCTGAACTTAGACATCCATACCGGGACAACATAGACAACAGATAATGGACTCCTCTTTAATGCATAAGCATTTAGCAACAATTAATGTTCTCATATGAGATTGAGGATATTTGTCCAAAACTGAAACTTCCACCATGATTCATGGCTTTAGTTAGCGGCCCAATGTTCTTCTCTAACATTATGCATGCTCTAACCATTCAAATAGCGGTAAATCTCCCTTACTTCAGACAAGATGGACATGCATAGCAACTCACATGATATTCAACAAAGAGTAGTTGATGGCGTCCCACAACAAGCAACTTAATAAGAGATAAAGTGTATAAGTACATATTCAATACCACAATAGTTTTTAGGCTATTTGTCCCATGAGCTATATATTGTAAAGGTGAAGAATAGAAATTTAAAGGTAGCACTCAAGCAATTTACTTTGGAATGGCGGAGAAATACCATGTAGTAGGTAGGTATGGTGGACACAAATGGCATAGTGGTTGGCTCAAGGATTTTGGATGCATGAGAAGTATTCCCTCTCGATACAAGGTTTAGGCTAGCAAGGTTATTTGAAACAAACACAAGGATGAACCGGTGCAGCAAAACTCACATAAAAGACATATTGTAAACATTATAAGACTCTACACCATCTTCCTTGTCGTTCAACCCCTTACTAGAAATTATCTAGACCTTAGAGAGACCAATTATGCAAACCAAATTTTAGCAAGCTCTATGTATTTCTTCATTAATAGGTGCAAAGTATATGATGCAAGAGCTTAAACATGACCACAACAATTGCCAAGTATCATATTATCCAAGACATTATTCGAATTACTACATGTAGCATTTCCCGTTTCTAACCATATAACAATTTAACGAAGAAGATTCAACCTTCGCCATGAATACTATGAGTAAAGCCTAAGGACA
Organism: Lolium perenne; assembly: GCF_019359855.2. Taxonomy (NCBI): domain Eukaryota; kingdom Viridiplantae; phylum Streptophyta; class Magnoliopsida; order Poales; family Poaceae; genus Lolium; species Lolium perenne. Next base: position 234,321,005 of record NC_067244.2, on the reverse strand, counting down.
TATTTGTCCATATGCAACAGCGGAGCGTGTCTCTCTCCCACACAATGAATGCTAGGATCCATTTTATTCAAATAAAACAAAAACAAAAACAAACCGACGCTCCAAGCAAAGTGCATAAGATGTGATGGAATAAAAATATAGTTTCACTAGAGGAACCTGATAATGTTGTCGATGAAGAAGGGGATGCCTTGGGCATCCCCAAGCTTAGACGCTTGAGTCTTCTTGAAATATGCAGGGGTGAACCACCGGGGCATCCCCAAGCTTAGAGCTTTCACTCTCCTTGATCATATTGTATCATCCTCCTCTTTTGATCCTTGAAAACTTCCTCCACACCAAACTCAAAACAACTCATTAGAGGGTTAGTGCATAATCAAAATTCACATGTTCAGAGGTGAAATAATCATTCTTAACACTTCTGGACATTGCACAAAGCTACTGAAAGTTAATGGAATCGAAAAATCCATCAAGCATAGCAAAACAGGCAATGCGAAATGAAAGGCAGAATCTGTCAAAACAGAACAGTTCGTAAAGACGAATTTCTAAGAGGCACCAGACTTGCTCAAATGAAAATGCTCAAATTGAATGAAAGTTGCGTACATATCGGAGGATCACTCACGTAAATTGGCATAATTTTCTGAGTTACCTACAGAGAATTAGGCCCAGATTCGTGACAGCAAAGAAATCTGTTTCTGCGCAGTAATCCAAATCTAGTATGAACCTTACTATCAACGACTTTACTTGGCACAACAATGCAACAAAATAAGATAAGGAGAGGTTGCTACAGTATTAACAACTTCCAAGACTCAAATATAAAATAAAGGTGCAGTAGTAAAATCATGGGTTGTCTCCCATAAGCGCTTTTCTTTAACGCCTTTCAGCTAGGCGCAGAAAGTGTGTATCAAGTATTATCAAGAGATGATGCATCTACAGCGGGGTTTGGAGTTTTCTCAACCATGCATTGTATTTTGGATACATAAGTTTCAGAGGCTCCCTTTTCATTAGTCTTGGGCTTGCTATTCTCATCAAACAAATTTTGAGGGACAAGCCAAGCATAATTATCATCTAGAGCTTCATGCATTGCTAGGAGCTTGCAAGGTATTGGTGCTTTAATTTCCCCACCATCATTAACATTATTAGTGTACTTAATTCTATCCATATCCATCTTTTCAAGTGTTCTTTTAAAATCGGTGATCATACCAAGCCTCTCATGCTTACTAAAAACTTTTCTAGCTTCTTTGGCTATATCCTCAAATTCTCGCACTAGGACTTTTAGAACAAAATCTCTCTTCTCTCCCCTCTCCATATCAGAAAGTGTAAGGAACATGTGTTGTATCATGGGGTTGAGACTAATAAATCTAGCTTCCATCATGCGTACCAAACAAACAGAGGCATCTTCATAGGTAGGGACAACTTTTGCCAGTGGTATATCTTTAAGATCTTCATGCATAATAACATGGGTGAAAAATTCTTCTATATTATCTCTTCCAATTATAGACCCTTGTCCCACATGTATATCTTTTACAGTAAAATTAAAAGGAAACATGCTGAAATAAGTAAAGCAAATGCAAGTAAATAATTTTTTTGTGTTTTTAATATAGAGTGTAAACAAGACAGTAAATAAAGTAAAGCTAGCAACTAATTTTTTTGTATTTTGATATAATGCAGCAAACAAAGTAGTAAATAAAATAAAAGCAAGACAAAAACAAAGTAAAGAGATTGGAAGTGGAGACTCCCCTTGCAGCATGTCTTGGTCTCCCCGGCAACGGCGCCAGAAAATCTACTTGCTGCGCGAAGTTGACGTATGTCTTTCCGTTCAACACGCGTCCGTTGGGAACCCCAATAGGAAGGTGTGATGCGTACAGCAGTAAGCTTCCCTCAGTAAGAAACCAAGGTTTATCGAACCAGTAGGAGCCAAGAAGCACGTCGAAGGTTGATGGCGGCGGAGTATAGTGCGGCGCAACACCAGGGATTCCGGCGCCAACGTGGAACCTGCACAACACAACCAAAGTACTTTGCCCCAACGTAACAGTGAGGTTGTCAATCTCACCGGCTTGTGATGCGTGTGGTTGGCACGTCCGTTGGGAACCCCAAGAGGAAGGTGTGATGCGCACAGCGGCAAGTTTCCCTCAGTAAGAAACCAAGGTTTAATTGGACCAGTAGGAGTCAAGAAGCACGTTGAAGGTTGATGGCGGCGAGATGTAGTGCGGCGCAACACCAGGGATTCCGGCGCCAACGTGGAACCTGCACAACACAACCAAAGTACTTTGCCCCAACGAAACAGTGAGGTTGTCAATCTCACCGGCTTGCTGTAACAAAGGATTAACCGTATTGTGTGGAAGATGATTGTTTGCAGAAAACAGTAGAACAAGTATTGAAGTAGATTGTATTTCAGTAAAGAGAATTGGACCAGGGTCCACAGTTCACTAGAGGTGTCTCTCCCATAAGACGAACAGCATGTTGGGTGAACAAATTACAGTTGGGCAATTGACAAATAAAGAGAGCATGACCATGCACATACATATCATGATGAGTATAGTGAGATTTAATTGGGCATTACGACAAAGTACATAGACCGCCATCCAACTGCATCTATGCCTAAAAAGTCCACCTTCAGGTTATCATCCGAACCCCTCCAACATTAAGTAGCAACGCAACATACAATTGCAATAAGTATTGTTCGTATTGTACTCACAAAATACATCCTGAGACATAGCATCAATGTTTTATCCCTAGTGGCAACAGCACAACACAACCTTAGAACTTTCTGTCATCCGTCCTGTGTCAATGCAGGCATGAACCCACTATCGAGCATAAATACTCCCTCTTGGAGTTACAAGCATCTACTTGGCCAGAGCATCTACTAGTAACGGAGAGCATGCAAGATCATAAACAACACATAGATATAACTTTGATAATCAACATAACAAGTATTCTCTATTCATCGGATCCCAACAAACGCAACATATAGAATTACAGATAGATGATCTTGATCATGTTAGGCAGCTCACAAGATCCGACAATGATAGCACAATGGGGAGAAGACAACCATCTAGCTACTGCTATGGACCCATAGTCCAGGGGTAGACTACTCACACATCACACCGGAGGCGACCATGGCGGCGTAGAGTCCTCCGGGAGATGATTCCCCTCTCCGGCAGGGTGCCGGAGGCGATCTCCTGGATCCCCCGAGATGGGATCGGCGTTGGCGGCGTCTCTGAAAGGTTTTCCGTATCGTGGCTCTCGGTACTGGGGGTTTCGTCACGGAGGCTTTAAGTAGGCGGAAGGGCAAGTCAAGAGGCGGCACAGGGGCCCCAGACCACAGGCCGGCGCGGCCAGGGGGTGGGCCGCGCTGCCCTAGGGTTTGGGCACCCTGTGGCCCCACTTCGTTTCGTCTTCGGACTTCTGGAAGCTTCGTGGAAAAATAGGCCCCTGGGCTTTGATTTCGTCCAATTCTGAGAATATTTCCTTACTAGGATTTCTGAAACCAAAAACAATGAAAACAGAATCGGCACTTCGGCATCTTGTTAATAGGTTAGTTCCAGAAAATGCACGAATATGACATAAAGTGTGCATAAAACATGTAGATAACATCAATAATGTGGCATGGAACATAAGAAATTATCGATACGTCGGAGACGTATCAGCATCCCCAAGCTTAGTTCTGCTCGTCCCGAGCAGGTAAAACGATAACATACGTATAATTTCTGGAGTGACATGCCATCATAATCTTGATCATACTATTTGTAAAGCATATGTAGTGAATGCAGCGATCAAAACAATGTATATGACATGAGTAAACAAGTGAATCATAAAGCAAAGACTTTTCTTGAATAGCACTTCAAGACAAGCATCAATAAGTCTTGCATAAGAGTTAACTCATAAAGCAATAATTCAAAGTAAAGGCATTGAAGCAACACAAAAGAAGATTAAGTTTCAGCGGTTGCTTTCAACTTGTAACATGTATATCTCATGGATATTGTCAACATAGAGTAATATAATAAGTGCAATAAGCAAGTATGTAGGAATCAATGCACAGTTCACACAAGTGTTTGCTTCTTGAGGTGGAGAGAAATAGGTGAACTGACTCAACATTGAAAGTAAAAGAATGGTCCTTCATAGAGGAAAAGCATCGATTGCTATATTTGTGCTAGAGCTTTGATTTTGAAAACATGAAACAATTTTGTCAACGGTAGTAATAAAGCATATGCATCATGTAAATTATATCTTATAAGTTGCAAGCCTCATGCATAGTGTACTAATAGTGCCCGCACCTTGTCCTAATTAGCTTGGACTACCTGGATTATCACCGCAATACATATGCTTTAACCAAGTATCACAAAGGGGTACCTCTATGCCGCCTGTACAAAGGTCTAAGGAGAAAGCTCGCATTTGGATTTCTCGCTTTTGATTATTCTCAACTTAGACATCCATACCGGGACAACATAGACAACAGATAATGGACTCCTCTTTTAATGCTTTAAGCATTCAACAACAATTAATTCTTTTCTCATTAGAGATTTGAGGATGTTTGTCCAAAACTGAAACTTCCACCATGGATCATGGCTTTAGTTAGCGGCCCAATGTTCTTCTCTAACATATGCATGCTTAACCATAAGGTGGTAGATCTCTCTTACTTCAGACAAGACGGACATGCATAGCAACTCACATGAAATTCAACAATGAATAGTTGATGGCGTCCCCAGTAAACATGGTTATCGCACAACAAGCAACTTAATAAGAGATAAAGTGCATAATTACATATTCAATACCACAATAGTTTTTAAGCTATTTGTCCCATGAGCTATATATTGCAAAGGTGAATGATGGAATTTTAAAGGTAGCACTCAAGCAATTTACTTTGGAATGGCGGAAAATACCATGTAGTAGGTAGGTATGGTGGACACAAATGGCATAGTGGTTGGCTCAAGTATTTTGGATGCATGAGAAGTATTCCCTCTCGATACAAGGTTTAGGCTAGCAAGGCTTATTTGAAACAAACACAAGGATGAACCGGTGCAGCAAAACTCACATAAAAGACATATTGAAAACATTATAAGACTCTACACCGTCTTCCTTGTTGTTCAAACTCAATACTAGAAATTATCTAGACCTTAGAGAAACCAAATATGCAAACCAAATTTTAGCATGCTCTATGTATTTCTTCATTAATGGGTGCAAAGCATATGATGCAAGAGCTTAATCATGACCACAACAATTGCCAAGTATCACATTACCCAAGACATTTATAGCAATTACTACATGTATCATTTTCCAATTCCAACCATATAACAATTTAACGAAGGAGAAACTTCGCCATGAATACTATGAGTAGAAACCAAGGACATACTTGTCCATATGCTACAGCGGAGCGTGTCTCTCTCCCATAAAGTGAATGCTAGGATCCATTTTATTCAAACAAAACAAAAAACAAAAACAAACCGACGTTCCAAGCAAAGCACATAAGATGTGATGGAATAAAAATATAGTTTCAGCGGAGGAACCTGATAATGTTGTTGATGAAGAAGGGGATGCCTTGGGCATCCCCAAGCTTAGACGCTTGAGTCTTCTTAATATATGCAGGGGTGAACCACCGGGGCATCCCCAAGCTTAGAGCTTTCACTCTCCTTGATCATGTTGCATCATACTCCTCTCTTGATCCTTGAAAACTTCCTCCACACCAAACTCGAAACAACTCATTAGAGGGTTAGTGCACAATATAAATTGACATATTCAGAGGTGACACAATCATTCTTAACACTTCTGGACATTGCATAATGCTACTGGACATTAGTGGATCAAAGAAATTCATCCAACATAGCAAAAGAGGCAATGCGAAATAAAAGGCAGAATCTGTCAAAACAGAACAGTTCGTATTGACGAATTTTAAAATGGCACCAGACTTGCTCAGATGAAAATGCTCAAATTGAATGAAAGTTGCGTACATATCTGAGGATCATGCACGTAAATTGGCTTAATTTTCTGAGCTAGCTACAGGGAGGTGGACCCAGATTCGTGACAGCAAAGAAATCTGGAACTGCGCAGTAATCCAAATCTAGTACTTACTTTTCTATCAACGGCTTAACTTGGCACAACAAAACACAAAACTAAGATAAGGAGAGTACTAAACAACTTCCAAGACACAAAATAAAAACAAAGTACTGTAGGTAAAAACATGGGTTGTCTCCCATAAGCGCTTTTCTTTAACGCCTTTCAGCTAGGCGCAGAAAGTGTGTATCAAGTATTATCAAGAGACGAAGTGTCAACATCATAATTTGTTCTCATAATAGAATCAAAAGGTACCTTCATTCTCTTTCTAGGGAAGTGTTCCATACCTTTCTTGAGAGGAAATTGATATTTTATATTACCTTCCCTCATATCAATAATAGCACCAACAGTTCGAAGAAAAGGTCTTCCCAATATAATGGGACAAGATGCATTGCATTCAATATCCAAGACAACAAAATCAACGGGAACAAGGTTATTGTTAACGGTAATGCGAACATTATCAACTTTACCCAAAGGTTTCTTTGTAGAATGATCAGCAAGATTAACATCCAAATAACAATTTTTCAGTGGTGGCAAGTCAAGCATATTATAAATTTTCTTAGGCATAACAGAAATACTTGCACCAAGATCACATAAAGCATTACAATCAAAATCTTTAACCTTCATCTTAATGATGGGCTCCCAACCATCCTCTAGCTTTTTAGGAATAGAGGCTTCGTGCTCTAGTTTCTCTTCTCTAGCTTTTATGAGAGCATTTGTAATATGATGTGTAAAGGCCAAATTTATAGCACTAGCATTAGGACTTTTAGCAAGTTTTTGCAAGAACTTTATAACTTCAGAGATGTGGCAATCATCAAAATTCAAACCATTATAATCTAAAGCAATGGGATCATCATCCCCATTGTTGGAAAAAATTTCAGCAGCTTTATCACAGGCAGTTTCAGCAGTTTTAGCAGTTTCAGACAGTTTCTCGCGCTTTGCATTAGAAGTGGAAACATTTCTAACACCAATTCTTTTATTAATATTAGTAGGAGGTGCAGCAACATGTGTAGCATTAACATTACTAGTGGTGGTAATAGTCCAAACTTTAGCTACATTCTTCTCTTTAGCTAGTTTTTCATTTTCTTCTCTATCCCACCTAGCACGCAGTTCAGCCATTAATCTTATATTCTCATTAATTCTAACTTGGATGGCATTTGCTGTAGTAACAATTTTATTATGATGATTCTCATTAGGCAAAACTTTTGATTTCAAAAGATCAACATCAGCAGCAAGACTATTGACTTTAGAAGCAAGTATATCAATTTTCCCAAGCTTTTCTTCAACAGATTTGTTAAAAGCAGTTTGCGTACTAATAAATTCGTTAAGCATGGCTTCAAGTCCAGGGGGTGAACTCCTATTATTGTTGTAAGAATTCCCATAAGAATTACCATAGCCGTTGCCATTATTATAAGGATATGGCCTATAGTTGTTACTAGAATTGTTCCGGTAAGCATTGTTGTTGAAATTATTATTTTTAATGAAGTTTACATCAACATGTTCTTCTTGTGCAACCAATGAAGCTAATGGAACATTATTAGGATCAATATTAGTCCTATCATTCACAAGCATAGACATAATAGCATCAATCTTATCACTCAAGGAAGAGGTTTCTTCGACAGAATTTACCTTCTTACCTTGTGGAGCTCTTTCCGTGTGCCATTCAGAGTAGTTGATCATCATATTATCAAGAAGCTTTGTTGCTTCACCAAGAGTGATGGACATAAAGGTACCTCCAGCAGCTGAATCCAATAAATTCCGTGAAGAAAAATTTAGTCCTGCATAGAAGGTTTGGATGATCATCCAAGTAGTCAGTCCATGGGTTGGGCAATTTTTAACCAGAGATTTCATTCTTTCCCAAGCTTGAGCAACATGTTCAGTATCTAATTGTTTAAAATTCATTATGCTACTCCTCAAAGATATAATTTTAGCAGGGGGATAATATCTACCAATAAATGCATCCTTGCATTTAGTCCATGAATCAATACTATTCTTAGGCGGAGATAGCAACCAATCTTTAGCTCTTCCTCTTAATGAGAAAGAGAACAATTTTAGTTTAATAATATCACCATCTATATCTTTATATTTTTGCATTTCACATAGTTCAACAAAATTATTAAGATGGGCAGCGTGACATCATCGGAACTAACACTGTAGAAAATTGCTCTCGCATAACAAGATTCAGTAAAGCAGGTTTAATTTCAAAGAATTCTGCTGTAGTAGCAGGTGGAGCAATAGGTGTGCATAAGAAATCATTATTATTTGTGGTTGTGAAGTCACACAACTTAGTATTTTCAGGGTTGGCCATTTTAGCAACAGTAAATAAAGCAAACTAGATAAAGTAAATGCAAGTAAACTAATTTTTTTTGTGTTTTTGATATAGCAAACTAGATAGCAAATAAAGTAAAACTAGCAACTAATTTTTTTGTATTTTGATTTAGTGCAGCAAACAAAGTAGTAAATAAAACTAAGCAAGACAAAAACAAAGTAAAGAGATTGAGAAGTGGAGACTCCCCTTGCAGCGTGTCTTGATCTCCCCGGCAACGGCGCCAGAAATTTGCTTGATGCGTGTGGTTGGCACGCCCGTTGGGAACCCCAAGAGGAAGGTGTGATGCGCACAGCGACAAGTTTCCCTCAGTAAGAAACCAAGGTTTAATCGGACCAGTAGGAGTCAAGAAGCACGTTGAAGATTGATGGCGGCGAGATGTAGTGCGGCGCAACACCAGGGATTCCGGCGCCAACGTGGAACCTGCACAACACAACCAAAGTACTTTGCCCCAACGAAACAGTGAGGTTGTCAATCTCACCGGCTTGCTGTAACAAAGGATTAACCGTATTGTGTGGAAGATGATTGTTTGCAGAAAACAGTAGAACAAGTATTGCGAGATTGTATTTCAAGAAAGAGAATTGGACCAGGGTCCACAGTTCACTAGAGGTGTCTCTCCCATAAGACGAACAGCATGTTGGGTGAACAAATTACAGTTGGGCAATTGACAAATAAAGAGAGCATGACCATGCACATACATATCATGATGAGTATAGTGAGATTTAATTGGGCATTACGACAAAGTACATAGACCGCCATCCAACTGCATCTATGCCTAAAAAGTCCACCTTCAGGTTATCATCCGAACCCCCTCCAGTATTAAGTTGCAAAGCAACAGACAATTGCATTAAGTATGGTGCGTAATGTAATCAACAACTACATCCTTAGACATAGCATCAATATTTTATCCCTAGTGGCAATAGCACAACACAACCTTAGAACTTTCTCACATCGTCCTGTGTCAATGCAGGCATGAACCCACTATCGAGCATAAATACTCCCTCTTGGAGTTACAAGCATCTACTTGGCCAGAGCATCTACTAGTAACGGAGAGCATGCAAGATCATAAACAACACATAGATATAACTTTGATAATCAACATAACAAGTATTCTCTATTCATCGGATCCCAACAAACGCAACATATAGAATTACAGATAGATGATCTTGATCATGTTAGGCAGCTCACAAGATCCGACAATGATAGCACAATGGGGAGAAGACAACCATCTAGCTACTGCTATGGACCCATAGTCCAGGGGTAGACTACTCACACATCACACCGGAGGCGACCATGGCGGCGTAGAGTCCTCCGGGAGATGATTCCCCTCTCCGGCAGGGTGCCGGAGGCGATCTCCTGGATCCCCCGAGATGGGATCGGCGTTGGCGGCGTCTCTGGAAGGTTTTCAGTATCGTGGCTCTCGGTACTGGGGGTTTCGTAACGGAGGCTTTAAGTAGGCGGAAGGGCAAGTCAAGAGGCGGCACAGGGGCCCCAGACCACAGGCCGGCGCGGCCAGGGGGTGGGCCGCGCCGCCCTAGGGTTTGGGCACCCTGTGGCCCCACTTCGTTTCGTCTTCGGACTTCTGGAAGCTTCGTGGAAAAATAGGCCCCTGGGCTTTGATTTCGTCCAATTCCGAGAATATTTCCTTACTAGGATTTCTAAAACCAAAAACAGCAGAAAACAGCAACTGGCACTTCGGCATCTTGTTAATAGGTTAGTTCCAGAAAATGCACGAATATGACATAAAGTGTGCATAAAACATGTAGATAACATCAATAATGTGGCATGGAACATAAGAAATTATCGATACGTCGGAGACGTATCAGCTTGCTGTAACAAAGGATTAGATGTATAGTGTGGATGATGATTGTTTGCAGAAAACAGTAGAACAAATATTGCAGTAGATTGTATTCGATGTAAAAGAATGGACCGGGGTCCACAGTTCACTAGTGGTGTATCTCCGATAAGAATAAGCATGTTGGGTGAACAAATTACAGTTGGGCAATTGACAAATAAAGAGGGCATGACCATGCACATACATGATATGATGAGTATAGTGAGATTTAATTTGGCATTACGACAAAGTACATAGACCGCTATCCAGCATGCATCTATGCCTAAAAAGTCCACCTTCAGGTTATCATCCAAACCCCTTCCAGTATTAAGTTGCAAACAACAGACAATTGCATTAAGTATGGTGCGTAATGTAATCAATAACTACATCCTTAGACATAGCATCGATGTTTTATCCCTAGTGGCAACAGCACATCCACAACCTTAGAACTTTCTGTCACTGTCCCAGATTTAATGGAGGCATGAACCCACTATCGAGCATAAATACTCCCTCTTGGAGTTACTAGCAAAAACTTGGCCAGAGCCCCTACTAACAACGGAGAGCATGCAAGATCGTAAACAACACATAGGTAATAGATTGATAATCAACATAACATAGTATTCTCTATCCATCGGATCCCAACAAACACAACATATAGCATTACAGATAGATGATCTTGATCATGTTAGGCAGCTCACAAGACCCGACAATGAAGCACAATTAGGAGAAGACGACCATCTAGCTACTGCTATGGACCCATAGTCCAGGGGTGAACTACTCACTCATCACTCCGGAGGCGACCATGGCGGTGAAGAGTCCTCCGGGAGATGATTCCCCTCTCCGGCAGGGTGCCGGAGGCGATCTCCTGAATCCCCCGAGATGGGATTGGCGGCGGCAGCGTCTCTGGAAGGTTTACCGTATCGTGGCTCTCGGTACTGGGGCTATTGTCGACGAAGACTTAAGTAGGCGGAAGGGCAGGTCAGGAGGCGTCACAGGGGCCCCACACGCTAGGGCCGCGCGGGCCCCCCCTGGGCCGCACCGCCCTAGTGTGGCAGCGCCCCGTGGCCCCACTTCGTGACTCCTTCGGTCTTCTGGAAGCTTAGTGGCAAAATAGGCCCCTGGGCGTTGATTTCGTCCAATTCCGAGAATATTTCCTTACTAGGATTTCTGAAACCAAAAACAGCAGAAAACATCAACTGGCTCCTCGGCATCTCGTTAATAGGTTAGTGCCGGAAAATGCATGAATATGACATAAAGTATGCATAAAACATGTAGGTATCATCAATAAAGTGGCATGGAACATAAGAAATTATCGATACGTCGGAGACGTATCAGCTATCACAAAGTAAAGTGCATAAGTAAAGAGCTCGGGTATAGGAATAACCGAAGTGACGTGGAGACAACGATGTATCCCGAAGTTCACACTCTTGCGAGTGCTACTCTCCGTTGGAGCGGTGTGGAGGACAAGTCACTCCAAATGCACGAGGGCCACCGTATTCTCCTCGAGAATTCCCATCAAAACGGATGTCCTCGATCCATTATGGAACCTTAGGGAGGTCACCGAACCCGCACAAAGCTTGGGACTATCTCCACAACTTAATTGGAGGCTCCCAATAAATTGCCACTAAGGCCTTGCCCTTGAAGAATCTCCACAACTTAATTGGAGTCCCCAAGAACACCACTAAGATGCCACAAAGGCCTTGCCCTTGAAGAATCTCCACAACTTAATTGGAGTCCCCAAGAACACCACTAAGATGCCACAAAGGCCTAGAATCCGTCTAGGGTTCCAAGAACCCAAGAGTAACAACCTTCTTGCTTTCACTTCCACGAATCACTGTGGAAAACTCAAACCGATGCACCAAATGCAATGGCAAGAACACCACAAAGATGCTCAAGTACTTCTCTCTCAAATTCCAACAAAGCTACAAAAGCTATTGGGGGAATAAGAGAGGAAGAACAAAATAAGAGGAGGAACACCAAATTTCTCCAAGATCTAGATCTAGTGGATTCCCCTGACAAAGAGAGGGGTTTAATTGGTCAAGATGTAGATCTAGATCTCCTCTCTCTTTTCCCTCAAGAATATGCAAGAATCATGGGAGGAATCAAGAACTAGGGCAAGCTTTGAAGGACAACAACGGAGGGGAGAAAGAGAGAGTGAACCAACCAGCCCAAGGAGGAAGAAGGGGTGCTTAAATACCCCTCCCATCGAAATATGACCGTTTGGGTATGCTCATGCCGGATTTTCCGGGCCGGATATTTGCAAAATATCCCCCCCCCCCCCCAAAAAAAATGGCCAAGGACTTGAGAAAACTGCTCGCAGTAAGGGCCCCAGATATTTTGAATCCGGGCCGGATTATCCGCCCCCCCCCCCCCCCCGCCCTCCCCGAAAACTGCAGAAACACCAAAACGAGATTGATCATAACTTGAGCATCCGGGCTCCGATTTTGATGATCTTGGGCTTGTTTCGAAGCTAGTAACAAGATCTACAAGATCATGCAGGGAACCAACATAGTCCAGCAAGGGAGGATTGAAATAAATGATGAAAGGTTTGACCTATCTAAAAAGTACATACCGGTAAAACCTCCATCCTTGAAAATGCAACAAGTTGCCCGTGCAAAAACCATTCTTGATGAACTAGAGCTTGTCATGAGAATAAGCACAATCTCTAAATCATCACATGGATAAGATCCAAATAACAACCAAGAAAGATGATGAACCAAACTTGAAAACGCAACAAGTGATCTATGCGAAATCCGTTTTCGATGAACTAGAGCTTGTCATGAGAATAAGCACAAGCTCTAAGACATCACATGGATAAGGTCCAAATAACAACCAAGAAAGACGATGCAAGGATGCAAAGGTTTGAGATCTCTCCGAACGATACGATCGAGTTACTCACTCGAGAGCCCTCTTGATAGTACGGCAACTAAACTATAAACCGGTCTCCAACTACACTATGAGACCGGTGAGAAAGAAACCCTATCAAGAGCAAACCTTATACTTGTGCATTCCACTTGAGCTCGATGACGATGATCTTGACCTTAACAAGATGGAACGCCTTTCTTGATTGTGCTTGCATGGCGAAGTCTTGTGGATTGCTCCCCCATAATCCACCATGGGAGAGCTTCTTCTTCGGCGCATCTTCACATATCCATGATCACCATAAGGATCATTGCTCCCCCATAATCCACCATGGGAGAGCTTCTTCTTCGGCGCATCTTCACATATCCATGATCACCATAAGGATGGCAAGACTCAAGCAAAGGATATCTTCGAGATGGCTCATCTTGAACTTGCACTTCATTTCGTTGATGTCTTGAAGTTAACCTTGAGATCTCACTTCATCTTCATCTTCAACACATACTTGAGACTTGATCTTCTTCATTTGGATGGCAAGACTCAAGCAAAGGATCTCTTCGAGATGGCTCATCTTGAACTTGCACTTCATTTCTTCATTCTTCATCATGTTGATGTCTTGAAGTAACTTGAGGGCTCACTTCATCTTCATCTTCAAGACATACTTGACACTTGATATCCTTCATCAATTTCTTCTTCTTGCAATCTTGAAGCCAACATATGGTTCAAGCATTGCCTATGGACAACACCTACAAATATAACTCAATGCAAACATTAAACCATAGGGATTGTCATTAATTACTGATGACCCACAAGTATAGGGGGTGTATCGTAGTACTTTCGATAAATAAGAGTGTCGAACCCAACGAGGAGCAGAAGGTGTTGACAAGCAGTTTCGATGAAGGATTCACTGTAAATGCTCACATACAAGTTTTCAGGGGGTTTTGATATAGTAGATAAATAAAATACAAGTAAGTAAAATGCGGGAATAATAATTGCAGCAAGTGGCCCAAACCTTTTTAGCACAAAGGACAAGCCGGTTTGTTTACTTATGATGACCAAACGTTCTTGAGGACACACGGGAATTTAGTCTAGTGCTTTCGCTTTATATAGTTGATTAATCTTCATTGTTTTGATAAGTGTTGTGTGGGTGAACCTATGCTAATGTACCGCCCTTCCTAGGACTAATACATACTTGTGATTAAACCCCTTGCAAGCATCCGCAAATACAAGAAAGTAATTAAGATAAATCTAACCACAACCTTAAACTCTGAGATCCTGCTATCCCTCATGCATCGATATACCAACGGGGGTTCAGGGTGCTGTCACTCCGGCAACCCCACAATTAGCAAACGAATACAAGATACATTCCCCTATGCCCATAAAGGTGAAGTATCATGTAGTCGACGTTCACATGACACCACTAGAAGAATAACACCACAACTTTAATATCAAACCATTAAATATTACTCAACATAGTTCACTACTAACATTTAGACTTCACCCATGTCCTCAAGAACTAAACGAACTACTCACAAGACATCATATGGAACATGATCAGAGGTGATATGATGATGAATAACAATCTTAACATAAACCTTGATTCAATGGTTTCACTCAATAGCATCAATAACAAGGAGTAATCAACACCGGGAGAGTTTCCCCTATGAAATAATCAAGATTCAACCCTAGATGTTACAGCGGAGACGAGGTGCAGCGGTGGAGATGACGGTGTCGGTGGTGGAAATGATGATGATGATCCCAATGAAGTCCAGCTCGATGACGGTGATGATGGCGGCGATTTCCCCCTCCGGGAGGGAATTTCCCCGGCAGATTTCAGCCTGCCGGAGAGCTCTTTTCTCTCTGGTGTTTTCCCCCCCGCAGAGGCGGCTGTGTTTCTAGGAGATGAAGTACGCGAAAGGGCGATGGCCGAGGGGGGTCGTGGGACCCCTCCCCACATGGCAGCGCGCCAGCCCTGGTGGCCGCGTCGGCCTATGGGGAGGGCCCATGGCGGCCCTCCTCGGCCTCCCCTTTTGGCTGGTTCCGTCATGTGGAAAAATAGGAGCTTCGGTATATTTTCCGTCAATTGTTGATCTTCAGAAATATTATATCCTGACGGTGCTTTTTCCAGCAGAATTCTGACTCCGGTGAGTAATTCTCCAATAATCATGAAACATGCAAAATAGGTGAAATAACATAAGTATCATCTCTAAATATGAAATATATCAGTGAATAACAGTAAATTATGATATAAAATAGTGATGCAAAATGGACGTATCAATTACCAAAACCACACATGGGGGCTCCATGCACTTTGAATCTCCCCCATTTTGGTAATTGATGACAATCTCTTTGAGAGGGTTTATATAAGGAATTTAAGTAACAAATAAGTTGAATATATAGAGCAAACTCCCCCATAATATATGCATGTGTGAATGATCTTGACTTTCATTGCATATATTGGCATACAAAGCCTAGTGGAGTTTCCTCTAAATATTCAACTATGCAAAGCAACAAGATGCAATGCGATAAAGGCACATGCTTAAGCACAAAGCAAAGACATTACCAAATTCCCTTAAACCCTGCAAACTTCTCCCCCATTGGCACCAATTGCCGAAATAGGTGAAAAATTTAGAAGGCCAATATAGTGAGAGTTCCTCCATAGCGCGTGCATTTCTCATAATTTGAGTGGAATCAAATGCACGCATCCAATGACGAATATTTGGAAGGAATCACACTATAGATAGGATCAAAGATCGCAAAAAGATAACGAAGTCAAGAAGCTTCAACAAATGTAGCAAGCAACCAAATGAACCGCAAAGAAGATACCAAAAGAAAGAAAGATATTATGATAAGATCAAGAAGATTGCTCTAAATAATATGAGGAAGCTCCCCAAGGTTTGTGCACAAAACTAGACAATTTGCATTTGAGTATAAAGTGCACAAACATGGAATCATCACTCCCTCATTACCATTTTAAACACAAACATTTGCAATAGATCATAGATAGAAAATTAAGCTTAACACTTGCAATAAACAAATGGTTGAGCAACAAGTAACATGCACCATAATAATAGGCTCAACCAAGATAATATGTGAAAGGCATGACAAAGCATATTATAAGACTATTATATGGATGAGCAAAAAGCAACATCATAGTCTTCAATGAATTATATTGCTTAGCATGACCAATCAACATGCAACAAATAAATAAGATATCAAATGGAGATATATCATCTCTATGTGTATAAGTTTCTCTAAGTGGACAAAATCACTAAGATATTTATCCACAAAGAGACATGCACACACAAAATAGACACACAAGACATATAGCATGATATCCAAGACGAATTCATGCAATATAGCGATAAGAATTTTTGCTTAATAGCATGGCCAAAGGCTCAATTTTATCTTATTGTACATGCATGGACTTCAACCACAAACACATCAAAGACATCACAAATATCAAAAAGGGAAAGATGATAGTTGAGATACTTTGAGAGGAGCAACAAGTATCACAAAGAAATGATATCAAAACAAATAACTCAAGCACTTTCATCGATATTGCACATGTGAGGGGCTTGAGGAATTGATATGCAATAAAATTGCTAGATAGGCATAGTCGGGATGGATGAATCATGAGCATGATTTAATATACTTCCCAACAAATGCACTCATCTCAAATTACTCACATTCACAATAAAGATGTTTCATTAAGACTTTTGCAAGAAGCACAATATTTGCAAATCAAGAGATTCATGCCAAGATGCAACCACATGGTTGGATGCTAGAAATATATGCATGAGAAGATACTTTTTAACGAGATAGCATTGGTGTGGATATAGTAGATATGTGTTCATTGTCCATCCTAGGTTGCCTCAAGTTACCATTGAGTCACCACTTCTTCCCAAGAGTGAGACAAGCATCCAATGCATATCCATTGTACCTAACACAAAGGTAAGTACAAAATGGTCCCAAACTAATTGGGTCCGAAATAGTTATACACACTACAACATATAGGACAAACTCCACAATACTATGTGCATATAGATATGAAATTGAGTTTCATGCACATCTTAGCCAAATTAGGATTTGATGGAGTTTACCCTATATATTGGATCAAAGGAAGTAACACATGCCATAAGATATACATATATTAAATATGCATGCACAATACTTTCAAGAACCAAATGGAGATACAATTTGGACAAAACACAAAATAAATCAAGAGACAATGGTTGCCCAAATTATATCAAAGAATCAAATCAACAAAAAATTTACTCCAAATACTTATCTCATTATAAGAAGCTAATTAAACCTAAACACAAGGAATGAGATAACCAACTCCCAAGAGAGCAAGGTTCCAACAAATAAACCAAACCCTCAACACTTTTTATGATGGCACAAAGTACCAAAAAGAAAATTGTATGTCTCCCAAAACCAAATTTTTGATAATGATTAAGAGATGTTAAGCATTCTAACAAATATAGAAGAGCTCTCCCAAGATTAGTGAATTATCTAGGATTTTTCATATGAATACAAAATGCACAAAACTAGGATCATCACACTACCTATATCTACTAAAATGCTAAGAAAGTTTGAATAGACAAATTAGATCCATAAGATGCAAGGAAGACACATGGGATTCAAAGCAAAACAAATTCATGGCAATAAATAAGGCAATTTGAACACAAGAGCCAATGTAAATATGATCAATAAAAATCTACCTCATAATAGATTACCAATTGTCCTTGGACAAGAGGTATTAGGAAATATTTTCCGGTGGTAGTTTGTAGGTATACGAAAGATCATATTTACAACAAATAAAGCATATGGTAAAAGATAAGAGTTAACCATCATGCAAAGATAGTTTCTTGATAGCTTCATTTAGTCATACCAACATGCAAAGCAATTAATAGTATTCATACCAACATGCAAAGCAATTAATAGTATGACTTGAAGCACATGGTTTTCCAAAAATGTATTGAGGGACACGTTGTGAAAGACCATGCCAAGAACAAATTTCACAAATAAGATCCACAAAGATATTAGCAATGAAGCCATTTAAGAAAATTGGAGCTTGTTTGAGCAAACATGCCACATAGGAGAGAGATAATTTACGGTATCAATTCTATGTGACACAACCTCAAATGTTCACATTTTCTAGGCTTGTAATATGCACAAAGCTTATTACTCCCCCATAATGTGATAAGGAATTTATTTTTAAAAGAGGCAAATAAGATCCAACTAGAGATATTAATGGACATTAGAATTTGAATTTCTCATGAAGATGTCATACAACATAGCGACTAGATAATCTCGCAATATCAATTCTAAGTGATATTCCTCATGTACACACATTGTTTAGGATCATGAAATTCCCAAAGGAATATCACTCCCCCAAAATGGGATAGTCCATTAATCGCTCAAAAGCCATATAAGATACAACAAGATGCAAAGTGGATCCAACACAAACACAAATACATGGTGTGCAACCCAACATGCATAGACTTGATTTCTCAAGAAAAGCAAGTAGGAAGCACAATATATACAAACACATGTTAGGAACAAAAACTAACACATGCAAAGGGGCGAGTAACTTTCAATATAAATGAGTTGAGCACATGTTACCGCAAGGAGGAACATTGAATATATGATAGAAGCAAGATAACTATAAGACTTGGCTTGAGATAATATAAATGATGAAGATCCCTTAATTCTTCATGATGTAGCCAAGTCTCCAATGCCCTCCCACTAGTAGGAAAAGCCTCATCAGTGGCGCACCAAAAATGGATTCTGTGGCGCATGGGAGCTGCGCCACAGAAACGTCGCCACAAAAATAAGGTTTCTGTGGCGCACCTTCCCGTGCGCCACAGAATTAAGGTTTCTGTGGCGCACTTGTTCTTAGGTGCGCCACAGAAACGCGTGCGCCACAGAATTGGTTTTTAGTGCGCCACAGAATTTGCTTGTATTATACACGATTTTGTTCTGCCTGCTATACACATGCAGTTTATAGACAAAGCAATACAGATACACGGAGTTATATACAAGAACATTCAGATATAATATAAATATCATGTACATTGCACAGATATAACATAGACATCATCATCACATTACTTAGAACCCGATCGAGATACATATATAGTGGCAAGTGTCAAATGTTTTGCATACAACTCTTAATTCATACAAAATTCACAATTTCAAGATACAAAGTAGTCTTCATCCGGTTCCTCCTTTGCTCCGTCATCTCTACCCACCAGGCTCGCTTGCATCGGGGTCCTTCATCCAGTTCCTACTATGATGAAAATGGAAGAAAGTGAGACCAACAAGTCCGATGCACAAGAGAAATGGAATAAATGCCTCATACATTGTTGGTCAACACAAATATTAACATTCAGGGACGGTGTAAGTGAGACCAAGTCCGATGCACAAGAGATTGATATTTGTGCTATCTTACCAGGCTCACTTACGCCGCCCCCGAGTGTACGGTGACCAAACATTTTAATCATCGGCATTTTGAAAATCTCAAAGCAAATGGAATGACAAAATGGAATAAGTGCCTCATACATTGTTGGTCAACACAAATATTAACATTTAGAGATGGCGTTAGTGAGACCAAGTCCGATGCACAAGAGATTGATATTTGTGCTATCTTACCAGCTCACTTACGCCTCCCCCATGTGTACGGTGACCAAACATTTTAATCATCGGCATTTTGAAAATCTCAAAGCAAATGGAATGACAAAATGGAATAAGTGCCTCATACATTGTTGGTCAACACAAATATTAACATTTAGGGATGGGGTAAGCGAGGCCGGAGTAGGATGCACAAGAGATTGATATTTGTGCTATCTTACCAGGCTCACTTACGCCACCCCCAAGTGTACGGTGACCAAACATTTTAATCATCGGCATTTTGAAAATCTCAAAGCAAATGGAATGACAAAATGGAATAAGTGCCTCATACATTGTTGGTCAACACAAATACTATGGTCGTAAACCATAGTTGCGGTATACACCGCCGTATACTTTGCGAAGGGCCCCCTTTCCCCGGTTGGCGTTCCGTCAACGGGTGCTTGACGACACAACAACGCCGATCTGCATCTCCGGCGCAGAACCACGCCGGTCCCTCGCTGTCCCGATACGTGAACGAGTCCTTGATGCAAAGACCGTGCCGGCCTGCCCAAAGATTATGCCGGGCCGTGTTGCCGCGCTTCAAACCGTGTGTCCACTGATCGACACGGCCTGAAGAACGACAACTGGGGTCGGCATGATGCTAGGGAGGCTGACACCGTCTTCGCATTAAGGACTCGTTCACGTACTGGACGGCGAGAGAAGAAAAGTGGTGCTGCGCCAGGAGAGGCATGTCGGCGTTGTTGTCTCGTCAAGGACTCGTTCACGGAACGGCGGCTAGGAAAGGGGAGCTCGTCTACAAAGTATATTGCGGCGTATAGGTGACCAAACATTCTAATCATCGGCACTAAAATGGAAGAAAGAGCCAAGTGGTATCTCAACTAGATATCATATGCCTCATACTTTGTTGGTCGAAAGAAATATTAACATTCGGGATGGGGTCAGTGAGGCCAGGTAGGATGCACAAGAGATTGATATTTGTGCCATCGCACCAGGCTCACCGGCCCCACCCCAGTGTACAAGTGACCAAACAATTTAATCATCGGCACTAGCTAGAATGGAAGAAAGGCCAATGCAATTAAGAAGTAGCTAGTATGAACTAAATGGAATGCCTCATACTTTGTTGGTCGAAACAAATATGAACATCCCGGGATGGCGTTAGTGAGGCCAGGTAGGATGCACAAGAGATTGATATTTGTGCCATCACACCAGGCTCACTAGCGACACCCCGGAGTGTACAGTTGACCGAACATTCTAATCATCGGCACTAAAATGGAAGAAAGAGCCAAGTGGTATCAACTAAATGGAATGCCTCATACTTTGTTGGTCGAAACAAATATTAACATCCAGGGATGGAGTAAGTGAGGCCAGGTAGGATGCACAAGATATTGATATTTGTGCCATCACACCAAGCCTCACTTGCTCCACCCCCGAGTGTACGAGTGATCGACCAACCATCTAATCATCGACAAGTAAATCACTTGGGGTAATGTTAAAATGTTTGTCTCCATATTTGGGAGATATTTTTAATATTGGAGTCTAGCTAATGGAAATCAAGAACTAGTCTTGATCTCCAAATGGTGATTAGAGGGAATTTATTCATCTTAAGCAACATTAGGGACAAATGGGATCATGCAAGGGACTTGGGTCATTTGGATCATAAGGCATCAATTAAGGAGGCAACCAGGGACAAAGGGAAACATTTGATGATCCATTATCATAGGCAACAAAGCAGCAACTTTTTCCCCTCTAATCTAGCTAGAGTCCTTAAAAGAAATCCATCATAAGCATGGTCAAATACACATATATAGCATGGGGCAGATGCTCCAAAGGGATTATATATTCATCACTTGGTAATTTGGAGAGCAAACAAGCAGTAGCCATATCACTCAATCCAATAATATAGTAATTTGGATCATAAGGCATCAATTAAGGAGGCAACCAGGGGACAAAGGGAAACATTTTATGATCCATTATCATAGGCAACAAAGCAGCAACTTTTTCCCCTCTAATCTAGCTAGAGTCCTTAAAAGAAATCCATCATAAGCATGGTCAAATACACATATATAGCATGGGGCAGATGCAGCCAAACAGCTCACCAGGCAGTGTGCATGCCCAACAGCACACACAGGCCAGTGAGTCACCACATGCTTGCCAGGCCAAAATGGGGAGAATACCCGGTTTGTATCATCATCCTGGCTACTAAGCCATTTGGTGGAAGCAAACTGAAGATCAGCCCAAGGAAATCACCAAGGGAACATTGGTATGTCGGTATGGTGACACTACCAGAGAAATCCAACATGGATTAATCCCTAACTAGCCATCCAAACTCACCTAGCACCACACAGCTAGTTATACCATCAGAATATAGACATTTAAATGTCTATTTTGTTTTCAACAGCAAAAGCTACTGGTAATCTAGTCATGGATCAACCAGATAGCATGAGAGAGTCACAACAACAGCCACAGTAAAGGGGAGCCACCCTTGGACAACATAAAGGCTGTCAGGGCTACCTCAAACCCATAGGAACATTCACTAAGCCACTGCATCATAACCCAATAGGGCTCAACATGAGCTAGGGTACCCAATCAATGATTGGCAACCCTCTAGCTACATCCAGTCCATCCATGAGATCATTCGCTCAGCAGTTCATCTCATTTATCTAATCAATCAAGTTAAACTAACCAGATAAATGAAATGCATAATTAACAGTGCACCAGACTATTGCAAATGATCCAGAGGATACCACAGTAGCATACCATAGTAGCATTTCATGCATTTAAATGAACCAGTAGCATCAAAACCAACCAAATGTCCAACTAGCAAGCAATACCAAGTGAGCAAGTCTTCATTACCTTGTACAGGTTCAGACAAGGATTTATAGAACAAGTACAGAGAGGCAGAGGCAGAGGCATAGACAATTTCTATAAGCATATAGAACACTCCAATTTCTATAAGCATAGACAATTTCATTGTCACATCTTTCTATAAGCATCACTAGCAGCAGCAGCAATGCATATGAACACCATATACAGTACGGTTCAGAACAATTTCATTGTCACATTGTACAGGTTCAGAACAACATATAGAACACTCCAATAAGCATCACTAGCAGCAGCAGCAATGCATATGAACACCATATGAAGCAAAACGATTAGGGGCAATGCATCCAGAGCAACAGCAGCAATACATCCAGAGCGAGCATTTCGTCGAGCACGTTGTGCTCGCGCGGGGGAGGAAGAGGGAGGGGAGGGGAGGAAGAGGGAGGGAGCTCACCGACGACAACAACAGTTGTGGAGGAGCTCACCGACGACGACGGCAAGGGTGGAGGTCGCGGCGGCTCCTCCACCTTGACGCGACGGCGGCCCCTCCTCGCGGCGGCCCCTCCTCGCCGTAGCGGCAGCTTGTGCTGCAGGTGGCGGGGATGGGAGGAGCGTGGCGGCAGGCGGCCCTCGCGTAGGAAGGCGGCGGCGACGGCGACGGCGATGGCGACGACCATGGCGGCGCGCGGTGAGGAGAGGGGAGAGGGGAGAGGCGCGCGGTACGGATCAGAGGTGAACAGGCGTGGGCGGGGGAGGGCACGGGATGATATAGCTAAGTTCCCTTAGTTCTGTGGCGCACCAGAACAAGTGCGCCACAGAATCAAATACTTCTGTGGCGCACCAAAGAAAGTGCGCCACGAACAAAGAATTTCTGTGGCGCAGCGCACCGCGTGCGCCACAGAAATACGTACACTGATAATTGGGGGTGACAGGTTGTGGGGCCCGCCAAGTTTTTGTGGCGCATGGTCGGCTGCTGCGCCACAAAATTAAGCTATTTCTGTGGCGCACCTTGCTTGGTGCGCCACAAAAACAGTTTCTGTGGCGCATTTTTAGTGGTGCGCCACAGAACTAAGCTTTTGCCTATAAGGGTTTTCCTACTAGTGTCCAACAAGCACCTATAGATCAAGTTTTGGATTGTGGGTCCCCAACTAAGTTGGGTCCTAAGAGGTTAGTCACAATAGGCTTGGCAACCCAAATGGTTCTTTTCTTGACACCACTTTGAGCGCCAACAAATTTGGCAAACACATTGCCACCCTCATCCTTACGAAGAGAATAAACATCATCAATGGTGATAGAGTTGGATGAGGTACCAATAGTGCAAAAGGAGGAGATGTGGCCCTTCTCACGGCATATGTAGCAAGTTCTTTTCTTCTCCTTCTTCTCACTAGATTTCTCCATAATGGGAGCATTGGCTTGATTCTTCTTGGGAAGTGGCATTTCTTCAACTTGAGGTTGAATATGAGTTTGAGCTTGTGGCCGCTTCCCTTTTTGTTTCTTCTTCAAAGGGCAAGATCTAACATGATGCCCTTCAATTTTGCAACTGAAGCAAACAATCTTGGCCGGGTCTTTGACTTGTAATTGGCACTTCTTAATCTTGTTGTTCTTGGACTTGTTCTTGTTGTTGGAGTTGAATCCAATTCCACTCTTGTCATTGGGGGATTGTTGCACACTCAACATCTTATCAAGTTTGCATTTCCCTTCATGACCCTTTACCAAGTCGTTCTTCAAAGAAGAGACTTGGGCCTTGAGATCTTTGATTTCCTCGACATGGTTAGTAACAACACAAGTACTAGAGGAATTAGAACCTTCATTGTTAGAGCAACAAGGCAAGGAAGATAATTCATCACAAGATTTAGCAATACTATGAGTGGATGAATTAGTAGGACTAGCACATGGCAATATAGCATTTTGAGTAGTAGTGCTAGTATCCACATGAGGCTCACAAGGTGTTGCCTTTGATATGATTGCCTCATGAGCTAACTTTAGCCTATCATGAGAAGCTAGAAGATCCTCATAGGAGCTAGAAAGCTTTCCATGATTTTCTTCCGAATTCCCATAATTGCTAGTTAGCAATTTAAGTTGAGCCCTTAGCTCAACATTCTCCTTCAAGATAGATGCTTCACAAGAAGTAGAGTTAGTAGCACAAGCATCATCACAAGACATATCACGAAGAGAGGGTAACATAGCATGCTCTTTTGAATATGAAGCTTGTAGTTGCTCATGTGACTTGGTGAGGATAGAGTGTTCACTCTCCAAGGCCTTGTGGGCCTTGTCTAGATCATCTAGATCCTTAACAAGTTTATCATGACTAACACCAACTTTGGACTTTTCATTTTTAAGCATTTTTAATTTAGCTTTAGCATGATCTCTTTCCTTAGTGAGTTTAGAAAATATTTCATTTTGAGACACCTCAAGAGTTTCAAATTGCTCCTCAAGAGAGGCTACGGTCTCTTGTTCTTCTTCAAGATCATTCTTTAGGGATGCTACATCATTGGCATACTCTCGTTCAAGAGCACCCATTTTATCAATGGTGTTCTCACGCAACCAAATACAGTTTTGGCTCTCAATAGCGGTAGTCACGATTTCAAAGAAGTGAGAGCTAGCAATTTTATCTTTGCAAAGAACCTTGAATACACTCTTACCCTTATCGCGTAGAGAGACAACCCAATCCTCTTCTTCATAATCATCCTCATCCTTATCACCACGAGAAGTATGAGGTTCCATGGTAGGAGATACCGTGGAACCGTTGGCCATAAGGCACATATGAGAACCGTGAGATAAAGATGAGGAGTTACTTGATGCTCCTTTCAAGATCTTGTCTTGACCAATAGAATCTTTGGTTTCCTCTACAATGTTAGTCACACAACAACTAGAGGAAATAGAAGCATTTTTATCATGGCCACAAGACAAAGCAAGCATATCATCATTAGATTTATTCAAGCAACTTACACATGATATGCAAGGACTATCAACACAAGCATGTAAATCATTTCTAGTGCTAGATGTGTTGAAGTCCAAAGATGAACCATTGCAATGAGATATAGATGAAGGATCATCAATAGTAAGCTCAATACCAACATTGCAATTTCCATCACCACTCACCATATCATTACTTTGTGTCTTGGCACACATTGGTGAAGTGGATGAAGATGAGAACTCATCACGGCCGGAAGTGGAAGCAATACAATCATCCTCATAATATTTGACACATCATATTTGTCTTGAAGCTTTGTCCATAATTCATGAGAGCTCCCAAAAGGCATGATTGATGAAGTAACTACATTGCTCACAACAATGGAAAACACATGAGAAGCAAGAGCATCGAGGCAAGAGTTTTTCTCCTCCTCAAGAGATAAATTTTGAGGATCCTTAGGAGAAGAAAAACCCATGCCAAGAAATCGCTCCATGTCCAGGGACATACCCCGTAAAATATTAAGCACATAAATTTTCCATAGATCATAATTTGTGCCATC
The DNA here is from genome assembly GCF_019359855.2 of Lolium perenne. Classification (NCBI taxonomy): domain Eukaryota; kingdom Viridiplantae; phylum Streptophyta; class Magnoliopsida; order Poales; family Poaceae; genus Lolium; species Lolium perenne. The sequence continues at coordinate 234,295,012 of NC_067244.2, read as the reverse complement.
AAATATAAACAAGTTATTGTGCACCAATCCCCTAACCGACATATTTACTCTCAAGGCGGTGAAGCCTAAGAATGAGAGACCCTGCTCTGATACCAATTTAAAGGACACGGATGTCGCCCAGAGGGGGTGAATAGGCGATTTAAAACTTTTACGAGATTGGCTTAACAAATGCGGAATAAAACTAGCGTTTACTTTGTCAAGCCCCAAAGCCTATATACTATGGTTCACCTATGTGCACCAACAACTTATTCTAAGCAATGGTTCACCTATGTACACCAACAACTTATCCTAAGCAATACAAGCAACTAGGTGATAGCAAGATATATAACTTCAAGCACGATGACTATCACAAAGTAAAGTGCATAAGTAAAGAGCTATGTGCACCAACAACTTATGCTAAGCAATATAAGCAACTAGGTGATAGCAAGATATATAACTTCAAGCACGATGGCTATCACAAAGTAAAGTGCATAAAGTAAAGAGCTCGGGTATAGGAATAACCGAAGTGACGTGGAGACAACGATGTATCCCAAAGTTCACACTCTTGCGAGTGCTACTCTCCGTTGGAGCGGTGTGGAGGACAAGTCACTCCAAATGCACGAGGGCCACCGTATTCTCCTCGAGAATTCCCACCAAAAGGGATGTCCTCGATCCACTATGGAACCTTAGGGAGGTCACCGAACCCGCACAAAGCTTGGGGCTATTGATACGTCCAAAACGTATCTACTTTCCCGAACACTTTTGCTATTGTTTTGCCTCTAATTTGTGTGTTTTGGATACACCTAACGCGGACTAACGCTGTTTTCAGCAGAATTGCTCTGGTGTCTTGTTTTTGTGCAGAAATTCAACTTTCGGGAAAATCCTCGGAATTTATATCAATGGGCCTATTTTACAAGAATACTCAGGGAGCCAGAAGGGCAAGCCAGGTGGAGGCCCGAGGGCCCCACACACCAGGCCGGCGCGGCCCAGGGGGGCGCGCCGCCCTAGTGTGTGGCCCCCTTGGCTGGCCTCCGACACCCTCCTCTGGACTACTTAAGGGGTTCGATCTAAAAACCCGAGGCACGAAGTCGAAGTCGCCAGAAACCCTCCAGAACGCCGCCACATCGTGAAACTCCGTCTCGGGGGCCAGAGGTCTCTGTTCTGGCACTCCGCCGGGACGGGGAATTGGAGGAGATCATCGCCATCATCATCACCGACGCCTCTCCATCAACCAGCCATGCTTCACCCATCCATGTGTGAGTAATTCCCCCGCTGTAGGCTGAAGGGGATGGAAGGGATTGGATGAGATTGGTCATGTAATAGCATAAGATTGTTAGGGCATAGTGCCTAGTGTCCGTAATTGGTACTTTGATGATATTGTTGCAACTTGTTATGCTTAATGCTTGTCACTAGGGCCCGAGTGCCATGATCTCAGATCTGAACATGTTATTATTTCATCATGATATTCATTGTTTTATGATCTTACCTGCAAGTTGTATACACATGTCGCTGTCCGGAACCAAAGGCCCCAAAGTGACAGAAATCGGGACAACCGGAGGGGATGGTAGTGATTTGAGGATCACATGTGTTCACGGAGTGTTAATGCTTTGCTCCGGTACTCTATTAAAAGGAGTACCTTAATATCCAGTAGATTCCCTTGAGGCCCGGCTGCCACCGGCTGGTAGGACAAAAGATGTTGTGCAAGTTTCTCATTGCGAGCATGTACGACTATATATGGAACACATGCCTATTGATTGCTTTGTACTTGGACACCGTTTTATTATTATCTGCAAATGCCCTGCTTTGATTGTTACATGAGTTTCTCTCATCCATGCAACGCCCGTCATCCATCCCTGTGCCTACAGTATTTTAATCCTGCTGTTTACTATAATCACTACTGCTGTCTGTGTTACTCTGCTGCTGTTATTTCACTACTGCTACTGCTATAAAACTGTTACTACTGATAAACTCTTGCGAGCAAGTCTGTTTCCAGGTGCAGCTGAATTGACAACTCCGCTGTTAAGGCTTTCAAGTATTCTTTGTCTCCCCTTGTGTCGAATCAATAAATTGGGTTTTACTACCCGCGAAGACTATTGCGATCCCCTATACTTGTGGGTTATCAGCTATCTCCACAACTTAATTGGAGGCTCCCAATAAATTGCCACTAAGGCCTTGCCCTTGAAGAATCTCCACAACTTAATTGGAGTCCCCAAGAACACCACTAAGATGCCACAAAGGCCTTGCCCTTGAAGAATCTCCACAACTTAATTGGAGTCCCCAAGAACACCACTAAGATGCCACAAAGGCCTTGCCCTTGAAGAATCTCCACAACTTAATTGGAGTCCCCAAGAACACCACTAAGATGCCACAAAGGCCTAGAATCCGTCTACGGTTCCAAGAACCCAAGAGTAACAACCTTCTTGCTTTCACTTCCACGAATCACCGTGGAAAACTCAAACCGATGCACCAAATGCAATGGCAAGAACACCACAAAGATGCTCAAGTACTTCTCTCTCAAATTCCAACAAATCTACAAAAGCTATTGGGGGAATAAGAGAGGAAGAACAAAATAAGAGGAGGAACACCAAATTTCTCCAAGATCTAGATCTAGTGGATTCCCCTCACAAAGAGAGGGATTTGATTGGTCAGGATGTAGATCTAGATCTCCTCTCTCTTTCCCCTCAAGAATATGCAAGAATCATGGGAGGAATCAAGAACTAGGGCAAGCTTTGAAGGACAACAATGGAGGGGAAAGAGAGAGAGAGAGAGTGAACCAACCATCCCAAGGAGGAAGAAGGGGTGCTTAAATACCCCTCCCATCGAAATATGACCGTTTGGGTATGCTCAGGACGGATTTTCCGGGCCGGATATTTGCAAAATATCCGGCCCCCCAAAAACGGCTAAGGACTTGAGAAAACTGCTCGCAGTAAGGGGGCCGGATATTTGGCCGGGTATTTTGAATTCGGGCCGGATTATCCCCCCCCCCCCCTAAAACTGCAGAAACACCAAAACGAGAATGATCATAACTTGAGCATCCAGACTTCGATTTTGATGATCTTGGGCTTGTTTCGAAGCTAGTAACAAAATCTACAAGATCATGCAGGGAACCATCATAGTCCAGCAAGGGAGGATAGAAATAAATGATGAAAGATTTGACCTATCTAAAAAGTACATACCGGTAAAACCTCCATCCTTGAAAATGCAACAAGTTGCCCGTGCAAAAACCATTCTTGATGAACTAGAGCTTTTCATGAGAATAAGCACAAGATCTAAATCATCACATGGATAAGATCCAAATAACAACCAACAAAGATGATGAACCAAACTCAAAAACGCAACAAGTGATCTATGCGAAATCCGTTTTCGATGAACTAGAGCTTGTCATGAGAATAAGCACAAGCTCTAAAACATCACATGGATAAGTTCCAAATAACAACAAAGAAATATTATGCAAGGATGCAAAGGTTTGAGCTCTCTCCGAACGATACGATCGAGTTACTCACTCGAGAGCCCTCTTGATAGTACGGCAACTAAACTATAAACCGGTCTCCAACTACACTATGAGACCGGTGAGAAAGAAACCCTATCAAGAGCAAACCTTATACTTGCGCATTCCACTTGAGCTCGATGACAACGATCTTGACCTCATCAAGATGGAACGCCTTTCTTGATTGTGCTTGCATGACGAAGTCTTGTGGATTGCTCCCCCATAAGCCACCATGGGAGAGCTTCTTCTTCGGCGCATCTTCACATATCCAGGATCACCATAAGGATCATTGCTCCCCCATAATCCACCATGGGAGAGCTTCTTCTTCGGCGCATCTTCACATATCCATGATCACCATAAGGATGGCAAGACTCAAGCAAAGGATATCTTCGAGATGGCTCATCTTGAACTTGCACTTCATTTCGTTGATGTCTTGAAGTTAACCTTGAGAGCTCACTTCATCTTCATCTTCAAGACATACTTGAGACTTGATCTTCTTCATTTGGATGGCAAGACTCAAGCAAAGGATCTCTTCGAGATGGCTCATCTTGAACTTGCACTTCATTTCTTCATTCTTCATCATGTTGATGTCTTGAAGTAACTTGAGGGCTCACTTCATCTTCATCTTCAAGACATACTTGACACTTGATATCCTTCATCAATTTCTTCTTCTTGCAATCTTGAAGCCAACATATGGTTCAAGCATTGCCTATGGACAACACCTACAAATATAACTCAATGCAAACATTAAACCATAGAGATTGTCATTAATTACCAAAACCACACATGGGGGCTCCATGCACTTTCAAGTGGGATCTCTGTTGACCTCCACCGGCCGGGTTGGAGGAGGAAGATGGACCGCGGATCCAGCCATGGTGGCGGCGTGGGGGCCGACCGTTCCGGCTTTCGTGGTGGTGGTCCTTGGGTTCTTCTTTCACGAAGATGAAAACATTCTGGATGCCGATCTTTCTTCATCTAGGCGGAGTGATGAGTTCCGGAAGGCTCTGATAGCGAATGGAACAATGCATCTTTTGTCTGGAGTTCACATGATCGGGTGGTATTCGGTCGCGCGCACCCATGTTTTTACTCCGATCGTTTGGTTCCGGAGGGAGCGGCGCGAAGCGCTGTTCTGTGTTGACATCAAGAGTCTTTTGGTCCATGGTGAAGTCAGAAGCAGAGAATTTCATGAAGGCGGGATTGGGGGATTAGCTAAAGAAGGTTCAAGTCTTCGCAATGTTGAGGAACTTGCTTGGTGTTCCGGGATTCGCAGCAGTGGTATGAAAGTGGGAGCGGCAACAAGTGAAGTTCAGAGTCCTACCTTTCAGGGTGAAAATCCAAGGTCTGACCTTAACTGGTTGTGCCTGGCAATGACCTTGTTGGAGGCATTGTTTTGAGAGCGGGGACTATCTTCAGGGTGAAAACCTAAGATCTTTGATCGGGCGACGATGGCGTTGGTGCACTGTTCCCTTCTTGGAGGTGTCGCTTTTGGAGAGTCTGTATTTCGCGTGTTGTCTAGGGGGTGATGTATTACTGTTGCTACGCCTGGGATACTATAGCGGGACTTTTCTTTCTTAGTTTTCTTTTATCATTTTTAGTTGTGTGCATCCGTACTGCCATTAGGGTGCTGCGTTGTTGCAGAGGCTGGGTGTAATTGGTATCTTTTGATAATAATATATTCCCTTTATCAAAAAAATGTAGAATGTTAATCCCTGGAGATGAGATCCGAGATCTCCGCCACCGCGTCGTCGCATGCCTTTCCTCCAAGGGAATTTCGCCATCTCTATGGAACACTAGTAGAAAAGTAGCTATAGGTGGGATGCTATTCTATGGCGCACCGGTTTGCGTGCGCCATAGAATTTATTTCTGTGGGGCATATAACACGGTGCGCCACAGAAATAGCTTATTTTTGTGGCGCACCAGGATAGCATGCGCCACAGAAATGAGGTGGGGCCCACACCCGGCTAGCCCCAATCATTGGTTTCACTAATTCTATGGCGCACCAGGACCAATGCGCCACAGAATGAAGGCTTTTTGTGGCGCATCAGCCCTAGTGCGCCACAGAATTAAGACGTTATGTGGTGCACTCTGCCTGATGCGTCACAGAAATAAGACATTATGTGGCGCACTGGTTCTGGTGCGCCACAGAATTAGCGAACCAGATCTAGAAAAGTGCCAACCCCCCACCAACCTAACTACCCAAGTCATTCTTCTACCTCCTCCATCTAGCTCGTCTCCCCCTTCTTTCTCATCCCATTTTGGCCATACTTTTCACTTGCTTTGGTAATTATTGCACTTACTTTGGTTGGTACATAATTGGTGGTGAGGAGAAGGCTCTCCATACTCTCTCCTCCTCTCCAACACACCACACTCTCACCGATCGTGGTCTCGTCTCGGTATCGAATCTACAAGGTGATTAGTTGGAGGGGACATGCATTTGCATGTCGATCTTGTGTGGCCGTGTCAGTGTGTATGGATGCTTGTTGCAGGTGAATCAGCTGGATAAGAAAGGTCTGATCATGCCTAATTTGGACCTTAATTTGCCTTCCTCCAACAATGAATCTCAGCCCGTCTGTTGAGGACACATCACTAAATTTAAGGGTGGGATCTGCTCAGTTGGTAAATGACCATGCGTAAACAGAAAGAAATCCTGGTTTTTTCCACTTTCTTTTCTCAGCCTAGGTGTTGTCGCTTCAACTCCCTGGCAAACCCCTGCTTTTCCGACACACTGTAGCTCCTCGCCGTCCCCGCCACCTGCCGCCGCCGCATTGAGCCAATCGGAGATGGCCAACTTTCCGGTGGATCCGTCGCCGTTCATCTCCCGGCCACTTCGAGATGCTGGAGGTGCCTCATCGGCCACAGCAGTGCCGCTACCACGTCGCCGGACAGGAACTCGCCTAGCACGAAGACCTCGCCATCGCCACCATTACGCCAGGTCTTCCAGTTAACCATATGTTTGCAGTTACCAGGTTATTTCTAAGAGCTTTTATTGAATATGAGCTGCGCTTCACCCTCGATATCACCTAGCGCTGCCCTATTGGCTCTGCTTATGTCAGGGTTGGCTCAATTTCAGATAGAGATTGGTTAGTTAGCAATAGTCCCCATTAGTTCTAGGGTCGCGAGATCAACTTCGTTGAGCACAACAAAGGGATTAATCACCGGGCCTTTTCTTATAACCGTGAATGTTGGATTATGTTATTAGCTTTTTCCACTGTTTTATGGTCTGATGAACACATTAGAGGTGATGTTAAGGACTTTTGGGCCCTAATCTCTTGGGATAAAGATGCTAGCACATATGGGGCTATGATTGCTAAAGTTAGAGTGGTGGATTTGTAGCACATTCTCCACTCATGTATCATTTCTTATGGAAATTAATGGGCTACTAAATCTTGGTCTATCCCTGTATACATTCTCGGTTAGAAGTTACTAGGTGGATTTCCTCCTGATGAAGAGCTCCCACCAGCTGATGGCTCTACTCCCCATCCAATGCCAAATGTGGCCTTCCAGATGCCTGTTCATGAAGATGTTATTGATATGCAAGTCCAGCAAGCAAACAATGATTGGCCCCTTTGGCATCCTGCTCAACCACATTCCCATGGACTGAATGCAGATGCTGGCCCTCCTCTGAATTTTATTGGGAAAAATCTCAACTTTGTGGGTGTTGATCTAGACCTCAATGATATACCACACAACATTGCTATTGATTTAAATAATGTTCCCCACCAGCTGAATGAGGCAGATTTTCTTGAGCACAATGACTTAATTAATCATGTCATCCAAAATAATGGTCAGCCATGTGGTCTTTGCTTTAGGAGCTCCCAATTTTCCTCAACAAGCTCCTGCAGATGTTGTAGAGATGGACATGATGCAAGTGGAGGAACTTCACAGTGACCTAACATCAGCTCTGCCAATACTCTTTTTGATGAATCTGATGATTCAGTGAATGGGGCTCCTCCCATAATTCAGCAGCAAAATCTGAATGTTGGCTTGGTTCTTTTGCCTGATCTTATCATTGATCATGTGGCACATATGTATGCACACTATCCTTCTGACGGGACCTCCTTTTATTTCTCTAAGGAAGGCACAACAACTTGGTCTTCACATTTCAAGCTAGATGGATCCATTGTCAATACTGTTATTGTCACAGCTCAGTGGGCTGATTTCTTTACAACCAAATTACTGATTCATGAAGATTTCGATTGGGCAAAGAATCTTCTTCAGTCCAGAATCTAGAAATTTTTGAGTGAACCTGATGCTCCCACTTCTGCTGACTCAAGAGCCTTTGTGCTGCCTAGGAAGTGTCTCAGAAGTCACTCAAGGATTCCTCACTCCACAGGCTCCAAGTAGATTGACTGCACGCCAGGCACACTCATCAACCTCTGCTCTCCATCTTAGAAACAGAAAATCCAAGACTTCTCTTGCTTGCTGAGGTTAGAAGGAGTGATAGAATTAAAGCTCTCCATAAGGGATACAAAGCCAGGACATGCTTTGATAAAAACTGCCTTGCTTGTGCTGCTGTTACCCCTCCTGATAAGAAATCAGTAATCAAGAATTTGTGTGCAAAATTTAATATATCTGAAGAGGAAGATAAGGAGGAGGATACTTAGGATGGTCTCCCAGTTGTGTCAGCTGGGAGCAAGCAGAAGACCACCAAAAAAGGTGCCAATGCAGACAAGAAGAAGGATCCAAAAAAGAAGTGAAGCTTGTCTCCTTCTGCAACATGCCACATGCTTTTGGCCCCTTGTGTGGGGTCTTCTTAGTGAAGTCCATGTATAATGATCTTTTATCTTAACACATGGTTTCCCTTAAAAAACATATCTGAAAGTTGAAGGTGCCATTAAAATTAAAGATTTTTATGTAGTTTCTTCACAAGAAGGTTATTTTATAAAAGATAATTTAGCTAAACGTAATTGGAATGGTTCTACTAATTGTTGTTTTCGTTATCAACATGAGACAATACATCACTTATGTATCTCTTATCTCTTCACACAGATGATTTGGAAGATAGTCTATATAACTTTCAATATAACCTCGCCTATGAATATAACTAATCTTTTTGGCAACTGGCTAAATGAGGTAGATAAAAGAAAAGCAAAACCCACATTAGAGTAGGAGTTTGTGCTTTGCTTATGGGCTATAATTATTGCATCTTTAACAAAAAAAAATCCGTCATCTTTGCATGTTATTCCTTTAGCTGTCTATTGGATCCATATGGAGCGCCTTACTGTAGATATTGGGTGCAACCAACGACATCATGGGATTTCTACAGCCGGTATGGTTGGCGTGCTAATCGAAAACTAACATGATGATGCAAAGGCGCTTCATTCTAGTGCTGTTTAGATGGCTCATTTTTGTAGAAACTTTGAGCGATCTATGAGATGTATGACTGATATTGAATGTTGGTTGTAATAACTATTTAATTTTAATAAAGAAAGCCGTATGCATTAATTGATGCAGAGGCTGGGGAAATCCATTTCAAAAAAAAAAAAGATCATACACCAAATGCATACGCTAAACTGTGCACTATAATTCTACTGGTAGCACTATTCCTTATAAGAAAACGGCTTGCAATTCAGTATGTTCTCGGTAATGCAAAATATAATTAGTCCAAGCCTGCATCGGCAATGGGTTCAGACGTCAGACTTCAGAGTGTCAGCGGGCCTTGTGTTCCAAGTTGAGATTGGCCGCACCCTATAGCGGAAATGCATTTCGGATTTATTTTGGTCTCCCTTTTCTGATGTCAAAGTGCACACTCCTGCCAATGCCAGAATTTTCCTGTGATGGCTGAAGCATGTTGACTCATCTCGCGGGAGTATGTTCCACGCAATGAAATGAATGGTTAATATGCTGCTACATGGATAACATACTATTCCGTACAGTAATGCATTATCTGGTATCGAGTATAGCTGTTTCTGCGTGTGTTCTACTATGTCATTTCGAAATGCCACAAAAATGTAAAACCTGTTGGCACAGCAATGGTGATGTTCGTGCTTGAAGTCTTACTACAGTGGTACATGCAGGGGATGGGTACAGGGATGATGATTAATCTGCTGTCGGGTATAGTATTTTGGGCCGTCAACTTTAGGTCATTCTATGCAAGACAAGAGAATGGTAACTAGCTTCATTCCAAATTTACTCACTTCAGACGACTGTCACCAAGCCCGTCTAGCTCAGTTGGTAGAGCGCAAGGCTCTTAACCTTGTGGTCGTGGGTTCGAGCCCCACGGTGGGCGTGATGTAGTTTTTTCGTTTTTACACTATAACTCCACAGAAGATATCACATTTTGTAATGGTTTGTGAACACATTTTTTATTTTTTACACTAGGAGTAATCACATTTTGTAATGGTTTGTCATCAGCAGAAAAAGAAGGCCAGCACATTTTCCCAACTCATTTGAATGATACTGCTTTTCCGCTGTTATTTACAATAACAATGAAGAATTAACTATGAACAAATTCCGTGGGCGCAAAAAGAATTACAAGCCTCTCCACCATATTGGCATCATCAGCTGCCGTACTCCTGTGCCGGGAGCCCTGATGGGCCTCCATCACACAGCATCCATCGCCCAGGTCACGGGCTTCGGCACCCGTCTTCGCCCAGGTTTCTTCTCTTTTTTCCGCTTCACAAGAGGCTTCTTCGATGGGGGAGCTTTTCTGCTGCCTGGCTTAAGTCTCCGCGATGGTTCAACAGGAGGAGCGTTCCTGCGGGACGCAATCATTTGCTCTAGTAGCTCCCTGTGGTATGCCTGGTAAAAGTCAACCGGAAAGAGATACTTGTAAGCTTAACAAGTGAGCTGTGGGCATGTGCTATGCCTGTAACTTATAAGCTTAGCAAGTGAGCATGTGATGTTCCTGATACTTATAAGCTTAGCAAGTGAGCATGTGATGTGCCTGCCTGTGGGATTCTCAACGCCAAAAATATAGTCCACTTGGTCAGGAGTTGAGTTATGAGGTAACCACTAGATAGTTGTTCAATGTGCATTCAAGAAGTGCTTTGAGGGGCAAAGATTAGATTGGAGAAGATGTAAATACCTGCACAACAAAGTTGCGTCTTTCACAGTCCAGGAACATCTGAGGCATCCACCCAACTTTAGCCCTTATTTTGTCTCGGACGGTGCTGAAACTAATTTGATCCCTGGCAGTGAAACGGTCAACTTCATTGAACCAAAGACATGTGAAGAGATTCGAGATGGGGACGTGTTCTCTGATGATCACACAGCCTTCAGGGACATCTGCACACATTGCAAAAGGGAAACGATTAATGCTTGAAGATTAAACTGAACTGCTCATGAATCATGCAGGATGTACACTCTGATGAGTTCACTGACCACTAGTGATAGGAAGCTTGGCTGTTGAATAATGTGTTAGGCCCTCATTTCTGTAAAAATCTATTTGTTCATCAATTGACGCATTGTCATACTTTCCAGCGGCTTTATTAGCCTCTGCTTCTTCAAACACATCAAAACGACTGTAGTGCCGAGATATCGCAAAAGAAGCATTCTTTCTCCACAGAAACCTGATTGGAAAATAAAAAGTCAGGTTCAACATTACAGGCGACAAGAGTCCAGAGAGAAAAATTTCGCAAAATAATAATCCGATGTATGCGATTTTGATACTTCCTCCGATCCATATTACTTGCCTCTAATATGGATGTATCTAGAACTAAAATGTGTCTAGATACATCTACACTAGCTACAAATAAGATGGATCAGAGGGAGTACTATAATGGTGATACCTCCGGTCAGTCTCTAACCCACCGATTCAAATATGGCAGGACTAAATTTGACACAACACTAAGTATTTGCCAGATTTTTTTCCTCAAGAATACTCTCAGCGCTAAGTAACACATAATAAACCAAAGCTCTTTAGATCAAGCATACCTCTCAAGCAGTAAATAAGGATCCACAACAAGCTGAAGTTTTGCGTCTATCCAAACTGAAAATCTCACATTTGGAAATAGCCTATGGAGCAGAAGCTTGGGAATCTGCACCAGTAAAGTATTTGGTCATTCATCGTGCTCATCAGTCATAACAATGTATAGATGCAAATAACCATGTCGGAGAGCATTAGTTTCTATGTTCCTTCAATTGAAACTACTGAGCCCGTTGGAACTAAAACCTCCTAGAAGAAATTTCAGTTAAGACATCTGGACAGAACTCCAAGAAATCCACCATCAACAGACAAACTTACAACCTCTTGCACAATGTTAAGTGGTTTCAACTAGCGAACTATAGGCTATAGCATGGTCCCAAAAATGAAACGAGTTAAGGTGTAAAGAGACAAGCGAAGGAAAAGCAGCATTTTATTAGATTCTGAATTTCTGATAAACTGGTTAGAGTACAAGACACCCAAAGATGAATAACCCAAAAGTATGTTTTGTATAGTAGCCCCTCAACAAGTTTGTCACATCTACTGACCATGTCACCTTACACATTTTCATTGTTTATGGAGTTAATATTTGATTTCAATATTCAATATTATCTTGAATTGCACATGATGTGTTGATTCTGTGACTGCATGTTCAAGTGGAAAGTACATTACAAAGGTTACAGTTAATAAAAAGGGCACCTTTCCCGTACGCCTGGGATCTTCATAAGGGAGGTTTCGGACGACCACTAGCCTCCAGAGGCCAACCTCATTATCTTTGTACAGTGAACTAGAATTCTTGACATAAGCCATTGTTTCTTCGTCTACAAACATATAAAAACACGCATTTGCCTTTGACAATTCACTGACATTCCTTGGATGTTGAATCATATCATAATTCCCTGGGCAATGGTATCAAATTGTGAGCAGATAATTGAATGCAAAAAAAGTTACGGCCATTCGTAAACAGTTCTAGTACCAAAGATGGCGGAAGCTACGACGAGCCCACGACATTTCTCCATTTCTAGGAGATCGTCATCGTTGATGTCGAATCCGGTACCTTGGCCAGGTTTCTTTCCTCTGACAAATCTGATAAGACAGTGCAAACAATTTCAACCAGTATTTACATTGCGGAGTTCAAAGAACAATATTGTGCAGAAAAGCTTAGGAATAAATCTGGAATTCTGAAAGAGCAGATGAATGTAACATACCCACAGTTGACACTCATCGAACTGGTAATGTCGAAAGATTTAGTTCTCTGATCCAGAGATACATGCCCTCCAAATACAGATCCCTGATTTGAGAAATTTGCTGTGCCACTGTCTTCTGAGACGTAATTTAAGTTTTCAAGGACAGGAGATGGCGAAGCTTGTAGAGGCATCAGAGCAAATGCCTGATCGACCGAGACATAGCAAACAGGGCATGCTACAGGGGAGATGAAAGAGATAAAACGATAAGGCACATATTATGGACAAAATAAATTTGCATTGCTTAATAACTAGATAAACTGCAAAGAACTGAACTTACGTCGAGGACCGGTGCGTTTCTTATCAAACAGGGTAGGAGGAACAGCAAAACCATCACAGGGATGATTTGTCAAGTTTTCAAACGAAAGATGAAGCTGATTAGTGTTGACATCACTAGCAGAGTACTGGTCCTTGGACATCACCACAGGCCTTGCTGTGCTGGGGTAGGCAGAGTTCTGGATAGCTTTGGTGACCTCGTAGTTGCTAGCAATGATAATTGAAGAAGTGGTGTCATCTGAAACAAAACAATAAAGGTCAGTGGCCAAAGTTTGTAACAGAGTCTATTTTTTTATCATAAAGCAACAACTATTTTGCGCTATTGACTCTTGGTCACAATGTGTGTTCAGATATGCCCTAAGAAAGATGCGACACACTGGCTGCAGGTGCTGCCGTGCCGGTACTTGTTTTGGTCAGCGAACTAGATTGATATTTGGACAGCAATTGGATTACTAGGTGGTGAGGTCATCGAAGGCTGGAGCTACAAAGCTCAACAGAGCTAAACCCTGGCATTTTGAGATCTTAAAGACTTGAGGCAACAATCAGAACCATGAACCAAAACATACAGAACACTAGCAAGCAGCGGAATTGGTCAGCAGCTACAGCGTCGAACACTACAGAGATGAAAACGAGTAGGGCGTGGGGAAGGGTCACGCAATCTGCACTGCACGGACAACATAGTAGTACTGCTGCTGTTTGAACCATCTCCAAACTCCGAAACCAATCCGAATTTTAGCAAACGCCGGCTGCGTGACCTTGAACACTCTTAAAGAGCGTCGACAATTCCGACATGACCAGGAGCAGAGAGTGAAGCGCGGTGCGGCAGTGGCGAGAGGAGAAGGGAGATTACTACTACCTTTGACGACGGCGAAGAGCGAGCATAGGAGCGCGGCGGAGGCGACGGCGAGCAGCAGTAGCAGCCCCGCCCCGCGCCGTCCGACGAGGCGCAGCGCGCGGTGCAGCAGCTGCAGGCGCTCCTTGTCCCCGGCGCCGCCGCGCCACCCCCATCCCCTGGCGGGCCCCGCCTTCCTGCCGCCGGCGGCCGCGGCCAGGGCCAGGGAGCCGCTGCTCCCGTTGCGCAGCCCCAGCGCCGCGGCTCCGCTCATCGCCTCCCGCCTCGCCCCTCCCTCATCCCGATCGCCGGATCACGCCCCTCCGCGACGCCGGCGGCCAATCCGGGCCCCCGAGATCCGCGCCGATTCGGCGGTGGGTAAGCCTGCCTCGGCGAAGCCGCCCGCACAAGGGACCGGATCGGAGGGAGGTTGCCGGCCACTTAACGCGCGCGCGCGCGCGGGTGGGTGGGAGTTAGGAGCGCGGCTCGGTGGCGGTGGCGGCGACGGGGCGGATTGCCGGGTGGGAATTGGAGGGTGTGGCGGAGGTAGGTGTGCGTCCGCGAGCGCGCATGTGAATGTGATCCTCCCTCGGCTTGGAAGCGAGTGGGCTGGGCAGGCAGACCAGACGAGTCGAGTCGAGACGACGGTTCCTCCCCCCTTCCTCCCCACTCTGGCTACTTGTGCTCGGTGGTCTCCCTCGTCGTCGGCCTGGTGCGATCCACTGCACACACGCGGAGGCGGCTTCGGTTAAACGCCACCACCACCACCACCACCGGCTCGGCTGACGACGACGACGACGACGACGAGGAGGACCGGATCTGGTAGGGCAGGGTAGGGGTATCTGCACCTGCCGCCGGTTGGGAAAAGTAAGTATTTGTGGGGCGTGTCGGTGGCACTTGCCATTTGGCGCTGACTGGTTAGATTGCCAGGTGGGCCCGGATGAGAAGTAGTACTTGGCACGTGTTCCTGGACGATTGATGCAAAAGCCAAAGTGTTTTTAGCCGTGGGAGCGGCACAAACAAGCCAACGAACCAACCCTTTTTCGGTTGCCTTTTTGAATCGATTCTGTCTGTCCGAAACCACGTTTTATCAGCCATGGTGCTACAACTCGAAAAACATGCTGATACATGGCCGTGTTTTGCCACATTTTCTAACTGTATGTACAACAGGGTGACGTCATCCTTTCTTTGTAGGGAAAAGCTAACGGAAAGCGCCGCATAGATCAGGCTTCCGTGCGACGTCTAGTTAATAGAAAAAAGTTTGCATCGCGCCCCTATAGTACGGAAGCAGGCCCACACCGCACCCTATCTTGCTTCTCTGGCACACACGCGCGTCCAACCACCATGGAGAGCAGCTCCGGGGAGCACCCTCAACACCGCCGTGGTGAGGCCGCCGTCGAGCACGGCCGAGGGGAGGCCGCCGCCGAGCACCGCCGCGGGTGGCGCCTCGCTGGGAGAGGTGGAGGAACGCCGCATCGAGGCCGCCACGGGTGACGCCTCGCCGGAAGAGGTGGAGGAACGCCGCCGGAGGCCGCCGCGGGTGGCGCCTCGCCGGGGGAGGTCGAGGAACGCCACCGGGTGGCCGCCGTGGGTGGCGGCGAGCACCGCCGTGGGTGGCGCCTCGTCGACGGAGGTGGAGGAACGTCACCGAGAAGCCGCCGTCGAGCAATTCCGCGGATGGCGCACACACCAGACAGGCCCTGCGCCGGGAGGCATGCGGGGAGGTGGTCGCCGTCGGCAACCATCTGGGAGGCGCCGCGATGGGAGGGCATCTTTGCCATGGAGCTACCTGCGTGAGAGACAACATCTGTTCATTTGTGCTGATGAACACATGAAACTTGGACATAATCGCCAGATTAATTAGGTCCCTAGTTGCCATAATAATCACGAGTAATTCCATGATTAATTGGCAGCAATTTCCATATTAGTTAGATCCTAGCTGCTATATTACTAATTTCCAGATTACTAGTTATTCTAATTGCCAGATTACTTATGTTATGATTCCAGATTAATTTGTAGTAGCTACCAAATTTAGAAGACTCTAAATGGCTGGATAATTAGTGCATATCTTTTCTGGTTAATTAGTGCTATAGTGCTATTTTGCCAAATTCATAATCGCCAGATTACTTAGTGCACTTTTGCTTAAAACCTGTCAACTAAGTAAAATTTATCTGGTAGTCACCCCCAGTTAATCTGGCAAGTATATTAGTAGTTTGTAATCTGCATCAAGTGGTTACCATTCTTAGGCAAGCAAATATGAGTACAGTACTTTTCTTCGGTGATAGTTTTTTTTACAGTGTCTCATTTCTGTGCAAGATTTACAGCGACCTGTGAATGAAGGATGGTGTCTACGAAAGAAAAAGTTTGCTGAAACGTAGCCTGTGTGCTTTTGACCTGCCGATGGTCTCAATGCCATAAGAAAAGATGCGTATGGCCCAGCACACTGCATGGTATGGTGGAGTAGAAAACTTTGCAGTGTCAGGCTGTCAGATATTTTTTTCACCCGAGAGTCCAATCCAAAACCTGAGCTGTCAGCAGCCGCCGCACGGAAACGAAAATATGCGGCGCCGCTGCGTAGGCCGGTCCTTCTTTGTATTTGATAATTATAATCTTCTTTTTTTAGTTTGAAGAGGCAGAAAAGGAGAATGAAAATACGGTATTCCTTTAGAGCATGTACACCAGTTTAGACAATGCTTGTCTTTATTGCTCTGCCATGTCACGGTATAGACTTGTCTTACAACAAAATGTTTGCTTGGCCGTTTATTTAAGGTCTATAATCACGCACAATCTTTTTTTTTAGAGTAACCACATATTTCATTAATCGAACATCAAGTTACATGAAGCGACACATGTGGAAACCAAAAGACAAACAGGGATAAAATGATTATCCTGAATTTGCAGATAAAATCCTAAAAAATCGAGAAATACAAAAGGTTTCCTGCAACCACCGTAGCAAGCGGCCGCCGTCCAATTCCAACACCGCCGAGACGAACGCAAGAAGAAACGCCGAGCCTCCACCGTTGCAAGATCCAAAAAAGCACCATCGCCAACGAGGCTTTGTGAGTCGATGAACAGGCCTGCTGCAAGCAGAGGGGCACATGTCGCTGTGGCACGTCGACCGGGGGACGTCTCCGTGCTGTCTTGGACCAAGATACGCCGTCTCCCATCGACGAAGTCGGAGAAGAATGGCATAACCACCACCTCCGGACCAACATCTTCACTCCAGAAGAACCACATCGCCCCGGCCCCCAGCGCCGTCGTGGACAACGACAAACGCCAGTGACACGTCGAGAAACAGATCTCGCCAAATCTGAAGAACGGCGAGAAGACCAAGCTGCCGACCTGAAAGATCGATAAGCACACGTTGCCAACAACTCCGAGACGGCGCCGTGAAGGTCGCCGCCGGTGTGGGAGTGGAGTTGTGGCAGATTTAATTGCCCGGACGCCGTTCCCACCACCCCAACGACGCACCGTAGGAGGCAAAAACTAACCCTAACTACTAGGCCAGAACGGAGGAACGAGGTTCCCCCTCCCTCATGCCGCCGCCAGAGCGGCAAGTGGAGGAAGAGGAAACCAGGCCCAACGCCCTGGCCGGAGATTGGGAAGATTGGATCCCGCCGCCGCCTCTCACGAGCGATGAGGGAAAAAAATGGTTCGCTAATCACGCACAATCTAAGGAAACCGTTGGGGGGTTGGATCGATTCATGCATCAAACCCGATCAATTGCAGACAAAGGCCTCGTACAACAGTAGAACTGGCATTTATGAGAAATAATAAAAATGCTCGTCTGCGTTGCTACGGGCAACAACACATGTAAACAAATCAACATGTAACTAAAATACAAACATGACATCGTTAACCTATGATGATTATAAGAGAGAGCAAAATGTGTGGTATTTGAAAAATCTTGCGACCCCCAATGAAACCAAATGAACAATCTTGGGTACATTTTATTCCAACGTGGTATATGAATTCATCCTAGACGTGAAGTTAAAAAAATAAGTACACTACAAAATAATCCTATGTATAATCAATTTACCTAAGTCAATTTTGATCAACTCAAAATTTAGCTTTCTATGCATAATATAGTAAGTGTACATGCTTCCAATTTTTCAAAATATTCAGTTAAAACAATATAGTTAATAGGATGAGGATAAACGTCTTTCCCTAAATGAGGATATTAGAGATCTTAATGGTTCTTGATTAGTCCAAAATTAGCAAATGTTCTGGACAAAATTTATATGAAATTAGTAGTTAGAATTTAGAGATCAATTATTTTCATACAAATTCATATAACTCTATGGTACAAACAAGTACAAAAATATCCATGGCCCAAGTATAAAAAATCTCCATGTGTCTTATTCTCCTATGTAGCAAATCACGTGAAAAAAAAATCTCTTACCCTATCTGCACACTTTACACTTACTCCAGTTCTAGCATCTCTTCTTCCTCTCCTCTTACCAAATTCCAAAATGTGTTTGCCTCCGCCCGCTGGACTTCTCCAGTGTCGCTGCTCCCTAATCAATCTCACTGGTGCCGCCGTTCTCTCCCATCTCTGACCTTCTTCTCCGGTGGCTCTTCGTCCCGCACCCTTTCTTCCCCGGCTGGAGGGTGCACATCGGGGATGAGGAGCACGCAGGGAACTCGAGGTCGTGTCGAAGCCTGGATGCGTGGCTGCACACAGTGAGGAACACAACATCCTCTCGCCCGTCCCCTCTTCTACCTTGGAGCTTCCTTTGGGACGAGCAGGTTTTCTTTCTTGACTCCTGGACTTGGACGCAAACCTAGTTGTGCATGTGGCCGTGGGGGTTGGCCGGTGGCACGGTTGGCGGCGGCGGCTCGTCTATTTACTGTCGCACGCAGGCACGCCGAGGCCGCGCGCAACGAGGAACACGTCATCCTCTCGCCTTGCTTCAAGTTCCAAACTGTTCGCAGGTGCAGCAAGCTTTTCCCCATCTCCTTTGTGCCAACCTGTAAAGCAGTCACCGTATTCACCTCTTTTGATTTTTCTTTTAGTTCTGATTCTTGCATATTATAGTTGGGGAAAGTTCTAAATAGGTTATAAATCATGAAGAGGTACAACTAATTAACTAAGACGATACTTTTATGAAATATAGCAGCAAAAAGAATCGAATAGGATTGATGACGAACATTCAAACTATATGATTAAGTAATACTTTGGAATAGTTCCTTTTTGTTTTGAAGTAGCTTATATAATTGCTTTACATTTCCTGATATAATTTCCAGGAGGTATCCCTTGCACCAAAATGACCCACATATTATGAAATAATGAAAGTGGCCTAAATATTTACAGCTTGTTGACTTTCAGCAATTAGGTGCACTGCTGAAAATTCAGTAGAACATGGTGCTCCTAGAAATACTGGTCATCTGGGAACTTCGGCAACCTTTGGCTTTTCAAGTTTGACAGTCCGTTAAAAAGCAACTCTATCCAAGTGAGAAGATCAATATACTTACCAATGGACCTTTTACAAATTTGGCCAACGTTATTCTCTCTGACAAGAATGCAAGTCCTGTAATAGAGGTTGGTTATTTGATATCTTTTGCTTCCCTGCAGTATTTAATGCATTTTAAAATATGATAAGTTTAAACTGTTCACTGTTAATATTTACTTACATGTTGCTCTTGTGCAGAGTGTATATGTTGTTGGAGGACATGCCAGAGATGAAAATGATTAAAATGGAAACGTGTTCACTATTCCATGTAATAGATATGCGGAATTTAATACATTTCTTGATCCCATAGCTGCGATAGTAGTTCTAGAGTGCACTCTGGATATCACACTGATTCCAGCCGTCTCCCCGACGAAGCCTCCAGGACGTCTTTTTTTTCACCCGGATGGACGAAAACGGTCCAATCGCGTCCCCGATCCTTGTTTTCGCCCGGATTATATATAATGAAATATTTAGAGGATACTCCGCTAGGCTTTAATTGCCGATATATGTAATGAAATTCAAGTTCATTCACACATGCATATATTATCGGGGAGTTTGTTCTAAATATTCAACTTGGGTTGTTCGCTAAATTCCATATTTAAACTCTCTCAAAGAGATTGTCATCAATTACCAAAACTCCCCCATGTGTAGTTTTGGTAATTGATGACAATCCCTATGGACTAACGGTTGCATTGAGAATCTATCTTAGGTCAAGTCCATAGCTATATGCACTACAAGAAATCTGCCAAAACATGACGTTTTTTTATGACTGGAAATCAAAATGTCATAGATTTATGACGTTCCTAGCTTTGACCGTCCTTGGCCACTCCGGGGGGCGAAACCCTAGAAAATCGTGACGTTATTGGACAAAAACGTCGTTGGCAATTTAGGTCAAAACGTCATTAGCAAAAGTAAGTGGCCTACGACGTTTTTCCACTACCGATTGCGACAAATCAATAACGTCATTGGCATTTGGCTCAATACAATGGTATGTGTTTGGCTGCCATGTCATCCATTTTGCCTATGTGTCCCTTTTGGGTCCCACGCGCCTCACACGTGTCACTAGAAGCAACTGGCTTGAACTAACTGACATGTAGGACCAACTGATACTTGTGGGACCAAGGCGTCTTGTAATTTTTTTTCTCTGTTGCGTCCACCATTTTAATGGGCTGCTGGTGATATCATCCTCTTTTGGGCTGTCCTCTACTAGGCTGCTGGCCTACCCTAATGTATATGGTGGTTTAATTGTTGGCCCGACGGCCCATCCGGTGGTTGAATTGCTGGCCCGACGGCTCATCCGGGTTTGGAAATAACTGGCAAAAATTGCGCTTGCGGGGACTCGAACCCTCGACCTGGCGCTGCCTCACTACCACTCCCTACCGCTTTGCTACAATAGTGTTGTTGACGCAAGTAGGGTTGTCCATCTATATAGACATGATAGACTAATCAGTTTTCTTCAAAACAGGTGCCGTTGAGCCGCTCCTCCTCGACCAGGTGCATCTAGGGTTCCTCCTCCGACAGCTCGCATGGCGGCGCATCTAGGGTTCCCAGCCTGCTCGGGTAGTTCTTCTAGGTCAGGAGCGTCGTCGCGTCGCCGCCGGCAGCCGGGCACGCCCATCCCGTATCGTCAGCGGCCATTCGATTATGAGCCCGCTGACGTCTGTGACTGTGGCGAGAAGATGCTGCAATGGATTTCCTGGAGTGATGCAAACACTGGGAGAAGATACCGGAACTGCAAAATTCGCTCGGTTAGTCTTCGAGCACGCCCCCCCATTCTGAATTTCCTGGAGCCCGCCGTATTCTGAATTTTCTTTTCTACTGTGACTTATTTATCCTCTTCTGTTCTTCATCTGTCAGATTGCTGGTGGAATAGGGTGTAGAGTGTTTAAGTGGATTGATGATCCGCTGGATGCACATCACAAAGAATTAGTTCGTGATCTGCGTGATGCTGTTTGGGATCGAGATGAAGAAATTGGGAGGCTCCAGGTAGAAATTGAGAGGCTCCAGGAAGAAAAGTTTCTGCTTGCTGCAAGGAAACAGAGCAACCCTGAACCAAAGAAAATGAGAGGCTTCATGGTTTGGGTGTTATCTGTAGCTTTTGTCATCTGTTGTACCTGGGTGATGTGTAGGAACTGAAATTAGGGTGAATTCAGTGATCTGTTGGTCAGGAGGAGAAGAAGCTAGAGTATATGCTAGAGTTATTGTGTTGTAATTCCAACCATTTGTCTGTTCGTGCCACAATGTTTAGTTCCTGAATTTGAACCATGTCTATGTATGTGTGCAATTCTGTTCAGTTGAAAATGTGTTCTGTTGAAAATGAGTTCTGTTGAAAATGTGTAGCAACTCCTTTTGCACATCGGCGCCGCCCATATATGGTCGCCGGCGTCAGCCATGCACGGCGGCGCCGCCCATATATGGTCGCCGGCGTCAGCCATGCATTGAAAAAATTGGGCATAGATTCCCCTAAAAATTGGGCATGGATTCCCCAAAAAATTGGGCACAAATTCTGGGAACAAAAACCTGACATATTCAACATAAATTATGGGAAAAACAAGCTGGCATGTTCAACATAAATTCTGGGCCAAACAACCTGACACACAATCTGAAATAAACTGACATTACACAAACTACAGATTCAAACTGCTATTCATCCATTACACAAACTACAGATTCAAACTCTATTCATCTTCTTCGGAAACTGGACGATTCCTAGTCCTATTTCCTCCATCATCATCATCATCATCATCATCAGTGCAATATTGATACATTGTCTCATCAACCTCCTCGATTTCTTCAGGAACAACCTCCTTGCTCCGTTTCTTCAGTTTGTCCACAATGACTTTTTCAAGTAGCACACGTTCCTGGTCACTTCTCGTCCTACTCCGTGCAGTGCCTTCTTTTTCTTGCACAGCAACTTGACTGGAATCTTCATCTTGATATGATAGTACAGCAACACCGGGTCCCTGTTCATTTTCTTTTACACTCCATAGATGTCTATGGTGAAATTTCTGCACAACTTGCCATTTTCCTTTCAACTTGGTGTCTGGCACATAAAAGACCTTGGTTGCTTGTGATGTCAGAAGGAAAGGATCATTCTTGTACCAAAACTTTTCTGTGTTAACACTTTTGAAGTGTCCATCATCGTCGAGCCCGGGTTTCCTACCACCAAGGTCAAACAAGTCACACCGGAAGAGGACAACTGACCGATGGACGCAACCGCTGGAGTTGTATTGCAATCTGATGATGGATTTGAGCTGACCAAAGAAGTCAATGTTGTTCCCATCATGATCTCCCTCGGAAACGATTCCACTATTTTGTGTCTTTCTGTTCTTCTCGCGGTCAACAGTATGGTACCGAACACTGTCAACAACACATGCAGAATATAGTCTCACTCTAAAATCTGGTTTGCACGCCAAAGCATAGAGATCAGGACAGACATCATTTCGCATTTTCCCAATCTGCAAAAAATCAACCAGGGGGTGAGTAACACACACAGCAAATTTATATCATGAACTTTTCCAATCTTCAGAAATAAACCAGCTAAAGATCTCACATGACTCTGAAACCATCTAGCAAAGTTCTTGGCAAGCCATCTATCAACATTGATCTGACCACCTCGTTGGTTCAACTCTTGTTTGCACATGCTGGAATGGAAACAGAAAATAGATCCTAATTATTATTTGGAGAGGCTGCAATAACCTATCTATATATGGGGATGAAGAGAAACGTACTCGATGTATGGATCAACCTCAGGGCAACTTCGGAGCACATACCACACCATGTTGTCATAGTCCTCACCTGCATACACATATTGAGAGGCTCCAATAAATTTCACACCGTGTTTGAAAACAGACAAATCACCAATATGTGAATCATCCCGCTCCGGATTTCTGCTTGGACGGTTGAATCTTGTTTCAACATCGTCGAAGTATCTCGAGCAAAATGTTAGGCACTCATCAACAATATATGCTTCGGCAATCGATCCCTCCGGCCTGGCATTGTTCCGGACATAACGCTTCAATGTTAGCAACCTTCTTTCGACTGGGTACATCCAACCGTAATGCACCGGGCCTCTAAGCCTTGCCTCTTTTGGTAAATGGATGGCCAAATGCACCATCACGTCGAAGAAAGATGGGGGGAAGATCTTCTCAAGTTTGCAAAGAATAACTACGATTTCCTTTTCAAGTCTGTCCAGAACGTCTCTCTTGATGTTTTGCAAAGACACTCTGAAGAAATTTCCAAGCTCAGCAACCGCTTCATATATGTCTTCATGGATTGTTCCTCGCAGGCCAGCCGGTAAGATCCTTTGAAGCAATATATGACAGTCATGGGTCTTCAGCCCTTGAAGCTTGCACTTATCAGCAGCCACACACTTGGATATGTTAGACGCGTACCCATCTGGAAACCTCACAGCCTTTATGAATTCACAAAATGCAATTTTTTCTTGTTTACTCATTGTATACCACGCCTGTGGCATCTCAAAAGAGTCAGGTGAAACAGGCTGCAAATGCAAGTCACCTCTTATGCCCATATCTTCCAAATCAAGCCTTGAATTCACAGTGTCCTTTGTCTTGCCTTGTATGTTCATGAAAGTACCAATCAGATTATCACAGATGTTTTTCTCGATGTGCATTACATCGAGATTATGCCTCAGCTTTAGATCTTCCCAGTATGGCAAGTCCCACAAACATGACCTACGGCTCCAACACTGACCGTCCTCACGTTTCCTTTTCTTCTGAAGCTTGCCTGGTATCACATCTCTAACCCTATCAAGCTGTTCCTTTAGCTCTTCTGGAGTGAATTCCGCTGGCTTCTCACGCCTTTCAATAGCACCATTGTATTCTTTGCTTTTTCTCCAAGGATGGGACAGAGGTAGCCAACGGCGGTGCCCAATAAAGCAGATTTTGTTCCTTAATTTCTTGGAGCAATTCTCTTTGTCACAACGCACACATGCCTGGTAACCAGCTGTGGCCCTCCCTGACAATGTGTGCAGTGCCGGATAATCATGAATACACCATAAGATTGCAGCACGGAGATCAAACTTGTCTGGACTATTGGCATCATATGATTTTACACCTTTCCAGAGCTCCTGCAGCTCTTCCATCAAAGGCTCCATGAAGACATCAAAATCTTTTCCTGGAGAGGATGGACCAGGGATTAGCAATGTCAGCATGAAGTTGGACTGATCCATACATGCCCACAGTGGAAGGTTGTATGGCACCACGAATACAGGCCACATGCTGTAGGAGTTGCTCATATTCCCGTAGGGATTAAAACCATCCGTGGCAAGTCCAAGCCTTATGTTCCTGGCATCAGCGGCAAAGTCTTTATGAATATTGTCAAAATCCTTCCATGCATCCCCGTCTGCTGGATGACTGAGATCATTCTCCACGTCTTGCCGCTTCAGTTTGTGCCACTGTACTTCCTTTGATTGCTCCTTTGAAAGAAACATTCTTTGCAGCCTTGGAATCAATGGGAAGTGCCTCAGCACCTTCTCTGGGATCTTTCTCCTACCATCAGCATCTTTCCATCTGGAGGCTTTGCACTTGGGGCAATTATTCTCCTTGGCATAATCCTTCCGGAACAATACACAGTTATTCGGGCACACATGGATACTCTCATAACCAAGGCCCAACCTGCCGACTATGCTAAGTGCCTCCTCGTATGACTTTGGTATTGAGCTAGCAGGGTATTGCAAGGCCAAAATCAGGAGTATCGCGTTGAATGCAACGTTGCTAATCCGGTAGTACGACTTGGCCTGAAGTAACTTGATTGTGAGTGAAAACCTTGACATTGTACCCCCATCGCTGGCTGCGCGCTTGGCTTCCTCTATTAACTCAGCAAAAATAGTGTCCTTTCCAGGACCTTGCGGTTCTGACTTGTACAAATCAGCAAGCAGATCAGGAATTCTATCATCTTCGTAACCATCTTCCTCTTGAAAACCAAAATAGTGCATGGTGTGCCCCTGCATCACCTCCATGTCCAGCCTCAGGTTCACCTCCATGTCCAGCCTCAGGTTCACCTCCATGTCCATGTCCGGCTTCAGGTGCACCTCCTTGTCCTCCATGTCCCGGCCAGTGCAGGATGTAATGGTTCTCCATGGAAGACCCATCTGTCATAAGTTCTTGCCATCCCAAAAAGAAGCAAATGAGCCTCTAGTACATCTAGAGGTTTTGTGCACCGGTTGAGACAGCTACGACATGGGCACAGCACCTGATCATCATTGGCAGCACTCAAGCGAACAAACTGCATAAACTCGGCCACTCCCTTTGTGTGTTCAGGGGAAAGCCTTCTAATTCTTGTTGTAATCCAGCGTCTGTCCATCTGCGGAAGAACAAAATGATGCAATTAGCACATAACTGCACAGCAGTTCTAATTTCAAGCAATGCACAGTAGTTCAATTCGATTTTCTGAACTGATGAAGAAAAACAGATCAAGAGGGGAGAGATGAGAGGGGTGCAGACCGGGAGATGCGGAGGGGCTCGTCGTCGGAGAGGGCCGGGGCTCGTCCTGGAGAGGGACGGGGCTCGTCCTGGAGAGGGCGAGGGGCTCGTCCTGGAGAGGGCGAGGGGCTCGTCGTCGGCGAGGCAGATGGACAGCAGATCCCTTGCTCGGACGCAGCGCCGGCACACCCACCACCGCCGTCACCTCGGACTTTAGTTCACCTCGCCGTAACAGCACATAGTGGATCACAGAGATTCGATATTGTGCACTGACGAAGAAGAACAGATCGAGAGGGGAGAGATGAGAGGGGTGCAGACCGGGAGATGCGTAGGGGCTCGTTGTCGGAGAGGGCCGGGGCTCGTCGTCGGAGAGGGACGGGGCTCGTCGTCGGAGAGGGAAGGGGCCGCCACCGCCACCGCCGCCGCCGCCGCCGAGCGACTGGATTCGAATTTCTTCTAGGTTATAGGAGGGAGTTGGATTCAGAAGGGATATTTGGGCTTCTCCTGGGCGCCAAAAAAAATCAAAAAGAGTGAGTGCTGGGAGTCGAACCCAGCACCTCTAGATATGTCAACGTGCCAGTTAACCAGTGAAGCTATTGCAGAGATCTTGTCAGCTTACCATCCTTTATCCTTTACATAGTGGAACTAAGGCAACTTCTACTGACTGTGGGGCCATCTAGCAGTAGATACCACTGGGTTGGGCCATTTTGGGGTGGGTGGGGCCATCTAGCAGTAGATACCACTGGGTTGGGCCATTTCTGGTAATTTTATGTGGATTAGGGGCCAGCAGGTAAAATGGAGTTCCGGTAATAAAATTCTGCCTCCTCTTCTGTTCCGCTTGACGGTTCCACTCCTCTTCTGTTCCCACTAGCCTCGAAAACCCCTCTTCTTCCTCCTCTGTTCCTCCGCGCCATTCTTGACGGTTCTTCTTCCTCTTCATTCTCGCCGCTTCTTCTTCCTCTTCCTCTGCGCCATGGACGCTTCTTCTTCCTCTTCCTCTGTTCCGCATCCGCTTCCGCCGTCAGCCATCCAGCCCTGTACTCAGATCAGGACCTTCACCGTCCATGGCGGCAAGGAGATCACTGTTGTCTACACGAACGAGGAGCACACGATGAGCAAGTACCTGGATATGTACGCGCAGTGGTATGCGGAAGAAACCGAGAACAAATTTGTAGGATTGGATCTCGAGTACACTGCGGAGGACCCCAACCACGAAGAAGAAAACTACCTCGCCGTCGTTCAACTCTGCATGAAGAACCACGTCCTCGTCTGCCACTTTTCCTGGTTTGTAGACCTTAATCTTGCTCTGATTTAGTTAATCTTGCTCAGATTTCGCTAGTGCATGATGAACCAAGTCCCCTCGAGTGCTCTGTTTTATTTAATCTGGATCTGTTTTAGTTAAATCTCGAGTGCGCTCTGTTTTTTTTTTGCGGGGAAAAGAGATATATCAATTAAACAGGAATATTACAGTTAGCCACGACCGCCTCAGCAATCTCTGGCGGATAGTTTTGTAGCCACACTTCCGTTCTATCTCTACTGACTTACAGGAATATTACAGTCAGCATTTTCCCTAAAGCAGCTAGGGTATGACTAGCACAATTTGCCTCCCTACTGACTTTAGTAATAGCTATCTCTCTTTTCTCTGTTTGAGAGAAAATTGCAGATTGAATCTATCCATATGCTCATCTAGCATGTACTGGATTTCATTATACCAAATTAATTATCACAAAGCAAATTTCCGGAGAAAATTGCAGATTGAATCTATCCATATGCTCATCTAGTTTTGTTAGTTTCAAAATTATATGATGCAAATTAAATGATATTTCATTGACTAAAAAATTGCAATTACACATTTCATAAAATTGTTGGTCATGCATTCTTTTAGTACCAAATGGATTATGACTAGATAATTTTCAGACTCTTGATCATGCACTTACTAAACTCATGTCAATTTTATTCAAGTTATGAGATTGCATAGACTAAACATTCGTATTCCCAAATTTTATTCAAGTGTTGATCTCGCAAGTACTAAATTTTTGCATCAAATTGAATCTATCCATATGCTCATCTAGCATGTACTGGATTTCATTATACCAAATTAATTATCACAAGCAAATTTCCGGAGTCTTGATCTTGCATTTAATAGACTTTTGTTAGTTTCAAAATTATATGATGCAAAATGAAATTTCAATGACTAAACAATTGCACTTACACATTTCATAAAAGTGTTGTTCATGCATTCTATTAGTACCAAATGAATTATGACTAGATAATTTTCAGACTGTTGATCATGAACTTACTAAACTTATGTAGTTTCAAATTTTATATTCCAGCTATGAGATTGCATAGACTAGCTTCGTAGTCCCAAATTTTATTCAAGTGTTGATCTCGCAAGTACTATTTTTTTTGCTTTCAGGACCGACGGGGAATGTAAGGCGCTGCGCACATTCCTTCAACATCAAGGAATTGTGTTCTGCTCCGTTGACAAGAGACAAGATTTTAAAAAGTTATATTACGAGGGTATTTTAATTCTAAGTAAGAACTGGATCGATATCCAGGAATTGGTCCACGTCAAAGGTCGCAACCAGAGAGGATATTTGATGAGGGATGGAATGGCTAGTCTTGCAAGTCGTATCATCGACGAGTCTTACAGCGAGATGAAGGACAAATTCCCTACAGATCGGCACAATTACTGGGAAGAGCGGCCGTTGTCTGACTTAAACCTGGAGTATGCAGCTATAGATGCTTACGTGAGCTACCAGCTCTACGTTAAGATATGGTTCTTCCTCCGTTACCTTGTGTTTTGCCCCGGTTGCAAGAAGGAAGACACGCTGAGGGGACCTCTGTGTTATAAATGCAAGGCAGCAGAGAAAGAAGCTGAAGATGCACAGAAAAATGCTGCAGCTGAAATAGCAAGGTTAAATGCTGAACTTGCAAGCGTGCGGGCTGAACTGGCAAGCTTGAAGGCACCAGCTTCCAGCGACAACACCGAGCAGGCAAGTCCCCCTCATGGCATGCGGAGGAAGAGGAATGATGATCAGTGGCTGCAGAGTACTGATACGCCGAAGAGTAGTGATTATTGGGACAGGAAGTGGACTGATGATGAGCAGAAGAGTGATGATCCGTGGACGACGGAGAAGAGTGATCAGCAGAGCCCGAAGAGTGATAATCCGTGGCTGACGAAGCCAGGCAATTACTGACGACTTCTCCAAGATCCATGCCTAGTTAATTCTCTCCTTTTGTATTTGCTTGTCAAGAAACTTTGCTTCTATCGTCTGTTTGTTTTATGAAGCATCTATTGCTTCTGGTTTGTAAAAAGTAACTTTTTAGTTTGAAACCAGAACCTCCTTATTGTAATTAACAAGTACCTAGTTATTTGTTTTATGAAGCATCTATTGCTTCTGGTTTGTAAAAAGTACTTTTAAATTAGTTGAAACCCCAGAACCTCCTTCCGGTATATGGGGTGTTTCCCGGAAATGCGCAGACGACATTTCGGAAAGGTTCTGGCGAGGTATAGGGGGGAACTCCCGCCCGCCTGGCGTCACCTGTGGGAATAATCTCGGCGTTGCATGTGCCAAAAACTTTCCACTACATGTTCCTATGATATGTGTCAAAGTGTGATGCAAGGTGTAATTGTGCAAAAGTAGCTCCCCTAAACCCTAGACCCTAGCCCTAACCCTACGCTGAACCCTAACTAGTCGATCTCAGGCACACTGTCGATCGTGTGATAATGGCTCGAGCTGCGGGTGTATGTGCCAAAGGGTCCCAATCTTGGTTCTCCATGTGTATATGTCCTAAAAAACCTAAAAGAATGAAAAGGTACATTGGTGCAACCTCGCGCGGAGAAATCTAGGGGGTAGACCCGCCGGGGCAGACGTTCCGCTGTTTTGGGGGGAGGAGGGGGAGAACGACCGCCGGAACACCGGAACCCCACCAAATCTTGAATGTGGGCCTATTCTATGTGTAAAAGTGTTGTGCAAGGTGTAATGGTGCAAAAGTAGCTCCCCTAAACCCTAGACCCTACCCCTAATTAACCCTACGCCGAACCCTAACCAGTAGATCTGGCAGCACACCCTCGATCGTGTTATAATGGCTCGAGCTGCGGGTGTATGTGCCAAAGGGTCCCAATCTTTGTTCTCCATGTGTATATGTCCTAAACAAACCTAAAAGAATGAAAAGGTACATTGGTGCACCCTCGCGCGGAGAAATCTAGGGGGGTAGACCCGCCGGGGCACACGTTCCGCTGTTTTCGGGGGAGGAGGGGGAGAACGACCACCGGAACACCGGAACCGAACCAAATCTTGCATGTGGGCCTATGATATGTGTCAAAGTGTGATGCAAGGTGTAATTGTGCAAAAGTAGCTCCCCTAAACCCTAGACCCTACCCCTAACCCTACGCCGAACCATAACCAGTTGATCAGGCAGCACACACCCTCAATCGTGTGATAATGGCTCGAGCTGCGGGTGTATGTGCCAAAGGGTCCCAATCTTGGTTCTCCATGTGTATATGTCCCAAACAAACCTAAAAAAATGAAAAGGTACATTGGTGCACCCTCGCGCGGAGAAATCTAGGGGGGTAGACCCGCCGGGGCACACGTTCCGCTGTTTTGGGGGGAGGAGGGGGAGAACGACCACCGGAACACCGGAACCCCACCAAATCTTGCATGTGGGCCTATGCTATGTGTCAAAGTGTGATGCAAGGTGTAATTGTGCAAAAGTATAGCTCCCCTAAACCCTAGACCCTAGCCCTAACCCTACGCCGAACCCTAATTAACCAGTTGATCAGGCAAGACACCCTCGATTATCGTGTGATAATGGCTCGAGCTGCGGGTGTATGTGCCAAAGGGTCCCAATCTTGGTTCTCCATGTGTATATGTCCTAAACAAACCTAAAAGAATGAAAATGTACATTGGTGCACCCTCGCGCGGAGAAATCTAGGGGGTAGACCCGCCGGGGCACACGTTCCGCTGTTTTTTGGGGGAGGAGGGGGAGACCGCCGGAACACCGGAACCCCACCAAATCTTGCATGTGGGGCCTATGCTATGTGTCAAAGTGTGGTGCAAGGTGTAATTGTGAAAAATTAGCTCCCCTAAACCCTAGACCCTACCCCTAACCCTACTCCGAACCCTAACCATTAGATCTCAGGCACACCGTCGATCGTGTGATAATGGCTCGAGCTGCGGGTGTATGTGACAAAGGGTCCCAATCTTTGGTTCTCCATGTGTATATGTCCTAAACAAACCTAAAAGAATGAAAATTTACATTGGTGCACCCTCGCGCGGAGAAATCTAGGGGGGCAGACCCGCCGGGGCACACGTTCCGCTATTTTGGGGGGAGGAGTGGGAGAACGACCGCCGAACACCGGAACCCCACCAAATCTTGCATGTGTTCCTATGCTATGTGTCAAAGTGTGATGAAAGCTGCAATTGTGCAAAAGTAGCTCCCCTAAACCCTAGACCCTACCCCTAAACCCTACGCCGAACCATAACCAGTTGATCAGGCAGCACACCCTCGATCGTGTGATAATGGCTCGAGCTGCGGGTGTATGTGCCAAAGGGTCCCAATATTGGTTCTCCATGTGTATATGTCCTAAAAAAACCTAAAAGAATGAAAAGGTACATTGGTGCACCCTCGCGCGGAGAAATCTAGGGGGGTAGACCCGCCGGGGCACACGTTCCGCTGTTTTAGGGGGAGGAGGGGGAGAACGACCGCCGGAACACCGGAACCCCACCAAATATTGCATGTGGTCCTATTCTATGTATCAAAGTGTGGTTCAAGGTGTAATGGTGCAAAAGTAGCTCCCCTAAACCCTAGACCCTACCCCTAACCCTACGCCGAACCCTAACCAGTTGATCAGGCAGCACACCCTCGATCGTGTGATAATGGCTCGAGCTGCGGGTGTATGTGCCAAATGGTCCCAATCTTGGTTCTCCATGTGTATATGTCCTAAACAAACCTAAAATAATAAAAAGGTACATTGGTGCACCCTCGCACGGAGAAATCTAGGGGGGTAGACCCGCCGGGGCACACATTCCGCTGTTTGGGGGGAGGAGGGGGAGAACGACCGCCGGAACACCGGAACCCCACCAAATCTTGCATGTGGGCCTATGCTATGTGTCAAATTGTGGTGCAAGGTGTAATTGTGCAAAAGTAGCTCCCCTAAACCCTAGACCCTACCCCTAACCCTAACCAGTAGATCTCAGGCACACTGTCGATCGTGTGATAATGGCTCGAGCTGCGGGTGTATGTGCCAAAGGGTCCAAATCTTGGTTCTCCATGTGTATATGTCCTAAAAAAACCTAAAAGAATGAAAATGTACAATGGTGCACCCTCGCACGGAGAAATCTAGGGGGGTAGACCCACCGGGGCACACGTTCCACTGTTTTGGGGGGAGGAGGGGGAGAACGACCGCCGGAACACCGGAACCCCACCAAATCTTGCATGTGGGGCCTATTCTATGTGTCAAAGTGTGGTGCAAGGTGTAATGGTTCAAAAGTAGCTCCCCTAAACCCTAGACCCTACCCCTAACCCTACGCCGAACCCTAACCACAGAGATCAGGCACACCCTCGATCGTGTGATAATGGCTCGAGCTGCGGGTGTATGTGCCAAAGGGTCCCAATCTTGGTTCTCCATGTGTATATGTCCGAAAAAAACCTAAAAGAATGAAAATGTACATTGGTGCACCCTCGCGCAGAGAAATCTAGGGGGTAGACCCGCCGGGGCACACGTTCCGCTGTTTTGGGGGGAGGAGGGGGAGAACGACCGCCGGAACATCGAAACCCCACCAAATCTTGCATGTGGGGCCTATGCTATGTGTCAAAGTGTGGTGCAAGGTGTAATGGTTCAAAAGTAGCTCCCCTAAACCCTAGACCCTAGCCCTAACCCTATGCCGAACCCTAACCAGTAGATCTCAGGCACACCGTCGATCGTGTGATAATGGCTCGAGCTGCGGGTGTATGTGCCAAAGGGTCCCAATCTTGGTTCTTGATACGTCCAATTTGCATCACTATTTTGTATCATAATTTGCTGTTATTCATTGATATATTTCATATTGGGACACAATACTTATGTTATTTCATCTATTTTGCATGTTTCATCATTATTGGAGGATCAAGCACCGGAGCCAGGATTCTGCTGGAAAAAGCACCGTCAGAATGCAATATTTCGGAAGATCAACTGTGGAAGGAAATTATACCAAAAATCCTATTTTTCAAGATGACGAAGGAAGCCAGAAGGAGGAGCTGAGAAGGCCCAAGGTGGGGCCAGACCACAGGCCGGCGCGGCCCATGGCCTGGCCGCGCCACCTTGTGGTGTGGGGGCCCCACAGCCCCTTTCGCCTCCTTTTCTTCGCGAAACCCTTCGTCCCGAAGACCTAAGCCACAGAGGATACCTCGAAAAGAGTTACAGCCGCCTCTGCGGGGCGGAGAACACCAGAGAGAAAAGAGCTCTCCGACGGCTGAGATCCGCCGGGGAAATTCCCTCCCGGAGGGGGGAAATCGACGCCATCATCACCGTCATCGAGCTGGACATCATCTCCACCGCCAGCACCATCATCTTCATCATCATCACCGCCATCTCCATCGCAGCACCTCGTCACCGCTGTAGCAATTTGGGTTTGATCTTGATTGTTTGATAGGGGAAACTCTCCCGGTATCGATCTCTACTTGTTGTTGATGCTATTAGGTGAAACCATTGAACCAAGATTTATGTTCAGATTGTTATTCACTATCATATCACCTCTGATCATGTTCCATATGATGTCTCGTGAGTAGTTCGTTTAGTTCTTGAGGACATGGGTGAAGTCTAAATGTTAGTAGTGAAGTATGTTGGGTAATATTCAATGTTATGATATTTAAGTTGTGGTGTTATTCTTCTAGTGGTGTCATGTGAACGTCGACTACATGACACTTCACCTTTATGGGCCTAGGGGAATGCATCTTGTACTCGTTTGCCAATTGCGGGGTTGCCGGAGTGACAGAAACCTAAACCCCCGTTGGTATATCGATGCAGGAGGGATAGCAGGATCTCAGAGTTTAAGGCTGTGGTTAGATTTATTCTTAATTACTTTCTTGTAGTTGCGGATGCTTGCAAGGGGTATAATCACAAGTATGTATTAGTCCTAGGAAGGGCGGTACATTAGCATAGGTTCACCCACACAACACTTATCAAAACAATGAAGATTAATCAGCTATATGTAGCGAAAGCACTAGACTAAAATCCCGTGTGTCCTCAAGAACGTTTGGTCATTATAAGTAAACAAACCGGCTTGTCCTTTGTGCTAAAAAGGATTGGGCCACTCGCAGCAATTGTTACTCTCGCACTTTACTTACTCGTACTTTATTCATCTGTTACATCAAAACCCCTTGAATACTTGTTTGTGAGCATCTACAGTGATTCCTACATCGAAACTGCTTGTCAACACCTTCTGCTCCTCGTTGGGTTTGACACTCTTACTTATCGAAGATACTACGATACACCCCCTATACTTGTGGGTCATCAAGACTATTTTCTGGCGCCGTTGCCGGGGAGTGAAGCGCTATTGGTAAGTGGAATTGGTAAGGGAAACTTTTACTGTTAGTGCTGATTTTATTTCTGCCTGCTGCTATAATTCATTATGGAGAGATCTTCTCTCGAATGTTTGTTTGGAAAATCTACTACTACTGCAAAGGTAGTGGATACGGCGCCAGGTGAGGAAGAGATACCATACAAAATACCTATGAAAATTATTGAACGTGTAGTGGATAACCGTTATACAGGGGA
Organism: Lolium perenne; assembly: GCF_019359855.2. NCBI lineage: Eukaryota > Viridiplantae > Streptophyta > Magnoliopsida > Poales > Poaceae > Lolium > Lolium perenne. Next base: position 234,260,673 of record NC_067244.2, on the reverse strand, counting down.
TGGAACTGTCCACCCTGGAGATCATTTACTGTTCTTACATGAATTATGCGGTTTATTCAAGTGTGCAGGTATTGCTATGGATGAAGTGAGGAAGAAACTATTCTCTATATCGCTGTCTGGTAAAGCGGCGCATTGGTATAAATTATTGGATAATGGGGATTTTCTTGAATGGAATGATATTGTGCCCCGGTTTTATTCTAAGTTCTATCCTCCAAGTGAAATTCATAAGGATCGGAACCGCATATATAATTTTTGGCCTCATGATGGAGAGAGTATTGCCCAAGCATGGGGGAGATTGAAGTCTTTAATGCTCAAATGCCCTATTCATGAGCTTCCTGGTAATGTTATTATTGATAATTTCTATGCAAGACTTTCTTTTGAAGACAAGACCTTGCTGGATACTTCTTGTTCTGGATCATTCACGCGCAATAAGGAAGAGTTTAAAAGGGACCTTCTTAATCGGATCCAGGAAAATACTGAAGGATGGGAAATCGACAAAGAAAGAGAATCAGGTATAAATTATGATTACAGATGCATTGAAGCTTTTATGGAAACTGATAAATTTCATAATATGAGTGCTACTTATGGTCTTGATTCTCAAGTTGCTGCAAATCTTTATAAAGCTTTTGCCTCTCATTATGAATTGCCTAAGAAGAATTTTGATAAGTTTCATGAACCATATAAAGATAAAATTGATTCATCTATAAATAAATGTGTTGTAGTTGAAACTATGGATCATGTTATTCCTGAAGCTTATATTGAAAAAACTCCTTTCCCTGCTAAAATGAAGGAGTACTCTGTTATAAATAGTGCGGTTCATAAAAGTGAAAAGAAACCTATAGAACCTGAAGAACAAATAAAAGTTGAACCTGCTGTTGCAATAGTTAAAGATCTTGTGACTGAAAATTTGGAGGAAGGTCATATTATTTTCTGTGAAGATGCTTCTAATATTGTTTCACATCCTAATAAACCCAAGCAAGCTAGTGTTCCTATGCTATCTGTTAGAATTGGTGATCATTGCTATTATGGTTTATGTGATATTGGTGCAAGCATTAGTGCTATTCCTTATGAGCTTTACACGGAGATTATGCACGGAATTGGTTCTTGTGAACTTGAAGATATTGATGTGGTTATTCAACTGGCTAATAGAGAAACTATCTCTCCAATTGGTATTGTTCGAGATGTGGAAGTTCTATGTGGTAAGATTAAATATCCTGCTTACTTTTTGGTACTTGGTTCTTCTGCTAGTGATTATTGTCCTATCATTTTTGGTAGACCTTTTCTAAATACTTGTGGAGCTATTATAGATTGCAAGAAAGAGAAAATTTTGACTAAATTTGCTGGTGAATCTTATGAGTTTAACTTCTCTAAATTTACCAAAACTCCTTATAAAGCTGATTTGCCTAGTAATGATTTTAAAATGGAGCAGTGTGCATCTATTGTTCTTGTTCCTAATAATCCTTTGCAGCAACATTTGGAGAATAGCGAGAGTGAAGTTTTTAGGAAGGAAAGAGATGAGCTTGAGGAAATTTTCCTTCGCCAACCTATTCTTAAGCACGATTTACCGGTGGAAGATTTGGGTACAACACCGCCACCAAAGGAAGATCCTGTCTTTGAATTAAAACCTTTGCCTGATAATCTTAAATATGCTCATATTGATGATAAGAAAACATATCCTGTTATTATTAGTTCTACGCTTACAGAGTTTGAAGAAGAAAGACTATTGGAAATATTAAAGAAACACCGAGGTGCTATTGGCTATACTCTTGATGACTTGAAGGGGATTTCTCCCTCTATTTGCCAACACGCCATTAATATGGAAGATGATGCGAAGCCTGTTGTTGAACCTCAGCGTCGTCTAATTCCTAAGATGAAGGATGTGGTAAGAAATGAGGTATTACGACTTCTTGAAGCTGGTATTATATATCCTATTGCTGATAGTAGATGGGTTAGTCCTGTGCATTGTGTTCCTAAGAAAGGAGGAATGACTGTTGTGCCTAATGATAATGATGAGCTCATACCTCAAAGAGTAGTTGTAGGTTATAGAATGTGCATTGATTTTCGTAAAGTTAGTAAAGTTACTAAGAAAGATCATTATCCGTTGCCTTTTATTGATCAAATGTTAGAAAGGTTATCCAAAAATACTCATTTTTGCTTTCTTGATGGTTATTCTGGATTTTCACAAATTGCTGTTAAAGCTAAGGATCAAGAGAAAACCACTTTCACTTGTCCCTATGGAACCTATGCTTATAGACGTATGCCTTTTGGTTTATGTAATGCTCCTGCTACTTTTCAAAGATGCATGTCTGCTATTTTTCATGGTTTTTGCGAGAGTATTGTAGAGGTATTCATGGATGATTTTTCTGTCTATGGGAATTCTTTTGATAATTGTTTGCGGAACCTTTATAAAGTTTTGCAGAGATGTGAAGAAACTAACCTTGTTCTTAATTGGGAGAAATGCCACTTTATGGTTAATGAAGGAATTGTATTGGGACATAATATTTCCGAGAGAGGTATTGAAGTTGATAGAGCTAAAGTGGAAGCAATTGAGAAGATGCCCTATCCTAGGGAAGTTAAAGGTATTCGTAGTGTTCTTGGTCATGCTGGGTTTTATAGGAGGTTTATTAAAGATTTCTCCAAGATTTCAAAGCCTCTTACTAATCTTCTTCAAAAAGATGTACCTTTTGTTTTTGATGATGATTGTAAGGAAGCTTTTGAAACTCTAAAGAAAGCCTTAACAACTGCTCCTATAGTTGAACCTCCTGATTGGAATTTACCATTTGAAATTATGTGTGATGCTAGTGATTTTGCTGTAGGCGCTGTTCTTGGACAGCGAGTAGATAAAAAATTGAATGTTATTCATTATGCTAGTAAAACTCTTGATGCTGCTCAAAGAAATTATGCTACTACTGAAAAAGAATTGTTAGCTGTAGTCTTTGCTTGTGATAAGTTTAGATCTTATATTGTTGATTCAAAAGTTACTATTCATACTGATCATGCTGCAATCAGATACCTTATGCAAAAGAAAGATGCTAAGCCAAGGCTTATTAGATGGGTACTTCTGTTGCAAGAATTTGATTTACATATTGTAGATAGGAAAGGTGCTGATAATCCCGTTGCTGATAATTTGTCTAGATTGGAAAATATTGCTTATGATCCTGTTCCTATCAATGATAGTTTTCCAAATGAACAATTGGCTGTAATAAAGGTGAGCTCGCGAGAGAGTCCTTGGTATGCTGATTATGCTAACTTTATTGTTTCCAAGTACTTGCCTCCGACCTTTTCAGCTCAGCAAAGGAGGAAATTCTTTTATGATTTGAGGCATTATTTCTGGGATGACCCACACTTATATAAAGAAGGAGTGGATGGTATTCTGCGAAGATGTGTCCCCGAATATGAACAGCAGGAAATATTGAGTAAATGTCATGGGAGTGCTTATGGAGGACATCACGCCAGAGATAGAACCGCGCAAAAGGTTCTACAATCAGGTTTTTATTGGCCAACTCTCTTCAAAGATGCAAGAAAGTTTATTTTATCTTGTGATGAATGCCAAAGGGTTGGTAATATCTCCAGACGCAATGAAATGCCTATGAATTATACTCTTGTTATTGAACCGTTCGACTATTGGGGATTTGACTTCATGGGACCCTTTCCCTCTTCAGAAGGTAACACTCATATACTTGTTGCTGTTGATTATGTTACTAAATGGGTGGAAGCCATACCTACAAAAAGTGTTGATGGTGAGACCTCTTTAAGAATGCTTTTAGATATTATTTTTCCTCGATTTGGAGTTCCTAGATATATTATGACTGATGGAGGTTCTCATTTTATTCATGGCGGTTTTAGAAAAACTCTTGCCAAATATGGCATTAATCATAGAATTGCTTCTGCTTATCATCCTCAAACTAGTGGGCAAGTAGAACTATCAAATAGAGAAATTAAATCTATCTTGCAAAAGACTGTTAATAAAACTAGAAAGAATTGGGCTAGTAAATTGAAGGAAGCATTATGGGCTTATAGAACTGCTTATAAAAACCCCATGGGAATGTCACCTTATAAAATGGTTTATGGAAAAGCTTGTCATTTACCTTTAGAATTAGAGCACAAAGCTTATTGGGCTGTTAGAGAATTAAATAAAGATCCTAAACTAGCTGGTGATAAGAGGTTGTTGCAATTGAGTTCTCTAGATGAATGGAGGAGTGAAGCTTATGAAAATGCTAAACTCTTTAAAGAGAAAGTTAAAAAATGGCATGATAGAAGGATTATCAAAAGAGAATTTAATATTGGGGACAAAGTCCTATTGTATCGGTCTCGTCTCAGATTCTTTGCAGGGAAATTACTCTCGAAATGGGAAGGACCATATGTTGTTGAGGAGGTGTATCGTTCAGGAGCAATTAAAATTAGTTCTCTCCAAGGCAATGCCACACAAGTGGTGAATGGACAAAGACTCAAGCATTATATCTCAGGTGATTCTTATAATGTTGATGTTGATATTATTCAAGTGGAAACACCGGAGGCTTTCATTAAAGGACAAATTGACAGTCCGCTAGAACTCGACTTTGAATAGGTAACAATACTGGTAATGAAAAGTTCGTAATTTACCTTCCGAACAATATTTTTGCTGTTTTTGGAAAATATGAAAAATTACGAGATCGAAACGGAGTGGAGGAGACGCACGAGGGCGTGCCACCATAGGCCGTCGCGGCCTGGCCTGGGCCCGCGCCGCCCTATGGTGGCACCGCCTCGTCGCTCCTCTCCGACTCTGGTTCGACCTGGTACTTTCCGTTTGTCATAAAAAATTATTCTATATAATCCCCCGGACCCCTGGAGGTCCGTATATCGTTTCCTCGACGTGTTTTGTTTTGAGCTGTTTCTGCCAGGTTCTACTCCGGATCTAAATCCATCATGTCTTCGTCGGGAACCCCGAAGGGCAGCTCCTGCAAGGATGTCGGCAACTTGTACATGGAGGAGTTGAGGATGCACCCCAAGGAGTTGCTGCTCGTCGAGGGGGAACTGCAGATCAAGGATGTCCAGGGTCCTAAAGGAGAAGGAAGCTTGGAAGACAGGATGGAGAAGCTAGAACAAGAAGTCTTCAAATACAAGAAGGTGGCTGAGCGTGAGGTGGACATCTTCCACAAGATTGTGTCCGAACTCATTGCTGAGCACGAGAAGGAGACTGCAAAGCTTTGGGGCGACATCCTTTCGCTTCATGACACCACCAACCAACTCCAAGCTTAACTCTATGACGTTCGGAATCAAAACTGTGAGTATGAAAACAGGTTTAAATGCATAAGCCGTGCTGCTAGTTTCAGGATCCCCGAGACCAAGATGTCGTTTCTTGATGGAGAGCCTCTTCCCTGGAAGTTTGATGACGGGAGTTCATCACCACCATCGCCAAAGGAGTAATTCATCATCGGTATTGGCATCCCCTTGGTTTGTTCCAAGCTTGGGGGAGTGCCGCGGTATCACATCATCACTATCTTTTACTTTTTACTGTCAAGTAGTGTCATATCATGAGTAGGGAAGTTATCATATAAGATGGGTTGCAGTGTGGAAGTAACTCTCCTTTAGTTGGTTGTCTATGTATCCCTTGGTGTGAGTTATCGTTATGAAATATTAATGAGAAGTCTTATCATTTACATATTGCACACCTTATTTTAGTTTGCAATTCTATTATATGATTGATCTTGATTTTAGTATTGGTATCACTTTGGGAGCATCGAATAAATCTATTTGGTTTTGGAAAACTTAGCATTGGTCAGTAGCAACAACACTTTGAGGTTTAAGTAGAAAAGAGAAATACATGTAGTTGTTTCATTGTCTTTCTTCCTTGATTAGCTCATAGCTTATTATTCTGAAGCTAAAATTGTTTGTGCTTACAAGGAAGGTGCGTGATTTTGTCTATCACATGTATATTTGTTTGTTTCCATCAACTCTTATGCTTGCTAATTAACCTTGCTAGCCAAAGACCTATACTGAGAGGGAATGCTTCTCGTGCATCCAAACCTGAACCCAAACCTATGCCATTTGTGTCCACCATATCTACCTACTGCATGGTATTTTCTGCCATTCCAAGTAAATACTTCATGTGCTACCTTTAAACAATTCAAAATTTATTACTTCTTATTTGTGTCAATGTTTTATAGCTCATGAGGAAGTATGTGGTGTTTTATCTTTCAGTCTTGTTAGGCAGCTTCCACTAATGGACTAGTGGCTTCATCCACTTATCCTATAATTTTGCAAAAAGAGCTGGCAACGGGGTTCCCAGCCCCAATTAATCAACTTTCATTAATAATTCTCTTCACATGTTTTGCTCTGATTCATCAGTAAGCAACTTAATTTTGCAATAGACACTCCTCCATGGTATGAGATTGTTGGAAGGCACCCAAGGATTCGGTTAGCCATGGCTTGTGTAAGCAAAGGTTGGGGGGAGTGTCATCCTTAAATAAACTAAAGTACATGTGTAAACAAAAGAGAAGAGGGATGATCTACCTTGCTGGTAGAGATGACATCCTTCATGGGAGCCGCTCTTTGGAAGTCCTGTTTGGCAAGGGGTTAGAGTACCCAGCTGCGATCGTTGACAACAACAAACACCTCTCAAATTATTACTTTAATTCTCTTTATATGATTTCAAAACTGAAAAAGCTCTAGCACATGATTTAATCCCTGCTTCCCTCTGCGAAGGGCCTATCTTTTACTTTATGTTGAGTCAGTAAACCTATTTCCCTCCATCTTATGCAAGCATTTGAGTTGTTGTGATCAAACCATCTATATTGTGATTTACTTCATCATGTCTTTTACTCTTCTTTGTTTAGTACAAGTTTTATCTGAATGAATATAACTTTGCAAGTTATCAATGATCATTATGATTGAGTATGCAAGTTTACCATAAGCTTTAATATGAGAGCATTGCTCAATAGATAAGTATAACCTGTTAATTGTTCTCTGACCAAGAACGAAGTTTGCCATCACCAACTATGATTTCTTATGCACCTTTATTTGTGATTACCTTATACTTGTTTCAAGTTGGGTTATATGAGGAAGTTGTTTACTAGAATGATTTGTGTGTATGAATATGATGCTTCTTGTCCGTATTTTATTTATCGACTCTTCACTCCATAAACATGTGGTCCTGTTTACCGAGTTCAGTTTCGCTTGGGGACAAGCGAAGTCTAAGCTTGGGGGGAGTTGATACGTCCAATTTGCATCACTATTTTGTATCATAATTTGCTGTTATTCATTGATATATTTCATATTGGGACACAATACTTATGTTATTTCATCTATTTTGCATGTTTCATCATTATTGGAGGATCAAGCACCGGAGCCAGGATTCTGCTGGAAAAAGCACCGTCAGAATGCAATATTTCGGAAGATCAACTGTGGAAGGAAATTATACCAAAAATCCTATTTTTCAAGATGACGAAGGAAGCCAGAAGGAGGAGCTGAGAAGGCCCAAGGTGGGGCCAGACCATAGGCCGGCGCGGCCCATGGCCTGGCCGCGCCACCTTGTGGTGTGGGGGCCCCACAGCCCCTTTCGCCTCCTTTTCTTCGCGAAACCCTTCGTCCCGAAGACCTAAGCCACAGAGGATACCTCGAAAAGAGTTACACCCGCCTCTGCGGGGCGGAGAACACCAGAGAAAAGAGCTCTCCGGCGGCTGAGATCCGCCGGGGAAATTCCCTCCCGGAGGGGGGAAATCGACGCCATCGTCACCGTCATCGAGCTGGACATCATCTCCACCGCCATCACCATCATCTTCATCATCATCACCGCCATCTCCACCGCAGCACCTCGTCACCGCTGTAGCAATTTGGGTTTGATCTTGATTGTTCGATAGGGAAAACTCTCCCGGTATCGATCTCTACTTGTTGTTGATGCTGTTAGGTGAAACCATTGAACCAAGATTTATGTTCAGATTGTTATTCACTATCATATCACCTCTGATCATGTTCCATATGATGTCTCGTGAGTAGTTCGTTTAGTTCTTGAGGACATGGGTGAAGTCTAAATGTTAGTAGTGAAGTATGTTGGGTAATATTCAATGTTATGATATTTAAGTTGTGGTGTTATTCTTCTAGTGGTGTCATGTGAACGTCGACTACATGACACTTCACCTTTATGGGCCTAGGGGAATGCATCTTGTACTCATTTGCCAATTGCGGGGTTGCCGGAGTGACAGAAACCTAAACCCCCGTTGGTATATCGATGCAGGAGGGATAGCAGGATCTCAGAGTTTAAGGCTGTGGTTAGATTTATTCTTAATTACTTTCTTGTAGTTGCGGATGCTTGCAAGGGGTATAATCACAAGTATGTATTAGTCCTAGGAAGGGCGGTACATTAGCATAGGTTCACCCACACAACACTTATCAAAACAATGAAGATTAATCAGCTATATGTAGCGAAAGCACTAGACTAAAATCCCGTGTGTCCTCAAGAACGTTTGGTCATTATAAGTAAACAAACCGGCTTGTCCTTTGTGCTGAAAAGGATTGAGCCACTCGCAGCAATTGTTACTCTCGCACTTTACTTACTCGTACTTTATTCATCTGTTACATCAAAACCCCTTGAATACTTGTTTGTGAGCATCTACAGTGATTCCTACATCGAAACTGCTTGTCAACACCTTCTGCTCCTCGTTGGGTTCGACACTCTTACTTATCGAAGATACTACGATACACCCCCTATACTTGTGGGTCATCAGTTCTCCATGTGTATATGTCCTAAACAAACCTAAAAGAATGAAAATGTACATTGGTGCACCCTCGCGCGGAGAAATCTAGGGGGGTAGACCCGCCGGGGCACACGTTCCGCTGTTTTGGGGGAGGAGGGGAGAACGACCGCCGGAACACCGGAACCCCACCAAATCTTGCATGTGGGCCTATGCTATGTGTCAAAGTGTGATGAAAGGTGTAATTGTGCAAAAGTAGCTCCCCTAAACCCTAGACCCTACCCCTAACCCTACGCCGAACCATAACCAGTTGATTAGGCAGCACACACCCTCGATCGTGTGATAATGGCTCGAGCTGCGGGTGTATGTGACAAAGGGTCCCAATCTTGGTTCTCCATGTGTATATGTCCTAAACAAACCTAAAAGAATGAAAAGGTACATTGGTGCACCCTCGCGCGGAGAAATCTAGGGGGGTAGACCCGCCGGGGGAACACGTTCCGCTGTTTTGGGGGGAGGAGGGGGAGAACGACCGCTGGAACACCGGAACCCCACCAAATCTTGCATGTGGGGCCTATGCTATGTGTCAAAGTGTGGCGCAAGGTGTAATTGTGCAAAAGTAGCTCCCCTAAACCCTAGACCCTACCCCTAACCGTACGCCGAACCCTAACCAGTAGATCTCAGGCACACCGTCGATCGTGTGATAATGGCTCGAGCTGCGGGTGTATGTGCCAAAGGGTCCCAATCTTGGTTCTCCATGTGTATATGTCCTAAACAACCTAAAAGAATGAAAATGTACATTGGTGCACCCTCGCGCGGAGAAATCTAGGGGGTAGACCCGCCGGGGCACACGTTCCGCTGTTTTGGGGGGAGGAGGGGGAGAACGACTGCCGGAACACCGGAACCCCACAAAATCTTGCATGTGGGCCTATGCTATGTGTAAAAGTGTGATGAAAGGTGTAATTGTGCAAAAGTAGCTCCCCTAAACCCTAGACCCTACCCCTAACCCTACGCCGAACCATAACCAGTTGATCAGGCAGCACACACCCTCGATCGTGTGATAATGGCTCGAGCTGCGGGTGTATGTGCCAAAGGGTCCCAATCTTGGTTCTCCATGTGTATATGTCCTAAACAAACCTAAAAGAATGAAAAGGTACATTGGTGCAACCTCGCGCAGAGAAATCTAGGGGGGTAGACCCGCCGGGGCACATGCGTTCCATTGTTTTGGGGGAGGAGGGGGAGAACGACCGCCGGAACACCGGAACCCCACAAAATCTTGCATGTGGGGCCTATGATATGTGTCAAAGTGTGGTGCAAGGTGTAATTGTGCAAAAGTAGCTCCCCTAAACCCTAGACCCTACCCCTAACCCTACGCCGAACCCTAACCAGTAGATCTCAGGCACACCGTCGATCGTGTGATAATGGCTCGAGCTGCGGGTGTATGTGCCAAAGGGTCCCAATCTTGGTTCTCCATGTGTATATGTCCTAAACAAACCTAAAAGAATGAAAATGTACATTGGTGCACCCTCACACGGAGAAATCTAGGGGGTAGACCCGCTGGGGCGTACGTTCCAATCGTTTTGGGGGAGGAGGAGAACGACCGCCGAACACCGGAACCCCACCAAATCTTGCATGTGGGCCTATTCTATGTGTCAAAGTGTGGTGCAAGGTGTAATTGTTCAAAAGTAGCTCCCCTAAACCCTAGACCCTACCCCTAACCCTAAGCCGAACCCTAACCAGAGATCGTATACCCTCGATCGTGTGATAATGGCTCGAGCTGCGGGTGTATGTGCCAAAGGGTCCCAATCTTGGTTCTCCATGTGTATATGTCCTAAACAAACCTAAAAGAATGAAAAAGTACATTGGTGCACCGTCGCGGAGAAATCTAGGGGGTAGACCCGCCGGGGCACACGTTCCGCTGTTTTGGGGGGGAGGAGGGGGAGAACGACCGCCGGAACACCGGAACCCCACCAAATCTTGCATGTGGGCCTATGCTATGTGTCAAAGTGTGATGCAAGGTGTAATTGTGCAAAAGTAGCTCCCCTGAACCCTAGACCCTAGCCCTAACCCTATGCCGAACCCTAGCCAGTAGATCAGGCACACCCTCGATCGTGTGATAATGGCTCGAGCTGCGGGTGTATGTGCCAAAGGGTCCCAATCTTGGTTCTCCATGTGTATATGTCCTAAACAAACCTAAAAGAATGAAAAGGTACATTGGTGCACCCTCGCGCGGAGAAATCTAGGGGGTAGACCCGCCGGGGCACACGTTCCGCTGTTTTGGGGGGAGGAGGGGGAGAACGACCACCGGAACACCGGAACCCCACCAAATCTTGCATGTGGGCATATTCTATGTGTAAAAGTATGGTGCAAGGTGTAATTGTGCAAAAGTAGCTCCCCTAAACCCTAGACCCTATCCCTAACCCTACGCCGAACCCTAACCAGTAGATCTCAGGCACACTGTCGATCGTGTGATAATGGCTCGAGCTGCGGGTGCATGTGCCAAAGGGTCCCAATCTTGGTTATCCATGTGTATATGTCCTAAACAAACTTGAAAGAATGAGAAGGTACATTGGTGCACCCTCGCGCGGAGAAATCTAGGGGGGTAGACCCGCCGGGGCACACGTTCCGCTGTTTTGGGGGGAGGAGGGGGAGATCGACCGCCGGAACACACCGGAACCCCACCAAATCTTGCATGTGGTCCTATTCTATGTGTCAAAGTGTGGTGCAAGGTGTAATGGTGCAAAAGTATCTCCCTAAACCCTAGACCCTACCCCTAACCCTACGCCGAACCCTAACCAGTTGATCAGGCAGCACACCCTCGATCGTGTGATAATGGCTCGAGCTGCGGGTGTATGTGCCAAAGGGTCCCAATATTGGTTCTCCATGTGTATATGTCCTAAACAAACCTAAAAGAATGAAAAGGTACATTGGTGCACCCTCGCGCGGAGAAATCTAGGGGGTAGACCCGCCGGGGCACACGTTCCGCTGTTTTGGGGGGAGGAGGGGAGAACGACCGCCGGAACACCGGAACCCCACCAAATCTTGCATGTGGGCCTATGCTATGTGTCAAAGTGTGGTGCAAGGTGTAATGGTGCAAAAGTAGCTCCCCTAAACCCTAGCCCTAACCCTACGCCGAACCCTAACTAGTAGATCTCAGACAGCACACCCTCGATCGTGTGATAATGGCTCGAGCTGCGGGTGTATGTGCCAAAAGGTCCCAATCTTGGTTCTCCATGTGTATATGTCCTAAACAAACCTAAAAGAATAAAAAGGTACATTGGTGCACCCTCGCGCGGAGAAATCTAGGGGGGTAGACCCGCCGGGGCACACGTTCCGCTGTTTTGGGGGGAGGAGGGGGAGAACGACCGCCGGAACACCGGAACCCCACCAAATCTTGCATGTGGGCCTATGCTATGTGTCAAAGTGTGATGCAAGGTGTAATTGTGCAATAGTAAACGGAGCCAAAAAGTCGAGCGTGGAGCCGGCTCGCTTCGTGCCCTTGGGCGCCGAAGTCGCCGTGGTGCTTGGCGGCCTCGTACGCAGAGGCACGGCGGGGATTGGCCCCGTGCCGGACGTCGCCGGCTCCTCCTCCTCCTGCTGCTCTGGTGAGGGGGGCGGATTGTGCTCCCCCTGGCCGCCTAGATCAGGCGCCTGCGGCAGGTCGTCGTCGCCGGCATGGTCGCCGGCTTGGTCAGCCGGATCGACGTGATCCGGCGTCCACCTCCTCGTCGCCAGGTCGCCGTCTTCGGCGTTCTGGCGCTCAAAAAGCTAGCAAGACAGAGAAAACATAAGCATATGACAAGCCGGAAGTCGGCAGAAGAAAAACGAAGCCGGCCTCGCAGCCGCAAGCCGGAAAATGGCAAAGACACGAGGCTTACCCGCGCCGGTGGATGGTCCCTGTCGCAGGGCACCAGCCCGTAACTCCAGTCCTCCGACAGGTTCGCCTTGGTGATTTGGTTCACCCGGCTGGCCACCTGGGCCTTGGAGAGCCGCGCAATGGACGTCCGGTTCGGATCGAACCGGCCGGACATGTGCCCGATCTTGTGGGTGCGCATCTGGAGCGGCAGCACCCGGCGCTCGGCGATGGTGCAGAGGAGATCTTCGGCAGTCAGCCCGCCATCGGTGGCGGTCGCCAGGAAGTCCCAAAGCAGATTCACCTCGGCGTTCTGATCCGTCGAGCGGGCATTGTGGCTCCAGTTGATCCGGCCGACTGGAGGAGCCGGGTTGAACTCCGGCAGGTTGATCCGGTCGACGAGCTCCCCCTCGTTGCGCACGTAGAAGAATGACATTTGCCAGTTCTTCACCGAGTCGACGGTGGGGATCTTGGGGAAAGGCGTACCAGGCCGGGTGTAGATCGAGGCGGCGCCGCAGGCCCGCAGGCGGCCGTCGTTGGTCTGCGCCTTCAAGAAGAAGAGCCGGCTCCAGAAGTCGATGTCGGGCCACAAGCCGGCGTAAGCCTCCATGAACGCCACGAAGCAGCTCAGGAGGACGCACGCGTTGGCCGGCAAGTGATGCGGCTGAAGACCGAAGTGGTCGAGGAATTGCCGGAAGAACATTGAAGCCGGCAGGCCTAGCCCGCGATCCAGATGCGCGCCGAAGACGACGCGCTCGCCGGGCCGCGGCTCGGGCTCCACCTCCTCGCCGGGCACCCGCGTGATCACCGACTGCGGGATCCGCCGGAGGCGCACCAGTCGCTCGACGTCGTCCTCCCGCATGTAGGAGCCCCTCCACGATCCGCTGGGGGACGCCATCGACGAGGACGAGGAAGAAGATGACCAGGAGAGGCTGAACGGTGAGGAAGAACCTTGCGACCGCGGCGGCGACAACGGCGGCTGAGGACGCTCCGTCGAGATGCGCGGCCCCGTGGCGCCGGATTGACGGAGTGGCGGCGGCGGATCGGTGGAGATTCGCCCGCCGGAGTTCGCCAGCGGAAGGAGTTCGCCGGAGCGATGGCGGGCTCGGGCGCAGAGAGCGATGGAAGCAGGAGCGCGAGGAGGAAGAGAATGGCAAGTGGCCGCCTCGATGCCTCCCCCGCGGCATTTATAGCCTCCTGCCGCGGGCGGTTGGCCTCCAAGTGGCGGTCGTGGGCCATAACTCCCCGGATTTACTGCGCCGTAACTCCTCCCACGTCCACAACGGTTATCGGAAACGGCCACACCACGTCGCCCACTACCGCACCGGATCCGGAGGGACATTGATGTGACCAGATGAACCGACCGCCAGGCCAGGCGTCAGACCAGTCAAGTCGGGCGCAGGGCCCGAGGCGGCGGAGACTCTGGCGCGCCGCAAGCCGGAGCCGGACCAAAAGTTCCACCCGAGCCAAAATTCGTCAGCAAGGCGGAGGCGCCATCAGATCTTGCGAGAAAGCAAAAAACTGCACAAGTGTAAAAAGCGGCCGGCTAGAAGCAGCCGGCAGGAACGAGCCGGATGAGGGCGCAGCCGGCTGAATGGAAATTCTCAGTCGGCCCCTCCAAGTGCCGTCAAATATACTCGAGAAGCCAGGAAAACCTGCCTAGGTCCTTCTGGGCGCAGGACCTTGCCAGCTTCGGGGGCTAATGTCGGGGGGAAGACCCCGGATAGGGCAATGGACGCGGAGCAGCCGGCTGGCCGCTGGCCGGCTCGCGGCAAAGGCCGGCTGAGGAGCAGCCGGCTGGCGTCGTGGCCGGCTGGTCCGGAAGCCGGCTGGCTCTAGGTCCTAGTCGGCCTGGCTACGGCCACCAATGCTGTAGCTGGGCCGGCTTCTACAAGCCATATCCGACTGGGGTTTGTACCTCAGACCGACTCGAGGCTGGCGAGTCTTGCACTGGAAGGAACCGGGTTGGTGATCCGGGTTCCTAAAGTCCACGCTGACTCCATCTTCCGTAAAGCACGGGGCACTGTGGAGCAATAGTGCCGCGCGATGGACAGGCTGTCAGGGCTTACGACGATCCGTACTGGCTACAGTGGCTGACGGCGACAGGGACACCTCCTCCATACCGCTGACCGTGGCAGCCGGATGGGACAGGCCACGATGCCTCAACCACTCCTGACGTCACCGCCTCGGGAAGGAGCGGAAGCCGAAGCCGGCCCAGCCGGCCAGTAAACTATAGGGTCTTATATGTAAAGTGCCGGTGCCTATATAAGCCGCACTACCCCCTCTCGTGCGAGGATCGATCATTTATTGCTTTGACCCACCTACGGAGCTGCCCTGTGAGAGAGACCATAGTCTTCCTTAGCCTCTCAGGAGCAGCCGGACACAGCTCTGGGAGCACTATTGTATTATGTGATCATCATATACACTCATAGCAGGAGTAGAGGTTTTACCTCCATCGGAGGGCCTCGAACCTGGGTACGTCGCCGTGTCGCTCGTGCCCATACCCGCATCCGGATACCACCGTGAGATCCCTCAGGAACCACATCGATTAGCCACCCTATGGCATATGCCGTGACGATACCACGACATTTGGCGCCCACCGTGGGGCCTTCAGCATCCTCGGCCGGTGTCTTCATCCGGACGGGCCTCACCATCACCACCGGCGAGCGAGTCGCTTCAGGCTTGATCTGGAGATTCGGCTCCCTCAAGCTGCGTGGCCGACAACGCTGGCTGCTTCGCTGACCGGCCTTTCCCAGCCGGCGGCAGCGTCATCTCCTTCGGTGGCTTCGACGTCTACGTCGCCACCGTCGCACCGCCGCGCTACCCGCGGCAGGTGCTGCGCTGCGCTAGCCCTCCTCCGCGAGCCGGCAGCAGCGCTCCCGCCGGCCCCGCCGTCGTGCAAGTCATGATGGCTGGCGATGAGCTCCCCACCAAGAACCCGCGCATGCGCGGCCCCCACTTGGAGCGCAACATCGACCCCAACGCCTCCGGCTCAGGCCCGAAAGCGCCACCACCACCGTCCCGGCTGGATACAGTCCGGCAAACCGAGCACCCCGCTCACGCTCGGTGCAGACCCCACCGCCATCGAGGCGGACTTGGAGGCGCACCGCCAGCTCCTCCTCAAGCAAACCGAAGAACTGGCTGCTGCTAAGCGCCAGGATGGAGATCACCCAGCGCGAGTACAACCGCGCCCACGGCCTCACTCCAGGCGGCGACGAGCCAAGCCGAGCTGGCCACATCCGCCGCAGGGGCCGCGACCTTGGCGCTGAGATCGCCCGCGACGGCGCTCCTTCGCCGGCTCCGTCCGCGGAGCTACCCGTCTACAACACCCCCGACAAGAACATGCGCGCGGCAGAAGAGCTGAGCCGCCTTGAAGGCGAAGAGTTACGCCGCCAGACCAGGCGGGTGACCGAGCTGCTCAACGCAGCCAATAGGCAGATCGCCGACCCCAGGTATGTCAATGCCCCCAGAGCTTCTCACGCTCGTGGAGCTGCAGGCAACGACAGGGAAGGCGCCAGGGACACGGCCGAGTCCTCCTCCCCAGCACCAAGCCGGCGCCATGATTCCCGGGCCACGCACAGCTCGGGCCGGCCAAGCTGCCAGCCGAGCGGCAGCAGCCCGCAGCCGGCCCCCTCCAAGCCGGAACCAGGAGCAAGACTCCGAGCCCCGCCATCATCACCGAGCGGCTCCGAAGCAAGCGGCGCCGCGCCAGCCAAGACACTCCCGGCTGGGCCCGCGCATCGAGCCTGCCGACGCCCGAGATCGCCTCGACCGGCTGGTCGAATCCCGCATTGCGGAAGAAGAAGCTCCAGCCGGCCCAAAGTGCTTCGGGCCCCGCATCGCCAACGAGCCCACACTCGAAGGCTTCACGCTCCCCCGTGACACCCCCAAGTACGACGGCACCGCCAAGCCGGAGGACTGGCTGCAGGACTACTCCACCGCAGTCGGCATCGCCAAAGGCAACAAGCGCTGGGCCGTGCGCTACTCCCCCCTGATGCTGGTCGGCTCCGCCCGCACATGGCTCAACAACCTGCCAGCTGGCAGCATAAACGGCTGGCTTGACTTCGAAGCGGCCTTCGTCAGCAACTTCACCGGCACCTATCGCCGGCCGGGTCGCCCCCAGCAGCTCGAGATGTGCAAGCAGGGCCCCGACGAGACGGATCGCGCGTACCTGACGCGTTGGTGCGAGATGCGCAACTCCTGTGAGGGCGTGCACGAGATCCAGGCCATCGGCTTCTTCATGGGAGGCTGTCGGCCCAACACCATGCTGTGGCACAAGCTGCGCCGCAGTGACCCCAAGTCGATGGCCGCCTTGATGGCCATCGCCGACAAGTACGCGCTGGCCGAGGAAGCCGGCAAGGCGTCGGCTGACGTTTCGCCGGCCCCCACCAGAAGGGACAACAACAAGCCGACCGAGGGCGCCTCGCACGGCAGCCGGCGGGACAACTACCGCGGCAAGCGTCACAGCGACCAGCCGGACCGCCGGTACGGCTCCGCCCACGTGGCCGCCGTGGCAGATAACGCGGCAGGCGGCAGCCGCCGCCAGAAGCAAGACCGGCAGTGGAAGCCGAAGTACACCTTCGAGCAGATGCTCGACTCGCCGTGCAAGTACCACAGCGGCAAGAACCCCTCCAACCACACCACCCGCGACTGCCACTTCATGAAGCGGCTGACAAGCGGTGAACCTCTCCCGCCCCCACCCCCGCCTCCACCAGCCGGCGGGCCGGGTGGCCAAGCCGGCGCAGAGAACGCCAACCTCGAGCACCACGAGGCTAACCAAGTGCACCATGGCGGCCGATATCTGGCCGAAGATGCTACCTACATCATCTTCACCTCCGAGCCCGAGGACAAGACGAGCCAGCAGAGCCGTTCCCTCGAGGTCAACGCGGTCATACCGCCGGTCCCCCAGTACCTAAACTGGTCAGAGCAGGCCATCACCTTTGATCGCCGCGACACCCCGGCTGTCCTGCCGAAGCCGGGCAGCTACGCCATGGTCCTCGACCCCACCATTGGCACAACCCGGCGCAGCGTGCGTTTCTCGCGCGTCCTCATCGACGGCGGCAGCAGCATCAACATCCTCTACCGCGACACCGCCCGCAAGCTGGGCATCCAAGAGGCCGAGTTGCGCCCCACCCCCACCGTCTTCCATGGCATCGTGCCAGGCCATTGCTGCCAGCCGATCGGCCGGATCACGCTGGAGGTGATGTTCGGGAAGCCGGACCACTTCCGCACCGAGAGAGTCGAGTTCGAGGTGGTGGACCTCGTGAGTCCCTACCACGCGCTCCTGGGCAGGCCGGCCCTGACCAAGTTCATGGCGGTGCCCCACTATGGGTACCTGAAGATGAAGCTGCCTGGCCCCAAGGGGGTCATTACCGTAGCCGGCGATTATCGTCGCTCCATGGACTGCGCCACGCAGAGCTCCAAGATGGCCCAGACGCTGGTCATCGCCACCGAGAAACAGCTCATCCACGACGCCGTCGCCCTCGCCAAAGCCGCGCAGACAGACATGCCGGCTGCGGGCAACCCGGCTGGGACGACTCACTTCCAGCCGGCCGACAACACCAAGAAGATCCTGCTGGACCCGGCGCAGCCGGACAAGTTCGTCACCATCGGTGCCGGCTTGAACAAGAAATAGGAAAGCGAGCTCACCAGCTTCCTCCGTGAGAATCGGGACATCTTCGCATGGACTCCAAGAGACATGCCGGGTGTGCCGAGGGAGTTGGCTGAGCACCACCTCCACGTCCGGCCTGAAGCCAAGCCGGTGAAGCAGCCTCTCAGGCGCTTCGCCGAAGAACGAAGGAAGGCCATCGGTGAAGAAATCGCCCGGCTCCTAGCTGCCGGCTTCATCATGGAAGTGCTGCACCCGGACTGGTTGGCGAACCCGGTCCTGGTTTTGAAGAAGAACGGCTCCTGGCGCATGTGTATCGACTACACCAGCCTGAACAAGGCGTGCCCGAAGGACCCCTTCCCCCTGCCGCGCATAGATCAAGTCATAGACTCGACTGCCGGCTGTGAACTGTTGTCTTTCTTAGACGCCTATTCAGGCTACCACCAGATTCCTTTGAATCCGGCCGATCAAATAAAGACTTCGTTCATTACCCCGTACGGGGCTTACTGCTACACGACTATGCCGTTCGGCTTGAAAAATGCAGGCGCCACCTACCAAAGGTGCATGCAGAAATGCTTGCAGGATCAAATCGGCAGAAACGTTCACGCGTACGTGGATGATGTCGTTGTCAAGACCAAGGAGACGACTACCCTCCTTGATGACCTGAGAGAAACCTTCACCAATTTGAGAAGATTCCGGATGAAGCTCAACCCGGCCAAGTGCACATTCGGCGTGCCGTCTGGCCAGCTCCTTGGCTACCTCGTCTCTCAGCGAGGGATCGAAGCCAACCCGGACAAGATCAGTGCCCTGGAGAAGATGGAACTGCCGCAGTGCCTCAAGGACGTCCAGAAGTTTGCTGGCTGCCTGGCCTCCTTGAGCCGCTTCGTCAGCCGGCTGGGGGAGAAGGCACTGCCCCTGTATCAACTAATGAAGAAGGCGGACAAGTTCGTCTGGTCACCGCAGGCGGATGAGGCCTTCCGTGACTTGAAGCGCGTGCTATCAACCGCGCCAATCCTTGCAACGCCGGCTTCAATGGAGCCGATGCTGTTGTACATCGCAGCCACCAACCGGGTGGTTAGCGTTGTCCTGGTGGTGGAGCGCAGAGAAGCCGGCAACAGGAGCAGCTGGTTCAGCGCCCGCCTATTACCTTAGCGAAGTGCTCTCCCGGCCGAAGCAAAATTACCCCCACTACCGTAAGGTCACCTACGGCGTCTACATGGCGGCCAAGAAGCTGAAGCACTACTTCCAAGAGCACCCCATCAGGGTGGTTGCCACAGCACCCTTGGCGGAAATCATAGGCAGCAAGGATGCCAACGGCCGGGTTGCCAAGTGGGCCCTGGAGCTAGCCGCCCACACCATCCTCTACGAGCCACGCACAACCATCAAGTCGCAGATCCTCGCGGACTTCTTCGTCGACTGGGCTGAGATGCGCACTTGCCGCCTGTGCCGGATTCCACGCATTGGAAGATGCACTTCGACGGCTCGAAGATGCGCAACGGCTTGGGAGCCGGCATCGTCATCACCTCTCCCAAGGGGACCGGCTGGACTACGTCCCGCAGATCCACTTCGCCGCATCCAACAATGTGGCGGAATATGAAGCGCTCATTCATGGGCTGAAGCTGGCCAAGGAGATTGGCGTGCGTCGCATACTGCCTTCGGCGACTCCGACTTGGTCATACAAAGCAAGCATCCGGCGATCGGGACGCGAAGGACGCCAACATGGCCTCATACCGCTTCCATGTCCAGCAGCTATCCGGCTTCTTCGACGGCTGCGAATTCCACCATGTGCCACGAGCAAACAACGAAGCGGCCGATGCCTTATCCAAGATTGGCTCAACCCGGCAAGCCATTCCGCCGGGTGTCGCCTTGGCGGTTCTCAAGAAGCCGTCCATCATACCGTCACCGAACTCGGATTCAATATTCGTGCCGGCTGACCCGGGGGCTAACAAGCCAAACCCGCCGGCTAGCATGCCGAACCCGGGGACTTCTCAGTCCAACCCGGGGGCTTCATCGCCCAAGTCGGGGGCTAACAAGCCAAACCCGCCGGCTAGCATGCCGAACCCGGGGACTTCTCAGTCCAACCCGGGGGCTTCATCGCCAAACTCGGGGGCTAGCAAGCCGAACCTGCCGGCTAGCAAGCCGAACCCGGCGACCATGCGCCGAATCCGGAAGCTCCCACGCAGAGGCCCTGTTGGTCAGCGTATTCGAGATAAGATGCGTACCTTCATGGGCACAAGAATTCCTCTCCTACCTCACCGACGGTGTGCTGCCTGATGATAGAGTCCAGGCCAGGCAGATTGAGAGAAGGGCCAAGGCCTATACCATCATCAACCACCAGCTGTACAAACGCAGCGTAAGTGGGGTGTTCCAGCGGTGCGTCGAGCCGGCTGAAGGGATTGAACTCCTACGGGAAATCCATCAAGGAGAGTGCGGACATCACGCCTCATCCAGAGCCATAGTGGCCAAAGCCTTCCGGCACGGTTTTTACTGGCCGACTGCGCTCAGAGACGCAGAAGATTTGGTGAAGAAGTGCAACGGCTGTCGCCGCTTCGCAAAGCAAAGACACCAGCCGGCTTCCGCCTTGAAAACCATCCCCATCACATGGCCATTTGCCGTATGGGGCTTGGATATGGTAGGCCCATTCAGAACAGCGCGAGGCGGCATGACACACCTCTTGGTGATGATTGACAAATTCACCAAGTGGATCGAAGCCAAGCCAATCAAGAAACTGGACGGGTCCACAGCCGTCACATTCCTCAAGGAAATCATTGTGAGATTCGGCTACCCCCACACCATCATCACCGACAACGGCACCAACTTCTCCCAAGGCATCTTCTCCCGCTATTGCGGGGAAATGGGGATCCGGATGGCCCTATCTTCTGTGGCACACCCAGAGTCCAACGGACAAGTGGAAAAGGCTAACGGCTTAGTCCTAGCCGGCATCCGGCCCCGGCTGGTGGAGCCGCTCGAGCGAGCAGCCGGCTGCTGGATTGAAGAACTGCCCAATGTGCTGTGGAGCCTGCGCACAACGACAAACCGCTCAGTCGGCTTCACACCATTTTTCCTCGTATACGGGGCCGAAGCCGTCTTGCCGACTGATATCGAGCATGACGCGCCAAGGATCAAGCTCTACACAGAAGCCGAAGCCAAAGAAGCTCGCGAAGAT
Organism: Lolium perenne; assembly: GCF_019359855.2. Lineage (NCBI taxonomy): Eukaryota > Viridiplantae > Streptophyta > Magnoliopsida > Poales > Poaceae > Lolium > Lolium perenne. The sequence goes on along the minus strand of NC_067244.2, from coordinate 234,239,380 downwards.
GGAGTTGACCTGGTCGAAGAGGCCCGGCTGCTGGCTGAGTCTAGATCTACTATCTACCAGCAAAGCCTCCGACGCTATCACAGCCGGAAGGTCCAGCCCTTAGCATTCCGAGAGGGTGACCTAGTGCTCCGGCTGATCCAGAGGACAGCCGGACAGCATAAACTATCATCCCCATGGGAGGGTCCCTTCATCGTGAGCAAGGCAGTAGGCAATGATTCCTACTATCTCATAGATGCCCAAGAGGCTAAGAAAAACAAGCCGGACAAGGCTGACGAGGAGACTAAACGTCCCTGGAATGTCAGGTTACTCCGCCCATTTTACACATGAGAGCAGGAATGTAAGTATACCTTGTATCCCCTTTGGGAGTTATGAAAAAGCTTGCGCCAAGAGCGCTGTTTCCGACAAGTTTTTCGCGTACTTTGCCTTGTTTCGCCAATTGGCTTGAACCCTCTCACGCGGCCGGCTCAGTAACGTGATCCGGTTTCTGACAGCCGGCTTCCGATCCAGCTACAGACCGCAACCCGGCTGTCCGGCTGGCGGGAGTAAGGCCTAGGGAGCCGGCACGCGAAAAACGACTAAGGGAAAGAGTAAAAGCGAGTTGACTTGCAACTTTTCATAAAAGTGCCGGATTGCCGAATTCAGCTCGTTCGACTGAAATACTGTCGGCCTCACCCAGCGGCCCGCTCTTGATCCGGCGACGGATCGCAAGTCGGACGTATGACCGGCAAGGGCACAGCCAAAGAGTGGGGTGGATGGGAAAAAGCGAACGAGTCGAAAGAAAGCAACTCGGTACACAATTGATTAACAAACACATTAAAGTGTGACATAATTAAAAGGCGATAATATTGTCTTACATCTGCACCCGGCATCCCGGGGATTTAATAAACTGTCTTGGCAAAAGAACAACTGAAAAGCAGGAAATCTAAGCCGGAGGGGCATCAGCGGAGCCGGCTGCCGGGTCGTCCTCAGGCACGTCTTCCGCCTCCTCATCATCCATGTATTCTTCATCGGATGGAGGAGGGTTCGGGTCCGCGACGAAGAGGGCCTTGTCGACGAAGCCGGCGATGGTGCTGGCTCGAGCAAGGCGGGCGGCCTTGAGCTCAGCCGGGAGCTTGTCCTCCACGCCGGCTCGCCGGAACTCAAGCTGCCCCAGGTCCACCTCGTTGTACCAGGAGAGGACGAAGGACAGCGCCATGTCGGCACCGGCGCGCGTGGCCGACTCCTTCCAGTCGAAGAAGCGGTCCGGCGCCCGCTCCATCGCGGAGATGAGGCCGGAGATATCTTGCGGCGCCGCCTCTTCAGGCCACAGCAGGGGACCAGCTTTTCAGCCGCCTTCCGGAGCTCCCAGCCGAGCTTGGTGACGGGCTCGATGCGGGCAGCCATGGACGCCAGGTGGTCCTCCATGGAGAAGTACTCCGAGCTGCCCTCGCCGGTCTCCCGCCTCCTGGAGTCGCGCGCGACGCCAACGGCTGCCAAAGCCGCCTCCTGCGTCTCCGGGAAGGCCGCTGCAAAAAGAAGAAGCAAGTCAGAAACCATCAAAGCCGAAATAAGCTGAAAAATGCAAATTTTCGAAGTCCTAAGCCAAAAGGAAAAGCCTGGCGGCAGCCGGCAAGAACCGACTGTCCCCAGCCCAAAGATGAGGATAACGAAGAAATCAGAAGTTTCTGCTGCCGGCTGCCAACAAAAGCCGGCAGTCGACAGCCGAAAGCCGGCAAAGGGAAAGGAACATAAAGATGTACTCACCCGCCAAGCCGCGATCAAGCGCGCTAAAATCGTCGGTCCAACGTTTGGCGGTAGCCGTCAGCTCTGTGGACTTGGCGGTGACCTCCTCCTGCAGCGCAAGCCGCTGCTTCTCCACCTCCGTCAGCCGCCGGCTCAGATCGTCCACCTTCGCCTTCTCCGCCGTCCTGAGGGAGTTGAGCTCGGTGAGATGGTTCTGCTCCAGCAGGCGCAGCCGCGTCAGCTCCTGCTCAGCCAGCTTGAGCTTGCCTGCGGCAGATCGGCCCGCCTCCTCGCTCTCGGCGCACTGCGCGCGAGCGGCTCGGAGATCCGACTCCAGCTGCGGGACCTTGGCGGCCTCAACTGCGAGGCGGCCGGAAAGAAATGTCAGCCAACCAAGATTAAAAAAGAAACAAGACATCAAGTCGAAAGAAGCATAGAGCTTACCCTTGACAGCCTCCAGCTCGCGAGCCAAGCCGGCTCGCTCGATCTTAGCCTTGTGGTAGCTGGTCACCACCTGGTTGTACAAGAAGGTGCGCCGCTCCTCAACCGTCTGAAAGAATCAGTTGCTTAGACGAAACCTGGACTGGCTTCAGGCAGCCGGCCCACGTCTCGGAGGGCTACCAGGACAAGAAAATTGCAAAAGAAAAGAAAACACACCTTCTCGGCATCCTCCAGCCGTCGCCACCGGGCAAGGGTCTCGGCGGCCTTGGTCTTGAGGCTGGCGCGATAGCCGGAGAAAAGCATCTTCATGGGCGCCGTGCCAGGCTGCCCCTCCCGGCTGAGTACCTCGCAGGAGTTCGCCTGGTGCCATGCCTTCTCCATAGTTCCTGCCGAGCCGGCCGGAGTCGGAGGCACGGCACAGCCACCAACCGGGCACCCTTGGCCACGTGAAGGCCTTCGACGGGCCCGCTGGGCCCTTTGTCCTCACCAGCGCGCGAGTCGGCGCCCTCCATGCGCGCCGGCTCGTCCCTCGCCGGCTCCTCCCTGGCCGGCTCCTCTCGTCGCCGGCCGCGGCGGCGGCGTCGCTCCGGCGCAGCGGATGGCCCAGCCGGCCCGCTTGCCTCCGGCGCTTGAGGCGCTCCTTCCGGAGAACTCTCCGGCACCACGACGTTGGGCGCGGGCCCGCCGACTCCGGCCGAAGGCGGAGCAGCCCCGCCGGCTCCGGCTCCGGTGGAAGGCGGCATGCCCGCCCGGCCCCAGCGGCTGGGTCCAGAAGAGGTGTCCGGCGCGGGAACATGTCGTCCAGCGTCGGCTGCCGCGTTGGCTCGACCCGCGTGCCGCGATCTGGCGCGGAGGCCAGCGGCACGGCAAAGGAAGAAGCCCCTGTCGCAGGCGGCGGCGGCGTAGGTGCGCGCGAGGAAGGCTGCGGCGTCTGCTCCCTCCTCTGGCGCGGAAGCGGCGACACAACGCGCGGAGCTTGCCGGGAGCCGCCGCCCTGGGCAAACTTGATAGGGGCCCTAGCCGGATAAACAGAAAGATAATAAGCATAAAAGTAAGGAAAGAAAAGGAATCAAACAAGAAAAAGAGAGAGAGAACTCACCCGGCCTGCTCCGGGACCTTCTTCGGCTGCTGCCGGCGCTGCTTCTTCGCCTTCGCCTCCCAGGCGGCGGTGGAGCCGGCTCGCTTCGTGCCCTTGGGCGCCGAAGTCGCCGTGGTGCTTGGCGGCCTCGTACGCAGAGGCACGGCGGGGATTGGCCCCGTGCCGGACGTCGCCGGCTCCTCCTCCTCCTGCTGCTCTGGTGAGGGGGGCGGATTGTGCTCCCCCTGGCCGCCTAGATCAGGCGCCTGCGGTAGGTCGTCGTCGCCGGCATGGTCGCCGGCTTGGTCAGCCGGATCGACGTGATCCGGCGTCCACCTCCTCGTCGCCAGGTCGCCGTCTTCGGCGTTCTGGCGCTCAAAAAGCTAGCAAGACAGAGAAAACATAAGCATATGACAAGCCGGAAGTCGGCAGAAGAAAAACGAAGCCGGCCTCGCAGCCGCAAGCCGGAAAATGGCAAAGACACGAGGCTTACCCGCGCCGGTGGATGGTCCCTGTCGCAGGGCACCAGCCCGTAACTCCAGTCCTCCGACAGGTTCGCCTTGGTGATGTGGTTCACCCGGCTGGCCACCTGGGCCTTGGAGAGCCGCGCAATGGACGTCCGGTTCGGATCGAACCGGCCGGACATGTGCCCGATCTTGTGGGTGCGCATCTGGAGCGGCAGCACCCGGCGCTCGGCGATGGTGCAGAGGAGATCTTCGGCAGTCAGCCCGCCATCGGTGGCGGTCGCCAGGAAGTCCCAAAGCAGATTCACCTCGGCGTTCTGATCCGTCGAGCGGGCATTGTGGCTCCAGTTGATCCGGCCGACTGGAGGAGCCGGGTTGAACTCCGGCAGGTTGATCCGGTCGACGAGCTCCCCCTCGTTGCGCACGTAGAAGAATGACATTTGCCAGTTCTTCACCGAGTCGACGGTGGGGATCTTGGGGAAAGGCGTACCAGGCCGGGTGTAGATCGAGGCGGCGCCGCAGGCCCGCAGGCGGCCGTCGTTGGTCTGCGCCTTCAAGAAGAAGAGCCGGCTCCAGAAGTCGATGTCGGGCCACAAGCCGGCGTAAGCCTCCATGAACGCCACGAAGCAGCTCAGGAGGACGCACGCGTTGGCCGGCAAGTGATGCGGCTGAAGACCGAAGTGGTCGAGGAATTGCCGGAAGAACATTGAAGCCGGCAGGCCTAGCCCGCGATCCAGATGCGCGCCGAAGACGACGCGCTCGCCGGGCCGCGGCTCGGGCTCCACCTCCTCGCCGGGCACCCGCGTGATCACCGACTGCGGGATCCGCCGGAGGCGCACCAGTCGCTCGACGTCGTCCTCCCGCATGTAGGAGCCCCTCCACGATCCGCTGGGGGACGCCATCGACGAGGACGAGGAAGAAGATGACCAGGAGAGGCTGAACGGCGAGGAAGAACCTTGCGACCGCGGCGGCGACAACGGCGGCTGAGGACGCTCCGTCGAGATGCGCGGCCCCGTGGCGCCGGATTGACGGAGTGGCGGCGGCGGATCGGTGGAGATTCGCCCGCCGGAGTTCGCCAGCGGAAGGAGTTCGCCGGAGCAGTAGCGGGCTCGGGCGCAGAGAGCGATGGAAGCAGGAGCGCGAGGAGGAAGAGAATGGCAAGTGGCCGCCTCGATGCCTCCCCCGCGGCATTTATAGCCTCCTGCCGCGGGCGGTTGGCCTCCAAGTGGCGGTCGTGGGCCGTAACTCCCCGGATTTACTGCGCCGTAACTCCTCCCACGTCCACAACGGTTATCGGAAACGGCCACACCACGTCGCCCACTACCGCACCGGATCCGGAGGGACATTGATGTGACCAGACGAACCGACCGCCAGGCCAGGCGTCAGACCAGTCAAGTCGGGCGCAGGGCCCGAGGCGGCGGAGACTCCGGCGCGCCGCAAGCCGGAGCCGGACCAAAAGTTCCACCCGAGCCAAAATTCGTCAGCAAGGCGGAGGCGCCATCAGATCTTGCGAGAAAGCAAAAAACTGCACAAGTGTAAAAAGCGGCCGGCTAGAAGCAGCCGGCAGGAACGAGCCGGATGAGGGCGCAGCCGGCTGAATGGAAATTCTCAGTCGGCCCCTCCAAGTGCCGTCAAATATACTCGAGAAGCCAGGAAAACCTGCCTAGGTCCTTCTGGGCGCAGGACCTTGCCAGCTTCGGGGGCTAATGTCGGGGGGAAGACCCCGGATAGGGCAATGGACGCGGAGCAGCCGGCTGGCCGCTGGCCGGCTCGCGGCAAAGGCCGGCTGAGGAGCAGCCGGCTGGCGCCGTGGCCGGCTGGTCCGGAAGCCGGCTGGCTCTAGGTCCTAGTCGGCCTGGCTACGGCCACCAATGCTGTAGCTGGGCCGGCTTCTACAAGCCATATCCGACTGGGGTTTGTACCTCAGACCGACTCGAGGCTGGCGAGTCTTGCACTGGAAGGAACCGGGTTGGTGATCCGGGTTCCTAAAGTCCACGCTGACTCCATCTTCCGTAAAGCACGGGGCACTGTGGAGCAATAGTGCCGCGCGATGGACAGGCCGTCAGGGCTTACGACGATCCGTACTGGCTACAGTGGCTGACGGCGACAGGGACACCTCCTCCATACCGCTGACCGTGGCAGCCGGATGGGACAGGCCACGATGCCTCAACCACTCCTGACGTCACCGCCTCGGGAAGGAGCGGAAGCCGAAGCCGGCCCAGCCGGCCAGTAAACTATAGGGTCTTATATGTAAAGTGCCGGTGCCTATATAAGCCGCACTACCCCCTCTCGTGCAGGGGATCGATCATTTATTGCTTTGACCCACCTACGGAGCTGCCCTGTGAGAGAGACCATAGTCTTCCTTAGCCTCTCAGGAGCAGCCGGACACAGCTCTGGGAGCACTATTGTATTGTGTGATCATCATATACACTCATAGCAGGAGTAGAGGTTTTACCTCCATCGGAGGGCCTCGAACCTGGGTACGTCGCCGTGTCGCTCGTGCCCATACCCGCATCCGGATACCACCGTGAGATCCCTCAGGAACCACATCGATTAGCCACCCTATGGCATATGCCGTGACGATACCACGACAGGTCAGTAGCAACAACACTTTGAGGTTTAAGTAGAAAAGAGAAATACATGTAGTTGTTTCATTGTCTTTCTTCCTTGATTAGCTCATAGCTTATTATTCTGAAGCTAAAATTGTTTGTGCTTACAAGGAAGGTGCGTGATTTTGTCTATCACATGTATATTTGTTTGTTTCCATCAACTCTTATGCTTGCTAATTAACCTTGCTAGCCAAAGACCTATACTGAGAGGGAATGCTTCTCGTGCATCCAAACCTGAACCCAAACCTATGCCATTTGTGTCCACCATATCTACCTACTGCATGGTATTTTCTGCCATTCCAAGTAAATACTTCATGTGCTACCTTTAAACAATTCAAAATTTATTACTTCTTATTTGTGTCAATGTTTTATAGCTCATGAGGAAGTATGTGGTGTTTTATCTTTCAGTCTTGTTAGGCAGCTTCCACTAATGGACTAGTGGCTTCATCCACTTATCCTATAATTTTGCAAAAAGAGCTGGCAACGGGGTTCCCAGCCCCAATTAATCAACTTTCATTAATAATTCTCTTCACATGTTTTGCTCTGATTCATCAGTAAGCAACTTAATTTTGCAATAGACACTCCTCCATGGTATGAGATTGTTGGAAGGCACCCAAGGATTCGGTTAGCCATGGCTTGTGTAAGCAAAGGTTGGGGGGAGTGTCATCCTTAAATAAACTAAAGTACATGTGTAAACAAAAGAGAAGAGGGATGATCTACCTTGCTGGTAGAGATGACATCCTTCATGGGAGCCGCTCTTTGGAAGTCTGTTTGGCAAGGGGGTTAGAGTACCCGCTGCCAGTCGTTGACAACAACAAACACCTCTCAAATTATTACTTTAATTCTCTTTATATGATTTCAAAACTGAAAAAGCTCTAGCACATGATTTAATCCCTGCTTCCCTCTGCGAAGGGCCTATCTTTTACTTTATGTTGAGTCAGTAAACCTATTTCCCTCCATCTTATGCAAGCATTTGAGTTGTTGTGATCAAACCATCTATATTGTGATTTACTTCATCATGTCTTTTACTCTTCTTTGTTTAGTACAAGTTTTATCTGAATGAATATAACTTTGCAAGTTATCAATGATCATTATGATTGAGTATGCAAGTTTACCATAAGCTTTAATATGAGAGCATTGCTCAATAGATAAGTATAACCTGTTAATTGTTCTCTGACCAAGAACGAAGTTTGCCATCACCAACTATGATTTCTTATGCACCTTTATTTGTGATTACCTTATACTTGTTTCAAGTTGGGTTATATGAGGAAGTTGTTTACTAGAATGATTTGTGTGTATGAATATGATGCTTCTTGTCCGTATTTTATTTATCGACTCTTCACTCCATAAACATGTGGTCCTGTTTACCGAGTTCAGTTTCGCTTGGGGACAAGCGAAGTCTAAGCTTGGGGGGAGTTGATACGTCCAATTTGCATCACTATTTTGTATCATAATTTGCTGTTATTCATTGATATATTTCATATTGGGACACAATACTTATGTTATTTCATCTATTTTGCATGTTTCATCATTATTGGAGGATCAAGCACCGGAGCCAGGATTCTGCTGGAAAAAGCACCGTCAGAATGCAATATTTCGGAAGATCAACTGTGGAAGGAAATTATACCAAAAATCCTATTTTTCAAGATGACGAAGGAAGCCAGAAGGAGGAGCTGAGAAGGCCCAAGGTGGGGCCAGACCATAGGCCGGCGCGGCCCATGGCCTGGCCGCGCCACCTTGTGGTGTGGGGGCCCCACAGCCCCTTTCGCCTCCTTTTCTTCGCGAAACCCTTCGTCCCGAAGACCTAAGCCACAGAGGATACCTCGAAAAGAGTTACACCCGCCTCTGCGGGGCGGAGAACACCAGAGAGAAAAGAGCTCTCCGGCGGCTGAGATCCGCCGGGGAAATTCCCTCCCGGAGGGGGGAAATCGACGCCATCGTCACCGTCATCGAGCTGGACATCATCTCCACCGCCATCACCATCATCTTCATCATCATCACCGCCATCTCCACCGCAGCACCTCGTCACCGCTGTAGCAATTTGGGTTTGATCTTGATTGTTTGATAGGGAAAACTCTCCCGGTATCGATCTCTACTTGTTGTTGATGCTGTTAGGTGAAACCATTGAACCAAGATTTATGTTCAGATTGTTATTCACTATCATATCACCTCTGATCATGTTCCATATGATGTCTCGTGAGTAGTTCGTTTAGTTCTTGAGGACATGGGTGAAGTCTAAATGTTAGTAGTGAAGTATGTTGGGTAATATTCAATGTTATGATATTTAAGTTGTGGTGTTATTCTTCTAGTGGTGTCATGTGAACGTCGACTACATGACACTTCACCTTTATGGGCCTAGGGGAATGCATCTTGTACTCGTTTGCCAATTGCGGGGTTGCCGGAGTGACAGAAACCTAAACCCCCGTTGGTATATCGATGCAGGAGGGATAGCAGGATCTCAGAGTTTAAGGCTGTGGTTAGATTTATTCTTAATTACTTTCTTGTAGTTGCGGATGCTTGCAAGGGGTATAATCACAAGTATGTATTAGTCCTAGGAAGGGCGGTACATTAGCATAGGTTCACCCACACAACACTTATCAAAACAATGAAGATTAATCAGCTATATGTAGCGAAAGCACTAGACTAAAATCCCGTGTGTCCTCAAGAACGTTTGGTCATTATAAGTAAACAAACCGGCTTGTCCTTTGTGCTGAAAAGGATTGAGCCACTCGCAGCAATTGTTACTCTCGCACTTTACTTACTCGTACTTTATTCATCTGTTACATCAAAACCCCTTGAATACTTGTTTGTGAGCATCTACAGTGATTCCTACATCGAAACTGCTTGTCAACACCTTCTGCTCCTCGTTGGGTTCGACACTCTTACTTATCGAAGATACTACGATACACCCCCTATACTTGTGGGTCATCAGTTCTCCATGTGTATATGTCCTAAACAAACCTAAAAGAATGAAAATGTACATTGGTGCACCCTCGCGCGGAGAAATCTAGGGGGGTAGACCCGCCGGGGCACACGTTCCGCTGTTTTGGGGGGAGGAGGGGGAGAACGACCGCCGGAACACCGGAACCCCACCAAATCTTGCATGTGGGCCTATGCTATGTGTCAAAGTGTGATGAAAGGTGTAATTGTGCAAAAGTAGCTCCCCTAAACCCTAGACCCTACCCCTAACCCTACGCCGAACCATAACCAGTTGATTAGGCAGCACACACCCTCGATCGTGTGATAATGGCTCGAGCTGCGGGTGTATGTGACAAAGGGTCCCAATCTTGGTTCTCCATGTGTATATGTCCTAAACAAACCTAAAAGAATGAAAAGGTACATTGGTGCACCCTCGCGCGGAGAAATCTAGGGGGGTAGACCCGCCGGGGCACACGTTCCGCTGTTTTGGGGGGAGGAGGGGGAGAACGACCGCCGGAACACCGGAACCCCACCAAATCTTGCATGTGGGGCCTATGCTATGTGTCAAAGTGTGGCGCAAGGTGTAATTGTGCAAAAGTAGCTCCCCTAAACCCTAGACCCTACCCCTAACCGTACGCCGAACCCTAACCAGTAGATCTCAGGCACACCGTCGATCGTGTGATAATGGCTCGAGCTGCGGGTGTATGTGCCAAAGGGTCCCAATCTTGGTTCTCCATGTGTATATGTCCTAAACAACCTAAAAGAATGAAAATGTACATTGGTGCACCCTCGCGCGGAGAAATCTAGGGGGTAGACCCGCCGGGGCACACGTTCCGCTGTTTTGGGGGGAGGAGGGGGAGAACGACTGCCGGAACACCGGAACCCCACAAAATCTTGCATGTGGGCCTATGCTATGTGTAAAAGTGTGATGAAAGGTGTAATTGTGCAAAAGTAGCTCCCCTAAACCCTAGACCCTACCCCTAACCCTACGCCGAACCATAACCAGTTGATCAGGCAGCACACACCCTCGATCGTGTGATAATGGCTCGAGCTGCGGGTGTATGTGCCAAAGGGTCCCAATCTTGGTTCTCCATGTGTATATGTCCTAAACAAACCTAAAAGAATGAAAAGGTACATTGGTGCAACCTCGCGCAGAGAAATCTAGGGGGGTAGACCCGCCGGGGCACACGTTCCGCTGTTTTGGGGGGAGGAGGGGGAGAACGACCGCCGGAACACCGGAACCCCACAAAATCTTGCATGTGGGGCCTATGATATGTGTCAAAGTGTGGTGCAAGGTGTAATTGTGCAAAAGTAGCTCCCCTAAACCCTAGACCCTACCCCTAACCCTACGCCGAACCCTAACCAGTAGATCTCAGGCACACCGTCGATCGTGTGATAATGGCTCGAGCTGCGGGTGTATGTGCCAAAGGGTCCCAATCTTGGTTCTCCATGTGTATATGTCCTAAACAAACCTAAAAGAATGAAAATGTACATTGGTGCACCCTCACACGGAGAAATCTAGGGGGGTAGACCCGCCGGGGCAGACGTTCCACTGTTTTGGGGGGAGGAGGGGAGAACGACCGCCGGAACACCGGAACCCCACCAAATCTTGCATGTGGGCCTATTCTATGTGTCAAAGTGTGGTGCAAGGTGTAATGGTTCAAAAGTAGCTCCCCTAAACCCTAGACCCTACCCCTAACCCTACGCCGAACCCTAACCAGAGATCAGGTATACCCTCGATCGTGTGATAATGGCTCGAGCTGCGGGTGTATGTGCCAAAGGGTCCCAATCTTGGTTCTCCATGTGTATATGTCCTAAACAAACCTAAAAGAATGAAAAAGTACATTGGTGCACCGTCGCGCGGAGAAATCTAGGGGGTAGACCCGCCGGGGCACACGTTCCGCTGTTTTGGGGGGAGGAGGGGGAGAACGACCGCCGGAACACCGGAACCCCACCAAATCTTGCATGTGGGCCTATGCTATGTGTCAAAGTGTGATGCAAGGTGTAATTGTGCAAAAGTAGCTCCCCTGAACCCTAGACCCTAGCCCTAACCCTATGCCGAACCCTAGCCAGTAGATCAGGCACACCCTCGATCGTGTGATAATGGCTCGAGCTGCGGGTGTATGTGCCAAAGGGTCCCAATCTTGGTTCTCCATGTGTATATGTCCTAAACAAACCTAAAAGAATGAAAAGGTACATTGGTGCACCCTCGCGCGGAGAAATCTAGGGGGTAGACCCGCCGGGGCACACGTTCCGCTGTTTTGGGGGGAGGAGGGGGAGAACGACCACCGGAACACCGGAACCCCACCAAATCTTGCATGTGGGCATATTCTATGTGTAAAAGTATGGTGCAAGGTGTAATTGTGCAAAAGTAGCTCCCCTAAACCCTAGACCCTATCCCTAACCCTACGCCGAACCCTAACCAGTAGATCTCAGGCACACTGTCGATCGTGTGATAATGGCTCGAGCTGCGGGTGCATGTGCCAAAGGGTCCCAATCTTGGTTATCCATGTGTATATGTCCTAAACAAACTTGAAAGAATGAGAAGGTACATTGGTGCACCCTCGCGCGGAGAAATCTAGGGGGGTAGACCCGCCGGGGCACACGTTCCGCTGTTTTGGGGGGAGGAGGGGGAGATCGACCGCCGGAACACACCGGAACCCCACCAAATCTTGCATGTGGTCCTATTCTATGTGTCAAAGTGTGGTGCAAGGTGTAATGGTGCAAAAGTATCTCCCTAAACCCTAGACCCTACCCCTAACCCTACGCCGAACCCTAACCGAGCTTGATCGGGCAAAGACACCCTCGATCGTGTGATAATGGCTCGAGCTGCGGGTGTATGTGCCAAAGGGTCCCAATATTGGTTCTCCATGTGTATATGTCCTAAACAAACCTAAAAGAATGAAAAGGTACATTGGTGCACCCTCGCGAGGAGAAATCTAGGGGGTAGACCCGCCGGGGCACACGTTCCGCTGTTTTGGGGGGAGGAGGGGAGAACGACCGCCGGAACACCGGAACCCCACCAAATCTTGCATGTGGGCCTATGCTATGTGTCAAAATGTGGTGCAAGGTGTAATGGTGCAAAAGTAGCTCCCCTAAACCCTAGCCCTAACCCTACGCCGAACCCTAACTAGTAGATCTCAGACAGCACACCCTCGATCGTGTGATAATGGCTCGAGCTGCGGGTGTATGTGCCAAAAGGTCCCAATCTTGGTTCTCCATGTGTATATGTCCTAAACAAACCTAAAAGAATAAAAAGGTACATTGGTGCACCCTCGCGCGGAGAAATCTAGGGGGGTAGACCCGCCGGGGCACACGTTCCGCTGTTTTGGGGGGAGGAGGGGGAGAACGACCGCCGGAACACCGGAACCCCACCAAATCTTGCATGTGGGCCTATGCTATGTGTCAAAGTGTGATGCAAGGTGTAATTGTGCAATAGTAAACGGAGCCAAAAAGTCGAGCGTGGAGACGACATTATATTCTAGGAGAATCCTTCACGATCGAACTACCACGTTCGAAATCTTGATGTATATAGAATGGGATAAAGCTTGCATATTCCTTATGATAAGCATATAATTAGTGTGTGCAAGAGACATATATAATTTGACCTAATTAACCAAACATTTTCTGATTTTATATATATAATTTATTAAGGATTCTAGAAGTTTCATATATCCCTATATTATTATCATTAAAGGATGAAGGTGACACACGTTTAATTACATGATATTCTGTTTTTAAAAATATTTTAACCTACACCAAATTATATGCATTATTGCGCATTTAATTATTATTGTTTTGCACAAAAAATCTGCAAAAATTCCCTCCTACTTAAATAAATTGATAGAGCCAAAACCCTCCCAAACCCCAAAACTCTCCCGCCCAGCTGCTTCTCCCGCCAGCTCCAGCGAAATGTTTTGAATCCACCCACCACTAACCTAAGCTGGAAAGGAGGGCAAATGTCCGAAACGCCACTAACCTAAGCTGGAAAGTTGGGACATTTCAGTCAAATCCCGTACGAGCTCCCTCAATTCCCCAATTCCCCTCCCACTCCGGTGCGATACGAACCCCAATTCCCCTCCCACTCCGCTCATCCCCACCCGCCGACGGCCACCGATGAGCGGCGCTCCGACGAGCGGACGAGCGGAGATCTACCCGCCGACGATGGCCGCGCGTGCGTAGACGCTCGCCACAAGATCTACAGGCGAGTTTCCTCCTGAACCCGACCACTCCCCCCCTCTTCTATGGCCTTTTCTTGGCCTGCTTAGGGTTTCGTCGGCCATGGCTAGGGTTACGGTTTTCTTGGCATGGCATGGTTAGGGTTAGGGATTTCGTGGCATGGCTTGTTTCCTTGGCTTGTCCAGGGTCAGGGTTGCTCGGCCTGTCATGGTTCTTGCTGCAACCAGTCCATGGTTGCTTCGGATCTTGCTTGGCATGTTCTTGCTGCAACCAGTCGATGATTGCTGCGGATCTTGCCTGGCTCAGGCTCTGTGGATTTTAGATTTGGTTTTCTGCAGTCCCTATATGATTACCTGCTGCCGATCTTGCTTGCTATATGCAACCAGCCCATGGTTGCTTCAGATCTTGATTGGCATGTGTCTTGCTGCAACCAGTCGATGATTGCTGCGGATATTGCTTGGCTCAGGCTCTGTAGAATTTAGATCTGGTTTACTGCAGTCCCTATATGATTACCTGCTGCCGATCTTGCTTGCTGTATGCAACCAGTTAATTAGTGATGCGGATCTTGCCTGGCGTGGGTCTCGCTGCAACCAGTCCGTGATTGTTGGGGGATTTTACTTGGCTTGGGCTCTGTAGATTGTACATCTAGTTTACTGCAGTCCATATATGATTTGCTGCTACAGATCTTTCTTGCTGCAACTAGTACATAATATGATTACCTGCTGCGGATCTTGCTTGGTACAGATCTTTACCAAGGCATGCCCTTTTATATTTCGTCGATGAACATTTATATTGCCCTTTTATCCTGTGTTGATGAAACTTCTCCCAAACAAAGTTTGGTTTCCCTGTTTATCTGTACATGCCTACAGCTTTATCTGTGTACATGTCTATTGTTGTATGAAGGGATACGTCTAATGATTATAACCTGTTATCTTCTTAGGTAATACTATCAAGGTCTGACCTACTTCAAGGAGCAAGGTGAACCAGGTGATTGTTGATCAACATGAACCTATGTTGCTTGGTTCTTTAATTGCATCCATATGTTGTATCTGCTGTCACTAATTGTTATTCTTTTCGTGCCAGCACATATCCAACCCATCAACATCAGGCATGGCAAAGACTGGGAAGAAGCAGCTGGCTGGTATGCGGCTTCATCCTAACATCATCGTGTCTAATTGATGCTTTTAATCAGGTGCTGGGGTTTTTTGGTTCTGTCTGAATATTTCTGTACCCTAGGATTAAATGAAACTAAAAGCTGAAAATTGCTATGATTAAACAATTTACCTTAGTTGTTCGAGTTGGCTTGCTTCTATGCATTTCAACCATCAATCTAATGGTTACATATTTCTCCCATACATGTAAAGAAGCGCCCCTCACCGAGATAGAGAAGGAGAGGGCTAGGACAATGATGCGGAACAACCGTGTCTTGCAGTCCCTGGGTATTTCCGCCGTAGTGTCAATATTTAGGAAGTCACGTGGTGGTCGAGGTGGAGGTGGTTCCACACTTTCAAATGATGAGTCATCTGCAATAACACAAGGCGAGAGCTCAGATTATGATCCGAGCGATGACCAATCGGTTGACCAGGAGGATGGGGAGGTTGAAGGGAGTATAGGGGAACACATTGAGAAGGTGCATTCTGCTTATCATCTTTGGAGGGCTGGCATTACTTGTATCTGTTTTCTAATTTCTGTCTTGCTATAACCTGTGATGTAATGCCATTTTTGTTTTGCTATTTTTGCGAGGCATTGAAGGATCCCAAGAGTAGAAAGAAAAAGGCATCTGTTGGAAAGAGAAGCCCAGGGAGGAGGAGTAAGAGGTTGCAGAAGGAACAAAGTTCAATGCCTCCTGGTAGAGTGTTTGCTGATGCTCCAGGAGGGACAAAGAGGCATCTGGAACCTGTTGCTGAGGCTCCTTCCAAAAGAGTCACCAGGAGGACATCAAGTGAAGCGTCTGCAACCAACAATGAAGATACTCCGCCCCGCAACAATCGCAGCAGCTCACCGCAGATTGATGAAAGGATCAATGAAGGAAGCACTGTTCGCAGGGACACAGGTCCTACTGCATCTGATGTCATGGACCATCAGCACTTTGATTCTGATGGTTTTCTTGATCCTGAGGTTGATGAAGGCAAGTTTTTGTTGGACAGCTGTCCTCACTATCTACTGCCTTTTTTGTTTATCTTTATAAACTCTTTTGGATGTGGGTGCTGCTTTCTAATATGATCTTTGTATGTATGCTATTCAGGTGGAACCACTGCTGCAGGTGGCCGTAAAAGGAAGGGCACCGGGCTGGAGCAGATTTGCAAGGGGATGGGAGTCAAGCTTACCATTGAGATTCCTCCAGGGCTGAAACGTCCTGAGAAGCCTTTGCCTGCTGCCAAGTTTGCATCGGAGGGTGGAATGCTTGCAAGAGGCCAGATGCCACTCCTTCCGCATTTCAAGTTGTACAAGAGGGATGAGAATTTGTTGGCCGACTTCGTTGGAAAGATGGGGGTAATCTTCTTCATCACCAGTTCATTAGTTAGATGATAGGAGTGCTTGCTTGATTGTTCATAGTTCATGATAACTAACCTCGTCCTTGCCCTTGTTTGCTTTGTAGGCAAATTTCAACATGGACACAGAGTCGGAAGACATCCAGAAGGCTTGCTATGACGTACTGCGGAAAGTGTCGAAGAACAAAGCGCTACATCCTGAAAAGGGACTACTTCGACAAAGTACCAAAGCAAATGAAGTCAACATCAAGTCCCCTGTTAAGGATGTCTCGTATGAAGAATGGGAAGCTCTAAGCGCTTCCGTGGGTAAGCCCAAGACACAGTGGTATGTTTTTTTTGCTTGGTTGCGGTCATTAGTGCTTGCATGGTAGACATGATGCTCATCGTTATAGTGTGCACATTGCTGAATATCATGATTGTGCCCTTCTCGCAGAACACATGTACCAAGAACAAGGACAGTCGTGTTGCGGTCAAATTTGGCCAAAAGATCGGCTCTCGTAGCTATGCTGCTCATCTGTATGCAACTGTAAGAACACTCTTACAGAATTGCCTTTTGCATCTTACTCTTGTCTCCACAAGCTTTATGTTCTGATTCTTGGTGAACATCATTTCCAGAGGGAGGAGCGCAGAGGTGAAGAGCTAGATGCAGTTGACATCTTTAAGGCGACCCATCACAGCAAGAAGGATGGTTTCTCTGAGGAAGCTCTAGCTGCAATAGTAAGTGCTTGTTCATTTCACTTTTGTGAACCATTCTTGGACCTGTGCTTTTCCTGAATTGATGAATCTTTTGGAAACGGATCTCCAGGCTGATATGGAAGCTGAGATGGCTACTCCTGTGCCAGAAGGTGCACCGCCAAGGTCTGCAGTCGCTGTTGTTGCAAAGGTTCTTAGCAAGGAAGCCAAGCACAGCACTTTCCTGAAGAATGCTGGACTTCAGCCCAGTTCCACTGTCAAGCTCAACAAGCCCACCGCAGCTGCTGTATCGGCGCATGTTCATGACCTGGAAGCACAGCTGAAGAGGTCCCAGGAGGAAGCTGAACAGATCAAGGAGCAGTTTGCTGCCATCATGGAAGAAGCAGCTGCCCAGAAGGAGAAGCAAGCGGCAAATGAAGCGGCACAAGCTCAGCGTGACAAGGACTACATGGAGCTCCTCAAGCGGACTGAGGAAAGTGATAGGAGGCTTGCTCACATGATGTCCATCTTCGGAGCTTCTGCGAATTAGCTCCTGCTGCTGGTGCTATCCCTTTTTTGTGTCCCGCCATGGAACTTGGTCACATCCTGGCAGCGTGACAATAACTTAGTCATATCTGTGAACTTCTTATTGGTGAATCTGTGAACTTTCTTGACATGTTGGTGAATCTGTGAACTTTCTTGACATGTTGGTGAATCTGTAAACCTGGTCATTTTGCTGCTGTGAAATTTGCAGATTTGAAATGTTGTCTTTTATATTTTGCTGTTGAATTTCCTAATTTAATATATGCACTGTTGGGCTATTGTGGGCTCTTAAAAGGCCAAGGCCCAAATTAGCGTAGAAATATATGGGCTCTTGAAAGGCTACAGCCCAACAAATAATTGACCCTAAAAAGGCTGAGGCCCAAAACCTTTGTGGACCCTAAAAAGGCCTAGGCCCAAAATCTTCATGGACCCTAAAAGGCCAAGGCCCAAAACCATAATGGACCCTAAAAAGGCCAAAACCCAAAACTGTAATTGGTCCTAAAAAGGCCACGGCCCAAAACTGTAATGGGTCCTAAAAAGGCCACGGCCCAAAACTGTAATGGGTCCTAAAAAGGCCACGGCCCAAAACTGTAATGGGTCCTAAAAAGTCCACGGCCCAAGACTTTAAACAGGCCAGGCCCAATGAAAATTGGCCCAGGCCCAGTAAGCACGGCAGCTAAAAAGGCCGTTGAAAAAAAAATAAGCTAAAAAGGCCGAGGTAATAAGCTAAAAAAAAACTAAAAAGGCCAAGGCCCAACAAAGCCGAACAAAATAATCAGTACTAATGGGCTCAGCCCACATAAGGAGATGAATGGACCGGGCTGAATTCAGATAATGACGTTTCTAATTCGTCACAATTTTGCCACGTCGGATTGCCACGCTGGACTCGGGGGCAGGTGCCCATGACGTTTTGGGAACGTCATGCCGTCAATGACGTTTGCAAACGTCACAAAGATCTACGAAGTTTTCAAGTGGAACGTCGCAAGCAGTCACTGCTGACTCCCAGCTTTCGACGTTTTGAAATGCGTCACTGTAACGTCACAAGTAACCATCAATGACGTTTCAGTGACACCTTTTTTTGTCAACTTATGGCAGATTTCTTGTAGTGGTGTTGGTCTCAAGGTTGCAAGATGGAGAAGATGGAGTACAATGACGAAGACGGTGTCGAAGAGAGACGAAGACGGTGTTGAAGATGAAGAGAGATGAAGACGTCGTAGAAGATGGATGAAGACGGTGGCGTGCGTACAAGATCGAAGAAGACGGTGGCGTGTATGTTGGAGGAAGACTGTGGCATGTACAATGATGAAGAGGGTGAATACGGAGCTTGCCGAAGAGGGTGAAGACGGAGCTTGCCGACTCGAGAGGAACGCGCAAGGTTAAGGTTTGTGCTCGATAGGATAGTAGGTCGCATCATCGGAGAGAGCTCAAACCTTGCATGCATTGCATCGTGTTTCTTGGTTGTTCTTGGTTCTTATCCATGAGATGGGTTAGAGCTTGTGTTCATTCTCATGACAAGCTCTAGCTCATTGGAAACGGATTCCGGATGCATCGCATGTTGCATGTGCGAGGGTGATGATTTTCCCGATATACCATATTGAGAGGTTAACCTCTATGACCATGATAAAATCATCACTCACCCCTTTCCATGTTTTCACCTTGTGTAGTGGTAGCTCTCGTCGTCCTCTTTTCGGAAAAATTGGTTTCACCTCAATCGGAGTTTCCTAGCTCGAGATATTGTCGTTTCCGTATCGCAGTTTAAAGAAAAAAAGGGAAGGGCGGTAGTACCGGCCAGGTACCGGTTTGGTCTCTGTGAGACACTAGATCCGGTCCGGTATTGGACCGGTACCGACCCGGTAGTACCGCTCGAGCGGTAGTACCGCTTGTGGTACCACTTGTGGTACCGCTTTGGGCCGATTTTTGACCGTTTTTTGCACAGTTCACGCGCGAACGGTAATATCGCTTTGACAAGCGGTAGTACCGCTCGGACGCGAATCTGACCGTTTTTCTGCCTCCAACAGCTATATTTTGGGACCCTATGTATACCTCTCTTCCACCTCCGACCCAACCACTTCTTCCCCTCCATTCTCTCTCCTCCATTGTTAACCTTGAGTTGTTTCTTCCTCCTCTTGATCCCCCACTATTTCTTGCATATTTTTGTGGGAAAGGAGAGAGGAGATCTAGATCTAGAGCTTCACCAATTGAATCCCTCTCAAGTGAGGGGATCTTGCTAGATCTAGATCTTGGAGTAATTTGGTGTTCCTCCTCTATTTTTTTCTTCCTCCCTTATTCCCCCAATAGCTTTTGTAGCTTTGTTGGAATTTGGGAGAGAAGAACTTGGGCATCTTAGTGGTGTTCTTAGTCATTGCATTAGGTGCATCGGTTTGGGTTCTCTCCGGGGTTTCGGTCTCGTAGAGGGCATGTTGACCTTAGTGGTGTTGTTGCCTTAGTGGCCTTGTTTCCTTTGTGGTGTTGTAGCCTTTGTGGCCTTGTAGCCTTTGTGGCATTGTCGTCTTTGTGGCGTGGTAGCCTTTGTGGTGTTGTTGCCTTTGTGGAGTGTGTTAGCCTTTGTGGTTTTGGAGCCGGTTGTGGCGCGTTGGTGTCTTGGTGGCTTTGTTGCCGGTGTGGCGTGTTGTAGCCTCTTGTGGCCTTGTACTTGAGAGCCTCCGTGTTGTGGAGATGCCTCAAGCTTGATACTTGGGAGTTTGCCCAAGCTTGTACGGGTTCGGTGACCACTCTCAAGGGTCCCTTAGTGGATCGAGGCTTTCCCCCTTGGAGGAAAGGCTCGAGGAGAATACGGCAGCCCTAGTGGCTCATTGGAGTGCCTCGTGCTTCCACACTGCTCCAACAGAGACGTAGCACCCTTGGGTGTGAACTTCGGGGTACATCGTCGTCTCCTCGTGCACCGGTTACTTCTCAACCCGAGCTCCTTTACCTATGCGCTTTACATTGTGATATCTATCATGCTTGATGTGCTATACCTAGCTTGTTATCACCTTGTTGCTCATCATGCTAGCATAGATTGTTGGTGCTCTTAGGAAAAACCCTTGTTGATAGGCTTTGAGCTAAACTAGTAAACACATGTGTAGTTTTATTCCGCCTAGTTTAGCTCTCAAGTAGAAGTTTTTATACACCGCCTATTCACCCCCCTCTAGGCGACGTCCTAGTACATTCATCTAGATCTAGTGGATTCCCCTCACAAAGAGATGGATTTGATTGGTCAAGATGTAGATCTAGATCTCCTCTCTCTTTTCCCTCAAATAGGTGCAAGAATCATGGAGGGATTAGAGGGAGAGGAAGCTTCTCAAGGGCAACAATGGAGTAGAGAGAGAGTAAAAGAAGCCTTTGGCCCAAGGAGGAAGAAGGGGATCTTATATACCCCCTCCCAAAGGAATATGACCGTTTGGGACCTCCTGGGCCTCAAAAAACGGCTAAGGACCTGAGCTTCCAAGCTTATTGGACTCGGGCCGGATATTTGGCCGAATATTTGTATCCGGGCCGGATTATCCGCCCCCCCGAAAACTGCAGAAACACTAAAACGAGGATGATCATAACTTGAGCATCCGGACTCCGGTGTTGATGATCTTGGGCTCGTTTCGAAGCTGGTGACAAGCTCTACAGGATCATGCAGGGAATCATCATAGCCCAGTAAGGTAGGATAGAAAGAAAATATGAAAGGTTTGACCTATCTAAAAAAGACATACCGGTAAAACCACCAACCTTGAAAATGCAACAAGTTGCCCGTGCAAAAACCATTCTTGATGAAATAGAGATTGTCATGGGAATAAGAACAAGCTCTAAAAAATAAGATTCAAATAACAACCAAGAAAGATGATTCAAGGATGCAAAGGTTTGAGCTCTCTGAAGGATACGATCGAGTTACTCACTCGAGAGCCCTCTTGATAGTATGGCAACTAAACTATAAACCGGTCTCCAACTACACCATGAGACCGGTGAGAAAGAAACCTTATCAAGAGCAAACCTTAATCTTGCGCATTCCACTTGAGCTCGATGATGACGGTCTTGACCGCAACAAGATGGAATGCCTTTCTTGATTGTGCTTGCTTGATGAAGTCATGCGAATTGCTCCCCCATACTCCACTATGGGAGAGCTTCTTCTTCGGCGCATCTTCACATATCCATGTTCACCATATGGATGACAAGATTCAAGCAAATGATCTCTTCGAGATGGCTTGTCTTGAAATTGCACTTCATTTTTTCATTCTTCATCATGTTGATGTCTTGAAGTAACTTGAGGGCTCACTTCATCTTCATCTTCAAGACATACTTGACACTTAATATTATTCATCCTTCTTATTGCAACCTTGAAGCCAACATATGGTTCAAGCATTGCCTATGGACAACTCCTACAAATATAACTCAATGCAAACATTAGTCCATAGGGATTGTCATTAATTATCAAAACCACACATGGGGGCTCCATGCACTTTCAACTGCGTCTATGACTAATAATCCACCTTACGGTTATCGTCTGAACCCCTTCCAGTATTAAGTTACAAGCAACAGATTATCGCATTAAGCAATGTGTGTAAAGTAAACAATAAAATTGCCCTTAGATAAAACATTGTTGTTTTCTCCCTAGTAGCAACAACATATCTACAATCTTACAAGTTATTATCACTCTTCCAGAAAACTAGAGGCATGAACCCACTATCGAGCATAAATACTCCCTCTTGGAGTCACATGCACATACTTGGCCAGAGCATCTACTAGCAACGGAGAGCATGCAAGTTCACAAATAAAATATGACGTATATATAATCGATCTCAATGTAGTAATCCATATTCATCGGATCCCAGTAAACACAACATGTAGCATTACATAATGATGATCTTGATTATGATAGGCAACTCACAAGATCTAAAAATGAAGCACGAATTGGAGAAGACACCCATCTAGCAGCTGCTATGGACCCGTAGTCCAGGGATGAACTACTCACGCATCACTTCGAAGGCGGGCATGGCGATGTAGAAGCCTCCGGTGATGATCTCCCTCTCCGGCAGGGTGCCGGGAAAAGCTTCAGAACCCTCCCGAGCTAGGGTCGACGATGGTGGCCGCAACGGAACTTTTCGTGGATGGAGGCTCGGGTGATTTAGGGTTTTTGCGTCGAAGGAAATTTATAGTCGAAAGGGCGAGGTCGGTGGGCGCCAGGAGGCCCCACACCACCCCATGGCGTGGCTAAGGGGGGGGCCACGCAAAGGGCTGGTGTGGCCTCCCTGGTGCCCTCCTATGTCTCTGCTCTAGACTCCATCTTCGTGTCGGGAAAAATAGGAGGTTTGGCTTTTGTTTCGTCCAATTCCGAGAATATTTCCTGTATAATTTTTTGAAATAAAAAATTAACAAAAAACAGGAACTGACACTGAGGCATCTTGTCAATAGGCTAGTTCCAAAAAATGTTTAAAAGTACCACGAAGTGTAGACAAAACATATAGAAATTGGTTTAAAACAAGCATGGAGCATCAAAAATTATAGATACATTTGCAACGTATCAGTCTACATGTTGCTGGTGCAACATGCTAGTTTTCTCTCTTGTGATTGCTCATCAGTTGTCTATATCTTTTGCTCACCTACTGGTTCAAACTTCCTAGCCTTTGTCTTTTGAATGCTCATCTGTTGGCATTGTTTGTCGTTCAATGGCTGGTTCAAGATTATGGCTTCTATGGTGTAACTACATCATGTATCCAACAATTGTACGAGGGTTGCCTTCATGAGCCAAACAATGTTGGGCCATCCAAAATGCAGAACATGTTAGCACAACTTTTAACAAAATATTGTTGGCCACAACCCATACCAAATGTTGCGTGCAACCTCACGCCACATGAGCAAAAAGAACAAAGGAGAAACACGAGCAAAGAGAGCAAAGAGAACAAATGTTCTTTCACTATTATATACGAACATATGCTACATGTCATACAAACTCAGCAACAAATGCTTTACAAGAAACACATATGCTTGACATGCAACAAATGCATTCATGTGAGGAGCTACATACTGCGACATGCGGAGATCAGATCTTTGCAGTCATCTCCGGCCAGCTTGATCAGGTCGTCACGCAGAAAAAGCTCGCGCCCGGACTCTTCGTATCCAAGTGGTTCTATAATAACAAATTGAACATAGTTAAGCGCCATTTAGAGTTACGGAGAATTGTTTTGATTTTTGGCTCCGGATGCTTACCCATGACGTCGAAGTTCAGCGGGTCCCAACCTTGCTCTGCTTGCCTCATATAAGTCTGGAGTGTTTGGACATGAGCTTGGAGGTCCTTCATCGTGGCGCTGTCTTTCTTCCGCTTCTCCACCAGATCAGCTTTCTCCCTGATGAACTCAGTCTTCTTCTCAGAAAGTTGCTTTTCAGCAAGCTCCCGTTTTTTTCTCTGCCTCCTCCAGCTTTAACTCTAGGTCCTTGTGGGTGGAGCGCATGCTCTCAAGTTCTGAAAATACGGTGGCCAGAGAAGTAGACGCACCTGCTCAAATAAATAAAATATTCAAGTAAATTTACAAGTCGGAAGAGTGGAGTAATGACGAATTGGTCGGAAACATACTTTGGGCTTCCACCAGCTTTTCTCCAGCTCCGCAATCCTCTCCTTAGCATCATGAATTTGATCCGCCTGCCTCAGGGTAACGCTGCGCTGCAGAGAGATGTTCTTATGGAGCTCATAGTGCAGCGCTTGTTGTTCCTACACCAGTAGCAAAGTAAGGATAAATTCCGATTGCATATAAATAAGTATAGATCCTTTCGAAGTATCATTCCGATATGACAATTGAGGGCTACTATGACACTTTCAAAAAAAAATCCCACGTTGGTTTACTTGAAGTATCAAGGTGCAAACTAAGTTTATTTTCCTCCTAGATACTTGGGGGCTACTGGGAAGATTGGTTTACCTTGCGCTTGCAGAGAAGCTGATCGAGAAACTCGCCGAACTCCTTTTTTTGATTCTGAATGTTGGAATATTCAGCATCAGCTTTACCCCATGCGTTGTTTAGTATGGAGTTTAGCAAATCTTGGTCGAGCTCCCATTTCTCCACCTCTGTAAGCTTGTTAAAAAACTTGATGGAGTATGCCTTGGGGGTTGCATAGAGGTCGGAAGGATCGCCAAAGTTGGCCGGAAATGCGATGGCATCCTTAGCCGTAGCTTCAGCCTTATCTGCAGAGGTGACTTCCGCCTACTCGGGACCTTTGCCCTGAGCTTCCTCAGGAGCAGCTCGCTTCGTGGCGGAGCAGCTTCCATCCTTCTTCCCGCTGCTCACTGGAATTACTTCCACTTGAGTTTCGGCGGCAGGATCAGGAGTGGGTTGAGCTTCAGGCGGAGTGGGTTGGGGAGCTGTGTTGGACATGCTTTGTGGAACTGGTGTGGTAGGGCCTACGGCCGGAGATGTCCGGAGAAAGCTGGTCATTGGTTTCTGGGTACTAACCAGTGAAGCGGCGATTTTCTGGTTCCTGAAACAAGTAAAGAAACACATAACCAATAAGTTTTAGCTTCACAACAAAGAGTTTATATTACGGAACACTTACATGGCTCCGGGAAATTGTGGGCGAGATCCTTTTCCGGATGTATCCAGCAGCTTGATCCTAGCACGCTCCTCCTTCCTGGAGTCGAGGCGTGGAGGGCCAGATGGAGCGATGGGTTTTTCCTTCTTGGCGGAGGCCTCACAACTGGCTCCGGCATCAGTACCGGAAACCTAGGCGCGAGGACGTTTGGTAGCGCGAGGGGCAGCTTTGTTCTTGGGAGCATGTTCCTCCCCATCGTCTTCATCCTCTGGATCCTCCTCCGCCTTTCCAAAATTTGTGGGAAATGCGGAAAATATCTCTAAGGTCTTCCTCCGCCAAGGTGTTGAGCTGAAAAAAGAAGCGTTGGAGAAGTTAGAAGCAATTAAAATATGAGAAGCAAGTGACTCAGTGAGAGGATGTACCGGAAGGCATTTGTTGTTGATGTAAATGTCTTTGTTGATCTCCTGGACCTCCTGGCCCCGGGTGAGATTCACAAGAGTCCGGATCCTCTTGTTCAGAGAATCCGCTGGCAAGTTGTCCTTGGTCGCCCGCAGTTGGTCGTCAACTTCGGAGTACTCGCAGATTAGCCGCTTGTTGTACTTCAGCGGCTGAATCCGACGTGTAAACCAGCTGAAGGTTAGATCCATTCCGGATAAACCGTCATGGACCAACCAAGAGATTCTCCGAGCCATCCTATCAAGCTCTGGATTCTGAGCGAGATTCGGGATGAAGCACCAGCTGGCGAGCTCCTCCGGAGGCTTGTTGACAAAGGCAGGGAGGCCGTCGTGGCAGCCGGAACAGAGATGTTCTTGAGGTAGAACCATCCGGCGTTCCAATACCGGACGGACTCGTGCAAGGTGAAGGTCGGAAAGATTCTCTTGGTGTGGAGAACGAAAGTCATGTTGCCGCAGTTCACCATGATTTTATCCTTTGTTTCCTTCTTCACTCTGTAGAAATATTGCCTGAGGCGGACGTCCGGTCGGACTCCGAGGTAGCCTTCGCAGAGGGTTGCGAAGTTGGAAAGGAGGAGGAAAGAATTGGGACAGATGTTGTGTGGCTGGAGTCCATAGGTGCTAAGCACTGATAGGAATAATTCGGAAGGTGGAAGCGAGAGGCCTCGCTCCACCCAAGGTTTGGTGAAGACCTGCTCATCGGGTTTCGGGGTCGGAGTGCTGGAATCTTTGTTAAAGCTCCAGGTATTCGGAGCTATGAGCCCTTCCTTTTCGAAGGCTTTAAGCTCCGACTCGGTGACTTCGCTGGGCCACATTGGCCTTTTTCCCCCTCACGGTTCCGAGCCTTGGAAGCCTTCTTCTGCTCCGCTTCATGAACTTTGGTTGCCATCCGAGCTTGCCTTTCCAACTCCACTTGGATCTCTTCTAGTGTTGGGATTCGTTCGGGAGGGTTGCTGGAAGAGGCAGATTAAGGTTGAGCAAGCCTGATATCGAAAATATTCGGCGGAAGGAACGCTATGGGCTCTACTAAGGTTGGTTCCGTTGAGTTTGGTGGTGGACTACTCGGAGAACTATCGGTGAACTTAGGTGAGCTATGGACATGTTTCCGGCTGCATGCATGGTGATAAATGCTTGAGAAGCCGGATCCTACTGAAGTCTATCTTCTACAGCTTTGGTGGACCAACCGGCGATGGCGTGGCGGTTCCCTGTGACGCCGGCGAAGGAGGAGGACGTGGACTTGACGCTTTAACCTCCGGCGAGACCATGAATCGGCGGCGGAGCAAGAATCCTGATCAAACGCGAGCAACTCAGGTTGAAGGAGACCTTGGAGCGGCGGCGCTTAAAGTTTTCTGGGAGAGAGAGCTCGCCGGCGTGAGATTTGTCGGGCGGCGCTGGCGCGAGGAAGAAGACGAAGTGGAGAAGTGCGGTGAAAAAGAGAAAATGACCGCGCGGTCGCGGTACTTTTAGGCCCTGCGCGGAGATGCGTGTGTCAGATCCTACGGTGGAAGCGGAATGGACACACCGTTGGATGACCGCCACTTGGGTTGAATGCAGTGAAATGGACGCAGTGGTGACCTAACTGCATGTCTCCAAAATTTCTGGCTAAATGATTCGCAGA
Source organism: Lolium perenne (assembly GCF_019359855.2). NCBI lineage: Eukaryota > Viridiplantae > Streptophyta > Magnoliopsida > Poales > Poaceae > Lolium > Lolium perenne. The sequence continues at coordinate 234,212,688 of NC_067244.2, read as the reverse complement.
TCCGAAAATTTAGCGCGGGAAAAGAGGAATTTATGTACAACATGGGCAAGAAATCTGCTAAGTTATTGTTACAAAAGAACGAATGATTTCCGGTTGAATGAAGTCAGAAACGATGAAGTTTTGGAAGCTCTTCGAGATTCTCTTCGGATCCGGACAGAGATAGGCGGAGGAATAACAAATCTTGGAGAACTTCGGGGGCTACTGTTGTGGGTATACTTTATGGGTATATCAATGACATGGTCTAGATTCGGAAAGCCCGGGTGGCCCACAGATGGTGATGGTGGCATATGGCCCATCGGGCGGCCCAGGTGGTGTTGATAGAAGATGGATGAAGTCCAGCCCAAGAACAGGAGCCGGATCCCAGCCGACTGATACGTCTCCGACGTATCGATAATTTCTTATGTTCCATGCCACATTATTGATGATATCTACATGTTTTATACATACTTTATGTCATATTTATGCATTTTCTGGAACTAACCTATTGACGAGATGCCGCAGTGCCAGTTCCTATTTTCTGCTGTTTTTGGTTTCAGAAATCCTAGTAAAGAAATATTCTCGGAATTGGACGAAATCAACGCCCAGGTTCCTATTTTGCCCGGAAGCATCCAGAACACCCGAGAGTCGTCAGAGGGGGGCCACAGGGCCACCAGACAGGTGCCCGGCGCGGCCAGAGGGGGGGCCACGCCCCCCTATAGTGTGGGCCCCCCAGAAGTCCACCGACCTTGCCCTTCTGCCTATTTAAAGCCTCCGTCGCGAAAACCTGATACGTTCGATGAAACCCGCAGAAACCTTCTGTAGCCGCCGCCATCGCGAAGCCAAGATCTGGGGGACAGGAGTCTCTGTTCCGGCACGCTGCCGGAGCAGGGAAGTGCCCCCGGAAGGCTTCTCCATCGACATCACCGCCATCTTCATCAACGCTGCTGTCTCCCATGAGGAGGGAGTAGTTCTCCATCGAGGCTCGGGGCTGTACCGGTAGCTATGTGGTTCATCTCTCTCTCTATGTACTTCAATACAATGATCTCATGAGCTGCCTTACATGATTGAGATCCATATGATGATGATTGTAATCTAGATGTCATTATGCTAGTCAAGTGAATTTTACTTATGTGATCTCCGGAGACTCCTTGTCCCACGTGTGTAAAGGTGACAGTGTGTGCACCGTGTGGGTCTCTTAGGCTATATTTCACAGAATACTTATTCACTGTTATGAATGGCATAGTGAAGTGCTTATTTATATCTCTTTATGATTGCAATGTGTTTGTATCACAATTTATCTATGTGCTACTCTAGCAATGTTATTAAAGTAGTTTTATTCCTCCTACACGGTGTAATGGTGACAGTGTGTGCATCCGTGTTAGTACTTGGCGTAGGCTATGATTATGATCTCTTGTAGATTATGAAGTTAACTATTGCTATGATGGTATTGATTTGATCTATTCCTCCTTTCTTAGCATGAAGGTGACAGTGTGCATGCTATGTTAGTACTTGGTTTAGTCTTAATGATCTTTCTTGCACTCTAAGGTTATTTAAATATGAACATTGAATTGTGGAGCTTGTTAACTCCGGCATTGAGGATTCGTGTAATCCTACGCAATGTGTTCATCATCCAACAAGAGTGTAGAGTATGCATTTATCTATTCTGTTATGTGATCAATGTTGAGAGTGTCCACTAGTGAAAGTCTAATCCCTAGGCCTTGTTCCTAAATACTGCTATCGCTGCTTGTTTACTGTTTTACTGCGTTACTACTGCTTGTTTACTGTCCTGGGCAAAGCACTTTTCTGGTGCCATTGCTACTGCTACTATATATTCATACCACCTGTATTTCACTATCTCTTCGCCGAACTAGTACACCTATTAGGTGTGTTGGGGACACAAGAGACTTCTTGCTTTGTGGTTGCAGGGTTGCATGAGAGGGATATCTTTGACCTCTTCCTCCCTGAGTTCGATAAACCTTGGGTGATCCACTTAAGGGAAAACTTGCTGCTGTTCTACAAACCTCTGCTCTTGGAGGCCCAACACTGTCTACAGGAAAAGGAGGGGGCGTAGACATCAAGCTATTTTCTGGCGCCGTTGCCGGGGAACGAAGGAAAGCTACACCATTTCCTCCCTCGTCAACCACGCGCCAGTTGTGGACAGCAAGCTATTTTCTGGCGCCGTTGCCGGGGAGGAAAGGTAAAAGGCACTTATACTTCGGTTCCAGGTAACAGTACTTTTCTGGCGCCATTGTGTTTGTGCTCGAAGCTATTTCCTTTAGATCCTGCAATTGCAACTTTTTGTTTCTTGTTTACACTAGTTTGGCATAATGGACAACAATGAGCTTCTTATTCTATTTCCTGATTTAAGACATGGATGGTTTGATCCGGAAATTAAAAAACCCATGGAACATGTTAGCATGAATACTTTGAACACCATTGTTGCTAATGATATGGAAAATTCTAAGCTTGGGGAAGCTGGTTTTGATGAGCATGATCTTTTTAGTCCCCCAAGCATTGAGGAGAAAATTTACTTTGATGATACTTTACCTCCTATTTATGATGATTATAATGATAGTAGTCTTTTAGTGCCACCTACTATGGAGGATAAATTTGATTATGATTACAATATGCCTCCTATATATGATAGCTACTTTGTTGAATTTCCCCACTACAATTAATAAGAATGACTATGCTTATGTTGTGAGTAGTAATAATTTTATGCATGAGACTCATGATAAGAATGCTTTATGTGATAGTTATATTGTTGAGTTTGCTCATGATGCTACTGAAAGTTATTATGAGAGAGGAAAATATGGTTGTAGAAATTTTCATGTTACTAAAACACCTCTCTATATGCTGAAATTTTTGAAGTTACACTTGTTTTACCTTTCTACGCTTGTTGCATTATGCCTACAGAACTTGTTTATTTACAAGACTCCTATGCATAGGAAGCATGTTAGACTTAAATGTGTTTTGAATTTGCCTCTTGATGCTCTCTTTTTGCTTCACATACTATTTCTTGCGAGTGCATCATTAAAACTGCTGAGGCCATCTTAATGGCTATAAAGAAAGAACTTCTTGGGAGATAACCCATGTGTTATTTTGCTACAGTATTTTGTTTTATATTTGTATCTTGGAAGTTGTTTACTACTGTAGCAACCTCTCCTTATCTTAGTTTTGTGATTTGTTGTGCCAAGTGAAGCCTCTAATCGAAGGTTGATACTAGATTTGGATTTCTGCGCAGAAACAGATTTCTATCTGTCACGAATCTGGGCTGTTTTCTCTGTAGGTAACTCAGAAAAATATGCCAATTTACGTGAGTGTTCCTCAGATATGTACGCAACTTTCATTAGTTTTGAGTTTTCTTATTTGAGCAACGGAATTATTTATTAAAAATTCGTCTTTATGGACTGTTCTGTTTTGACAGATTCTGCCTTTTATTTTGCATTGCTTCTTTCGCTGTGTTGGGTGGATTTCTTTGTTCCATTACCTTCCAGTAGCTTTGAGCAATGTCCAGAAGTGTTAAGAATGATTGTGTCACCTCTGAACATGTGAGTTTTTGATTATGTACTAACCCCTCTAATGAAGTTTATGAGAAGTTTGGTGTGAAGGAAGTTTTCAAGGGTCAAGAGAGGAGGATGATATACTATGATCAAGAAGAGTGAAATTTCTAAGCTTAAGGATGCCCCGGTGGTTCATCCCTGCATATTTCAAGAAGACTCAAGCGTCTAATCTTGGGGATGCCCAAGGCATCCCCTTCTTCATCGACAACATTATCAGGTTCCTCCCCTGAAACTATATTTTTATTCCGTCACATCTTATGTACTTTGCTTGGAGCGTCTGCTTGTTTTTGTTTTTGTTTTGTTTGAATAAAGTTGGATCCTAGCATTCATTGTATGGGAGAGGGACACGCTCCGCTGTTGCATATTGACAAATATGTCCTTAGCTTTACTCATAGTATTCATGGCGAAGTTTCTTCTTCGTTAAATTGTTATATGGTTGGAATTGGAAAATGATATATGTGGTAATTGGTATAACATCTTGGATAATGTGATACTTGGCAATTGTTGTGCTCATGTTTAAGCTCTTGCATCATATACTTTGCACCTATTAATGAAGAAATACATAGAGCATGCTAAAATTTGGTTTGCATAATTGGTCTCTCTAAGGTCTAGATAATTTCTAGTATTGTGTTTGAACAACAAGGAAGACGGTGTAAAGTCTTATAATGTTTACAATATGTCTTTTATGTGAGTCTTACTGTACCGGTTCATCCTTGTGTTTGTTTCAAATAACCTTGCTAGCCTAAACCTTGTATCGAGAGGGAATACTTCTCATGCATCCAAAATCCTTGAGCCAACCACTATGCCATTTGTGTCCACCATACCTACCTACTACATGGTATTTTCTGCCATTCCAAGTAAATACTTCAAGTGCTACCTTTAAACCTTCAAAATGCTTCTCAATTTGTGTTAATGTTTTATAGCTCATGAGGAAGTATGTGGTGTTTTATCTTTCAACCTTGTCATTTACTCTTGACAGACTTTCATAATGGACTAGTGGCACATCCGCTTATCCAATAATTTTGCAAAAAGAGCTGGCAATGGGGTTCCCAGCCCCGATTAATCAAACTTCATTAATAATTCTCTTCACATGTTTTGCTCTGATTCATCAGTAAGCAACTTAATTTTGCAAATAGACACTCCTCCATGGTATGAGATTGATGGTAGGCACCCGAGGATTCGGTTAGCCATGGCTTGTGTAAGCAAAGGTTGGGGGGAGTGTCACCCATAATAAAAACTAAAGTACATGTGTAAACAAAAGAGAAGAGGGATGATCTACCTTGCTGGTAGAGATAACGTCCTTCATGGGAGCCGCTCTTGAAAGTCTGGTTGATAAGGTAGTTAGAGTACCCATTACCATTCGTTGACAACAACAAACACCTCTCAAAATTTTACTTTTATGCTCTCTATATGATTTCAAAACTTGAAAAGCTCTAGCACATGATTTATCCCTGCTTCCCTCTGCGAAGGGCCATTCTTCTACTTTTTATGTTGAGTCAGTTCGCCTATTTCTCTCCACCTCAAGAAGCAAACACTTGTGTGAACTGTGCATTGATTCCTACATACTTGCATATTGCACTTGTTATATTGCTTTGCATTGACAACTATCCATGAGATATACATGTTACATGTTGAAAGCAACCGCTGAAACTTCATCTTCCTTTATGTTGCTTCAATGCCTTTACTTTGAATTATTGCTTTATGAGTTAACTCTTATGCAAGACTTATTGATGCTTGTCTTGAAGTACTATTCATGAAAAGTCTTTGCTTTATGATTCAGTTGTTTACTTATGTCATTACCATTGTTTTGATCGCTGCATTCATTACATATGCTTACAATAGTATGATCAAGGTTATGATGGCATGTCACTTCAGAAATTATCTTTGTTATCGTTTACCTGCTCGGGACGAGCAGGAACTAAGCTTGGGGATGCTGATACGTCTCCGACGTATCGATAATTTCTTATGTTCCATGCCACATTATTGATGATATCTACATGTTTTATACATACTTTATGTCATATTTATGCATTTTCTGGAACTAACCTATTGACGAGATGCCGCAGTGCCAGTTCCTGTTTTCTGCTGTTTTTGGTTTCAGAAATCCTAGTAAAGAAATATTCTCGGAATTGGACGAAATCAATGCCCAGGTTCCTATTTTCCCCGGAAGCATCCAGAACACCCGAGAGTCGTCAGAGGGGGGCCACAGGGCCACCAGACAGGTGCCCGGCGCGGCCAGAGGGGGGGCCGCGCCCCCTATAGTGTGGGCCCCCCAGAAGTCCACCGACCTTGCCCTTCCGCCTATTTAAAGCCTCCGTCGCGAAAACCCTGATACGTTCGACGAAACCCGCAGAAACCTTCTGTAGCCGCCGCCATCGCGAAGCCAAGATCTGGGGGACAGGAGTCTCTGTTCCGGCACGCTGCCGGAGCAGGGAAGTGCCCCCGGAAGGCTTCTCCATCGACATCACCGCCATCTTCATCAACGCTGCTGTCTCCCATGAGGAGGGAGTAGTTCTCCATCGAGGCTCGGGGCTGTACCGGTAGCTATGTGGTTCATCTCTCTCTCTATGTACTTCAATACAATGATCTCATGAGCTGCCTTACATGATTGAGATCCATATGATGATGATTGTAATATAGATGTCATTATGCTAGTCAAGTGAATTTTACTTATGTGATCTCCGGAGACTCCTTGTCCCACGTGTGTAAAGGTGACAGTGTGTGCACCGTGTGGGTCTCTTAGGCTATATTTCACAGAATACTTATTCACTGTTATGAATGGCATAGTGAAGTGCTTATTTATATCTCTTTATGATTGCAATGTGTTTGTATCACAATTTATCTATGTGCTACTCTAGCAATGTTATTAAAGTAGTTTTATTCCTCCTACACGGTGTAATGGTGACAGTGTGTGCATCCGTGTTAGTACTTGGCGTAGGCTATGATTATGATCTCTTGTAGATTATGAAGTTAACTATTGCTATGATGGTATTGATTTGATCTATTCCTCCTTTCTTAGCATGAAGGTGACAGTGTGCATGCTATGTTAGTACTTGGTTTAGTCTTAATGATCTTTCATGCACTCTAAGGTTATTTAAATATGAACATTGAATTGTGGAGCTTGTTAACTCCGGCATTGAGGATTCGTGTAATCCTACGCAATGTGTTCATCATCCAACAAGAGTGTAGAGTATGCATTTATCTATTCTGTTATGTGATCAATGTTGAGAGTGTCCACTAGTGAAAGTCTAATCCCTAGGCCTTGTTCCTAAATACTGCTATCGCTGCTTGTTTACTGTTTTACTGCGTTACTACTGCTTGTTTACTGTCCTGGGCAAAGCACTTTTCTGGTGCCGTTGCTACTGCTACTATTTATTCATACCACCTGTATTTCACTATCTCTTCGCCGAACTAGTACACCTATTAGGTGTGTTGGGGACACAAGAGACTTCTTGCTTTGTGGTTGCAGGGTTGCATGAGAGGGATATCTTTGACCTCTTCCTCCCTGAGTTCGATAAACCTTGGGTGATCCACTTAAGGGAAAACTTGCTGCTGTTCTACAAACCTCTGCTCTTGGAGGCCCAACACTGTCTACAGGAAAAGGAGGGGGCGTAGACATCACCGACCTATGCAAGTAGTCGGATCCTTGGAGGACCATGAAGTATCCGGATCCAGTACGGCGTATAAGGAAAGGTGGATCCTTGACGTGCACGGCAATGTAATGTTCCGTAGTTAGGCATCTTGTATTCCGGCTAGGACTCTCCGTGTAAACCCTAGATCCTGGCGCCTTTATAAGCCGGATCCCGGGAGCCCTAGAGGCACAACCGCAACTCCTTGTAACAACGCGAAAGCGCCCAGATAATCCAGACAAGCAGCACTAGGCCCTATCCTTGAGCAGGTGTTCCGAAGCTGGGTAAATCGCGTACCACCGTCGCGTGTGCTCTCCGCCCTATGGCCCCTACTTCTTCCCCCCTCCATGAGGATCCCTCCTCCGGGGTATTGTCGAATAGGCAACGACACATATAATACATATGACATACATACAAATGTGCTTCGACCTAACAAACAAGCTTTATACTACATTTTGGCTTGCACCTCACTTCTCTCCATATGGGGTGCCTCCCTTTATATAGAGGCTTTAGGTTGGTGCTACGGTAACCAACCTAGACAACTAATGTCTAGATCACTAGCTTCTACTGTTGCTACAAGCAAAACCAGATTTGGACTACTGATTCTAGCTGTCACACAACAAGCTTATGCCTTATAAGATAAATAAAGGGAAACCGACTTGTCCTACTATTCCCTAGCAAAAACACACATACAAGACCAAAGACAGTAAATAGTATGCCAAAGGGATCAAATGCAACGATGTCCATCGCCAAGTATGTGATTCACATTTCTTTCGCAAGTGGAACCATAGGGAGACCATTTTTTCGATGTTCCCTATCATCGGCAACCTCCATTGTGCTGGTATTGATTCCAATAATTTGAGAAATGGCTACCCACAAGATGATTAGTGACAAGTGCTAAGCAACATGATTTAATACAAGTTGCTGGGTTTTTGTTTCAACTTAGAGAAGATGTTGTACTGTTCCTTTCAAAAGGTGGAAGCCATTTTAGAGCCATTGGCGAGGCCATAGGATAAACTTGCACTAGTAGAAAATATGTCTTTTGTTCGGAGCTGCCCGGAGTATTAGTCTTGGCTATGTTTGAAACCTGGACTAATGTGCCATTAGTCCCGGTTCCAATGGCTAGGGACGGTGCATGTTTTTAGTCCCGGTTCAAACGAAACCTTTAGTCCCTGCTAGAGACACCAACCGAGACTAAAGGGGTTGCAGCAGGCCACGTTGGTGCGAGCCTCTTTAGTCCCGGTTGGTGTCCCCAACCAGGATTAAAGGTCTATTCTTTAGTCCGGTTGGAGACACCAACCCAGACTAAAGGTTTTCTGAGGTTTTTTGGCTAGAAAATGATAGAAAATTAAAAATTAAAAATCCTTTTAAATGTTGGTAGGTTAGGTGATCTAGTTATTATGAAAAATAACAAGCATGATTTTTGACTTTTTTGTTTGCAAAAACACTCTATTTTTTTGGTAAAATGGGTCTGTCTTTTGCATACGAACTCGAAAAAAACATTTAATATATGAAAAATTCAGGTTTTAGGTTTTGCAAGATAAAATTAAAATTAAAGGGATTTCTATTTTCGTGCCCTCGGGTCCTTAGTTGTACTCAGTTTTCCCCAGCCCCTTAGTTTTTCCTCAGTTTTCCCCAAACCTTTGTCTGAAACCCGTAGAAGGAGCTCGGACGGAAGGAATCCGTTTATTTGAATGTTCCGTGTTGACGTGTGGGGCCGCATCATCTGTGGGACCGCGTCGTGTGGGGTTGGTAGGAAGGGACCGCTTGGGACAACACGAGACCGTGTTTGGTTGTACGTGAGAGCTGGGTTTTGTGTAACATCCCAAGTTCTCAACAAAAATAAATCAAGTGAGAGTTTCAATTACTCAAATTTTACAACAAACAAAAAAAAATTTTATGCATATAGTGCCACATATAGATTCATGCATTTAAGTCAATTTCTTTTGTGAAATTGCCATGATGAGTGTTAGCATGTTGAACTATTGCTATGAGAACCCTAATCAAGATCACAAAACCCTAAATTGAGGATAAGTAAAGAAAATGGGAAAAAACCCATATTCACTTACATACACCACATGCCAAAATGCAAATCTTCCACCAAGGCCATAATTGTTTGCCTCATGGTTTCTAAAATACTTCAATATGATAAACTAACACTATTGCATCATTGGATCAAGAATCAAACACAAGGAAATCAAAAATCTTGCATACATATGATAATGGTCATGTGAACCAAAAATATTTTCTTCACCACTTTACCCCTATGTATTTCTCAAATCCTAAACTAATTTTTGTCAACCAAAGCCATGTCATCCAAGAACATGTCAAGGTGAGTAACTTTGATGTTGACCACCCTCCTTAAAGTTGACTAGGTTGACCAGAATAAAAGGGCAAAGAGGGAACCCGAGAGAGAGAAGAAGATCCCCTCAAATTTGAATTTTTGCAAATCAAATCCAAATGGAGTGCTACCACCACCAATACCTCACATTAATTATATCATTGAGATGTACCAAAAAGAATTTCAAAATTCAAATAATTTCTTCATGCGGCCATTGTGTCGAACAGGTGGCAGGCACCTTTTCCAAATGGTGTTACACACTATTATCCAACGGTTTCTTCACTAAACCACTTTAAACTTGTGATCATTAGCTAGTTCTAGGACCCCTGCATCCTCCCAGTACCTCCTTGATCGATTAAAGTGAGAGAGAGGGAGAAGAAAACCCTAAAACTATGCATGCCGTGGCCATGCCGGCCACCTTTGTGCACTCCTCTCCCTGGCCTCTCCCTCGTCGTTTCTTCATGTCTGCGAGCATCTCTGATACATAAGGACCAAGCCTGTACCACTCACTCGATCGCCACTGCACGGCATTGCCCAGAACGCCCGTGTCCAAACCTTGCCAGCACGCGCCCGTGCACGCGGTGAGCGCGCACTGGCCGCGCCAGTACGTCGCCCACTCGATCGCTACCGTCCTCGCCCTGCATCCCTACCGCGACGTCGAGCAGCTACTCCTCGCCCTCTACACGCTAGACATGCTCGAGCACGCGCAGGAGCCTTGTCACCGTCGTCCTCGCCGGCGAGGTACCGCGGGTACTGCCGCACTCGAAACGAGGTCCTGAACGATTCCTTCACCCTTTCGCTGCGCCAGCTAGTCCTCGAGCATCGCCAGGACAACGCCTACAAGATGCTGTCCTTCGCTTGCCCTTTCGCTCGCCGGAAACGCCACGCCATGGCCGCGCCCTTGCAGCACCCCGCGGCACCCCTCGACACTATAAATAGAGGCCCTCCCAGCAAGCTCTCCTCACACCAATTGACTCCCCTCTCATCACTGAACTTCCTCACCACCATAGCTCGTTCGATTGCTGCCGGAGGAGACACAATTTCAAGATCGGAGCCGCCGGGGGACGCAGCTCACCGTCGACGATTGGCGCCACCCCGAGCTTCGCCACTGCTACCAGCTGCCTCAGCATCCTCGACAACGTCGCCTCGCCACCAGTAGAACACCGCGGGAACCCTGGTAGGCTCTCCGACCCCCTACTGCCGCCGTGACCTCGTCGGAATCCCGCCGGAGACGACGACGTTCACACGTCGTCGGATCTCGTTCTAATCCTACGGTTTAGATCCCGCGTACCGCTTCGCGGTGTTAAGCGCCGCTGACAGGTGGCCCCCACCTCGTCAGGGCAGCCCACTCGCACCCGTGGCTTGTTGGGCTGTGCAGTAATTTTAAAAACCGTTTCGGCCCGTTTAACCTTCCCGCCTAAGCCCACGATTCAAACTTAGTTTAATCTAAATTTAAAATTTGTTCTGCAGATGGTTTTATTAAAACTTGAATAGTTTGAAATCTGCCAAACCAAATTTAGCAAATTTTATATCGTTGGAAAGCCCATGAAATTATCTAACTAATGCCACTGGTCCCTTCCCCAATTTCGAAGTAGAATTAATCTGCCAAAAATAACAAAACAGGTACTTCTGCAGATTCAAACATTATTTAAAATTCAACCATAATTGATTTTGGGTTGATTCCAACTCTCATAGTTCACAAATGTTATACCCTAATTGATTATGCAAGAATATAGCTAGGTTGTTTGCATGATCATGGAATAGATCAAAACAATGGCTATGGAGCCATTTCTAGTTCATTTCAAACTTGGGATTTTAAATGTTGAAATGGTATGAGAGCCTCCCTCTCATTTAAATCTTGATCTTGAGTAGTATAAGAAGAGGAAATGACCTAGGGTTAAGAAGCCTCTGATTGTATCTACTTCAAGATTTTAAATCATTTGAATGTTAAGTTTAAAATGGCATAAGGTGTGTCACCTTATTTAAATTGTTTTCTCTCATGATAGATATGAAATGTTGACCAGGGTCAACCTATATTTCATACCTTATTATTATGAGTGAGAATTAAATCTTAAAAGAATACAATAAGGAGAAAGTAGTTTCTCTCCAAAAGAGGAAATAACAATTCAAATGAATATTGATAAATGAGAAGAAATTAATTTCTCTCTTAAACCAAGCATGAACCAAGTAATCCACCTTGCTTGAATTAGTGTGATGTTAATAGTACTTGAATAAACTCTTTGGTGTGTTTAGTTTAGTATACAAGATTGGTTTGGTGTTTATACCTCGTATTCGTATATAGACGCTAGTACGGAAGAATACCCAGAAGAGGAGGAGAACCACTACCAAGAAGAGGAAGATCACTTTGACCAATACCAACAAGGCAAGCTAACCCTTGCTAAACACAAGTGCCTAGCTCTACAAGAGCAAGGGCACCATCACACTTTATTTCATATGTATTACCCATCCCATGTTTTTACTTACTTTTACCTTGGCTCTTTTATTTTCCAAGTACTTTTTGATTCATGATTCACTGGGTCTAGAGTAGAGCAATATTGAAGTTAGCTTAGCACCCCTCAAAGCTAGATAGCACCCCTCATATAGTTGCTAGTGCTAATCAATTAAAATTGACTACTCTAGATGGGAACATGGTGAAGTGAAATGACTTGGGTTGAATAAAAGTGGATGGTGATTTTGACCAAAAGAAGATGGTGATTTTTGATAAACTGATGATTGGGTTTGAATGCGATACCCTTCCAATTATACAAGTACCCCCACAATACCTGATTATGGGTAGGGCTTAACTAGAAGCTTGTGTATTTTAGTATGGGTTCCCTCTAAACACACGTCATAGGGGTTACGCCGAGGCTGCCTCCGTATATGAGAAATGATGTGAATATGAGGTGAATGTACGACCCAAGCCCTGTGCAGTTCCCGGGTTAACAGTTGGTTTTCACCGGGAGGCCAAGCTCATGGGGAGAGGTGCCTATACTAGTATATATAAGTGAAAGGTTATGGTTGATGATCCGCGTACTGAGTTACGATGATTCGAGGTTATCCTCGACGGATGTAATCAAAGGTTGTGGCACAAGAGTACAACCTCTGCAGAGTGTTAAACCTATTCGAATAGCCGTGTCCACGGTTACGGACGATTGGAAAGGCCATACTATCTCCGTTATCTTTGATATGTTATGATCTTAAAAAGGAATGATGAATTGAACGGTGATATTGGTGAAACAAAATGAGTTATGGGAATGACACTAATGTTCCCACTTGAGTTAGTCTAGCAAATGATAAGTCTTTACTGATGTTTTGCTAAACTAAAACTTGGCTTTCCGCAAATAAACCTAGAGCTTAATACTCCTGGATACACCACTTACTCAATTACTGTAGTATTAGTTTGCGAGTACTTTAAAGTACTCATGGCTTTGCCCTGGCTATTCAAATGCCAGACTTTGAGGAGGAGCAACAGTATCCGGAGGACGGACAACAAGAGGTCTGCGATAACTAGGCTCGTCTCCCAACGTCAAGCGTTGCCTGTGGAACAGATAGTCTACTACTACTACGCTTCCGCTACTTATGTGTGTTGTTGAACAATATATTCGTGTAATCTTGGATCATGTGATCCGTGGTTGTAAGACAAGTATGTGTTGTAATAAATGATGACTCTGAACTACTTACTATTATGTCTCGCAAAAACAATCTTCCTGGGATTGCGATGTATGATATAATAGGGCATCTGGACTTAAAAATCCGGGTGTTGACATTTTGTCTCTCTCGGCCCAAATTGGCATTTTTAAGAGCAGCTTTTCCCCTCTTTCTCTCTCTGTCTATTTCACCAAATTAGTATCAAATCTAGAGAACCTTCTATTTCTGTCTTTCTTCAATTATTTATGCCTTTTGGCCCTCGTTTTTTGCCCAATATGGCAGCAAATCTAGAAGCTAGTATATGATAAATACACAACAACATAATCAGAAAACTAAGTATAATACATAAACTGCATACAACAGCCAAAAGCATCCAATAATGTTGTTAATGTTCACAACAAACTAAGCTGTAAAAAATACAAGACGCTCATTCCTCATATATTTCTTCGTCACTCCATTCGTGCATTATCTCAAGGAAATATTCATTGAACTCCTTCCGTCTGCAGTGTGCGGCCAATACATCCTCCAAACGGTATGGCCTGTGTTCATTTCTCAGACAGTAGTTTCCTATTCTATCCACATATGGTGGCCACTCATCCCAGGCCTTTGTATCATGAAAGTACTCTCTAATATAACCCAAATCCGCGTAGTAGATGCAGCCATGTCGAAGTGTCGGGTGCACTCTGGTGTCGATGGAGATACACCGGATATAATGCACGAAGAAAGCATGACTGCCAATGTTACTGACCGGATGAAGAGAGCGGCTCTGAGTGTCCACACGGTACACCAATGGTTGGTCCTCCAAAAGCATGTTGCCCAACAACACAAGCAGCAGATCACCATTCGACTTCACAAGGTAGAACTTGTCATTTCCAAGTTCTGGAAATGAAATTAGTGTCTCCATCTTGACAGTGCTCGCGCGCTGCTGCAACTGTACATTGGTGCACACTAATCTTCCGGACTCAAAATTGTCCACACATATTGCATACAGTTCACCATTGAACGGGGTAATGCAACGCATACCATGGTTCTCGATCGAAAACCTTCCTTCTCCCCAATCTTCATATATATCCTTAGTTGGAGTGCTCTCATCGACCCAACCAATTTCGTTCGGGTAATGTGCGGAAACAAAGACCATAGTCGGGGATTTGATTACAGCGACTGAATCCAGAAAAACAGATGGCATCTGCGCCTCAAACATAATGTTCGATGTCTTTGTGAGTGGGTTTAGAAGCCGTGTCTTGTGCGGCGGGTTCTTCTGGGCAAGCACGATAACGCCACGGCAAAAGCCGACGAAGTAGTATCTAAAATATATTGATGAAGATAACATTCAGCACTAAGATTGAAAATAAGAATAGATTAACCTATAGATATGGAGGAATTTGAACCTTGCACGAACTTCCGATAGATCTATAGTGACATAGCGGGATGTGCCGAGTTGGAGGAAGGTGAACTCAGCGGCGCGTGGAAGGGCGTGGTCTACCATGATCCATTCGTGCAGGTGCACGCCGGGCTCAGGTAAACCTGAGCGCCAATTTCAGACTTGCCTCATAGCAGAGTAGGTGTCCACGTACTCCTCATTCGCCAGTAAGCATTCGCCAATCTTGTGAAGTGGTCCGTCAGCCATGAGAGAGGCCCAGTTCATGGAGGCGCCGCCCTTGGATGCGCCGCCCTCGGAGGCGACGGGCTCGGAGGCGACGGGCTCAGCGGCGACGGGCTCGGATGCGACGGGCTCGGAGGCGACGGGCTCGGAGGCGACGAGCTCGGAGGTGACGGGCTCGGGGGCGATGGCCGCCGGCGCATTCTTCTTCTCTATCGCCGGCAGGGCTCGTACGGCGGTTGGGGTTTTTTCCTTCGATTTGAAGAAGTTGATGGGACGTGAGAGGCATGGTTTCGTGCGTGAGCGAGAATGAGACGTACTGTGTGCAGAGGGAGGGAGAGAGGGGCTTACGCGTCCTAAATGCGACCGCTTCCTACGCGTCCACTATTGCACGTTTGCACCGCGACACGCGTCAACAATGGCACGTCTTCCACTTCTGCACCGCAACACGCGTCCTCGAGTCTAACCCTGGAAATTTAGATATACTCAGGTATGCCCTCGAGTCATATACTAGCATTTTTTGTGTGCTCAGTTTTCCCCTTGAGTGCTAATACTGGCTAGTGCAATATACTCAGTTTTACCCTCAAGTGGCTGGTCAACAGAGAGTCAACAAATGAGATTAACTAGTTAAATGAGTTATTTAATGTGCAAAAAATTCCGAAAAAGAGTGGCACTTACTCATGGAGTCTTTACCACAAATTGCCACTTCTCAAATCATAGATAAATCAAGTTTTACCACAAATTGCCACTTCTCAAATCACCTAGTAGCTATGAAGGTGCACGGTTTTCCACAATAAGCCCTACCCAAAACAGCTTTCCCCAAAACATACTTTGTCTGAATGAGGCCATAATTTTCACACTCATGTATATTTGTATTGCAAATAGTTTGAGGTAGGCCAAGATGGGTTTCATTGTACAAAACACGCATTTTCCATTTTTTAAATCTCATATTTGAATCCCTTAGTCTGTTTACTAGTCACTTGCCCTTGGTTTCTTGATACTACTCAGTTTTGCCCTCTTCCTTCACAAATTCTCACAAACTCCCAACATTGTCCTGATTGGTCTAGCCCATGTCATGCGGATCGTGCCTGCCGACCGTTGATCGTATGATTTAACGGGCAGGATAACCCCTATCTCTCTCTCTGGTTGGGGCCACCACCCTCTCTCTCTCTCGGCGGTTAGCTTCCACCCTCTATGTATGCTAAAGGGCGGTTACCCAGTACGCTAAAGTTTGGTTTTCTGCATTATTTTTTGCGAGCTAAATTATAAACTCTTTTAGGCATTATTTTCACGCAAAAAATGATAAGCCATCACCGATTTGTGTAGCCATTACTTTCACGCAAAAAATGATACACCATCACCCATTTCTTGTAGCCATTACTTTGTACGCAAAAAATGATAAACCATCACCAATTTGTTGTAGCCGTTACTTTTCACGCAAAAAATGATACACCATCACCCATTTCTTGTAGCCATTATTTTCCACGAAAAAAATGATAAACCATCACCGTTTTCTTGTAGCCATTGTTTTTCATGCAAAAAATGATACACCATCACCCATTTCTTGTAGCCATTACTTTCCACGCAAAAAATGATAAACCATCACCGATTTGTTGTAGCCATTACTTTTCACGCAAAAAATGATGAACAATCACCGATTTCTTGTAGCCATTACGGTAAAATGATAAACTATCACGAATTACCATTTCTTTTAGGCATTACTTTTCACGGTAAAATGATAAACTATATCACGAAGTTCCATTTCCTTCAAGATAGTCCGCATTACTTTTTTGTTGAGATATATACCCCCACAACGGTCAACTCCTCCTTAATTTATTGTATAAACCCCCACAACGGTCACCTCCTCCTTAATTTATTGTGCAAACCCCTACAACGGTCATCTCTCCCTTATAAAAAACCACAACGGCCATCCCTTGTGTCAATAGGTTATGCCTCTCTCTTCTTCATTCACATACACTTGATCCATTACCATGGCTTCCACGTCTCGGACGCGGACCGAAAGGGGAAGGGGAAGGGGCGACCGGGGTGGTGGATCATCATCATTGCCACCACCACCGTCAACACTGCCATTGATCATAGAGGAGTTCTTCATCGTCGTCTATGAAGACCCTTTGGTCAAGAAGGTACGTACGCGTTCTCACATATATGATGCATGTGATTAATTATGGGCATGTTCTCAAAAACCTTTAATTTCAAACGATCGGCCAGGAGCCACATATATGATGCATGTGATTAATTATGCGTTCCCACATATATGATGCATGTGATTTCTCTAAATCTCTTTGCAGGCACTCCCCAAAAAGTTTGCAGACTATCTTGACGGCCAGGAGCCAGCTAAGGTGTATCTGCGAGCAGCTGACTGTGGTCCTCGTCTCTGGACCGTGGAGGTCCTATTTGACGGTCAAGGCCGGATGTACCTCGACAAGGGCTGGGATAATTTCGCCATCGCGCATGGTGTGGATTTCGGCTGCTTCGTACACTTAAAATATGAAGGTGATGATGTGCTCACAGTGAAGGTGTTCGACGGAACAAGGTGCATGAAGTACTACTACTTGGACGACGAAGATACTGACGATGAAAGCGACGACGACGTGAAGCCATGCATCCATCCCCTTTAGATAAGGGGATTATGTAACAACCCAAAAATTTCAAAACAAACAAAATGAATTTCCCTAGTTCCAAATTTTGGAACCAACAAAAACTTTTATTAAAATAAGATTGATACATATAGATCTTGTGTAAATCTTGTGTTTTGCCATGATGAGTGTTATTATGCTTATGTGCTAAACCCTAAAACCCTAAAGTGATCAAGTGAAGATCACCAACCAAATAAAATAAAAGAGAAAGAAATCAAATAAGAAAAACCTTAAACCCTAATCTTCTCCATAAATTATTTTGGATCTATTTTGAGAAACCCAAAATAAAATAAAAGACATATGGGGGCATATAGCCCTAATAGTTAAATCTTGAACCCTACCTTTTTTATTTATGCTAAAGGGTGGTGAACCATTGTGAACCCCACTAAACCCTAAACCTCACCCCTCTTCTCACCACCCTAGTGAAATTATAATAAAAGGAAAATAAATAAGAAAGAGGCATATGTGCCTATGGCTATATTTATAAAACTTTACCCTGAGCCTTTCTACTTTGCTTAGAGGTTTGGAAAAACCTTCATACACCTTACCTAAGGCTTATCAAACCAAACCCAAGTGGTTTCCAAAGAAAATAAAAAGAAACTAAATATGCCATAGAGGCAAATGAGAGTAAAATACAAATTTGTGAATTTAAGAAGTTTGACCCTAAGACTTGTTGTGAATGGTTGGATCACTTCCATATGCCATTTCAACAATCAACAACAACTTTTGGGCCACAAACACTCAAATCAAAAATCAAATGCCCCATATGCATAGAGGCATATGTGACACATAGCCATTTCACCAAACTTTGACCTATGACTCTAAACCTTGACCAAATGATGGGAAACCATCTCTCAACCTAATATAACACTAAATTGACCCTAACCCATGTCCAAGTAAAGCAAGGTGAACCCTTTTCAAAAATAATAAAAAGTGACACATCACCTCTTATGTGTTAAGGCCAATTTTGCAAATCTTTGATCAAGACCTTTTAAAATGGATTCAATGGTTTGAAAATGTTTCTAAACTAATAAAAATCACATTTGAGTCAACAAAAGTCAAATCAAATGGAGAGAAATCAAATAGGGAGAAAATCCCCAAAATTCACTCACATACACTTAGCCAAATTTTGCAAATCTTCAACCAAGGCCACCATTGCTTGATCTATTGTTTTTAAAACTCTTATATAGGATAAACAAACACAATTGCATCAAAGAAACAAGAATCAAATCAAAGGAAATCCCAAATTCATTTTCACATATGATAATGGTCATATGTCACTTTTATATTTTCTTCACCACTTTGCACCCCTGGTTTTGACTTTTCATAAACCAAACTTGACCAACTCTCTCCATGTCATCCAAGACAATGTCAAGGTGAACAACTTCCATGTTGACCACCATACCTCATGTTGACTAGGTTGACCAGAATAGAGGAGACAAGTGATGACTTTGAAACAAAGAGAAGATTCCTCCTTTTTTTGAAAACTTGCAAACCTACACCAAATTGACCACCACCACCACCATTCCATCTCTATGAATATATGTTTGGGATCCACCAAAGGAATTTTCAAAATTCGAAAACTTTTCTCTTTCGGCCATATCAACAAACACCTTGTGGGCAGCACCTCTAATTGTGCCCATGCTGCAATTTTGGTTGGACTTGGTCCAACTCTGGCCATCCCTGCACTTCTGGAGACCCTCCCTACCCTGCAGCACTGAGCCACCACTTGCCTGCCCTGGCATTGGACCATTTTGACCAGAACCCAACCATGCCGGCCTCTTGTCAAACAACTTGCTCACCCCCTCTCCTCTCCCATCCAAGTCGCCTCAACATGTCACAGAGCTTGCCCTCACTATGCTGATCATGACCATACCCTTGCTGACCCAAGTCGACGTCCACATTGGCCAGGACCAGCGCGCCCAGACGCGCCCAGCACATGCCAGGATCAGCATGGACGCGCGCCAGGACGTCCCTGGACGCGACAGAGCGCCACGGTGCCCCATTGACCCAGCCATCACCTCGCCATCAGCATCCGCCAGGAGAGTCGCCATGACGCCAGGAACCTGCCAGACACGCCCATTGGCCCTCGCGAGCCCTGTCACCGTCGCCATGGTCGACGACCATCCGCCACTGCCGCCAGAGTGCGAGGACGATGACGATCGCCACGGACCGCCATTCCCTGCGCCATCAAGCCCCCTGCACTCGCGCTGACGTCGCCCACACTCAGAGCCCACTCCTTGCCCCTTCGTCGCCCTGGAACGCCGACGTCGTCGACGACCTTGCCCGCTCCGCCTCGGTCCACCTCGCCCCTATAAAAGGAGGCATCCCCGCACCTAGCTCTCCACACCAATCTTACTCACCTTCCCCTTCTCAAGCTCCTCGTCCATTCGCCTTGCTCGATTAGCCTCCGCCGCCGTCCAATTTGACCACCGGAGTCCGCGGAGGTGCTGAGAAGGGCGCCGTCGTTGCAGCGCACCCCCGGCGACGAGACTGCTACCATCGGCTTCCCCTTCCTCGACAACGTCTTCTCCGCGCCTCGCCGACCCTCGCCGCGCCGCCGGTAAGCCGTCGACCCCCTGCCAGCGCCGCCCGTGCCCTCCCTTCTCGTCGAAGACGACGACGCACGTCGTGCGTCCGATTTACATCTAATCCGATGGCTCCCTTTCCTCGTACCGGTTCGCCGTTTTAAAACCCGCTGACAAGCGGGGGCCACTGTCAGGCGGCCCGCCCGCATCGCCAGCGAAGCTGGGCCGGCCCATTAAGTTTCCCGCCCCCGTTTGAATTCAAACTGGGTTAATTCTTTTTATTTTAAATTGCAATCTGATGCTAGTTTCAAATTTTAATAGGGACAAATCCACTTGGCCAAATTTTACAAATTTTATATAATTAGAAAGCTCATGAAAGGCCCCATCCAACCACACTGGATTCAAATCAAAATATGTTGTATAATTAAAATGAGAAAATAAACAAGGCAGGTACTTTTCTGCCTAAGAATAATTATTAAAAATCAACCCTTTTGAATTCTGAAGTGATTCCACCTCTCAAAATTCACATTTCACAAACTCTAATTGTTTATGTAAAAATATGATATAGGTTCTGTGTATGATCATGGCCTAGTTTAAAGATTGGCCCTATGGCTAGTTCTAGGTCATTTAAATTAGGCAAGATAATTTATTAAAATGTATGAGAGATTCCTTCTCTTTTTAAATCTTGTCTCAACTAATTCAACATGAGGTAGATACCATGGTTAGTTAAATCTCATACTGAATTAGTTGATGATATTAAATGTTTACTTGTGTTATTAAAATGCATGAGGTACACCACCTCATTTAAATTATGTTCAAAATTAGGATTCAAATCTATGAGGTGTAGCACCTCATTTAAATCAACTTACCAAGTGGCCTAAAGTAATGTGATGACCCTTTTGTTTGGTCTCATATATGCTCACTTGAGGATATTAATAGGAATTAAATAGCATGAGGTATGGAACCTCATTTAAATCTTTTTCTTGAATGATAAGTGTGAAGAGGTTGACTTTGGTCAACCTAGGTCACCTATGATGCATAAGAGAAATTAAATCTTAATAAGATAATAAGAGGAAGTTATATCTCTGAATAATTAAAAGTAACATTCAAGATTAGTATGAGAGGAAATTATTTTCTCCTAAATAAGAAAACAACACACTTACCCACTTAATAGTAATGAGTGATGCTAGTTTACTTGTGTAAATTATATGAGGTGTTTCACTTCATTTAAATCTTGTCCCAGTACTTTCATATGAAGTTTGAACCCCTGGTCAAATACTCTCACATGAAATACTTGGAGATTTAAATCATAATAGGCACTATTAAATGGTATGAGGTACCCCCACCTCATTTAAATCATTTTCTCAAATGATGATGATGAATGGTTGACTTGGGTCAACATAAATTCATGTGTGATGATTTGAGAAATTAAATCTTAAAGAAGATTCAATGAGAGGAAATTATTCCTCAAGAACTATATGGAAACTATCATTTACATATAAAATGAGAGGAAATTATTTTTCCTCAAAGCAAGACCACCAATGCACCAAATTGTTTTAATTATGTGAATAGAATAGTTTGTGTGAATATATGTGATGTTTGGAATAGCCAATGAATTGTTTGGTGATTGTATCCTCGTATTCGTATTTTAGACGCTAGTACCGAGGAGTATCAAGAGGAGGAGGAAATCTACTTTCAAGGAGAAGAAGACCACTTTGATCACCTCAACCACCAAGGCAAGCTATTACCAATACAAGCTAGACTAATGCAAGCTATATTATTGCAAGCTAACACCCTTGCAAGCTGATATTCTTGCAAGATAAAACTCTTGCAAAGTGCAAAGCTCACCATGAGCAAGGCATTACCCCCTTTTACTTTATGCTTATGATCCTATTTCCCAGTTTTACTGTACAAGCTTTATTTACTTTTGTTTTATCAAAGT
Organism: Lolium perenne; assembly: GCF_019359855.2. NCBI lineage: Eukaryota > Viridiplantae > Streptophyta > Magnoliopsida > Poales > Poaceae > Lolium > Lolium perenne. Next base: position 234,190,801 of record NC_067244.2, on the reverse strand, counting down.
ACTTTTTGATTTATGATTCACTTGGTTAGTATTAGATTAGTACAAGAGTATCAAAGTTAGCCTAGAAGCAAAGCAAATTACTTAGCACCCCTCATCCTTAGATGCTAGTGCTAAATTGAAAATGACTACTCTAGTTGGGAACTTGTGAAATGAAATGACTTTGAAAACCTTGGAATGATGAGTCATTCTATTGAAAGATTTTGAAGGTGAATATGACTTGTGAATGACTTGGTGAATTTTACGAAAACTGATGGTTGGGTTCGGATGCGATACCATTTCCAATTTTACAAGTACCCCCACAATACCTGATATGGGTAGGGCTTAACTAGAAGTTTATGTATCTTAGTATGGGTTCCCTCTAAACAAGCGTCATCGGGGTTATGCCAAGGGCTGCCTCCAACGAGATATGAAATGATGTGATATGACGTGAAATGAGGTGAATGTCCGGCCCAAGCCCTGTGCAGTTCCCAGGCTGACAGTTTGTCTTCACTGGGAGGCCAAGCTCATGGGGAGAGATGCCTATACTAGGATATGTAAGTGAAAGGTTATGGTTGGTAGTCCGCACACGGAGTGTGGTAAATCAGGGCCAGTTAACCCTGACGGATTATTGCAAATGTTGTGGCACAAGTGTACGACCTCTGCAGAGTGTAGATCTATTCGAATAGCCGCGTCCACGGTTATGGACGGTTGGAAAGGCCATACTGTTCCGTCATCAGACCATTTTTCCAAAATGTGACATGTGAAGGGTGACTTGTGACTTGAACTTGAAAAGGGTGAATGGTGAACTTGACTTGAATCACAACTGAGTTGTGGGAATGACACTAATGTTCCCACTTGAGTTAGTTAGCAAATGAAGAGGCCTTTACTAAATGTTTGTGAACTAAAATTGGCTTTATGCAAATAAACTAGAGCTTAGCATCCCCTTCCATAGTTGATAATACTTACCTTAGTATTAGTTTGCGAGTACTTTAAAGTACTCACGGCTTTGTCCCTGGCTATTCAAATGGCCAGACTATGAAGAGGAGTACCAGAACCCGGAAGAAGGACAGCAGGACGTCTACGACAACTAGGATCACTCCTGACGTCAACAGTTGCCTGTGGAATAGATGGACTACTACTACGCTACTTCGCTTCCGCTATGTGTTTTGTAATTGATCAATAGATCATCTACTATTGTAATGAGACTGGATCATGTGATCCCTTGTTGTAAGACAATTATGCGTTGTAATGAATGATGTGTTGTGATATTAATCTATTATGTCTCGCAAAAACAATATTCCTGGGATTGCGATGAATGGCATAATAGGCATCTGGACTTAAAAATCCGGGTGTTGACAAGTTGGTATCAGAGCCATTGTTGACCTTAGGAGACCCTAGTTAGAATGGACGTCTGTAAAACTTAGTTTCAAAACCCAAGAAGTGAATATTTGTGAAAAACTTATTCTCACCCTTAACCTTGAAATCTTTTTCAAAATGAGAAATTCATACTCTACTTTCTTTGCAAGCCTACATAAAATTTTGCACACCTGACTACTTCTCTAATTTACTCCTCCTCTTTGTTCACAGATGACTTACCAATGGGAGTCCTATCAGCTTGGTCCCGGAAGCGACCAAGGGTTTGAAAAGGAATTGAAGCAACTAGTGGACTATCTAGGACACCCGTATCCCGAGTTCTTCGGAATACCCCTCAAAGCTCAGTTAGGAGAACCACCTCGGTGGGACGTTTCTACTGATCTACGAAGGAAGCTTGATGCCCCGGTATGGGAAACCATATGGTTTTCTGTAACGGGAAACACTTGGAAGGAAGGACTAGACAAAGCTATGCAAGAAGCAATTTCCCGTCTGTGTGGACAAAATGAGGACAAGATCAAGAACACTCGTTTCATCTACTACCCAAGACAAGACTCCATGGGAAGACCGATGACCATGCCCCCACCACAACCAAAGATGAACCCCTATGAAGCACCTCAGGACTTCAGGCAGTACAAAACCCGCAGGGATTTGGACAACGCCCTCGCCTCTCGCCAAGCACCTCACCCGTGAAGAAGAAGAATCCACCCGGAAGAATAGTATCACCCCAGCACTTAAGTAGGTGTGAGTGGTATCAGGATCCCCCTTGTATCGTAGAGCGATGAATGGTTCTTCAAACCAACGGTGTGTTAGATTTGTAATATGTGATGCTTGGTATGAATGAAAAAGTGTTGTTGGTTTTTACCCCCGCAACACTACTCAAAATTTCAATTTGTGAACTTTTAAAATTTTAACAAAACAAACCATAGAAATTTCCCTCTCATCTTATCATCTACCTCAATGTTCAGATGGCCCCACCAACCCGCAACGCCACCCCAGATGCCATGATGCAACTGCTGCAGACGATGATGGCAGACCGAGAAGTCGAAAGAGCTGAGCGCCAAGCAAACATTGCTGCACTGCAACAGATAGCTCAGAACAATCAAGGCCATGGAAACCACGATCACCCTGGATCGAAGCTGAAGAAATTTCAGCACACCAACCCTCCAATATTCAACAAGACTGAAGAGCCCCTAGATGCTGATCGGCTCCAGGACCATGGAGAACAACCTCGAAGTTGCCCAAGTTGAAGCTGCAGAGAAAGTGTTGTTTGCCACCCCGTATCGGGCAGGACCAGCCAGAGCTTGGTGGACCAGCACCCGTGCCATGAATGCAGGACAGATGATGACCTGGGAAGACTTCAAGCTAAAGTTTAGCAAGTACCATGTGCCCCAAGGACTGATCAAGAAAATGAGAGACGAGTTCCGTGAACTCAAGCAAGGAAGGATGTCCGTGGTGGAATACGCGACGAGGTTTCTTACTCTGTCAAGGTACGCCCCGGATGAGACCGATACCAATGAGAAGAGAAAGGAAAGATTTCTGAACGGACTACACGACGAGATGCAGACTGTGTTAGTGAACATTCCGTTCGCTGACTTAGAAGCCCTCGTGGACTCAGCCATACAGATGGAAGGAAAGCTGCATCAGGCCAGCGAGAACCGCAAGCGCAGAATGATGAACCAGAATGGACCCCACCATACCCAGAAGTACCGCAATAACTCCTCTGGAGGATTCACCCCAAGATACAACAAGCCCCCTGCCCAGAATTATCGCCCCAACTACACCAACAACAACGGAGGACCCCCGAAGCCCGGAGGGAACAACAACAACAACAACAACCGCCCCAACAACAGCAACCACAATGGAAACAACAACAACCCCAATCGCCCCAAGGACTGGAAGCAATGCTACCCCGTCTTTCCCAAAGACAAGTCCACCGTCAACTGCTATGAATGTGGAGTTGTGGGTCACTTCTCCAAGGAGTGCCCCAAGAAGCTTGCCGGGATTGCCGCCAATACCATCACACTGCTCAGAACAAAGATCGCTTTGCCGGAAGAAGGAACCAGAACAACAACAACGGCCGTCTCTACCACATGACTGCCACTGAAGCTCAGGAAGCACCCCAGACCATGCCAAGTATGTCCTCCTGTTAATAAAATGCTCAATCTCTCTTAGGAACCTAACTTTTCTTAAAATCTCGGGACGAGATTTGTTTAAGGGGGAAGGGTTTGTAACAACCCAAAAATTTCAAAACAAACAAAATGAATTTCCCTAGTTCCAAATTTTGGAACCAACAAAAACTTTTATTAAAATAAGATTGATACATATAGATCTTGTGTAAATCTTGTGTTTTGCCATGATGAGTGTTATTATGCTTATGTGCTAAACCCTAAAACCCTAAAGTGATCAAGTGAAGATCACCAACCAAATAAAATAAAAGAGAAAGAAATCAAATAAGAAAAACCTTAAACCCTAATCTTCTCCATAAATTATTTTGGATCTATTTTGAGAAACCCAAAATAAAATAAAAGACATATGGGGGCATATAGCCCTAATAGTTAAATCTTGAACCCTACCTTTTTTATTTATGCTAAAGGGTGGTGAACCATTGTGAACCCCACTAAACCCTAAACCTCACCCCTCTTCTCACCACCCTAGTGAAATTATAATAAAAGGAAAATAAATAAGAAAGAGGCATATGTGCCTATGGCTATATTTATAAAACTTTACCCTGAGCCTTTCTACTTTGCTTAGAGGTTTGGAAAAACCTTCATACACCTTACCTAAGGCTTATCAAACCAAACCCAAGTGGTTTCCAAAGAAAATAAAAAGAAACTAAATATGCCATAGAGGCAAATGAGAGTAAAATACAAATTTGTGAATTTAAGAAGTTTGACCCTAAGACTTGTTGTGAATGGTTGGATCACTTCCATATGCCATTTCAACAATCAACAACAACTTTTGGGCCACAAACACTCAAATCAAAAATCAAATGCCCCATATGCATAGAGGCATATGTGACACATAGCCATTTCACCAAACTTTGACCTATGACTCTAAACCTTGACCAAATGATGGGAAACCATCTCTCAACCTAATATAACACTAAATTGACCCTAACCCATGTCCAAGTAAAGCAAGGTGAACCCTTTTCAAAAATAATAAAAAGTGACACATCACCTCTTATGTGTTAAGGCCAATTTTGCAAATCTTTGATCAAGACCTTTTAAAATGGATTCAATGGTTTGAAAATGTTTCTAAACTAATAAAAATCACATTTGAGTCAACAAAAGTCAAATCAAATGGAGAGAAATCAAATAGGGAGAAAATCCCCAAAATTCACTCACATACACTTAGCCAAATTTTCCAAATCTTCAACCAAGGCCACCATTGCTTGATCTATTGTTTTTAAAACTCTTATATAGGATAAACAAACACAATTGCATCAAAGAAACAAGAATCAAATCAAAGGAAATCCCAAATTCATTTTCACATATGATAATGGTCATATGTCACTTTTATATTTTCTTCACCACTTTGCACCCCTGGTTTTGACTTTTCATAAACCAAACTTGACCAACTCTCTCCATGTCATCCAAGACAATGTCAAGGTGAACAACTTCCATGTTGACCACCATACCTCATGTTGACTAGGTTGACCAGAATAGAGGAGACAAGTGATGACTTTGAAACAAAGAGAAGATTCCTCCTTTTTTTGAAAACTTGCAAACCTACACCAAATTGACCACCACCACCACCATTCCATCTCTATGAATATATGTTTGGGATCCACCAAAGGAATTTTCAAAATTCAAAAACTTTTCTCTTTCGGCCATATCAACAAACACCTTGTGGGCAGCACCTCTAATTGTGCCCATGCTGCAATTTTGGTTGGACTTGGTCCAACTCTGGCCATCCCTGCACTTCTGGAGACCCTCCCTACCCTGCAGCACCAGAGCCACCACTTGCCTGCCCTGGCATTGGACCATTTTTGACCAGAACCCAACCATGCCGGCCTCTTGTCACACACCATGCTCACCCCCTCTCCTCTCCCATCCAAGTCGCCTCAACATGTCACAGAGCTTGCCCTCACTATGCTGATCATGACCATACCCTTGCTGACCCAAGTCGACGTCCACATTGGCCAGGACCAGCGCGCCCAGACGCGCCCAGCACATGCCAGGATCAGCATGGACGCGCGCCAGGACGTCCCTGGACGCGACAGAGCGCCACTGTGCCCCATTGACCCAGCCATCACCTCGCCATCAGCATCCGCCAGGAGAGTCGCCATGACGCCAGGAACCTGCCAGACACGCCCATTGGCCCTCGCGAGCCCTGTCACCGTCGCCATGGTCGACGACCATCCGCCACTGCCGCCAGAGTGCGAGGACGATGATGATCGCCACGGACCGCCATTCCCTGCGCCATCAAGCCCCCTGCACTCGCGCTGACGTCGCCCACACTCAGAGCCCACTCCTTGCCCCTTCGTCGCCCTGGAACGCCGACGTCGTCGACGACCTTGCCCGCTCCGCCTCGGTCCACCTCGCCCCTATAAAAGGAGGCATCCCCGCACCTAGCTCTCCACACCAATCTTACTCACCTTCCCCTTCTCAAGCTCCTCGTCCATTCGCCTTGCTCGATTAGCCTCCGCCGCCGTCCAATTTGACCACCGGAGTCCGCGGAGGTGCTGAGAAGGGCGCCGTCGTTGCAGCGCACCCCCGGCGACGAGACTGCTACCATCGGCTTCCCCTTCATCGACAACGTCTTCTCCGCGCCTCGCCGACCCTCGCCGCGCCGCCGGTAAGCCGTCGACCCCCTGCCAGCGCCGCCCGTGCCCTCCCTTCTCGTCGAAGACGACGACGCACGTCGTGCGTCCGATTTACATCTAATCCGACGGCTCCCTTTCCTCGTACCGGTTCGCCGTTTTAAAACCCGCTGACAAGCGGGGGCCACTGTCAGGCGGCCCGCCCGCATCGCCAGCGAAGCTGGGCCGGCCCATTAAGTTTCCCGCCCCCGTTTGAATTCAAACTGGGTTAATTCTTTTTCTTTTAAATTGCAATCTGATGCTAGTTTCAAATTTTAATAGGGACAAATCCACTTGGCCAAATTTTACAAATTTTATATAATTAGAAAGCTCATGAAAGGCCCCATCCAACCACACTGGATTCAAATCAAAATATGTTGTAGAATTAAAATGAGAAAATAAACAAGGCAGGTACTTTTCTGCCTAAGAATAATTATTAAAAATCAACCCTTTTGAATTCTGAAGTGATTCCACCTCTCAAAATTCACATTTCACAAACTCTAATTGTTTATGTAAAAATATGATATAGGTTCTGTGTATGATCATGGCCTAGTTTAAAGATTGGCCCTATGGCTAGTTCTAGGTCATTTAAATTAGGCAAGATAATTTATTAAAATGTATGAGAGATTCCTTCTCTTTTTAAATCTTGTCTCAACTAATTCAACATGAGGTAGATACCATGGTTAGTTAAATCTCATACTGAATTAGTTGATGATATTAAATGTTTACTTGTGTTATTAAAATGCATGAGGTGCACCACCTCATTTAAATTATGTTCAAAATTAGGATTCAAATCTATGAGGTGTAGCACCTCATTTAAATCAACTTACCAAGTGGCCTAAAGTAATGTGATGACCCTTTTGTTTGGTCTCATATATGCTCACTTGAGGATATTAATAGGAATTAAATAGCATGAGGTATGGAACCTCA